>NW_011494861.1:7068102-7070225 GCF_000754665.1 Bison bison bison
GCCGTCCGCCCAGCGCGGCCAGCAGCGAGGCCATGCTCTTGAGCAGCACGGAGATCTTGCTGCACCAGGCGGGCAGGCTGGCGGCGCGGCCGTGCATGCGGCGTGGGTCGACGGTGAAGCGCGGCGCCGACAGGGCGGCCGAGATGGGCAGCAGTTGCTCCAGCTCCAGCTCCAGCTGCTCCAGGCGCGCCTCCAGCTTCTGCGCCTTGTGCAGCACCTGCAGGTTCTCAATTTGCTGCTCGATGCGAAGGATGTCGGCCTCGGTCATGAGTTCCCCGAAGGGCCCGAGGATGGCGTTGTGCTCGCGGGAGTACCTCCAGCCCTCGCGGGGGTAGCAGCAGGAGCTGGTGGCCGTCAGCTAAGGCGGGGAAGACAAGAGAGGGGAGGGGGGCGCGTCTCCCTCCGGCCCGGCTCCCGCGACGGTCGCCGGGGGGCGCTATTTGCATGTCCTGGGTGGTGTAATGGCTCCGCGGGGCTGGGTTTGCAGGGGCGGGCCGCGCCTGGCCGGCGGAAGATTACGCTGGGGCGAAGCTTCGGCCCAGGCCGCCGCTCCAGGCGCTGGGCAGTGTCCGCTTTGGTCGCTGGCAGAGACACACAGCCGGGCGTTGGGCGCTGTTGCAGAGGCAGGGCCGGCGGATGGGGTCTCCACACCTGGTTTGGTCGCTCATTACACCACCGAAGGAACATGCAAAAGGCGTTGAAGCTGCGACAGACGGCAGTCCTCTCCCTCCCCATCCAAGGTCTGCGATTTGAGGCCAGATCCCAGCGAGGCCGCTCCTCACTCCAGACAGATGACCCCCCCTAATCAAAGTCCCCTGCAGCCAAGCCCTCCCTGTCTATGCCATCGGTTTTAGTGCTGAATGAGAGGCTGCTAAAGAACCTGTGGCTTCCACTCCTATTCCCACCCACTCTGAGTCCTAGAATAACACAACTGATAGAGCTAGGCTCGCCAGGCACTTTCTTAGAGTCTCATCTGTTCCTCATTCTACACTTTTCCAGCGGGGTGGAGGGAGGGGCTGCCATCACTTCACAGGCGTACCAATCCATCCTGGCCAGTACAGTCCCACTTAGGAACATGTTTCCCACATACAAATATGATGATGCCTCAACTTTCAAAGAAGCATCTATACATAAATCTGTGTTTTGGCTGGTTTCTATTATTAAGTTTACTTCCCTGAATTCTATATACCTGCTTCGCTTGCCAGAAGGTGAGTGCTTTAAAGGTAGATACTGTGACTTGTACATGTGCGCTCCACTACTTGGCTTTCGCTTGGCACTCAATAGATACTTATTGAATAGAAGTTTAAAAAAAAATGATGATGCCACTTGACCACTCAGTCCCACTCCCAGGCTCCCCACTGCTCTAGGAGAAAGTCCATTTTCTTCAAAGCCAGGCCTCGGTGACCTGACCAGGACTGACATCTCCAGCTCCACCCCTTGGAGCCACCACACCCGCTCTGATTCCCAGACCTCCCTTGTCCTTCCTACTTGCTCTTTGCTCCACTCTTTTCTCTGTCCCCTTCTTCCTAATCTTCCACATCTACCTTAGACATCACTTTCTCCTAAGCCCACCCCAAACCCAAATATTAATAGGCTGGTGGGTCTCAGGTTGCCCAGTCCTCTGCCCTCCCCATCAGAGCACCTCCTCATTTGACCTGTTTTGTCTCCCTGGGGGCATTTATTACACTACTAAGGTGCTGTGTTTGGTTATTGGTTGACACCCCACCCCCACCCCCACAGCCACCTTGAGAGCAGGCCCTGACATATTCACTGTGAATCCCCAGTGGATACAACAGTGTGCGAAAAACAAGACAGCGCCCAGGGGATATTTGTTCAGCAGATGAAGGGCAAACTATCCTGCCAGCCAGTGATGGTGACAGATGAGAAGCCTGAGGCTGGATGAGGCAGTTCAGGAAAGGAGCCCAGGGCAGTCTGACTATGACCAAAAGCCTATTGGCTGCTCCTACCATCCCTAGGATGAGTCAGCCTCACCTGAGAGCTTGTCGGAAGTGAAGAAGCCCAGCCCCACCCAGAGCACCTGAACCACAATAGTCATGGTAACAGGATCACAAGCGATTTGAGGGCACTTTAGAGCTTGATGAACATTGCCTTCTTGTCAAGGG
>NW_011494861.1:7070325-7071848 GCF_000754665.1 Bison bison bison
CTTGTCAAGGGACAGGCAGTTGGGAGCTGGTGGGGGTAGTGCTGGCGGTGGAGACTGGGAACACTCCCAGAAGAGGGGTGGTGGTGGTCCAACCCTGCTTTTTCCCAAAGGTCGTGGGAACCGTCTGAGGCTGAAAGGGCCCGAGCAGGTTGGGGGATGGTGTGGGGGAGGGGCGACGGGCCCAGGTACAGACCCCAGGGTGCTCTGGGAAGCCCTTCCCCACCCACCTTCCGCCTCTGCTCCTCCTCCTCCTGCATCTTCAGCTGCAGCTTGCGCACCATCACCTGGCGCTTCCACTCGGGGATGGGCCGGCCCTGCTCGTCGTACGTGGGGATGAGCGCCTCCACGTCCAGCTGCACGCCCGGCGCAGGGGTGGCGGGGGGCGCCGGCGCCACGCTGCCATTGAGCAATGGCTGGGACCCCACGGCCGGCGGGGTGGGGCTCCGGGCCCGTGATGGTGCCGGCGACACCGGCGGCAGCGGCGATTCCGGCTGCGGGGAGAAGCGGCGGGGCTGAGTGCTGGGCAAACAGGAGTGAAGGGGACCGGGGCGGGGCCGCCTGTCGCGTCTCCTACCTGGGAGGCCGGCTGCCCACTGCCGGAGAACACCGTGGTCAGCCCTTTGCTCTGCGGCGTGGGCTTCAGACTCTTGCCCGCCTTGATCTCAGCCAGCAGCTCCGAATTGTCGCCCGTCGGAGACATCATGTTGAAAGACTTGGTGCCTGGGCGGAGGCAGGAGAGGAGACGCTGGCCCGGTGTGGGGCCCGCACTCCCACCGCCCCCTACCTGCCCTCTGCTGCCGCCTCCCCAAGTCAGCTCGGGCCCCGGCCTTCCCTTGGGCTCAGAGGGCAGCTCTCCAGGTCCTGCCCCTCCACCCCAGCAGCTCTCAGGGACCCCAGAGGCGGGTCCTCCTTGGCTGGCAGCCTGTGCGGCCCCACCATCCTCCCGGCCCTACTCACGGGGTGTGGGGCCCCCCCCTGGAGGCCCCTGGGAGTTCATGATGGCTCCTGGGCCGGCCCTGGGGACTCTAGTGAATGTCTCCGCCCAGCGTACTGACTGCCCAGCTCCAAAACACTACCTGGGGCCAGCCACCTGACCTTTGTCCCAGGTTCCCTGGCGCAGCCCTACCAGGGTGGAGTCTCCCATCTGACCCTCTCTGCATCAGCAAAGCCCAGTGACCCTTGGACTGAGTCACCTGGGGCTTCCCTGGCTCTAGACACCGGACCCTGGATCCCACAACCTGGCCGGTCCCCTCCCACCTTCCCCACACACGCCCACAGACAGACACCCGCGCAGACAGACACACTGGTTGCAAGCCCGGAGCACAGTTATGGCAAAGCGCAGCTCACTTCTGGCGGCTCCAGGAGAGCCGAGCCCTAACTAAGGATATGGGATGGGGGCACTTAGGAAGAAGGGCCAAGCGGATGACATGCAAATGCGTGGCGCGGAGTTTGCATTTTCCGACGAGGCCGGCGGTGGCGACCGGGGTTTGAAGAGGGTTGTCTTTCGAGCCGGGGGGGGGGGC
>NW_011494861.1:7071948-7073210 GCF_000754665.1 Bison bison bison
TGGTGGCGGCGCCCCGGCCGGTGGCGTCCGGCCCCCCTCACCTGCCGGCCCCTCCTCCTGTCCTTTCCTCAAGCCCCCAGCCCCACCAGCCGGACTTTTTCTGAGCCTGCCCTGTGCCCCGCCCCCGCGCCTCAGCCAGGAGCCGCGCACGCAGCTACTCACTCTTCCTGTGTCTCAGGACTCTCACTTCTAGGGACGGAGAGGAGAGAAGCGACAGCGAAGTTAGGGGAGGGAGGGGGCTGGGGTGAAGTCAGGACAGCAGGGAAAGCGGGAGGAGGGGAGGGAAGGAGATGCCCAGAGAAGCCAGGGAGAGGAGGAACTTTGCGGTCCATCTGCCCCTGGCTCAGGCTGCGCTGGGGCTCCACAAGGTGGTCTGCTCAGTTCTCAGCTTTGTTGGTGCCCTGAGAGCTGGGCTGGGCTGCCATGGGCCCTGGCCCCCCTCACCAGGGCCTCAATCTTGGCATTGGTTGGGATAGGGCACCCAGCCCAGGCTCTGCTGCGAAGGGGTGTGTGGAGAAGCCCAGAGTCCATTTTTCTTCTGTTCTTAGCTTCAGCCTTGCTCCACACTGCCAAGGGAAGACACTGACCCCAAAGCTGGAGGTGCAACTGATGGTGAACATGATACCATGGCTCCAGTCTGAAGGGGCTGTGGCTCCACAGGTACCCAAGGGTGGCCCTACCTGGAATCCTGCTGCAGCCTCATGCCCTAGTCAGGGAGATGAAGCTTTGGATGGTGGTTTTAACCATGATCCTGGTGCCGAGTGGCTGGGTGAGGAAGGCATCTCCGCCACCCACTGAGGCTGGAATGGAAGCATCAGCACCCAGATACCACATCCTGGGCCTGCTGGGGGCCCTGACATGCAGGGAGCCCCACATTTCAGAAAAGAAGCCCGGGAATCCTGGTCATTGGTCTAACTCTTTAAAAAGTATGATGCTCGGGGGTGTCACCAGGAGGGGGAGGGCAGGGTATGATGGACAGCTGGCCTTGTCCCCCATAGCTAGGCCTGGGATGTATAATGGCTAGCTTGGGAGAACAAGAGAAAGTGGCCAGGAATGGAAGAAACACTCCGGAGAAATATGGGGCAGGAAGAAGTCTGTCCAGCAACCCTGCCTCCGTGAAGCTAATTCTACTTCTCTGAGCTTCCCTCTAGCACCAGCCTGCCACTGGAGCTGGGAGGCCTTCCCTACTGGGCCAGAGGCAGCAGGAGGGACCAAAGAGGGCAGGGGACTTGCCCCGGATCACACAGCAGTCCTGCTCTGAC
>NW_011494861.1:7073449-7073584 GCF_000754665.1 Bison bison bison
GCAATTCCAAGCCTTCCCTTAGGGTCAAGTCCTCATTGGGGTAGGGGCTGCAGAAAGATCAAGTAGGTAAAGAGGAAGCACCAGGACAGTGGCAGCTGGGGGAGGGGGTGGTCTAGGTTTCCCTCCCCGTTCAGG
>NW_011494861.1:7074012-7076907 GCF_000754665.1 Bison bison bison
GGGGCTCACGGTCCCCGACCCTTCTGTTCTCAGAGCGAGGATTGGGGCGAAGGTACGGGGAGGGGGGGCCTCGGTGAAAGGGCAGGCCTGGTTGGCCAGACTGGGAGGGGTTCTGGGCGCGGGCCAAGGGGCGCAGGAGCCCCTACCGAGGCTAGAAGGGGCGGGCCCTGGGCGGGGTGACCCAGCCCGAACGCCAGCGGGGGCCGAAGCAGGGGTAGCTCCCGGCCTCGGCAGCACAGCGGCCCCCAGACGGCCCCGCGCGCCTCTCTTGCGGGGATCCCACGCCGAGGAAGCCCACTCGAGAGCCCGCGTCCTGTGTGCTCCTGTTTGCCCAGGGCCCTCGGCGGGCCGGCCCGCGGCCGCGTCTGCTCCTACCTGCGATCGCGCCGGTGGCCCCCCGCTGTGCACCTGGCGGCGGGGGCAACGTGGACCCGACACCTGCGCTACCTGATCTCTGCTCTCAGGTTACAACCCAGCCCGCCCGACCGCGCCCTCGAGCGCCGAACAGCTCTGTCGGCCTGACATCACCCAGAGCCTACCAATCCCTGGCCGAACCCCCCAAACAGCCGGTAATATCACGGGGAAGGGGGGTGGCCAACTGCTGGGCCAAACCTGGCCGCCGCGCCTACCCCGCGGGCCAGATGTGGTCTCGCCCCGGCTGCGTCTCTCTCCCTCCGCTCCGCGCTGAGCACCCCAGCCTCCATCCGCCAGAGACAACTCGGACCTCACTGTGGGCACTTCCATGTTTGGCCCCCCGGAGTTCCGGGTCACGCCCCCGCTCTTCCCCTCCCGCATCTGGAACCCATCGCGGTCTGCGTAAGGGACACCGACACTCGCGCCCAAGACTCGGATTTCAGGGGCGGCAGGGCGGGTTCGGGTGACAGCGCGGGCGGCCCGCCCCGTCGCAGCCGACCCCCACAAAGCCTAGCCCGGGAAGAAAGACAAGAGGCGGAGGGGCCAAAGGCCAAGTCACCTAGCAGGGGCTGTCCTCTGCCCCACCCTCAGTCCGAGCGTCCCTCTGGTGGCCCCGGACCCTCCGAGCCCCAGCCGGCCGGGCTCACGTTGCAAGGAAACGCGACACCGCAGGATTCGTTTTCTGGGCCGGCCTGCCCCCTAGGCGCCCCCTGCAGCCCCGAGGCGCGGACGCCGCGACCCTGCTCCGGTCGGGAAAAAGCCGTGGCGGGGGGCGCGGAGCACACAAAGAGCCCTTTGTGGAGCGGCCCCAGAGCCTGCCTCTGAGCACGCACACACCCGGGAGGGGCACGGAACCGCGCAGTCCTGATGCTCTGGCTCAGGGGAGCGGAGGGGAGGGAGCGCAGGCCGGGCCACCAGTCCTGCGGCTGGAGGCTGAGAGCAGAGCCCACCTGCTCGGCCGAGAAAGTCCACTGGCCCAAGGCACCCTGCAGGCCTCTCCTGGGCCCCCTCCACCTTCCGGAAATGAAAAGGGAAGCCACTGAAGGCCTGGTCTGAGGTGGCAAGAAGGGGGTAGACGGGTGGCCTTGCAGGGACTGTATCCTTCCCTTCCCCCACCCGGTGGTTGTGTGACCTGGGTCACCTGTGGGAACTGGTCACTGAGCTTGGCTCTGGAGAGCTTGCCTTGGGCTTGAGAGAGAACTACAAGGTCAAGGCTCCCACAGGACCTTAGAGGGGCTCTATTCTTTACCCCTGGAGAAGGCAATGGCACCCCACTCCAGTACTCTTGCCTGGAAAATCCCATGGACGGAGGAGCCTGTTGGGCTGCAGTCCATGGGGTCGTTAAGAGTCGGACATGACTAAAGCGACTTCACTTTCACTTTTCACTTTCATGCATTGGAGGAGGAAATGGCAACCCACTCCAGTGTTCTTGCCTGGAGAATCCCAGGGACGGTGGAGCCTGGTAGGCTGCTGTCTATGGGGTCGCAGAGTCAGACACGAATGAAGCGACTTAGCAGCAGCAGCATTCTTTACCCCAGACTCAGTCACCTGGGGTCTCAGGGGCCCTCCCTTCTCAGACCAGCCTGGTTTTCTCCTCTTGGCCAGAACTCCAGGGCTCCCTCCGGGCCTCCGTGTCACCCAGGACTCTCAGAGCTGTGCACGCCAGCCCTCTGTATCGTCCCTGCTCCAAAGCCTC
The DNA here is from genome assembly GCF_000754665.1 of Bison bison bison. Taxonomy (NCBI): domain Eukaryota; kingdom Metazoa; phylum Chordata; class Mammalia; order Artiodactyla; family Bovidae; genus Bison; species Bison bison. The sequence goes on from NW_011494861.1 coordinate 7,076,123, forward strand.
GGCCACGATCCTCCAGGCCCTGCATCATGGGTCCCTCACACTCAGAGTGCCCCCTGAACTCAGGACCTTCTCACTAGCTTGCTTCTCCCCAGGGAGAGACCCCATCTTAGGACCGGCTTGTCTATTCACCTGGGAGCTGAAGCCCCAAACTGGGGACCCAGCCTCCTTATTACCCCCTGCCTCCAGCCCCCACTGCTGAGAGTGCTGAGCCCTACTAGTGCTCCCTCTGGTGCTCCCTTCCACCCTCCTCTGACCCTCACTTTCACTACTGCCTGCATCTCCCACCTGGAAGACACTCCCTTGGGAGCCATTCTCCCCCTGTGCCCAGAGCTGGGTACATGTAAGTCTGTGGGGAGGCAGTTTACACGTATTCTCTGCCATCTCCAAGACACCCTGCTCCTCTGGGCAAGATGGGGTGAGGATCCAGCTCCTGAGAGGCATGGCTATCAGGGTATATGTTCCTTCATGCCTCTCCTGCTCCCCATCTCCCCAAAGGGTGGTAGCTATGTCTTCCTTGTCTCCCTGTCTCCAGCATCCAGCCCTGGGTCACCATGGAACTGAGCAGAAGTTTTGACTCCTGAACAGGCCATTGGACCGGGGACCCCCATCCCTCGCCCTGTACCCACGAGCCGGGCTAGCCGTTGGCCTCCACCATCCCCCATCAGCCCACTCCCGGATCTGGAGGGAGGCAGGCTGTGTGTGGGGGAATTTCACTACCTCCTTCTTGAAGGCCTCGGTCTCCACATGTCGGAGTTTGTTCTTCGTCTGCAGGTAGATGTCAGCTG
>NW_011494861.1:7077059-7081287 GCF_000754665.1 Bison bison bison
GTGCTTTGGTTTTCTCCATCTTGCCACGGGGCAGGTCCGGCTCTGGGCTCAGCATGTCCATGTAGCTCTGTATGTCTGCTGCTCTTGGGCTGGGAACCCCTGAGAGGGAGGGAAAGATGGGTTGGGGAGTTTTCAGAAAGGCTGACCCCCGGCTGGAGACCCCTCTTCTGCCTGGAAATGACCTGCCACTGGGGGAGGCTGGCTTCAGTGGAGCTTGGCATGCATGGCTCCACTGTGGGTCCACCATCACCCTGGCCCTGCCCACCCATAGCCCTGCACTGTGCTCAGGTTGGAGGGGAGCTGGCAGAGGGTCTGGGCTCCAGGATGGGCTTACAGGGCAGAGCTACCTGGAGGGCAGAGGGGTGGCTCCTCAGGGCAGATCTGTCAGGGCAGGTGGCAGGAGTCTGGATGGCCACACCCCAGCTTTGCAGGGTGCCTGTCAGCTCTGCAGGCTACCACCTGGTGGCCTGAATCCGGCATCACACCTAAGCTAGGGCTTGGTCAGCATGTGTGGACACACATGGCTGGCTTCTGCCTGAGTGTGCATTCATGTGTGTTCATGAATGTGTGTGCATGCTTCTTTGTACTTATGAATATGTTTGCATTAGACCTGGGGTCTATGAGTGTGTGCAGGTATTATAGGTGTGTGCACATGTCTGTGTATTCATATTTATAGATTGTGTGTACACCTGTGTAAGTGTGCACTCGAGTGTGGGTAGGCGTGTGTAATGTCTGGGGAACTTGGGTGAACAAGGATGAATTATAAGTGGGGTGCATGTAGCTTCTGTGGGTGGGAGGGTACCTGTGGATGTACAGGCATGTTTGTGATGGACACACACAAGCATGAGTGTCCCCTGTCCTCACCAGAAGCAGCGTCCCCTCCTGGTGACCTGGGCAGTCTCCAGTGTCAGCCACAGGCACAGTAGGTCCAGGGATGGCCCTGAGGGCCCACTGGGCTGGCTCTCATCTGCTCCCCTCCCACCTCCTCCAGGCCCACTCACCACGCACAGAGCGCTGGCCCTTGACACTGGAGTGGCCAGAGGAGCAGGAGTCGTAGTTGGAGAGGGTACTGGTGGGCGAGCTGAGGTCAAAGTTCGGCCGCTGGACTGACATGGTGGTATTGGGCGAGGACATGCCCGAGTCAGGCTGCTTGGTCTCCAGGTCAGTGGATGGATCCCGGGACAGCACGCGGTGCTCCACACTCTGAGTGGGAGAGGAGGCCGTAAGAGCAATCCCGCCCCAAAGACCAGCACACTCTGGGCCAGGGTCCTGCCGTGTGACTTCGGTCAAGCCACTTGCCTTTCTTGGCTCCCTTCCCCGTCATGAGAAGGTCGCTTCTCAGGTTCTTCCCAGGCTGAGATTCAAACCCAGCCCCCCAACAGCAGGACCATGGGTTCCTGAGAAAATCCCAGCCCTGGTTGGTCTCAGCTCAGGGGTTGGGGACTGCCAGAAGAGAGGGTGCTGGGCTGGACCCCAAGCGAGGGCACCCATGGCACCAGCCTTCCCCTTTCTCATCAGCGGCAGAGGGCCCAGGCTCCAGTGCAGCAAGGGGGCATAGGCACTGAGTGGGTAAGAACATCTGAGCAGCTGGGGATAGGGGATAGGTGCACAGCACCCACAACTTGCAGGAAAGACTGATCCTCCAGGATGGGCCAGCAACCCCCATCTCTCCCTGCTGGCCTGGAGCAAACTCTATCACCAGCCCAGCCCCAGTCTCCTCATGGAGACTTTGGGGAAAGGGTGGGGCCTGGGGTGGCCCAGCTGAGGTGGGGGAGATCAGCCTGAGCTCAGCCATCCCCCACCACTGCCTCTGCCCCTGCCCATGGCCTGACCCTCCCACCTGGGAGCAGGCTAGGGTGGGGGCTCTGCTTACGTTGCCCATGCTGGCCCTGCTGCCGGCAAGACTGCTGCTTGTTCGATGCTGCCTCCTGCACAGGCCTGCTCCTCCCTGCCCTGAGCCCCCTCCCTGCCTGAGAAGTGTCACAGGCCCCCCGGGAATGGTAGGCAGGCCTGGCACCAGGTAACAGCTCAGCGGCCACGCTCATTGGCCCCGTAATTAGGGGCTCTGCAGGAGTGTTTGCCTTTTCTGGGCCAGTATCCTCCATGGCTTGGATCTGTCACACTGCAGCTGGTCCCGCCTAGTGAGGGGACCAGCGCCTCCCCACCCCACCCAGTTCAGCGAGGCCAGGCCCTGTTGCCTAAGCCATGAGCCATGGGGAACCATAGGAGCTGGGCTGGGGCAGCAGCCTAAAGCTGCCAAGCCTTCCTTGGCTGGCAGCAGTGCTCACCAGGGGTGCCCAGCCCTGACCTGCAGATAACAGCGGTTAGGGGCAAAGGTTTTGCAGCCTGGGGGTGATGGTTTCAAATTTCATCTCCCCCACTTACTAGCTCCATGCATGACCTTTCTGTCCCTTGTCCTTTCTGTCTGCACCTAAAACTCTTCATCTGTAAGTGGGAATAACAGTACTTCCTGCCTCATTATATTGCAACAAATATTTTAAAAGTTAGTGAAGTGCCAGTGCATGGTAGCCAGTAAATACCATATGTGTCAGCTGACAATATTAATATACAGTGCATATTAACTGCGATGACCCTGTAAAGCACTAGGCAGGGTACCTACTGCAGTCAGAATTCAAGGAGTGGTTCTTGTTTGCTCATTGCCTGCAGCCACAGCTTCCATTAGGAGGCACTGTTCCCCCCACCCCCAAACAATTTCAGATGTTCTCAGTGGAAAGGAGCCCACCCCAGTGCAGAAATGCCCTTCACTATGTCCACTTCTGCTTGTATACCCCAGTGACAGGCTGCTCACTACCTGAAGCATACTACTTTCTCTGGGTGGCCCTTTCTTGGTGTGGGGTGAGTTCTTCCTCGGGACCAGAGCAGTCTCTGACCCCTGGGCCTTGCTGTGCTCTGAGGTCCCCAGAACCAGGGTGTCCCCATGTGCTCAAAGACAGGGCATGCAATGCTCTGGGCAAGAGGCCATCGACCCTCTTTCCCCCAGCCTCATTTCACAACTCCTCTCATGGCCAAGCTGCCCCTTCTGAAGATGCCTGAGAAATCAGCCCTCTTTCCTCCCCTCCTGCACCAGATGAGGCAGAGCCCTGGACTGGGAGCCACCCACACCTGAGCTCAAAGCCCAGTGGGTTACTTCATGGCTTTTTAATCATAATAAAATAATTTAGAAAGAGTAACACAACTTTGCAATTATGAAGTAGCCATGTAGTGAGAAAACATGGGAGTAGTGATGAAGAGCGGGATCTCCAGGTTAGGCCACTGGGTCTCCCCAAAACTCAATTTACCCATCTGTGAAATGGGGACATTAGCACTTCCTACCTCAGAGGATGGTATGTATGTGTGTACACACTCAGTTGTGTCCAACTCTTTGCAATCCCATGGACTGCAAAGAGTCCACTGCAACCCCCGGTGGACTGTAGCCCACCAGGCTCCTCTGTTCATGAGATTTCCCAGGCAAGGATACTGGAGTGGGTTGCCATTTCCTTCTCCAAGGGATCTTCGCCACTCAGGGATCAAACCCATGCCTCCTGCAATTGGCAGGTGGATTCTTTACCTCTGAGCCACCAGGGAAGTCCCTGGGGGGTGGGGTGGTGAGAGTTAAATGGATGTATGTGCATGCTACGTCGCTTCAGTCATGTCTGATTCTGCGACCCCATGGGCTGTAGCCCCCCAGGCTCCTCTGTCCGTAGGATTCTCCAGGAAAGAATATTGGAGTGGGTTGCCATGCCCTTCTCCAGGGGATCTTCCTGACCCCGGGATCGAACCCGCAACTATTACTTCTGCATTGGCAGACGGGTTCTTTACGACTAGCATCACCCGGAAAGCCTGAGAGTTAAATGAGCTAATTAATACCTGGGGGCAGGTGAATGCACTTTACTATTCCCACTGTGTGTAAGCGTCGTTTATCCGAGCCTTGGGTCTCATCAGGATGAGGCTGGTCCTCTTTCCCTCGATATTTTTGCCTGCATCCCCTCACTCCCCAGTGGTCAGTGGTCCTGGGCTGAGAGGTCATGTGGGGTAGTGGTCCAGGGCACTTATTCCTGTGACCTCGGGCAAGGGGCTTCACTTTCCTGAACCTCAGCTTCTTCTGTGGCAAAAGGGATAACAACACGTACCCCTTAGGGAAGGTGGGAGCAGGGTAGGAGGGGTGCAATGACACGGTGAGTGGGGAGCAGCGCCCTGGGCGTACCAGGTTCTCCACGGTGCGCAGGTA
>NW_011494861.1:7081387-7081766 GCF_000754665.1 Bison bison bison
CGCGCGGGTGCGCAGGTAACGGGTGCAGTGGCTGTGGCCGTTGTAGTCCGCGAGGTCGGCGGCCGTGTACCCGTCGCGGTCGCGGACGTCCAACTCCGCGCCGTTCACTACCAGGATCTGGCAGCACTGCAGGGGCGCGCAGTGAGGACCCCTGGCCGGTAGCCGGGACCTCGGCACGGGGGCAGAGCTGTGCTGCGAGCGTGGCGCCAGCAGAGGGCGCCCGCCCCTCCCGCTCTCGCCTGGCCTCCGGGCCCGCCCGCGCCCCGCCCTCACCTCCAGCTCCCCGTTCTCGGCGGCGTCATGCAGCGGGGTCCCGCCCCACAGGTCGGCCACGATCTCGCCGCCGTGCAACAGGAGCCAGCTGAGCACTTTGGCATGG
>NW_011494861.1:7082047-7094474 GCF_000754665.1 Bison bison bison
CCCCGAGCTCACCAGCCACACGATGACAGAGATGTGGCCCATCTGCGCTGCGGCGTGCAGCGGGGTCATGCCATCGTGGGCGCTCAGGTGTGGGTCCGCGTCGCACTCCTGAACCAGATACTGCGTCACCTCTAGGTGGCCCTCCTGGCACGCCAGGTACAGGGGCGTGGCACCGTTCTTGGTTTGGGCATTCACTCCCCTGCGGAAGACGCAGCACCCACCGTGGGCTCTTAGCACCCACCCCCCTCCAAAGCCTCCTTCGCCCCTTGACCGCTTCCAGGGAGCCCTGGAGGGTAACTGGAGAAGACCTAGTCGCTGGGCCCGGCCCCCCAGCTCCCTCTGGACACAGTCCTGTGCCAGCCTTCCTGGGTGGGGGCCCTCTGGCTTGCTCCCCACCTACCCCTCGCAGCCTCCTTTCTACAGTGCACGTCTAGTGACTGAGCTAGTCTCTGCCCTCAGTAAACATCTCACCTTTTTACCGAGGTCTACAAGGATGCTGTGATCTGGCCTCCCCCTACCTTTTCAGCCATGGATCCATTGTCACTGTGAGTCCTCGCTGTCTGACCTCTGTGTCTTTGATTACGTCCCCCCTCTGACTGGGGATGCTCTTCCCATCTCTCTTGAAAACTAAGTACAGGGACTTCCCTGGTAGTCCAGTGACTAAGACTACACACTCCCAAGGCAGGGGGCCCGGGGTTCCATCCTTGGTCAGGGAACTAGTTCCCTTATACTGCAGCTAAGACCTGGTGCAGCCAAATAAATAAATAAACAAATATTTTTAAAAAGACTCAGTACAGATCCCTCCTTCACGAGGCTTGTTCCACTACAAGAACAGGCTTTTCCAGCCTCTGTGCCCCATACTGCCCTGGGTTCACTCCATGGGCCACCTGTCATGCCCAGTGGATCAAAACTTGTTTTGGCCTCTGCCATCCCCGACTGAGCGACTTCACTTTCACTTTTCACTTTCATGCATTGGAGAAGGAAATGGCAACCCATTCCAGTGTTCTTGCCTGGAGAATCCCAGGGACGGTGGAGCCAGATGGGCTACCGTCTATGGGGTTGCACAGAGTCAGACACGACTGAAGCGACTTAGCAGCAGCAGCAGCAGCAACAGCCCCCAGAAGACTGAACTCCCAGAGGGCAGAGTGGTAATGTCACCAGATAAAACACACAAAAAATCTGAACTTTGGATGTGCTTAGTCGCTCAGTTGTGTGCAATGCTTTGCTACACCATGAACTGTATCTTGCCGGGCTCCTCTGTCCATGGAATTTTCCAGGCCATAATACTGGAGTGGGTCACTATTTCCTTCTCCAGGGGATCTTTCTGACCCAGGGATTGAACCTGTGTCTCCTGCATCGGCAGGTGGATTCTTTACCACTGAGCCACCAGAGACAACAAATAATTTTCTAGTATAAGTATATGCCCACTGGGCATGTGGACGTACATATTCTAAACTGTTAATTGTTGTTTATCCAAAATTAAAATTGTCCTGTGATTGTTGTCAGTCTGGCTACCCTGCAGGTGAATGCCATCCACTGAGCATGTCCCATGTGCCGTGACGCTAGCAGGCAGATTCTCAGTGAACACCCTCCTTAAGTCTTACTGTCATTCCCATTTTGCAGAGGGGCACCTGAAGCCCAGGGGCTGTGACTTGCCAAAGGTCACACAGCTGGTAAGTGGTGAGCACACATCTGTGTGATGGAGGGCCAGGTGCACAGCAAGAACCAAGGGAGTGGAGGAGGGGCCGTTTCCTGTCTTCATCCCTCAGGCTTCCTTGGGGCCTAGCTTGCAGCTGTCACTGCCCCTCATCCCTGCTCCCAACTCCCACAGAAGGGTCTTAACTGGAGAGCCACTCTCAAGAAATGGAGTGCTGCTGGGGAATAGGGACACTGGGCTGGCTGCTGGCTGAGCCTCAGTTTTTCTGACTTCACAATGGGTGTGGACACCAGGGTACAGTTACCAGATATGAGCACAAGGTGGAGCCACAGTCTAGGCCCAGACCCAGGAGCTCCCAGTGGGTCCAGGACGGAGGGTAGGGGAGAGTAGGAGCTAAGTCCCTCTGGGCTGGATCAGGACTCTGGGCCCCAGGAACTGCAATTTTCATCGGACATCATACCTTCCCACCCATATGCCTCCCCCATCTATTTGTTCACGACAATCACACACTCCACCCCCACCATCTACGCCCTGCCTCCCTCATCCAACTGCCAGCCATGTGTCCATTAGTGAGGGCACCAGGCCACCCAGTCCTCCTCAACCTGGGCCCCTCCTCCATCATCCACACTCTTGTCACCCACCCATGACTTGGCCCCTCCCTCTCACATACCCCTCGGACCCTCAGCTGACTTCTCCTGTCCCTAAGACCCCATCTCCGTCCACCTTCCTGACCTCTGCCCGCTGCCCAGGCTGCCCGCAGCCCCCACTGGGCACCCAGCCCCAGATCTCTCCATCTTCCTAATGTGGGAACCTCCTCCTCAGACACAGAACTGCCACTGGCCAGGGCTGACACTCAGCCTGGGACCCTGCCTGGCTGCCCTCCATTACCCAACCCGTGTCACGGTGGAGTGAGGTCATGAGTCCCACCCATACACCGTACCTGGAGAAGATGCTGGCTCTCGGCCACCAGCCTCCACACCCTGGTGCCAGCGTCCCCCACCCCTCCCCCTTGCCATTCACATGCTGGTGCTTCAGGAGGAGCCTGTTTAATATTTCATGACTAACACTGCATGGCCTGAATTATTCACTGTGTAACCAAGGCACGAATTGTGGTGCTGGAGAAGACTCTTGAGAGTCCCGTGGACTGCAAGGAGATCAAATCAGTCAATCCTAAAAGAAATCAACCCTGTATATTCATTAGAAGGACTGATGCTGAAGCTGAAGTTCCAATCCTTTGGCCACCTGATGTGCAGACTTGACTCACTAGAAAAGACCCTGATGCTGGGAAAGATTGAAGGCAGGAGAAGAAGGGGATGATAGAGGATGAGATGGCTGGATGGCATCACTGACTTGATGGACATGAGTCTGAGCAAACTCCGGGAGATAGTGAAGGATAGAAGAGCCTGGTGATCCTACAGTCCATGGGATTGCAGAGAGTCAGAAATGACTTAGTAGGGACTGAACAACAACAACCACCAAGGCACAGCAAGTGTTGGGGTCCTGGGGACTGGGGACTGGAGGGGCCACTGCCCAGGGCCCACTGGGCTCTCGAGGGAGGGCTGAGACAACGCACACAGCTCAGGGCACTAGATCTGCCTGGAGCCTTGTTCTCCCAGTCCTTCCTGCTCAGCAGGTAACTCATGACCCACAGGTGTCCAGCCAGCCTGAGATCTCAGAAGGTCTCAGAAGCTGGCACAGAGCAGGACTTGAGCAAGAAGGGACAGTCCAGCCCATAGCCTCCCACCCGGCCACTGGTTGACACCCATCTGGAGGCTCTGCTACAAAGTAAATGCTCAGTAACCCATTCTAGAGTCACAGCCCCCAGCCTGGGAGACCCCAGAACATGGGGCTGGGGTGGGAAAGGGGGTCCCAGCCTTATTCCCCTCTTCTACATCAGCTTGGAGGCAAGAAGAATGGGCACCCTCACTCTCACTGAAGAAAACTACAAAAATATGGATGAAAGACTTCCTTGGTGGTCCTGGGGCTGAGACTCCAAGCTCCCAATGCAGGGGGCTCAGGTTCGATCCCTGGTCACCCTGGTCAGGAAACTAGAGCCGGCATGCCACCACTAAGACCCAGAGCACCCAAATAAATATATAAATAAATACTTTTTAAAATATGGATGAGCACAAGGAATGAAATAATGAGTTTAGATGGAGAGAGAAGTGAATTTATATAGTAGTATACATATAAGCTTATGTGTATGTATATGGTAGTATACATATACATAACTAGTTTATGTTATGTAGTATAAGTTATGTATAAGGATTAACACATAACAGGGATAGCAAGTACCATCCACTGAACAATTGCTCTGTGCTAAGCGTGGAAGGGAGCACAGTACACGTGTCCCCCATCTAGTCCGCCTAATGCCCTTATAGGGGAAGTGTTGGCATTGCTTCCCTTTTACAGAGGAGACTAAGAGAGAGGCTCACTCAAGAGGCAGAGGGGGCCTCAGTGCAAGAAGGGCCTGGCCTGCGGGCTGCTCTCAAGCAGCGTCTTGCACGCGCTCTCCGTTCACAAAGCCGTCCATGAAGTAAGGATAATAATCGACACTGAGACATTCTTGGAAAGCCCTCAGCAAGGCCTAGCACCTTCCATGTGTTTTAGGATCCCTCTTCCCTTTGCCTCTGGTGGGGGGGCACTGTGGGCCTGGGGTATCCAGGCTCCACCAAGCATGGGTCAGGCCAGGCAGTATTTTGACCGTGGGGAGTCACTGGAGCATAGGGGTGGGGCCTCGGGGGACCCCACGTGGCTCCAGCCCATCGAGTTCTGGCCATAATGGCGCCATGGGTGACCGGTCCAGTCCAAGCCCCTGCCCTTTGCCCTGGCTTCCACCCTGACTTTGCAGTTTGCAGGGCCGCACGTGTTCTTTACCTTCCCGGGCCTCAGTTTCCACATAGGACAAATCGGTATCACAATTGTGGTCTCTTCATGCCTCTTGTGAGAGACAAAGGGGAAAGCCTTGGAAAATAGCAAGTTTTCTCCCAGGGAGGCAGGTCTTGGCTTCCTGGTACCGCTGCCCCAGTCTGACCTAACAACCCCCTCAGGCCCCCCGAGGCTTCAACACCATCACCTCCACACTACCAGCCTCATCTGCTGTCCCCTCCCGCTCCTGAACACCTGCTCCTCTTGGTACCAACAAGCTCAGGCCAGGTCTTCTCAGCCTCCTTGGCTGGGTAGGCCCTGGATGGCCACCTGACCTCCAAATGTTGGGGTGCTCCAAAACCTCCTTTCTAAACACACTCTGCTCCTGGTGAGGTCATCTATTTCCTGGGGTCAAAGGCCACCTGTACCTAGCGCCACTCATCTCTCCAGCTTGGACCTGGAGTACATGCGGCACCCACCTCAGTCCATTCAACCATCCGGGCACTGAGCAGTTTCTTGAAATTCACATGCTTTTTTCTTCTTTTTAATTAAAAAAAAAAATTTTGGCCATTCCCCATGTATTGTGGGATCTTAGTTCTCCAAGCAGGGATCAAACCCACCCCCTTGGCCATGAAAGCACAGAGTCCTGACCACTGGGAATTCACCCTTTACATGCTCTCCCATGGAGCAAATCTCTCCAGACTCCCTCACCCCACCCTTTTGGTCCCCATTTCGGTAAAGGACACCAGGCCACCCTCCCTTTAGTCCAAGCTCTAGGAGTCTTTGGAAACCCTTGACTTCTTTTATAAGTCTGAGTTTCCCTAGCAACCATCACATAAATCAAGAGGTATACTTTTCTTCCTCTTGGGAACAAAGATGATATGGACAGACTGTAACTATTAAGTCATCCTGGATGACACAAATGAATCATGGGATGCTTGGAAGGGTTTGCTGAAAATCTCCATCCAGGACTGGTGGCAACTTCCTGCAACTGTTGCCATGAGGAACAAGGACCGAGCTGCCCATGGAGGCAGACCCCAGTCACAGAACAGTGTCTTCAGTATCCTCCCCACTGGCAATAATTTCTGCCCCCAGGGAGGTCTGGCAGGGGCTGATCTCCACCCGTTTTAGATCTGGGTGTGGGGTAAGGTCACTAGAACGGAAAGTCTTGGAGCCTTTGGCGGGGCTAGGTCTCTTATTCTCTGATCACACCTCTGCACTTATTTGAAATGATCCACAATCAGGACTGGCCTGGGGAAGAAACGCAGCCCTGATTTAAGGAAGATTCTAGAACAAACATCTTTACACCCAACCCATCAGCAAGCCTGGAATAAGCCTTCACTGGTCTGTAATTCTCCCAGACTTCCAGGCCCTCCTGGCTCACCATGAGGACAAGTGTGACCCCCCAGGGCCACTGCCCTGGCCAGTTCTACCTGCTATGCTCCCACGCCAGGTCTTGGCAGGGCAGGCCCTCTCCCACTCAGCTCTCACCTCCCCACAGAGGCCTTCCTGGGACTCCCCTGGAAGTCCAGTAGCTAAGACTCTGGATCCCGCATGCTACAACTAAGAGTTTGCCTGCTGCAACTAAAGATCTTGTGTGTTGTGACTTAAGACCCAACACAGCCAAATAAATAATTTAAAAAAGAAAGAGAGAAAAGCCTTCCTGGACTCCCTCATTTTAAAGAAATCTCTCAACCAGTGCCTTCAAACTACCATGGTCCACTTCACAGCACTTGTGACTCTTGAATTGTCTTGGCACATTTTTCATTCATCCCAGGGACACCCATTAGGAGGCTTCCACAGGCCAGGACGGGGCAAACAGTGAAGACAGCAGAGCTCTGCCCTCTTAAACCTGGGTCCACCAGGGCCACCAGGGCACCCAATGCACTGGTGCACGAGCAGGAGCATCTCTGTGTGTACACATGCTCTTGGTCTGGCCCCTTCTTTGACCCTGGGAGTGCCCCAAGTCGGCTCCATGAAGCCATGAGGACTCACTACATCCCCAGCATTAGCAGGGTAGGCATTTAGGCTACATTTGGGTGCTAGTTGTTGAGTGAGTAGACATGGGGGTGAGTGAGATGAGCAGCCGGGTCTGGAATTCTGTGATGCCTCCTCGTGTGTGGCCTCAGCTGGTCCATTTGCCCATGGGCCCCGGGAGGCCTGGAGGGAGTTTCGTCTGAGGTCACAGGCAGTGAGCTGCAGGCAGGGCCGGACAAGACCTGGTGGATTCCAGACTCCTCCCTCCTTCGGTGAGTATTAATGAAGTGTCAGGCCCTTGGGATGCAGGATGGAGAGGAAGAGATGCTCTCATTACAGGGGGAGCCAGATGATAAGAGGACACGCTAAGGTACACAGAGAGTAATGCCAAGTAGTGGGGAGAGTGAGGAAGACTGGTAGGGAGGGTGTATGTCTATGTCCTGGGGGCACGACAGTCTGAGGAAGGCGCAGGGAGCAAAGACTTGGAGGGGGAAGGGAGCAACCCTGGGCTCTCTGGGGAAGAGAAGGGGAATGACCCATTGCTGTTGTTCAGTCACTAAATCATGTCCGACTCTTTGTGTCCCCATGGACTGTAGCCCACCAGGCTCCTCTGTCCTTCACTATCTCCCGGAGTCTGCTCAAATTTGTGTCCATTGAGCAAAATGTGATCCACTGGAGAAAGAAATGGCAACCACTTCAGTATTCTTGAAGCGGGTTGACCTGAGCAAAGGCCAGAGGTCAGAGGGCACAGGCCTGCTGCAGAAGCAGTAAGGAAACCCGAGAAACAGAGCAGAGTTGGTGATTAGGGAGCAGCTGCAGGTGAGGTGTGGGGGGGTCCAGAGTGAGGAGGGCTTCTGGGCTGCTACAGGAAGTGGCTTTCTCTATCAGTGATGGAGAAGCCTGTGGCCTGACCAGGGATCTGATCTGTGGTCTCAAAGGTGGGTACAGGTAGACAGGAAGAGGGCAGAGAGGCCAACTTGGGCCTGGGTGCCATGACAGGCTTAGATCAGGAGTTGCCTATGGGCCATGATTCCATCAGGTCCCTCCTTTCTCAGAGCCTCCCCACCTGGGTCAGTGTCCCCAGTGTGCCAGTGTGGGCTCCCCCAGGCTCCGTTGCCCAGGGAATCTCAGCAAACACAAGGGCAGACCAGGGAGTGGTAATTGAGAGTGAACGCACCCCACTGCCTGTGGTAGAAACAGAAGCCTGTCAGGGAACAGCAGCCCCAGTCCCAGGCAAAGGCCCTCAGCCTTCTAAGGGGGAGCTGAGCCATAGGTCTGGGGCTCCCTAGTATGTGAGCAGCTGAGGCTTCTTGCTTGAGGCCAGGGCTGCCTGAACCTTCCAGCTGGACAGGGCCCCAGGAGCAGCCAGCTTCCACGAAACTCAGCACTATGGAAGGAAAACAGGCATCCGAGATGAACATGAAAGGCCCTGAGAGATTAGCGCCCGGGCCAGGAGTGGGAAACTCAAGCTCCAATACTCTGGCCACCTTATGTGAAGAGCCGACTCATTTCCCTGATGCTGGGAAAGATTGAAAGCAAAAGGAGAAGGGGGTGGCAGAGGATGAGCTGGTTGGATGGCATCACCAACTCAGCGGACATGAGTTTGAGCAAGGAGATAGTGAAGGACAAGGAAGCCTGGCATACTACAGTTCATGGGGTTGCAAAGAGTCAGACATGACTGAACGACTGAACAACAGGAGTGGGAGACAGACCGAGAGGAGGTGCAGCTTGGTCAAGGCCACACAGGGAGCCAACGGGACCCCGGCCAGTCAGCTAGCCCCTCGGAGACACCATTTCTGATTCTACAGCCCCATGAGGCAAGGGCATTTGTTTGTTTGGTTCACTGATGTGCCCTGGGTACTTGGCCCAGAGCAGATGCTCAATAAATATGAGTTGGATGAGGGGACTCCCTTGGTGGTTCAGTAGCTAGGACTGAACGCAGTCCTAATGCAGGTGGGCTGGGTTCGAGCCCTGATAGGGGAACTAGATCCCACGTGCCACAACTAAGGGTTCACAAGCCACAACTAAAACATTGTGTGTACGGCAACTAAGACCCGGCGCAGCCAAATACATACATAAGTAAAAATAAATAAATATTTTTTTAAAGGGAATACTTAAGGACTTCGGGAAGGTCATGTACACACTGCTATATTTAAAATGGATAACCAGCAAAGACCTATTGTACAGCACATGGAACTCTGCTCAATGTTACGTGCCAGCCTGGATAGGAGCAGTGGGGTTTGGGGGAGAATGGATACATGTATATGCATGGCTGACTCCTTTCGCTGTTCACCTGAAGCTACCACAACATTGTTAATCGGCTATACTCCAGTACAAAATGTTTTTGGTGTTTAAAAAAATTAAAATTAAATAAAAAATATAAGCCACTAGTTACACAAGTCTGTCTGTAAAATGGGCTGATTATAGAGTTACTGCCCAGGGTGAGGCTCAGACGGCTGCTTGGTGTCAGACCCCTGCAGGCACTCAGCAGGAGGGAGCTAGTCAGAAATCTTTGGGCAGACTGGTTTTCTGGCTCTCCATGACTGGTAGACCAGGGCAGGGCCCCAGGGGGGAAGACAAGGCCTGGAGCCCTACCTAACCCCCGCCACTCTCCCCAGCTTCGATTCTCAGGCCTAAGCATCCCAGCAGAGCCCAGGGCTCTCTTCTTGTTACTCAAGCCCCTGGCAAGCACACGGCTGAGGCAGAGGGAGCATGAGACAGTTCCTGGGCCCCAAGATGCTGCCGCCAGGATGGTCAAGAGCTCTGAGGGCTACCTGCTCCCCATCCCCTCTGTGGTCCCCCTCCATCAGACACTAGTGCCCTTGGCCAGGAGGGCTGACCCTCCTGACTCCATCTCCCTCAGACCCAGGGCCTGGGACAGCTCCGGCCCAGTTCCAGCCAGCCCCCATGCCAGCAGCTTAAGAACTCTTTCCCCAGGGGGCTCAGAGGGAAGGTCCCACGGGGCAGCAGCCGCTGAGGTCGCGGTGGCAATTCCTCTGCCTCTGGGAGGACTTGCCCAGTGGACCGGGATAGATTGGAGGAGGGGTGGTGGGTATGGGCCGTTCCTGCACTCTCCAGTCTTTCCCAGTGCCCCCAGGTGCAGCCCATCTTTGGCCAGGCCCTCCCCTGAGGCCTGCCAGCCCTCTTGCTCCTCTGCAGCTTGTCAGAGCAGCCATGGCTCATGGCTGCCCACAGCCTCCTGCACAGGATCAAGTTTCCCACTCAGTAGCAGCTCTTCCTCCCTCACCTGCCGCCAAGGAGAGCTGAGCCCTTGTGAATAATTCACAGAGTTTCACAGCAGGCTTATGAGAGCAGAGCCCAGGTGGCCTCCCCCAGAGCCAGGCTCCCTGGGTCCCCTGACTGCACCCTGCAGCCTGCCGCAGCCTGGGCCTCTGCCCCTCCCCAGCCTCTCACTCCCACCCTGGGGTCCCCGGCCTTGGGGAGCAGGAGTCTCTACCTCTGAGGTAGGGAGTGGGCGCCAGGCCCCAAGTCCTCCAGCCAGCAGGCCCCACCTCAATTCCCAGCCCCCTCCCCCTACCTGAGCCCAGCCTGACAGTCACACAAAAGTACCTCCTTATCAGCCAAGCCACACATCTCTGTGGGAACAGAGCCCCAGGCCTCTGTCCACTTCCCTGAGATTCATGGGGGGCTGGTGGCTCATCGGTGCAGGCCATCTGGCCAGAGAGAGGGTGCCAGGGCCCAATCACAGCCAGCCCCACTGCATGGCCTGGGAGGGCTCAGGGTCCCCCAGGCCCTGAGTGCCAGGGTTCCCCCAGCACAGCCTGAGCCTTCCTAAGGCTGCAACCCCAGCCCGTGGAGGCTTGTCCTAAGCCCCAGACTTCTCCATGAGGATGGGCCTGGGGGCCAGCCTAGGGCTTCACCCCCACCCCCATCAGCACTTCCGGGGTGGGGGCCAGAGGTCCTCAGTTCACACCACTGGAGCTAAGTTGGCATTGCCATCAAACTGGCTTCCTGGGACCCACCGTGTGCGATGGGGGAGGCTGGCAGGTGTGAGAGGATGAGCACAGCCTGTCTCTCCCCTCTCGGGACCTCCGTGTTGGGTGAGGGGGTGGGGTGAGAACCACCGAGGTGGGGACACACACAGGCGCAGTGCCCCAGTCCTTACCTGGGAGTCTATCAGGGAGTCTGGGACCAGCCCCCACGGGTGCTGACGGTTGCAGGGTGGGAGCCGACACCCAAGGGTGCCTGGGGCACTCCTCCTTGAAATCCCACTGATTTTGATGTGGCCCAGACCCTGGCTTGTCTGGAGGCGGAGGGTTCACTCCAAAGTGGTACCCAGTGGCTTCTGGTGGGGACGGCTGTGAGACCTTTGCCCCGCAAGGTGCACTTGCTGGTCTCCCATTAACCAAACCAGGGGCCCTTGCTTAGCAAGAACAAGCCAGGCCCAGCCATTCTGGGCCGAGCCTGGGGGCTTTCAGCTGCTCCACCTGCACACCATGTGCCTCTGCCCGAGGGGCTGCCCATTGGAGCCATCCTGCCACCCGGCTGTGGGGCCAGCCTGGCCTCCTGCCTGCTCCCTGGCGGCCAGTGGCCACCCCACCCTCTCTCACTCAGGGGTGAGGACAGGCCGTCCCACCTTATAGCTCTCAACCTGAGGCTGGGTTCTTTGTCTCCACTTATTTCCCAGGTGTCCCCTTGAACTGACTAAGGTCACCAGTCAGAGTTCCCACCTCAGGTCCCAGGGTCACTGGTGTCCCACTCCCTCTGGGTCTGGGTGGTATCCTCCCTGGAACCCCTGTTTCCCTCCAGGTACATCTAAGACCTGGCTCCCTCCTCCCCAGGAACTCCATGACTCCCAGGATCTACACTGAACCCCATTCTTCTGCACCCCCACCCCACCCTGGGGTGCACCCAGCCTATGGCTCAGCTGCTTTCTCCGACCAGCCACTTGCCCAGGGCCCCAGGGGGTTTGGGAGCCCTACCCCCCGGTTAGTGGGAATGAGCTGCTGGCCACAGGGGAGGACAAGCTGCTCTGTGACAGGCCAGGAGACAGGGCGAGGGTCTGGGCAAGGGGCTACCTCCCTTCACTCTGGATAGCAGCCATGGCTCCTCCTTCTTGACTAGAGTCTAGGAGCTGCTAGGCGTCATCTCTATGCCCCATTTAGATCCGTCTTGCAAATTAACCCAGGCCAGAGCTAGAGGGCTGCCTGCTGCAGGCTGGTAAGGATCCTGAGGAGGGGAAGTGGTCTGTGTGGCCATCTCCAGAGCTGGGGTGGGCTGGGGAAGATCTGCCTGCAGGGCTCGAGGCTTGTGGCTGTGGGCAGCCCACCAGGAGGGGAGAATTGTCAGCTTGTATAGGCACGGTCTCTGGCCAGGCCCCTGGCCATGGGATGGCCCAGAAGCAGTCATTCCCCTGGCATGCTGGAGAGGGAGACAACCTCAGGTATCCCCCAGAGCCCCCGCCAGCCCACCCAGAGCCCCCTGGAGAAGAGGGTCCTTACTCAGGGTGGGACCTGACGAGAAGCCTCAGGGAGGGGAAGTCTCCTTTGGCGGCGGCATAGTGAACAGGCAGGGCGCCTGTGTCTGTGGCCATGGTGGGGTTCCCACCGCCGTGACGCAGCAGCCAGTTCACCACCTCGGGGTGGCCAAAGCGGGCAGCCAGATGCAGGACTGTGGCACCAGAATTGTCTCTGTCCTGTGGGAGGAGACCTTGTTAGTCCTGAGCCTGGTCCTGCCTCGCTCAGACCACTTCCTGCACCCCACCAGCCACCAGGGCCACTCTGTCCTCCGGCGCCTGACTGGCCCCCTCTGAATCTCAGTCCTCAGTGCAGCACCATGCCTTGCATGCTGGGCTCTCAGGACATGGCGCCTGTCATTGTCCCAGCAGGAGTGCCTGTCTGTCACCCAGATGCTCAGGGAATACCCAAAGGAGTCACTGGGTCAGGAAGGGTGGCTACTGGGCCT
>NW_011494861.1:7094819-7097796 GCF_000754665.1 Bison bison bison
GGGCTTGAGCAAGATCCCCTCTCAGGCACTCCAAAGGAGACAGGCCAATGCTTTGGGCCCTGGAGTGCTGATAGCATCTTCTGTGAACATCCAGGTGTGTGTGTCTGTCATGGGAGAGGGTATGTGACCTGCAGGCCAAGGTGGGGAGACACTGAGAACCCAGATGTCTGGACTCAGAGGCTCGGAGTTTGGGACAGTGGGCATCGGATCTGGAACAGAACGAGCTCCCAGCACCAAGCATGTGGGATGCGGGAGAGGTAGGCAGGGAGCCTGGCAGGGTCATGGGGAGGGGGGTGGGGCAGTGGTGGAGGCGGGCACTGTGGGAACAGGTGTGGCTGAGGCTGCGGGAACTGGAGAGACCCTGAGCTTAAAGAAGGTGCATCTCAGTCACAGGAGAACTGCTGAGGCTCCTCTAAGTGAAGAAGTGTTGGTTGCTTCAGTCGTGTCCAACTCTTTGCAACCCCATGGACTGTAGCCCGCCAGGTCCCTCTGTTCATGGGATTCTCCAGGCAAGAATACTGGAGTGGGTTGTTAGTCCCGTCTCCAGGGGATCTTCCTGAACCAGGGATCGAACCCAGGTCTCCTGTACTGCAGGCAGAATTTTTTACTATCTGAGCCACCAGGGAAGCCTCTAAGAAATGCGGGAAGTGAGGGGGCAAGGGAACAGGGCCCAGGGGCACGGTGGGGAGGTCACAGTCAGACTGGGGTGGAGGACAAACAGACTGGCTGATGGGCTAGAACACAGGCAGAGAGGAAGGGGAGGCAGAGAAACAGCCCACAGGAGGCAGAGGATGATGCTGAGAGGCCTCTGTGTGCGGAATGCCCGCGGAGGACCAGAAGACTGGTTTAGTCTGTCCTCCTGAGCCCAGCAGCTTCCCTCATGGCTCAAATAGTACTAAGACTCTGCCTGCAATGCAGGAGACCCGGGTTTGATCCCTGGGAGTGGAAGATCCCCTCGAGAAGGAAATAGCAACCCACTCAAGTATTCTTGTCTGGAGAATCCCCTGGACAGAGGAGCCTGGAGGCTACAGTGCATGCGACCATGGGATTGCAAAGAGTCATACACAACTGAATGACTAACATACTTCCTGAGCCCAGCTGACAAAACTGGCTAGAAGTGACCTGGACAGGCCCACAGTGAAATATGCCCTGCACTCCAGCTCTTGAGAAAAACCCTCCTTCCCATTGGGCCTGGGGACAGTGGGCCTGAGGCTCCAGGGGATCCTGATGGCTCTGGGCCCCTGGGTGGGGGTGGAGAGGGAGGCCCCAGGAAGGAGAGGATCACAGGCCTGTGACCTGTCCCCAAGGTCTCAACAGCTCCAGAGGCCCCAGAAGCCTCACGTGCTGTGGCCTGCACCCTAAAGCTGCTTATCTCCCCAGGCTGAGCAGGGCCTGGGATCGAGGTCATCCTCCCCTACATACACACTTCCGCCCCCAGCACCCAAGCTGGCTGGGGCTAGAGGGCGGGGGACTTGATAAGCTGGGCACAAGGCCACCTGCTCCTCTACCTCCTCTCTAGCGGCTGGGGAGGCTTCCGGTCAAAGCTGGACACCCAAATCGGGGAGGCATGCCACCTCCCAAAAGGATGGGGAGGCACCACATGCCAGGAACTCCTGATAACGGAGCTGGCCCAGAGATAAGGGACCTGGCCATCTTCCAGGAAGGGTGGGATGGGGGGCCTTGCCATCCTGAGGCTAAAAGGCGGGGGGAATGGGGCCTGGCTATCCCTACGGCCCAGCCAGTCAGCTCAGAGTTGCCCCTGCCTCCTCTACTACATCCAGTTAACACAGTGGTCTCTTGCTAAGAGGAAAATGAGTTCTGTCCCTCCATCCTTGGCTTTCTCCTACAACCATAGGATCCTGCAAGTTCTGAACCCAGCCTACGATCCTACAGGACCTGGCCCTGCTGGCTTCTCCCTGCCTCATCCCACTTCAGACATGCTCACCTCTTTGCTGTCCCCGTCACAGGACAGAATGTGTCCCCCTCAGGGCTTCGTACTTCCTGCTCCTTGTGCTCAGAATTCTCTGGTCATCACCTGGCCACTTCTTACCCATCAGCCAAAACTTCCTTCAGAGGTCACTCCTCGGGGGGGCCTTCTCTGGCCACCTTGCCCAAGCAGCTGCCTGATGCTCCCCCCATATGGCCTAGCAGTACCTGGTGGTACCTGGCTTACTCTCTGGCCTGTGTGTTTGCTGTTCAGTGTCCTGATGGACTGGCAGTTCCAGGGGATCCGGAGCACACCTGGACCCCAGGTCTAGACCCTGCTGGATGCTCTGTTTCTGGCAGGACTGAGCAGGAAAGCTACGCACCAGACCTGAGCTGCCTCTTTTCATCCCACTCAGGAGAGGCCAGACTGGCTGATACCAGCCCGGTGGCCGCTGAGTGAGACCAGGTGGGGTCTCAGGCAGGAAGACTCAGGCTAAGCTGAAGAAGCTGGGAGGTGGGAAGGTGCTGATGTCCTGGGATCAGCTCAAATCCTGGGAAGGACCCCATTTACCAACTCCCCCCCTCCTTAGGGACACATGCAACTCAGCCTGGGGTGGGCTGCAAGATTTTGTGCACCACCCTTCCCAGACCTGATCCTGAAGGACATGGGCTTCTGACTCCAGGCCCTCCGTTCCCCCCGCCCACTCTCTCCCTGGATCAGTGAGTTTCCCACACCCTCACCTTAAATGCTATCCTGGTCGAGCCCAACTCCATTCCGGTTTCTCACCTGGTAATCTAGGTGGTGGCGAGGGCTTGCCAGAGCATCTGCTCGGGTACTCTCAACCCAGGAGCCCACCCTGTCCCGAGTCCTTTGGAGGGAACTCCAAATCAGGCTTGGCTCCGCGGTGCCCCAAACCATCCACCCTTGAGCCACGAGGGCTCCAGGCCAGAACTCCTTCCTGGGGAGGAAGCCCCCTCGGGGGCCCAGTGAGCGGCGCAAACTCACATGCACTCCGCAGCCTCCCTGTGAGAGCAGCAACTGCAGGCAGGC
>NW_011494861.1:7098162-7101462 GCF_000754665.1 Bison bison bison
CCGCCCCCGACTCCGCCTCCGCTTCGAGCGCTGGACTGCAGCCACAGGGGCGGTGCGCCCAGGGACTTCTCTCCTAATTTATTATACTCCGGTCAGAACGGAGACCCCAGAGGGTGATCAGACTGGGTTCGAATTCGAGAGCCGTCCAGAGCGTCCAGACGAACTCATTCATCAATCCCGTGCCAGTTGGAGGCGCTGGGGACGCAAGCCAGCAAACAGTGACCGTGTGATCAGAACAGGAAAACGGGGAGCTAGGGAGTAAGTTGTGGAGGCTACGTGGGCAGCCGGGGAAGGGCCCTCTGGGAAGGGGCGGTGGGCTGGGCTTTATTCGAAGGCGCACAGAAGAAAGCTCCAGGCCTGAGAGACTTGGGGAGCAAGGGCCACGCACCAGGAACCGGCCTAACAAGTCCTTAAGGGGTTCTGGGTCTATGCCTTGGAGGGTGGGACGGGTGCTGGGCCCTCAGCCTTTCTGGGTCCCCTAGACCCCAATAACTGTCCTCAGATTTCAGATTTCCCGAGGAAGGGTGAGAAAGAAGGGGAAAAAGACAGGAAGGCCTGGTGTACTCTGGTTTCTGGTCCTAGAGACCCTGGGCTCAGAGAGCGCCCAGAGGTACCCTCCGGGGTGGGGGAGTCAACTGTGAGCTTGGGGCCCTGAGGCTGCCAAATAAAGAGAGACAGAGAAGCAGGCTGCAAGGGCTGGGGAGCGGGAGGGGGCGGGCACAGGGGAGGCACTCCAGAGCAGTCATCTGGGGAGCAGGCCTGGGACCCCTCCGCAAGGGTGCAGGATGTCCCTGGGAGGGCAGTGGGCCAGAAGAGCACACTTGCACCAATCTGCCTGACTGCCTGGCCAGAAGCCCTTCGTGGGAGCTGGAGGGAGGCCCCGTGGGCTGGACAGGAGAAAGAACTGCTGGAAGACGGGCTGTGTAGCTGTAAGAACTCAGTCAGCACACCCAGTGACCTTGAAACATCCGGTGTCCTTCCTCCCGATGGGAGTGGCTCTTCCTCACCACCTCCCCACTGGAGCCCTGCGAGTGCTCTGCCAGGGGCTGCTTTACCCAATGGCTAGTGGGACAGGCACAGGATGGTGCTGGAAATGCCTAGAGTGAAGTGTGTATGTGTGTGTTTTAGTTGCTCAATTGTGTCCAACTCTTTGTGACCCCATGGACTGCACCACGCCAGGCTTCCCTGTCTATCACCAACCCCCAAAGCTTGCTCAAGCTCATGTCCATTGCGTTGATGATGCCATCCAACCATCTCATCCTCTGTCGTCCCTTTCTCCTACTGCCTTCAATCTTTCCCAGCATCAGGGTCTTTTCCAGTGAGTCAGTTCTTCTAATCAGGTGGCCAAAGTATTGGAGCTTCAGCTTCAGCATCAGTCCTAATGAATATTCAGGACTGATTTCCTTCAGAATGGACTGGTTGGATCTCTTTGCAGTCCAAGGGATTCTCAAGAGTCTTCTCCAATACCACAGTTCAAAAGCATCAGTTCTTCGGTGCTCAGTTTTCTCTATGGTCCAACTCTCACATCTGTACATGACTACTGGAAAAGCCATAGCTTTAACTAGACAGACCTTTGTGAACAAAGTCAAGTCTGCTTTTTAATAGAACAGTGGGTGTCCAATTACCTGGGGCCACCACTAAGTGGCGCCACATGCAGTGCACTTGGAGTGTCATGAGATTAGTCGCTCAGTCCTGTCCAACTCTTCGCAATCCTATGGACTGTAGCCCAGCAGGCTCCTCTGTCCGTGGGGATTCTCCAGGCAAGAATACTGGAGTGGGTTTCCATGCCCTCTTCCGGGGCATATTCCCAACCCAGGGATCAAACCCAGGTCTCTTGCCTTGCAGGAGGATTCTTTTCCATCTGAGCCACAAGGTACCCTCCTAAACTGGATCTTCTGGGCCTCAGTGGCCATATGGGTTTCTAGCCACTACCACCACACCAACCCATCTCACTCCCCCATGGGACCTGTGACTGCTGGGGTCTAGGACCCTTACCCAGTGGTTTTCAGACCAGGGGAGGGAAGAGTCTTAGCCTGGCAGCGTCAGCGATTCAGCTGACACTTGGTGCCTGCTAGAGCAGCCCTCCTACAGCCTACATAGTGGCAAGTGTACCCTGAGTGTTAGGGGTACTTTGAGGACAAAGAACTAAAGTGGCTTCTCTTTTCTGGGGGGTGGTACACCACACAGCATGTAGGATCTTCCCCAACCAGGGAACGAACTCATGCCCCCTGCATTGAGAACACAGAGTATTAACCACTAGATCACCAGTGAAGCCTGTAAAATAGCTTATCTTGAAGGCCCCTCCCTGTGCTTTCTCCATTAAAAAAAAAATCCCTGCAATTCTTATCCTTTCTTCCAAGGGGCCCCTCATTCCTGGACACTCTCATGTATCACATGGTTTTATCATTCTGGGGATCAGATCACAGTGATGTGCTCCTGTTATGACACTGATCAAGGCAGAAGAGCTGTCCCTCCCACTGCCCATAAGGACACCTCCATAGGAGTCACCTGTGAGCACCCATCCTTGCTGACCGTCTTCTCAGACTCCTTTCTGAGGATGCCACTCAAAGTCAGGCTGAGATACAGGCCTTCTCTGTCCTTTTTGGGCTGCACTGTGTCCACTGGATCCTCCCAAGCATCTCTAGAGAGCCCATAACCAGCAAGAACACAGTTTTGGAAGACCTAACACTTACCAGGCATCATGCCAAGCTTCATCTGCATATTTAATCCCACAGGGATGCTATGAGAGAGGCACAACACTACCCCCATTTCACAGCTGAGAAAGCAGGCACATGGAGGTTCTTTTTGTTTTGCTTATTGCTTTGGTTTTTAACTTAATTGTAATTTTTTAATTTATATTTGGCTGCAGTGGGTCTTTGTTGTGGCACACAGACTTTCTCCAGTTGTGGTGCACTGACTTCTCATTGCCATGGCTTCTCTTGTTGCAGAACACAGGCACTAGGAGCATGGGCTTCAGTAGATGTGACACACGGGCTTACCTGCTCCATGGCATGCAGGATCTTCCAGGACCAGGGATTGAACCCATATCCCCTGTGTTGGCGGATGGATTCTTTCCACTGGACCACCAGGGAAGTCCTGGTTTTGCTTTTTATTTTATCTTGCCCGAGATGACACAAATAGTAAGGGGCAAAGCTCAGAGGCAGATGCTCCTGTGCCTTTCGTTCTTCCCTCTGCCCCTGAAGTTCCCTCTGCCCAGAGCACCTCCAGTGTCCCCCGCCCCCCAGATATCAGTTTAGGGGCTCCCTCCTCCACCTGGAGATTCTTCTGCTGGGGTCAGGC
>NW_011494861.1:7101562-7104301 GCF_000754665.1 Bison bison bison
CATCTGCCCATCCCAGTTACGTGGAAAACAGCTGTTCAGACCCATCTCCCCACTCAAGGGCAAGGAGCCAGGTGAAATGTGTCCCCGCTGAACCCTAAGTGGTCTCAGCTTCCTTAAAGCCTGGATCCCTGAATTCTGTCCACTGGGTTGTCTTACCTAAGTTCCCTTGCTTATAAATGACTCCTTTCTCCAGATAAACCAGCAAAACCCCCAGAACTCTTCTGACGAAGGCAACAGCCATGGCGGACTAGAGGAGGGACTTTAAAATCTGGGGTAGGGATTCCCCTGGTGGTCCAGTGGTTAAGAATCTTCCTGCCAATGTAGGGGCACAGGTTTGATCCCTAGTCCGGTAAGATCCCACATGCTGCAGAGCAACGAAGCCATGTGCCACAATTACTGAGCCTGTGGTCTAGAGCCCAGGAGTTGAAACTGCAGAGCCCACGTGCCACAATACCGAAGCCTGCAGAGTCTAGAGCCTGTGCTCCGCTCTTAGAGAAGCCATGGTAATGAGAAGCCCATGTACCCCACCTACAGAGTAGCCTCCACTTGCCACAACCAGAGAAAGCCCACACAGCTATGAAGATCCAGTGCAGCCAAAAGTAAATAAACAAACACAATTAAAAAGGAAAGGTTAAAAAACAAACAAAACAGAACTAGGGTAACTGGAATTTCCTCGCAGTCCAGTGATTAGGGCTCTGTGCTTCCACTTCAGGAAGCATTGATTCGATACTAGGTTGGGGATCTAAGATTCCGCATATGCTGCAGGACATAAATAAATAAATAAATAGTTAAAGTGAAAGTCACTCAGTCGTGTACGACTGTTTATGATCCCATGGACTATACAGTCCATGGAATTCTCCAGGCCAGAATACTGGAGTGGGTAGCCTTTCCCTTCTCCAAGGGATCGTCTCAACCCAGGGATTGAAACCAGGTCTCCAGCATTGCAGGTGGATTCTTCACCAGCTGAGCCAAAGGGAAGCCCAAATAAATAAAATTTGGGGTAACTGAAAAGGCAGTTTTCTCCCCCACCCTTTAGGCTTCAAAATGGTGGTCCACAGACATGGACAGGGCTGTTCTAGGAAGAACCTTCTTCCCCAGGAGTCAGGTTCAGGGTCTCTCAGCCAGGATGCAGATGTTGGTGCAGGGAGGGGGGCTGTTGGTACAAAGACAAATGAGCCAGGTATGTGGCCCAGGTGTGGTAGGTGGGGATCAGTGAGGGATCCATGAGGTCCTTTTCTTTGAGCCCCTAAAGAATCATTAATGACCTCGGAGGAGACCAGCTCATAGGAGCTCTGAGCTCAACGACTGGAGGAGACAGTGGCTTAGGCATCCCCAGGCCCTACTCCGCTAAATATGCCGATTTATTCTAATAGCTAGCACAGTCATCAGAGAAGGCAATGGCACTCCACTCCAGTACTCTTGCCTGGAAAATCCCATGGACTGAGGAACCTGGTAGGCTGGAGTCCATGGGGTCGCTAAGAGTCAGACACGACTGAGCGACTTCACTCTCACCTTTCACTTTCATGCATTGGAGAAGGAAATGGCAACCCGCTCCAGTGTTCTTGCCTGGAGAATCCCAGGGGCGGTGGAGCCTGATGGGCTGCCGTCTATGGGGTCGCAGAGAGTCGGACACTACTGAAGCGACTTAGAAGCAGCAGCAACAGCAGCACAGTCATGGAGTGTAAAAGGGGTGAGAGCCAAACGGCCCTTAGGGTACAGCATGTATTCCACACAAGGTAGTCAGTCAGGTCTGGGCAGCACGAACTCCCCGACTCGCCAGGTTGCTCGTCCTTTTCCTGCATGGCGCGCTGCCCTCTCAAGCCCTGCGGGGGGAGCACGCGGCCTGGGGACTTCGGCCAAACGTCGAAGGTGGGGCTCGGAGATGGGTTGGTGGAGGGTATGGGCCCCCTCCAGCACTCGGGACAGCGCCGGTCGGATCCACCCTGTGGTTCCTCCTCTCGACCGGCCGGGGTCCGTGGGTCCAGCCCGCCCTCCTCCCGTGGGTCGGCCTGGCGGTCCGCCGTGCTGGCCGTTGCGCGGCCAGCCGGTTGAGGGCGGGCAGCCTCGAGCAGATGGGCGGGGGACGCCCAGCCAGTTTGCGGCAGCAACGGCCACGCGGCGCGGAGGCGGGCCCGGGGGCCGCTGGGGCCCGGGCGGGCAGGGAGAGACTGCGCCCAGGACCGCCCCGCCCCGCCCCGCCCGTCACGTGAGCT
Organism: Bison bison bison; assembly: GCF_000754665.1. Classification (NCBI taxonomy): domain Eukaryota; kingdom Metazoa; phylum Chordata; class Mammalia; order Artiodactyla; family Bovidae; genus Bison; species Bison bison. The sequence continues at coordinate 7,103,776 of NW_011494861.1, forward strand.
CCGACTGTCCCGCGGGTGGGAGCCCGGAGGTGGAGCCAGTGAAATGAAAATGAGCTCCGAGTGCTCCTGGGTTGCCTCGTCTTCTTTGGGCCTCAGTTTCCCTATGCAAAACCGAGGACGAGGGTGTGGGGGCAGGTGGTCCCTAAGTCGGTGAAGGCTGGAGGACTCTATGGAGCCGCAGGGGGCTTAGTCCTGCCTGGCCAATTTCCAGCCGTTGGAGCCGGGGCAAGTTGAGATCTCTTTCCGGGCCTCAGTCTCCCCTTCCAGCCCCGCAAGCCAACTGATGGGGCGAGGAGTCCCTCCCCGTAGTAGAACCCTGAGCTGAGTAGTCCCGCCGCCCCTGGGTCCCCTGCCCAGGCCCAGGGCGGGGCTCAGAGGAGCTGCTGATCTCGAACGAGAGAAGAAAGGCGTCGCTGGACAAGGAAGGGCAAGGGCCTGGCCCCAACCTCTTCCCTCCAGCCCACACACACCCCCGCATGTTCTCTGGGAGGAAGGCGCCCCAGGCCCGCGACCCCGCCGCAGATGG
>NW_011494861.1:7104423-7107435 GCF_000754665.1 Bison bison bison
GACTCCGCGGGGCGGGGCGGGGCGGGCTCGCTGCCTCCTTAAAGCCGGGCTGCAGGCGTGGCGCGCGCACCACTGGCTCCCGCTCTGGTCGTGCACCGGACCTCCCTGCGGGCCTCGGTCTTCTTTCGGTGTCCGCGCGCTCGCGCGCAGGTCTCCACCGGCCGGCCCCACAGCGGCGCCGCTTTCCCGCCGAGAATGGGGCTGCCTCGGAGGGCAGGGGACCCGGCGGAGCTGCGCAAGGTAGGAGCCAGGGGACTGGCGTCTGGGGGCAGAGCGGCGAGGGCTGGGGCCTGGACGTAACCTCGGCCTACACGCCCGCCTGCAGAGCCTAAAGCCTCTGCTGGAGAAGCGGCGCCGCGCACGCATCAACGAGAGCCTGAGCCAGCTCAAGGGGCTTATTCTGCCGCTGCTGGGCAGGGAGGTGAGTGCTGGGGCCTCGGGGCTCCGCCGGGCGCACTGGGGCTGGGGGTAGGGGTCCCTGGGCGCGGGGCGAGGAGGCCAGGCGGGCAGAGATCCTCTTGCCCCAGGAGCCGATAAGGGGCCAACGTGCGGCGCCCAAGGCTCGGGGAGGCCACCCACCGCGGGCCACGGCGCGCGGAGCACCCAGCTCCTGGTAGCGCGGTGCTCACGGCAGCCTGCGGGAGGTCTGTCTTGTTTGTACGTTTCTCTGTCCCTTTCCTTCGTGGCCCGGCGCAGAGCTCCCGCTATTCTAAGCTGGAGAAAGCGGACATCCTGGAAATGACAGTGCGCTTCCTGCAGGAGTTGCCTGCGTCCTCCGGCCCGACGGCGGCGCCCAGTGAGTGACCCCACCCCGCCCCTGCCCGGCCCCGCGGCCAGCGCTCCAGCCCGCGCCTGACGCCGCTCTCCGTCCGCAGCACCCTCCGACAGCTACCGCGAGGGCTACCGAGCCTGCCTGGCGCGCCTGGTTCGCGTGCTACCCACCTGCCGCGTTCTGGAGCCTGCAGTGAGCGCTCGCCTGCTGGAACACCTGCGCCGGAGGGCGGCCAGTGCCACCTCCGACGGCGGGCGCTCTGGGGACCCTTGCGGCCCGCCAGCGCCCTCCCCGCCGCCCGCCCCCTCGCCCTCACCACCCGAACCTCCCCGGAACTCGGGTCTCTGGAGGCCCTGGTAGCCCCCAGGGCCGTTCTACGGACCTTGCTGACTGCGTGGGACCAGGGGCGCTGGACAGACTCAGGAAGCTCTTGGAGGCGGCTCCCGTTCCCACCACAAGGGACCAGCCTGGTACTTACAACCGGGGCAGATCCGGATGTCTCTGATCTGTGCTGGCAGACTGAAGTCCACCGGGACCCAGGAAATAAGGAGAGAGGCCCAGGTTCAGTTCCAGTTTGGGACGTCTGGGCTGGAAAAAGCCTCCTGCCTCAGCAGGCGGAAGGGCTCGGGAGCTGGGCCGGTCACAGCTGCCCCCAAAGCCCACACACCTGCCCCAGTGCTGGCAGCAGCCCAGGTGCTGGGCCAGGAGTTCACCTGAGCCAGGTGCAGCCATCTGCTCTGACTGGTCATGCTCTCCCAGCCCCGCATGATTCTGCCTCCTTGCCAACATCCTGGGAACCTCTGGGCAAGCGGCAGCAGTGGCCTGAAGGGCTCTGCGGGCGGGGAGCCTTGACCTCCACTCCTGGCTTCCTGCCTAAAGCTTCCAGTTAATTATAGGGACAGGATGCCCCCAGGGCTGTGTGCCTAGAGGTGGGGGCTTCCTTAGGTAAGCTCGGGAAGGATTTATTCCCTCAAGCACTAAGTTAGCACCTGTGTACCGCACACCAAGCCCGGTGGTCTTGGGGTGTGAAGAGGGATACTACAAGAGTGAGGATGCCCTGTGGCCTGGAGGAAGCTTGCTGCCTTGAAGGGCCGGGCCTGGGGCCCAGCACAGAGCCAGTGCTGATGCGGTTAGCCTGGGGCAGCAGAAACTCAGAGGATGACATGGCAGGTTGAGGAACAGGAGTCCACTTTTCTCATTTTCTCTTTTGAACTGCTCTCTGCTACTGTCAGGGCAGATAAGTGGAAGCAACTTGTTCTTAAGATTTTTCTGGCTTCCCCATGAAAGCCAGAGAGACTTTGAAGGTCCGGAGGGGAGGGGGTGCTGTGGATCCCAGCAGCGGGTGCCAGATGATCACCTGTTCCCCCCCAACTCAGTCATGTTCCCAGCATCTTCTGGGGCTTCACGGAGCATTTATGGGAGATGGGGAGTCCTCACTCCCCATCCCCAGTCCCCAGTCCAACCAGCCTGTGTGAGGGACTGGGGCACTGGGGCAAGAAGATAGAGCTGATTGCAGGGGGGTGGGGTGGTCATTAAACTGAGCTATATGTCACATAAATCCGTGATGACCTAGGCACTGAGTCCAGTGGCAGGTTTTGGGGAAGCTGCGGGCATCATTGAAGAAGTCAATGTTAAGACAGGAGGGTGAGCTCCTGGCAAGGTGGGCTGTCCTACCACCTGTCTGGGCCAGCTGGCTGGACTGTATGCTCCTGGAGGACAGGGCTGGAGCTGAGTGTACCTCTTTGTCCCCAGGGAACTTGGCACGTGGCGAGTGCTCAATAAACATCGTGAGCTAATAAACAGGTGATGTGACTGGTCCATGCTCTATGGAACCCCGACAGCCTGGTTTTTGACTCCCGCCCTCCGGATCCCTAATATCCCTTTGAAAAGCTGCTGCACCACAGCCCATACTCCCCAGGACAAATGTGGGGGAGGGAGTGGAGAGGGGGGAGGGCAGTCCCTGGGAACACAAGCCTGCGTGCCTGAGCGCCCAGGAGCAAGTGGAGGAGGGCAGGTAATCCACAAGCCCACGTCCACTTTGTGAGTTCAAGTTTCCTCCTTGAGTCAAGGACTTCTATTCCTTGGGCACACCCTGGGCAGGCTCCTTGACCCTTTAAATAAGAACTTTCAGTAGGGGTTTAAACTTGGTAAGAACTGACCCACTAGAGGCCACTGCTTTCTTCTGAGCCCATCTGGGTCCCCAACTCTGTGACTCTCGTTGACCTGCCCCTAATCAAGCC
>NW_011494861.1:7107535-7125298 GCF_000754665.1 Bison bison bison
CTTTGCCCTGCCCCAAATCAAGCCATAAGACAGGCGGTCAGGGGGCGGGTGTGTTTAGGCCAGTGACTCACAGGGTCAGGCATTCTGGGGTTCTGAGGCTATTCAAACCCTGGCAAGGAGATGAGGCATGCCCAGGCAGGTGAGGTTCTGTGCCCGAGGTGAGAAGCTGGTTTCCCAGCAGGGACATGCAGGAGCTGTCTAGAAGGTCTCAGCTGGTCCTCCAAGCTGGGCTTGTGAAATAGGGACACCAACAGCCCTCCTCCACAAGGCACCTGCTGGCGCCTCCCTCAGGCAACTCCCCAGGTATTCCCAGGGCCCTGTCTCGTGGTCAAAGGTGAGCCCTGGGCAGAGCAGGCTCCTAAGGTGTGGGAGGGAGGTGGCCTCATTCAGGACCATTGAATGAGCCTTACAAGGCTCACAGGGTGCCCAGCAGACAGCTCTTGCGACATTCTCTCTGCTCTGGTCCAGTGACTGAGTCTAGCTGCGTCTGGTTATCATGCTTGGTTGGAGAAAAGGCTCCCACGTCTCGAAAACCAGTGGGTGAAATGGTCCAATGACCTAATGACGGCGGGAGCATTGAGCTGTCGAGGAGACTCAGGCTGGGGCCAGGTCGCACCCAGCCTGCTGGCACCAGTCACTTTGGAGAAGGCAGGTGTGGTTTCCATGAGTGAGAGAAAAGAGCAGGTTACCGAGGAGGACTCTCTAATAAACATTTACAAATTGCTCTGCCCTGGCTGGGAAGCCCAGATTCCGAGGCTGAGTCTTCCACGGGTTTATCTGGAATAAGATCGGAATGAGCATAGCCTGTGGGGACTGTCTGGAAAAATCTGCGCCTTTGAAGTGTCCTCCCCAAAGTGCTTTGGGGCAACCACTCTGGAGACGGGGCAGCACAGAGGGGGCTGTCCCCGCCATGTGCAGCCACCTCATACATCAATAAGCAGTCATATTTACTTTTTTATTTTTAATATTTATTTATTTGGTTGTGCTTGGTCTTGTGGCATTCAGGATCTTCAGTCTTCATTGTGGCATTCGGGATCTTTAGTTGTGGCATGGGAGATCTAGTTCCCTGACCACGAATCAAACCTGGAACCCCTGCATTGGGAGCAAGGAGTCTAAGCCACTGGACCACCAGGGAAATACTTACTTTTTAAAAACATACCCCACCCAGTGGTGTTATTTCCCTTGGTTTTCCTTCTTGTCTGGCCCCCTGCCAGTGTGGCCGTGTCTCTGGGGTGCATGTGCCTGTGTGTGTGTGTGTGTCCCTGAGCAGCCAGGTGGCCACCCTGCAGAGAGCTGCCTGGGCATGTGAGGAAGGGGAGAAGGCAGCCACCCACCGAGGGTTCCCGGTGAGCAACTGGTTTCACTTTGGGTTTTGAGAGGCCCTGGCAAAGCCCCAGGCTCTTAAAGCAGCTATAATAAAACTCTGAATGGTTTCAGGAGCGTGAGAAAGGCACTAGAGGGCACGCCCTAGATGCACACGTGGTGTCTTGTTACAGAAGGTCCACTGGAGGGCAGTAGGGAGCAAGGGCTGGTGGCTGGTCACAGGACAATGCTTTGTGAGCCCAGGGTACCCTGGTCTGGGGCTAAGGAAGAAGAGTTTCAGCTGATTATGTGTTCACTGCTGGTTCTGTTTGGAGGGCGGGCAGGAGAGCCCTATGTCTTGGTGCTCAGTACATTAAAAATGTCTGGGAAGGGACTCGCCTAATGGTCCAGTGGTTAAGACTCCATGCTCCCAGTGCAGGGGTCTGGGTTCAATCCCTGGTAGGGGAACTAGATCCCATATGACTCAATGAAGACCTGGAGTAGCCACCCCCCAAAAAAAAAAAAAAATCCCCAAACAAAAACCAAACCAAAAGCCTCAGGGAACATAGGACAAAGTGCTTAAAGAAATAACCATTTTGGACTCCAGGAATCAGAGACAAATCCAGGTTTTATGGGGACTACATTTTGAGGCCCTCTGTAAGAAAACATGTAAAATTATGAGTATAGATTTAGGATGGAGATGAATATTCAGAATGAAAAATCAGTTGCATCAAGCTAGCGCTGCCTGCAGACTCCTGTCCTGTCCCTTTACGTTTCTCTTTAAGCAATTTACCAACCTGCTTCCATAGGATTGCTTCCTGGTGATACCCCTCTCCCCCACCCTCACCCCTCCCTTCTGCTCCTAAAACATTCTGCTACCTGTCCTTGCTTGTGGGCAGACCCAAGCTTAAGCCTCATCAGCCGCATGGTAATTCCATTTCTGCCCAGACTGTATCCTGGGTCTCCTGCAATGACAGTAATAAGATAAATACCTCCTCTTTGCTTCCTCCATTTGTTTTAGGCTATAAATTACAAGGTATAAAGTGGAAGTGTTAGTCACTCAGTAGCGTCCAACTCTTTGCAACTCCATGGACTGCCAGGCTCCTCTGTCCATGGAATTCTCCAGGCAAGAATACTGGAGTGGGTAGCCATTCCCTTCTCCAGGGGAACTTCCCAACCCAGAGACTGAACCCGGGTTTCCTGCATTTCCAGTGGATTCTTTACAAGGTATAGATTCACACAAACATTTACATCATTCAATTCCCCCCACCTTTGCACCACCTGGGAAGCTGGTGAAATGCAGATTCCTGGGTCCCACCTCCAGGGGTTCTGATTTTCTGTGTTTGAGTCAATACATTCACACCTTTCACTTGAGACAGGGTTAATTTGACTGAGTGGGAATTCCCTGGCGGCCCAGTGGTTAGAATTCAGTACTTTCAGTACTGGGGCCCAGGGTTCCATCCCTGGTCAGGGAACTAAAATCGTAAACAGTGCAGGAACCATCTAGATATTTATAAGTAAAGTGTACATGCATAAAAATTGACAAATTATAGTTGTACAACCTGATTCATTATGATAAAATAGATATACTCATGGAAAGTGAAAAAGTGAAAGTGTTGGTCACTAAGTCATGTCCTACTCTTTGTGACCCCATGGACTGTAGCCCACCAGGCTCCTCTGTCCGTGGGATTTCACAGGCAAGAATACTGGAGTGGGTAGCCATTCCCTTCTCCAAGGGATCCTCCCAACCCAGGAACTGAACCCAGGTCTCAATCTGAGCCACCAGGGAAGCCCATACTCATGGAAACCACTCCGTAGATCAAGACACACAACATCAGCAGCCCTCCAAAAGTCTCCTTCCTGCTCGAGCAAAGAAGCCACACCCTAGTACCGGGGATGCTGGGGGCTGGTCTGGGGGGGAATGGGAAGTTAGCCCATTCAGTGGGCACAGAGTTCCCCTTCTGCAAGATAAGAAGAATTCTGGAGATGGACAGTGGTGATGGTTACCCAATAGTGTGAATGGACTTAATACCACTGAACTGCACACATAAAAATGGTTGATATACTAGATCTTATGTGGATTTTACCACCATTCAATACATTGAAAAATACCATATCTGAGATGTCCTCAGTGGTCCAGTGGTTAAGGCTCTGCCTTCCAATGCAGGGGGTGCAAGTTTGATCCCTAGTTGGGGAACGAAGGTCCCACATGCTGTGGGGTCTGGCCAAATTTTTTTTTTTTTTAAAGATACCACATTTGGAATTGGGACAGCTATTCAACTGAGTCCTTCAGGCTCCATCTGGTTTTCACAGTGACCAGTCTGGTCAATTAAATGAAGCTGTGACGCATCTCTCAGGTTTTTAAGTGTGGCAATAATTCTTGCCACTTTGGGAATCTAGGTTGTTTTGATTTACTATCTTGGCTGTGGGCTGTTTGGAAGTTTGCACTTTTTTTTCAAACTGTGTTAGTAATCCCATGACAACTTTAGCAGCTTATGAATATATGTACTGTTAATTTGATATATGCTATTAAAAATTATCCATCCATTCCAAAATGAGCACGCTTTAAAAAATGATACCTAATGATAGACATATGTGATAGTGCTTTACTTCTAAACAAAGAATGACATAGAAAGGATTAAATTAATAGACATCTATTTTCCCACTATGCTTTCATTAATTTTCATCATATGTGTTTTCTCTACCTTTGATTCCAGCTAAAAGCATATTCTAAGGGATTTGATTTAGGTCATACCTGAATGGTCTAGTGGTTTTTCCTACTTTCTTCAGTTTAAGTCTGAATTGTGCAATATAGAGGTCATGATCTGAGTCACAGTCAGCTCCTGGTCTTGTTTTTGCTAACTGTATAGAGTTTCTCCATCTTCGGCTACAAATAACATAATCAATCCGATTTTGGTATTGACCATCTGGTGATTTCCATGTGTAGAGTCATCTCTTGTGTTATTGTAAGAGGGTGTGAGCTATGACGAGTGCTTTCTCTTGGTAAAACTGTTAGCCTTTGCTCTGCTTAATTCTGTACTCCAAAGCCAAACTTGTCTGTTACTCCAGGTATCTCTTCACTTCTTACTTTTGCATTTCAGTCCCCTTTGATGGAAAGGACATCTTTTTTGGGGTGTTAGTTCTAGAAGATCTTGTAGGTCTTCATAGAACCGTTCAACTTCAGCTTCTTCGGCATTAGTGATTGTGGCATAGACTTGGCCTGCTGTGATATTGAATGCTTTGCCTTGGAAACGAGCAGAGATTATAATGTCAGTTTTGAGATTGCACCCAAGTACTGCATTTTGGACTCTTTTCTTGATGACGAGGGCTACCTCATTTCTTCTAAGGGATTCTTGTCCATAGTAGTAGATATAATGGTATGGTCATCTGAATTAAATTCACCCATTTCTGTCCATTTTAATTAACTGATTCCTAAAATGTTGATGTTCACTCTTGCCATCTCCTGTTTGACCACTTCCAATTTACCTTCATTCATGGACCTAACATTCCAGGTTCCTATGCAATATTGCTGTTTGCATTATCAGACTTTACTTCCATCACCAGTCACATCTACAACTGGGCATTGTTTTGCTTTGGCTCAGCCTCTTCATTCTTTCTGGAGCCTTTTCTCCACTCTTCTCCAGTAGCATATTGGGCACCAACTGACCCGGGGAGTTCATCTTTCAGTGTCATATCTTTTTGCCTTTTCATACTTTTCATGGAGTTCTCAAGGCAAAAATACTGAGGTGGTTTGCCATTCCCTTCTCCAGTGGACCATGTTTTGTCAGAACTCTCCACCATGACCCATCCATCTTGGGCGGCCCTACATAACATGGCTCATGGTTTCATAGAGTTAGGCAAATCTGTGATCCAAGTGATCAGTCTGGTTAGTTTTCTGTGGTTTCCATTCTGTCTGCCCTCTGATGGATAAGGATAAGGGGCTTATGGAAGCTACCTGATGGGAGAGACTGGCTGTGGGGGAATCTGGGTTTTGCTCTGATGGGGGTTCGTGACACTGTACAGGAGGCAGTGATAAAAAACCATCCCCAAGAAGAGGAAATGCAAAAAGGCAAAATGGTTGTCTGAAGAGGCCTTACAAATAGCTGAGAAAAGAAGAGAAGCAAAAGGCAATGGAGAAAAGGAAAGATATATTCATCTGAATGCAGAATTCCAAAGAATAGCAAGGAGAGATAAGAAAGCCCTCTTCAGTGATCAATGCAAAGAAATAGAGGAAAAAAATAGAATGGGAAAGACCAGAGATCTCTTCAAGAAAATTAGAGATACCAAGGGCACATTTCATGCAAAGATAGGCACAATAAAGGACAGAAATGGTATGGACCTAACAGAAGCAGAAGATAGTAAGAAGAGGTGGCAAGAATACACAGGAAAACTTTACAAAAAAGATCTTAATGACCCAGATAACCACAATGGGGTGATCAGTCACTTAGAGCCAGACATCCTGCAGTGTGAAGACAAGTGGGCCTTAGGAAGCATCACAATGAACAAAGCTATGGAGGTGATGAAATTCCAGCTGAGCTATTTCAAAATCTAAAAGATGATGCTGTTAAAGAGCTTCACTCAACATGCCAACAAATTTGGAAAACTCATCAGTGGCCACAGGACTGGAAAAGCTCAGTTTTTCATTCCAATATGAAAGAAAGGCAAAGCCAAAGAATATTCAAACTAGTGCATAATTGCACTCATCTCACATGCTAGCAAAGTAATGCTCAAAATTCTCCAAGCCAGGCTTCAACAGTACGTGAACCGAGAACTTCCAGATGTTCAAGCTGGATTTAGAAAAGGCAGAGGAACCAGAGATCAAATTGCCAACAGCTGTTGGATCATCAGAAAAGCAAGAGAATTCCAGAAAATAATCTACTCCTGCTTCATTGACTACGCTAAAGCCTTTGACTGTGTGGATCACAACAAAATGTGGAAAATTCTTCAAGAGATGGGAATACCAGACCACCTGACCTGCCTCCTGAGAAATCTGTATGCAGGTCAAGAAGCAACAGTTAGAACTGGACATGGAATAATGGACTGGTTCCGAATTGAGAAAGGAGTATGTCAAGGCTGTATATTGTCACCTTGCTTATTTAACTTGTATGCCGAGTACATCATGCAAAATGCTGGACTGGAGGAAGCACAAGCTGGAATCAAAAAGCTGGGAGAAATATCAATAACCTCAGATATGCAGATGACATCACTCTTATGGCAGAAAGGAAAAGGAACTAAAGAGCCTCTTGATGAAAGTGAAAGAGGAGAGTGAAAAAGCTGGCTTAAAACTCAACATTCAAAAAACAAAGATCATGGCATCTGGTCCCATCACTTAATGGCAAATAGATGGGGAAACAATGGAAACAGTGAGAGACTTTATTTTCTTGGGCTCCAAAATCACTGCAGATAGTGACTGCGGCCACGAAATTAAAAGATGCTTGCTCCTTGGAAGAAAAACTATGACCAACCTAGACAGCATATTAAAACGCAGAGACATTACTTTACCAACAAAGGTCTGTCTAGTCAAAGCTAAGGTTTTTCCAGTAATCATGTATAGGTGTGAGAGTTGGACCATAAAGAAAGTTGAGCACTGAAGAATTGATGCTTTTGAACTGTGTTGTTGGAGAAGACTCTTGAGAGTCCCTTGGACTGTAAGGAGATCCAACCAGTCAATCTTAAAGGGAATCAGTACTGAATATTGATTAGGAAGACTGATGCTGAAGCTGAAGCTGCAGTACTTTGCCACCTGATGCAAACAGCCGACTCACTGGAAAAGACTCTGATGCTGGGAAAGATTGAAGGCAGGAGGAGAAGGGGACGTGATGTGATGTGATGGTTGGATGGCATCACTGACTGGATGGACATGAGTTTGAGCAAGCTTTGAGAGTTGGTGATGGACAGGAAAGCCTGGCATGGTGCAGTCCATGGGGTTGCAAAGTGTTGGATACGACTAAGTGACTGAACAGAACTGAAAAGCATATCCTATTGAGTTTTTTTTTTTTTCTTTTTCTACTCAGTTCTTTATTTTCCCAACCTTGTTTTTTATTATTAATTTTTGTCTGTGGTGGGTCTCTGTTGCTGTGTGGGCTTTACCTAATTGCAGCAAGAAGGGGCTACTCTTCATTTTGGTTCATTGGCTTCTCTTGTTGCAGAGCTTGGGCTCTAGAGTGTGGGCTCAGTATGTGTCACATAGACTTAGTTGCTCTCCAGCTTGTGGGATATTCCTGAGCCAGAAATCGAATCCTTGTCCCCTGCTTTGGTAGGTGGGTTCTTAACCACTGGACCACCAGGGAAATCCTCAAGCTCATTAATATGACTTTTCTATGTCTAATTCAGATATGGAAAGCTGTAGGATCCTATAATATGGATGGAACAATGAGCATAAAACTAACATAGAAGGTTCACCAGTCTATATTCTTATGATTCACATGATGTAATACTGTTTCCCTATAGGTCAGGTTGTTGTCATTGTTGTTTTTCAGTCGCTCAGTCGTGTCTGACTCTTTGCGATTCCATGGACTGCAACACGCCAGGCTCCTCTGTCCTTCACTATCTCCCAGACTTTGCTCAGGTCCACATCCATTGAGTCGATGATGGTACCTAACCTAACCGTCTCATCCTCTGTCATCCCCTTCTCCTTTTGTCTTCAGTCTTTCCTAGCACCAGGGCCTTTTCCAATGAGTCAGCTCTTTGCATCAGGTGGCCAGAGTATTGGAGCTTCAGCTTCAGCATCAGTCCTTCCAGTGAATATTTAGGATTGATTTCCTTTAGGATTGACCGGTTTGAATTCCTTGCAGTCCAGGGGACTCTCAAGAGTCTTCTGTAGCACCACAGTTTGAAGGCATCAATTCTTCAGCACTCAGTGTAGGTCAGATGCAATTATCTAAACTCAGGAAATTGCTGACTTAGAGGTTTACATTTCATCTACCCTACTGTGTAGGATAGGTCTCGGAATTCATGCGGAGGCTGTGCCAGATATCAAGTCTCTATATTCCAGTCTTACTTTTGGGGACCAGAGAAATGACCACAGTGTCCACACACTCAGTGGATCCATGGGGAGCCATACAGGACCAGGAGTTCATTTGTTATATGGCCTTCACCATGTCCCCACTCTCAGGGGGACATGTGACAACATTTGAGAGCTCCAAGGATCAGTGTGAACTCAGACTCCGTGTCCAGTGGTCCTGGAAATGTTTGCACACTCACCCCTGGGGTATAGTTATCTAAATAAGTGTCATACACTCCTATGAGGACGGTTGGGGGAATCATTACTCTATATGTAGGCCTGCTTTCAGTCACAAGGTCCTGGAAACCCAGGCTTCCTTCAACCAGTGGGTTCTGGGTTCAAGAATTGTCTCAGGGATGGAAGACCCACAAGGAATCATTAGTTCAAAAATTTTTTTTATTGTAGTTGATGTACAATGTTGTGTTAGTTTCTGGTTTACAGCAAAGTGATTCAGTTGTACACACACACACACACACACACACATATGTTCTTTTTCATATTCTTTTCCATTATGATTTATTATAGGATATTGAATATAGTTCCTTGTGCTCTACAGTAGGTCCTAGTCATCTATCCAGTCTATATATACTAGTGTGCATCTGCTAATCCCAAATTCCCAATCCATCCCTCTCCCACCCCCTCCTCCTTGGCAACCCCCAGTCTCTTCTCTATGTCTGCGAGTCTGTTTCTGTTTCATAGATAAGCTCTTTTCTGCCATATTTTAATGAAATCATTACTTTTCCCCTTAATATATATTTTATTGAAGTAGCGTTGACTTATAATGTTTTAGGTGCACAGCAAGGTGATTCAGGTCAGGATCGAATAGTGGGTTGAATAGTAGCCCCTCTAAAAATCCACATCTACCTAGAAACTCAGAGTATGACCTTATCTGGAAGTAGGGTTTTTGCTGATGTAATTAAGTGAAGATGAAGTCACATTGGATTGTTGTTGTTGCTGTTCAGTTGCTAAGTCATGTCCAACTCTTTGCGACTCCATGGACTGCAGAGCACCAGGCCTCCCTGTCCCTCATCAACTCCCAGAGTTTGCCCAAGTTCATATCCATTGAATCGGTTATGCTATCCAACAATCCAATGTGTACCATACTGGATTAGGTGCAGTCTAAATTCAGTGACTGATGTCCTTATAAGAGGAGAGGAACATAGGGACTCAGAGAGAAGATGGCCATGTGAAGATGGAGGCAGGGATCGGAGGGATGTGGCCACAAGCCAAGGAACATCTAGGGTCACCAGAAGCTGGAAGAAAACCAAGAAAGGATTCCTCTCTAGAGCCTTCAGAGGGCACACTCCTGCTGACACCTTGATTTAGCGCTTCTGGCCTCAGAATTGTGAGAGAAAATGTTGAGAGAAAGTGCTTCTGTTGTTTTAAGCCATCTGGTTTATGGTACTTTGTTATGGCAGCCCCAGGAAACAATATACTTGATATGCCTTTCCAGTTGCATGTGTGTGTGGTCAGTTGCTCAGTTGTGTACTACTCTTTGTGACCCCACGGATTGTATCCCGCCAGGCTCTTCTGTCCATGGAATCCTCCAGGCAAGAATACTGGAGTGGTTTGCCATGCCCTTCTCCAGGAGATCTTCCCAATCCAGGGATCAAATCCAGGTCTCCTGCATTGCAGGCAAATTCTTTACCATCTGAGCCACGAGGGAAGCCTCTAAGAAATACACACTACTATATGGCAGAAAGTGAAGAGGAACTAAAAAGCCTCTTGATGAAAGTGAAAGTGGAGAGTGAAAAAGTTGGCTTAAAGCTCAACATTCAGAAAATGAAGATCATGGCATCTGGTCCCATCACTTCATGGGAAATAGATGGGGAAACAGTGGAAACAGTGTCAGACTTTATTTTTTGGGGCTCCAAAATCAGTGCAGATTGTGACTGCAGCCATGAAATTAAAAGATGCTTACTCCTTGGAAGGAAAGTTATGACTAACCTAGATAGCATATTCAAAAGCAGAGACATTACTTTGCCAACAAAGGTCCGTCTAGTCAAGGCTATGGTTTTTCCAGTGGTCGTGTATGGATGTGAGAGTTGGACTGTGAAGAAAGCTGAGCGCCGAATTGATGCTTTTGAACTGTGGTGTTGGAGAAGACTCTTGAGAGTCCCTTGGACTGCAAGGAGATCCAACAAGTCCATTCTCAAGGAGATCAGCCCTGGGATTTCTTTGGAGGGAATGATGCTAAAGCTGAAACTCCAGTACTTTAGCCACATCATGCGAAGAGTTGACTCACTGGAAAAGACTCTGATGCTGGGAGGGATTGGGGGCAGGAGGAGAAGAGGACGACAGAGGATGAGATGGCTGGATGGCATCACCGACTCGAAGGACATGAGTCTGAGTGAACTCCGGGAGTTGGTGATGGACAGGGAAGCCTGGCGTGCTGCGATTCATGGGGTTGCAAAGAGTTGGACATGACTGAGCGACTGATCTGAACTGAACTGGTATATAAAATAATCAACAAGGACCTATTATATAGAGAACTGTTTTAATATCTTGTAATAACCTATAATGGAAAATAATCTAAATATGTGTTTGTGTGTGTGTGTAAGCGCTTAGTCACTCATTCATGTCTGACTGTAGCCCGCTGGGCTTCTCTGTCTATGGGATTTTTCAGGCAAGAATACTGGAGTGGGTTGCCATTTCCTTCTTCAGGGGAATCTTCCCAACCCAGGGATCAAACCTGCATCTCTTGAGGCTCCTGCATTGGAGGCAGACCCTTTACCTGCAGAGCTATCAGGGAAGCCCCATGTATACGTGTATATGTATATATGACTGAATCACTTTGCTATACACCTGAAACTAACACAACACTGTTAATCAGCTATACTTCAATAAAACAAAAAGTAAATGAGAGAATTATCATATTATAAAGTGATACATTCATACAATGGAATATTAGCCATATATTTAATAGTACATACAATATGGATTCCATTTGAAAGTCCAAAACTCAGTCGTGTTTGAATCTTTTTGACCCCATGGGCCATACAGTCCATTGAATTCTCCAGGCCAGAATACTGGAGCGGGTAGCCTTTCGCTTCTCCGGCAGATCTTCCTGATCCAGGAATCGAACTGGGGTCTCTTGCATTGCAAGCGGCTCCTTTTCCAGATGAGCTACCAGGGAATCCCCAAGGATCTATCAGAGATTCCATTTACACAGAGTTAACAAACAGGTAACACTAGTCTATGATGCTGGAGGTCGAATGGTGGACCTTTAGTAAGGAGGCAAAGACTGGAAAGGCGTGAAGCTGTTCTGGCAGTGTTTTGTTTAATAACTTGGGAGTGTGGAAATTAATGGGAAACCTCATGAAGATGGAGTCAGGAGGCCAGAAGGGGGAACTCTTAGGCAGTACCACTCACCATCAACTGCAGGAAGAACTGCCATTTAAGGACCCCAACAGAAGAATTATCAAAAAGAGTCATCAATCACAGATCCCAACAGAAAAAGATGAACATTGGATCTCTGACAAGAAATAAACTAACTGAGAAACTGCCAATGAGACACTGAACTGTCACTTTTCTCCAGCATACTTTCACTCAGAACAAAACCTCCCATCTTCCTCCTTTTTCCTCTGTAACACTCCTCTCCTCTCCTCTGTTTATTGGTCTTTTGTTATAAAGCTATGGCTTTTGTTATTAAAAAATAACTATGGATTTTGTTATAGCTTGCCTGTCCTGAATCGCAAATCTCTGCTATTCCTGAATAGACCCATTTTTGCTGCTAAAAATAACTTTTGTTTTTAAGGTCAGCAGGAGCCAGTTATATGTGTTTGTTCACTTTATGGAAATTTGTCAAAAGTACACCTAAAACATGTGCACATTTATGTACACAAGTCATATGTTGATAAAAATTTAAAATACTAGACTAGGGAATTCCCTGGTGGTCCAGTGCTCAGGACTCACTCTTTCACTGCCAAGAGACTGGCTTCAATCCCAGTTTGGGGAACTAAGATCCCTCCCAGGCATGCGCGCACGAGGCCGGTTGGGCAGGGCGGAGAGGGGAGGGGGCGCCGGCGGCGGCCAAGGAGGTGTAGTTATTTCAGCGGTCTGGACGGTGCGTGGCGGCGCGGGTGGCCACGAGAAAAGTAGGCGTAATGGTTATGAAAGCTTCTGTAGAAGATGATGATTCAGGATGGGAGCTCGGTATACCAGAAAAGATGGAAAAAAGCAACACAAACTGGGTGGACATAACCCAAGATTTTGAAGAAGCTTGTCGAGAATTAAAGTTGGGAGAACTGCTTCATGATAAGCTATTTGGTCTTTTTGAAGCCATGTCTGCCATTGAAATGATGGATCCCAAGATGGATGCTGGCATGATTGGAAACCAAGTTAATCGGAAAGTTCTCAATTTTGAACAAGCTATCAAGGATGGCACCATAAAAATTAAAGACCTCACCTTGCCTGAATTGATAGGGATAATGGATACATGCTTTTGCTGTTTGATAATGTGGTTAGAAGGCCATTCCTTGGCACAGACAGTATTTACGTGCCTTTACATTCATAATCCAGATTTTATAGAAGATCCTGCCATGAAAGCTTTTGCTCTGGGTATCTTGAAAATCTGTGACATTGCAAGGGAAAAAGTAAATAAAGCTGCTGTTTTTGAAGAGGAAGATTTTCAGTCAATGAATTATGGATTTAAAATGGCTAACAGTGTGACAGATCTTCGAGTTACAGGCATTCTAAAAGATGTGGAGGATGACATGCAAAGAAGAGTAAAGAGTACTTGAAGTCGACAAGGAGAAGAAAGAGACCCAGAAGTTGAACTAGAACACCAACAATGTTTAGCAGTATTCAGCAGAGTGAAATTTACTCGAGTGTTACTGACAGTGCTTATAGCCTTTACTAAGAAAGAGACCAGTGCTGTTGCAGAAGCTCAAAAATTGATGGTTCAAGCAGCAGATCTTCTTTCTGCCATTCATAATTCATTGCATCATGGTATCCAGGCCCAGAATGATATTACAAAAGGAGATCATCCCATTATGATGGGTTTTGAGCCACTTGTTAACCAGAGACTACTGCCACCCACCTTCCCTTGATATGCAAAACTAATAAAAAGAGAAGAAATGGTCAACTATTTTGCAAGATTGATAGATAGAATAAAAACTGTCTGTGAGGTGGTCAATTTAACAAATTTACATTGTATCTTGGATTTTTTCTGTGAATTTAGTGAACAATCACCTTGTGTTCTTTCGAGATCTCTATTACAAACCACTTTCCTGGTGGATAAAAAAAAAGGTCTTTGGAAACCATCTCATGCAAGACATGGTGAAAGATGCTCTTCGGTCTTTTGTCAGTCCTCCGGTGCTCTCCCCAAAGTGCTGCCTATATAATAATCACCAGGCTAAGGACTGTATTGACTCTTTTGTTACTCACTGTGTTCGGCCATTCTGTAGTCTTATTCAGATCCATGGACATAACAGGGCTCGGCAGAGAGATAAACTCGGTCATATTCTTGAGGAATTTGCTACCTTGCAGGATGAGGCAGAGAAGGTTGATGCAGCCCTTCATACTATGCTGTTGAAACAGGAGCCCCACAGGCAGCATTTGGCCTGTTTAGGTACCTGGGTCCTTTACCATAACCTTCGCATTATGATACAGTATCTCCTAAGTGGCTTCGAATTGGAGCTCCACAGCATGCACGAGTATTATTACATATATTGGTATCTCTCTGAATTTCTTTATGCCTGGTTGATGTCGACATTAAGTCGTGCCGATGGCTCTCAGATGGCAGAGGAAAGGATAATGGAAGAGCAGCAGAAAGGCCGTAGTAGTAAAAAAAAACAAAAAAAAAGAAAGTTCACCCATTGAGCTGAGAGATCACAATGAGCCAGGCATATCAGAACATGTGTGCTGGAATGTTTAAAACCATGGTAGCTTTTGACATGGATGGCAAAGTACGAAAACCCAAGTTTGAGCTTGATAGTGAACAAGTTCGATATGAGCACAGATTTGCTCCATTCAACAGTGTAATGACACCACCACCAGTGCACTATCTGCAGTTCAAGGAAATGTCTGACCTCAATAAATATAGCCCTCCTCCTCAGTCTCCAGAACTGTATGTGGCAGCTAGTAAGCACTTTCAGCAGGCAAAAATGATACTGGAAAATATCCCAAACCCAGACCATGAGGTCAATAGAATTTTAAAGGTTGCCAAACCCAACTTTGTGGTTATGAAGTTATTGGCAGGAGGACACAAAAAGGAATCCAAGGTTCCTCCTGAATTTGATTTCTCTGCTCACAAATATTTTCCTGTTGTGAAACTTGTTTGAGAGAAAGACTGAAAAGGTGACCAAAAGGGTGGAGTCTACTTTCAGATTCTGTTCTTAGAGGATCTATCCATCAGTCTTACCACATAACGTGAAGTGAAATGGATTTCTTGGATAACAACCCATTATAAGGAATACTTTTAATTTGACAGCCTTATATGACGTGAATGAAAACTGCTGTTTTAAAGTGGTTTATTATGTTCCATGGATGAAACTAGTCTTATCGAATGCATTGATGAATGTTATATGGTTTTATTACAGATTTAATCATAAAAAAAAAAGATCCCTCCCATAAGGGATAAACCATAAACCACCACCAAAAACACAAGACTAACACGTGTCATTTTCTTATGTGTTTTTCTCCAGTTATCTTCAGCTGCAGTGTTGTAGGCACAGAATAGGTGCTAAGTTGGATTTAACCAGGGCTGCGGTTTTATCAAGCAAGAAGTACAAAGAAGCCAGAGAGGGACAAGGGGGCTGAGGGTGGATTCACAGGAAGGCTAGAATGACTGGTGTTACAACAGGAGCAGGTGAGAATGTAACCTAAAGTGGGGACTGGCTGTTCGCCACTCAAATGCCAATAAAGAGGCCAGATTGGTGCAAAGAAAAGTTTGCTTTATTTTGGATGCCTGCAAACTGTGTGTTGGGGGAGGGTTCTCCAGTCCAAAGGTTGCCTCCCCTCCCACTGACAATCAGTGTGTAAGAGCTTTTATAGGCTAGAGGGGGCTACATGCGGAAACAGCACAGTCAGCTCTGATAGTCATTTTTTAATAGTCATCTTGAAATTGGTCACCAGTGGTCAGTGTCATCTTGATTGTTTCAGGCACAGTTTACCTTCAGTTCCAAATGGGGTCAATTTGTCCCCATTTCTTTGAGACCAATTCTCGGAACTGTGGCAGCTTATGTCATGGCTACAATCTGGTCATCATGTAGTTAACGTCTTCCACCTGGTGGAGGTTTCAGTCTCTATAAGACAGCTCATAGGATATGGCTCAGAATATTATCTAGGGCCCTTGAGAAGGAACTAAAGGTCCTTGATTATGTTTAATGACTAAACTATTTTATTTAGTCCTGTTGGACTATTTCAGAGAAGGCAATGGCACCCCACTCCAGTACTCTTGCCTGGAAAATCCCATGGACGGAGGAGCCTGGTAGGCTGCAGTCCATGGGGTTGCTGAGGGTCGGACACGACTGAGCGACTTCTCTTTCACCTTTCACTTTCATGCATTGGAGAAGGAAATGGCAACCCACTCCAGTATTCCTGCCTGGAGAATCCCAGAGACGGGGGAGCCTGGTGGGCTGCCATCTATGGGGTCTCACAGAGTTGGACACGACTGAAGCGACTTAGCAGCAGCAGCAGCAGCATTGGACTATTTTCCTTCCTTTCCACATTTTGTCACTTCTCTGATTACACTTACCCTTTGGCTAAAGTTTGTCCAGAGACAAAAGTCGGACAGAGGACATGGTGGGGGCAAGGACCGTAGGGTCCCACCCCATGTCAAGAAGGGAAGAAAGAAGATGCGGGAGTTGAGGCCAGGGAGGAGGTCGTTGGGCTGGAGGAGTGAAGGTCTGGAGGTGCTAAAGATTACTGGAGTTGGGAGTGGAAGGCTTAGAAGGAAGATTGTGGTGGAGTCAGACAGAATGATATCTGAGACTGAGATTTCAGAGTTGTCCTCACTGGTAAAGCTAAGGTCAGGGTGAGATCTTGAGAATGCAGAGCTGAGGCAATGTGGAGGGAAGTCAGGCCGTGGGGGAGGGTTGTCGCCATGGATTAGCAATCACCTGCACTACATGGGGAGTGGGCTTAGAGAGAGTGATGGCATTCCTGGAGGAATGAGAGGCTATGACAGCTTTGTGATCAGAAGGCTGCAACAATCAAAGGTAAGGGAGTGCATATTCTGAAGACATTGAAGTTCAAAGAAAATGGTCTGGAAGCACTGATGAGGAAGGACACGACATTTGAGAAATTCTGAATTAGAAATGTCAAGAATCCTTCTATTCACAAAAGGGAATACTATATAGCAGCAAACATGGGCAGACTGCTGCTTCAGGAAACACTGATGCTGCAGCCAGTGATCACCTGCCCAGAGGAGGGGTGTCTGTGCCTGGGGAAGAGCAGGAGGAGACTTCTGGAGGGCTGGTGATGCTGTCTATCTTGATCTGGGGAGTGGCTTCCATGAGTGTATGTATTTTATTACAATGAATCAAGCTGTGCAATTAGAATTTATGCATTTGTCTGCTTGTACGAATTGCTTATAAATATCCAGATGGTACTATGCAGTGTTAGGTATGACGGTAAAAAGCCTGGCACACAGCCAGGTACACACAAGATACTCAGTATTTGCTGGGTGCGTGAGAATAATGATAGTTAATTAGTTATAATGTCAACCACCATTGACTGAGCTCTTCCTGTGGACTAGGCACTTCCCTCAATGATTCATTGCTTTATTTTTTTAATATTTATTTATTTGCTTTTGGCAATGTCAGGTCTTAGTTTGTGTCACATGAGATCTTCCTTGTGGCATGTGTGCTTCTCTCTAGTGCAGGGGCCCCTGAGCACTTGGGCTCATTAGTCACAGCACGTGGGCTTGGTTACTCTGCAGCTTGTGGGATCTTATTTCCCCAACCAGGGATTGAACTTGTGTACCCTGCATTGCAAGACGGATCACCTCCAGTAGAGAAGTTCTGACCCCCTCAGTAATTTACATGTAACTCACTTAATCCTCATAAAAACTCTATTAGGCTATGTATATCTATAGCCATATCTATTTCATCTCTATGTATATACTATTATCCTCATTTTGTGGATGAGGAAACTCAAGCACAGAGGGGTCAAGAAACTTGCCTAAGGCCACACAGCAAGGAGAGTCCCTTGGACTGCAAGTAGATCAAACCAGTCAATCCTAAAGGAAATCAACCCTGAATATTCATTGGAAGGACTGATGCTGAAGCTGCAGCTCCAATACTTCACCTGATGCAAAGAGCCGACTCATTGGAAAAGTCCCTGATGCTGGGAAAGATGAAAGGCAAAAGAAGAGGGCAGCAGAGGATGAGATGGTTGGTCGGCATCATTGACTCAATGGATATGAATCTGAAGAAACTCCAGAAGACAGCGGAGGACAAGGGAGCCTGGTGTGCTGCAGTCCATGGGGTCATAGAGTCAGATGCAACTTAGGA
>NW_011494861.1:7125442-7133824 GCF_000754665.1 Bison bison bison
CCCTCAGATCCCTTCATCTTACTCTCTTTGCCAAACAAGGCAGCCTCCCCACTATCAGTTATGAGCTCCCCTAAGGGCATCCCCTGACATCAAGTCCTTCTGTGTTGACTGTACTGCTAAGGAAAAGAGCAGCCCAGGTCCCTGAGTGACCTGGACACTTTGACGTGGAGCTTCCCCCAGATCAGGCAGCAGCTTGGTTAGAAATTGGTCTTTCCCTGGGGATCCTGCAGAGAGCAGGGTCATTTCAGACACACGCCCCTGGTTTTGGCATCTGCTGGGTGGGGCTGGCTGACGGGCAGCAGCACCCCTCTTCACAATGCCACATTGACAGGAAACTCAATTTAAGCATCTCTTGAAAATAAGGGCCCTTTGGCTCTTCAAACAGCAATTGATTTTTTTTTTTTTTGCTGTGTCAGGTCTTTTGGTGCTTCACACAGGATCTTCACTGAGCCATGTGGGATCTTTCCTTGTGGGGCATGGACTCTCTAGTTGTGGCACGTGGGCTCCGGAACAAGTGGGCTTAATTGCTCCACGGCATGTGGGATCTTAGTTTCCAGACCAGGGATTGAACCTGCATCCCATACTTACCACTGGACCACCCAGGAAGTCTGAATCAGCAATTACTTGATGAATGAAACAAATATTTTTCTCCAGGTCCCTTCAGAAACAAGGGACCCTAGTTTTTTTTTGGCTAACAAACACATGAAAAGATGCTCAACATCACTCATTATCAGAGAAATGCAAATCAAAACCACTATGAGGTACCATTTCACACCAGTCAGAATGGCTGCGATCCAAAAGTCTACAAATAATAAATGCTGGAGAGGGTGTGGAGAAAAGGGAACCCTCTTACACTGTTGGTGGGAATGCAAACTAGTACAGCCACTATGGAGAACAGTGTGGAGATTCCTTAAAAAACTGGAAATAGAACTGCCTTATGATCCAGCAATCCCACTGCTGGGCATACACACTGAGGAAACCAGAAGGGAAAGAGACACGTGTACCCCAATGTTCATCGCAGCACTGTTTATAATAGCCAGGACATGGAAGCAACCTGATGTCCATCAGCAGATGAATGGATAAGAAAGCTGTGGTGCATATACACAATGGAGTATTACTCAGCCATTAAAAAGAATACATTTGAATCAGTTCTAATGAGGTGGATGAAACTGGAGCCTATTATACAGAGTGAAGTAAGCCAGAAGGAAAAACATAAATACAGTATACTAACGCATATATATGGAATTTAGAAAGATGGTAACGATAACCCTGTATATGAGACAGCAAAAGAGACACTGATGTATAGAACAGTCTTATGGACTCTATGGGAGAGGGAGAGGGTGGAAAGATTTGGGAGAATGGCATTGAAACATGTGAAATGTCATGTATGAAACGAGATGCCAGTCCAGGTTCAGTGCACGATGCTGGATGCCTGGGGCTGGTGCGCTGGGACGGCCCAGGGGGATGGTATGGGGAGGGGGGAGGGAGGAGGGTTCAGGATGGGGAGCACGTGTATACCTGAAATTTAAAAAAAAAAAATAATAAAGAAACAAATATTTTTCTCCAGGTACCTTCAGAAACAAGGGACCCTAGTTTTTTTTTTCTTTTTTGCTATCATATGTGTGAGACTAGCAGAGTGCTCTGACTTTGGGTGGCTTTTGTTGTAATCATGGGGTTCCCCATAAAAATTTGAATATGGGAAAGTTTATTCTGATTTTTAGCAAGCACTCTAGCTGTGGGCTAAAGCCTGACAGTGTAAGGATGAAGCATGTGGGAACTCCCTCATGCCAGGTGCCTCTACAGAGCTCCTAACTCAGAGACCAGGCGCCCGGTTGGCCTGCCAGGCCAAAGGTGTCTGAAAGTCTCTCTCTAGCCTATTAACGGGCAGGCACCAGGGCACGGCTATAATGCTAGATTTAAAGCTTGACCTACTTAAGGTCCAAGAGATGATTTCTAAATGCTTCATTTGGAAAATGAATCTACATCTATCTTTAACTCATGGTGTTTTTTTTTTTTTTTAAACTTTTTTTTTTTCTCTGTATTTTTCTTTTCCATGTAATGACTTGTCTTCTTGGCTTGACTTCTCAGATTAGGGTCCTGCTTTCAAATGCTTCGTTTATTAGTTTTGGGATTCACTGGTAGCTCAGCTGGTAAAGAATCCGCCTGCCATGCAGGAGATCTCGGTTCGATTCCTGAGTAGGGAAGATGCACTGGAGAAGGGATAGCCTACCCTTTCCAGTATTCTTGGGCTTCCCTGGTGGCTCAGCTGGTAAAGAATGTGCCTGCAATTTGGGAGACCTGGGTCCAATCCCTTGGTTGGGAAGGTCCCCTGGAGAAGGGAATGGGCTACCCATTCCAGTATTCTGGCCTGGAGAATTCCATGGACTGTATAGTCCATAAGGGTCACAAAGAGTTGGACACGACTGAGCGACTTTCACTTTCTTATTAGTTTTAGGTTTCCTTGGAGGGTTCATTCTGGGGTCAGAGTCCCAGGGCTTCATGCTCGATTTTAAAGGTGTTAGGAATGTGGTGCACATGAGGTCGTGGGGTCTGCTCTCTAGACAGCCTCTGCAGTTCCCTTTAAGAGTCAGTCCTCCCTTTGTGAGCCAGGGCTGTAGGGGTGCTGGGATGGGGGTTGCACTTCTCTGTTTACATGTTTCCTCCTGGCAACAGGAGGGTTGTGTCCACTCACTTCAGTGGACAAGAAGCACACTCATGAAGCGTCCAGCATCTCTTAAGAAACACAAGCCTTTTTTTTTTTTTTTTTTACTGTGCCAGGTGGCATGTGGGATATTAACTCCCTGACCAGGAACTGAACCCCGGACCCTTGCAGTGGAAGTGCAGAGTCTTAACCACTGGACTACCGGAGAAGTCCCCAAGAAACCCAAATTTTTAGTAAAACAGCTCAATACTACCAACATTAAAAGAAACAGAGAAAGGACTTCCCTAGTGGTCCAGTGGTTAGGGCTCTGTGCTTCCACTGCAGGGGGCCTGAGTTTCATCCCTGGTCTGGGAACTAATATCCCACAGGATGCAAGGCACAGCCAAATAAATAAATATAAAAGGAACAGACAAGCTGTGTGAGTGGGGGTTGGGGGGGCAGGCCCTCCTCTCCCAGCAGCATCCTCTGCCCAGTGCCCAGGAGGACAAGCAGTGCCTGAAGAATCCTGCAGTGTCCTTCTCTAGTATGAAGCCCAGCTTGAATGAGGGGGACCCCAGTGAGAGGGCTCTGTCCCAAGGCCGGGATCTGAATCTGTCTGGTCAAACGGTCCTGGGCCCAGGAACTCAGGACAGCCTGGTTCCTGGGCTAGTTCACACCACTTGTGTGCTGCCCCTTCTCTGTGCCAAGTGCTCTTCCAAGTGCTTTTTTAAAAAAAAGTTAATCAATTTAATTTTTGGTTGCACTGGGTCTTTGTTACTGTGCTCGGGCTTTGTCTAGCTGTTGCAGTGTTTGGCCTCTTCTTGTTGCGGAGCACAGCCTCTAGGTGCATGGGCTTTGGTAGTTGTAGCCCACAGGCTTAGTTGCCCCACAGCATATGGAATCTTTCCGGACCAGGGATTGAACCTATGTCCCCTGCATTGGCAGGTGGATTCTTAACCACTGGACCACCAGGGAAGTCCCTAGTCAATTTAAAAAATAATATTTAGGTTTCTTTGTTGTTATTCAGTCGCTAAGTCATGTCTAACTCTTTGCAACCCCATGGACTGCAGCATGCCAGGCTTCCCTGACCATCACCAACTCTCAGAGCTTGCTCAAACTCATGTCCATTCAGTTAGTGATGCTATCCAACCATCTCATTCTCTGTCGTTCCCTTCTCTGCCTGCCTTCAATCTTTCCCAGCATCAGGGTCTTTTCCAGTGAGTCAGTTCTTTGCTTCATGTGGCCAAAGTATTGGAGTTTCAGTTTCAGCATCAGTTCTTCCAATGAATATTCAGGACTGATTTCCAGAATGAGAAGGAAATAAAGTTCATTAGAGTGGGAGATGCTGTTAGAACAGCGGGCCAGCTCAAGGGAGAACCGATGTTGAACAGGGGTCCTTAGTTCACTTTTATACCCAGGGTACAAGGAGTGGGATAGGAGTCTTGCAGGTCATTTGCTGACTGGATGAGGCATGTATACTGGGAGGCATGTATACTTCTCCCTATGGGGTAGGAGGGGAGACAGATTATACTGTAGTTGCAACATGGGGGAGGGAAGGACAATAAGGGTCTGGTTTTTCTGTTCCTGCATTCCAACACCCTCCTTGGTTTTATCTGCTCTTTTGTCCTTGGGTCACCATGCTAACCAGGGACTGAACCTGGACAACTGCAGTGAAAGCCCAGAATCCTGACCGTTAGTGCCTGTGTGTCGCTTCAGTTGTGTTTCTTTGTGACCCCATGGACTGTAGCCCACCAGGGTCCACTGTCCATGGGATTCTCCAGGCAAGAATACTGGAGTGGGTTGCCACATCCTTCTCCAGGGGATCTTCCCAACCCAGGGATGGAATCCATGTCTCTTACGTCTCCTGCATCGTTGGTGGATTCTTTACCTAACCACTAGGCATCTGGGGAATTCTCCCTTATTTTCAACCTAAGTAATTATTTTCAGTTAATTTTCAAAGAGATTATACCAATTTATATTCCACCATTGGTGTATGAGAATTCCTGTTGCTTCATATTCATTAATATATAGTGACATGAAAAAATAATAAAAACAGATGAGGCCTCTCTTTAGGCCTTACCCCCTAGTCCTTTCCCTCAAAGTTTACAAGTGTCAAGCTTATGTCTTTCCAAAAAATTTTGAATAAATTTTTACATGATGCTTTTTATTACAATTTGTAGACAATATTTCTGGTCCAAAGAAAGTGTGTGCAAATTAAGTAACTGCTGCTGTTAAATATGATGCTGTTAGCAAACCTCTCTTGATTCATTCTTATAATATTTATTGCTTATTATGTGCTCTTCTAGGAGCTTGGAATAGACCATGAACAAGACAGTAAAAAATTCCTGCCCTCAGGGCACATTCATTGTGGTTAGGCAAGAAAAACTAAATCGAGGAATAAAATAAATATTAAATGGTATTAAGTGCAAAGGAGAAAAATCAGCCAGAAAAGAGGATAGGGAACATGGAGGGCTTGTAATTTAGATTGGATGGTGGGGAAAGGCCTCGTTTAGAACGTGATATCAAAGACTTGAGGATGTGAGGTGGTGAGCCCATGCGTGCCTGAGGAAAGGGTGGCCCAGGTGTATCTGGGGATTATGGGAGGGGTCAAATGGCTGGGTATGAGCAAGGGGGAGAGCAGGATCAGAGGCCACACGTACAGGGGAAGGAATGGGCAGATTCTGGAATCACAGGGAAACATCATCACATTCCAGCTATTTAAAAAATTTTTGGCTGAGCTGGGTCTTTGTAGCTTTGCACAGGTTTTCTCTAACTGTGGTGAAAAGTGAAAGAGAAGTCGCTCAGTTGTGTCCTACTCTTTGAGACAGCATGGACTGTAGCCTACCAGGCTCCTCTGTTCATGGGATTTTCCAGGCAAGAACACTGGAGGGGGTTGCTATTTCATTCTCCAGGAGACTTTCCCAACCCAGGGATTGAACCTGGGTTTCCCCCATTGCAGGCAGATACTCTACCATCTGAGCCACCAGCGAAGTCCAACTGTGGTGAGGCAGGGGCTACCCTTTGTTGCGGTAGGCCGCCTTCTCATTGTGGTGGCTTCTTTCTTTGCACAGGCACTAGGGGGTGTGGTTTTTCAGTAGTTTCAGCACTAGGGTTCAGAAGCTGTGGCGAATACCTTAGTTGTTCCACGGGATGTGGAATCTTCCCAAACCAGGGATGCTCAGGTGTCCCCTGCACTGGCAGATGGATTCTTATCCACTGAGCCCAGTCTGGAAGTCCCAGACTTATTTTGAACATAGAGAGGGCAGGATTCACCCATGGGCTGGATGAAGGGTATGAGAGGAATTATTAGCTTGAGCAACTGGAAGGAAGGAACTGTAATTTACCAAGATGGGGAAGACTGCAAGAGGACCAAGTCTGGGGGAGTGGGAGATGTCTATTATATAATCACAGCGAGGTGTGGCCTCGGCCGGGGACACAGGAGTCTGGGATTTAGGGGAGCGGTCTAGGCTGGAGCCATCTGGTAGGTAGTTGTTCAATCGATAGGATTTAAAGCCATAAAACAGGATGAGCCCCCAAGAGTCCAAACATTGCTTGGGGGTTCTCCAAAGTCCTGAGAGGAAGGAATGGAGATGGACCACAGCAAGCTGTACAGAGAGGCCAGAAGAGTAGTAGGAGTACGTGGCAAGGAGTAAGCATTTCAAGAAGAGAATGATCATGCCAGCTCCATACTGTTGAGAAGTCAAGTAAAATGACTTCTGACAAAGGATTATTGGATTTAGCAACTTGCAAGGAATTAGTGACCTTGATAAATTGAGCGGAAGAGACAAAAGCTAGAGTGGAGTGGGTTCCAAATAGAACAGAAGCGGGGGAGGAGGAGAGTGGCTGTGTTTATAAACAGCTCTTTTGGGAAGTTTTGCTGAAAGAGAGGGATGGAAATGGCCCCGCTAGCTTGAGAAGAAAGTAGGAAAAAAAAAACCAAAACAAAACCCTAAAATGGGGAGGTGACAGACTCTTCGAGATCAGTGTAAATCTCATGATGTTTTTGCTAAGGGATTGGGTCCCCCACTGCTCTCCTTTAAAGCAGAGCAACATCATAAACCATTGGCAATCACACACAAGTGGATTACCTCGGACTATGGTTTTTCTCCCTACAGAATCCAGGACACAAGAAGCAGCGGGTTGGCTGTTATCTTCCCTGGCTTCTTCTGGCCTGGGGGGCCCTATCACACCAAACTGCTGACAGATGCTGTCTTGGGCCAAAGGGTAGCCACATCCTTTTCCAAAGGTGCTGATTTTGCTCCTTTTTTTTTTTTTTTTTTTTTTGCCTTACCCTGGGAGGGACGTGGCTATTTAATCCTGAACCACTTAGCCCAGTCCCCAGTCTAGGAATTTCTTCAGCAGGTGGTAGGAGTCAGGTTTTTTGTGTCCTGGCTTTGTCCCCAGATCAGATTTGAGCTATTTGAAGAAAGGAATGTCTCCACGTCTCACAGTCCTGAGCCCACCTACACATGTAGGGCAGGGCTTCAGGAAATCCTCATTCCTTCGTACTGACTGTCCTGGAATGGCTGTTTAGAGAGTGGGAATGAGCAGGGAAGATGAGCAGAGAGTAAGAAAGGCCCTAACTTCTTCACCTGCTTTCCCTGAACTCATTTCATCTCCCCACAGGTCTGGAAGGTGACTACTATTACACCATTTTATAAATAAGGAATCTGCCTTGCCTACGACTGCAGACCCTGCTAGTGCTCCTGGGTTCCATCACAAGAAATTTATTTCAGGACCAATATTGGAAGAAGTTAAACAGGCTTGGTGATCCTGGATGTTTCCAGCGATTTAATTAGTATAAACGGGGGGAGGAAAAGGTAACCGCAATACACTTCAGTATTCTTGCATGGCAAGTCCCATAGACAGATAAGCCTGATGCGGGTGGGGAGGTGAGAGGGCTACAGTCCATGGGGTTGCAGGAGAGTCGGACACGACTTAGCCACTCAACAACCAACAATAAATAGGGGAGCTTGATTTCTGTGGGTTTTGATTTTTAAAAACCTGACTACAGAAGCAATTTGTGTTCCTGGTAAAAAGCTCGGAAAGAGTCAAGTCTCACAAGGAGTACAAAGTTCTCCAAAATTACGCAGGCAGAGTGATCACTTTTCCTCTATTTCGTGCGCGGATCTGGTCGTGAATTGCATTACAGGGCACTCGTTGTGCAACGTAACAGACCTTTAGGCCTCCTCTCTGCAGGACACGTATCGCTAACCAAAGGCTCGGCTCTCTGGGCAAGTCTTTCAGAAATGACCCAGAGGTGGTTTCCAGCGGGCGGTGTGGACGGATCCCACTTCCAGGCCTCTCTCCAGCAGCTGCGTGTCCCTGCAGCAGAGGCACTCGCTGAGGCCTGATGGTTCCGGGCTCCCAGGTTGGTGCACTCACGTGCCTCCCAGCTCGGCCATGAAGGTTCCTTTACGATAAACCGCCCCCAAATTCCTCTCAGGGCTGATCTGAGAAGGCGCGTGCCTGCCGCGGCCTCCTGCTGGCTTTTCAGCCCACGCAGAAGGCAAGGCCTCAGCGCACGGCCCCGCCGCGCGGTGGGCGCGCCCCTAGGCCCGCGAACTGTCGGGCACGCGCGGGGGAAAGCCCCATATGAACACGCTCCGCGCGGGCCGAGGCTCACTCTCGCCGCCGCCCAGTCCCGTGTAGGCGCCGCCCAACCGCCGCCGAACCTTCTGGAAGCGGCGCCCCTCCGCCGCCAGAACCGGACGCCGGGGTAGCGGACACCGGCCCGGGGG
>NW_011494861.1:7134373-7145698 GCF_000754665.1 Bison bison bison
GGGGCCTCACCCCAGGTCCCACTGAGATCCCTAATTCGAGGTCGTTATCCGGGCGGTGGTGCAAAGCCATCCGGATCCCCGGACATGTGCTGCGCAGGTAACCCACTCGGCTGGGCGGCGGCCAGAACCCTTTGAGCCCTGGAGTACGCGCCCGAGTGGGCGAGGGCTGCAGTTACGCAGTCCTTGCAGTACCCTGCCCAGGTTTTGCTGTGGGGGAGGCGGCTGTTAACCGGAAGAAGAGGAAATACCTTTCCCTTCTGACAGCAGAGCGAAGAACAGAGGATGGTCCATTGAGCCCAGAAGCATCTTACAGAATGGGGGTAAAGGGTTCTTGTCAGGGGCCCACCCCAGCCTTCCTCCTCCGGTGCTGGTGGGTAGAGGGCCGGAGGATGCGCAAGACCTCGAGCCGGCTCATTTCCGACCGGAGCAGGGTAACCTCAAGGTTACCTTCCATTCCCTCGAACCGAACGGAAGCGGGTATAGCCTGAGCTGAGGAAGGGCGAGGAGTCTGGAAGGCCCTGCAGGCGCTGAGCCTGCAGGCAGGGCCTGTGCTTCCTGCACCACTGACAGTGACAGCACCTTCCTATTTGGCTCGGCTCCTCAGATTCTGAGGTTTGGCGTCACACTGACTTTGGGTTCAAGCCAAGTTAGTTTCCTGAGGATATTGACGTCTCGGAAGAGACAAAGGCTAGGCGCGCTGAGCTGGATCCGTGGGGTCCCCTGAATCCAGTCCTACTTCTGACTCAGTCGGAGTCCTGTCCCGACCTCAAGGTCAGTTTTGACTTTTCTAGGGAGAGGAAATTTTTGAGAGAGCCTTGTGCCATTGATTTGTTATTGGCTGTGTGACTGTCCTGGCCCCACCTTCTCCAGGTTTAGGGGGATAGTAATCGAAGTAACTGATCCTAAGAGACAGACAGGCCTGGAATCAGGTTCTTGGGGTCAGTCTCTACCTCATGATGGCCAAGTGACCTTGGAGCTCATCATTTACAAAGGGTTTGTTCATTATTTGCGTCTGGTTTGGTGTGCCCGGCATTTCCGGGAGGGTGGATGACAGGGATCCTAGGAGACTCTTAAGGTCATTCAGCCACAGGAGGAGGGAGGGGGTGCAGCTCCTGACAGGTCTCCTGTCTCCAGACCCACCTGTTTTCCACCTGCTCCCTGCAAAAGTAGATACTGATTTCAGTCTACTCATGGAAGGCTGGGCTTTTATTTATTAATACTTCATCAGGATGGTGAATAGCCATCTATACATAGTACTTTTTTAAAAACCAGCTTCTAATATAGTTAATAAACAGCCTTAGGCACTTACACATGGGCCCACACTTCTTGCTCATAATGCCTGCTTACTTGGTTGCCTCTCTGATTTCACAGTGGCACGTTGTCTTGGATTTGGGACATGGGGGTGGGATCCCTGGTGGAGGTGAGCCTCAGGTGGCCAACACAACTGTCAAAGAGAGTGGAAGGGGGTTGTGATGAGGTCCCTGGTCACAAGGACTTGGCCCAGAGAAACCCCAGGACACTGTAGTGGAGGTAGCAGCAGGGTGGAGCCCTTTAAGGACATCTGAGCAGACACCTCTTGTTGAAAGAGGAGCCTTCTGGCCTAGAGCAGCCCAGCCATGAATTTAATTAAGTGTCCCTGGTTGCCTTCAAGGAGTGAAATCCCCCGAGGGAGGGTTCCCAGCTTAGGGAGTTCACAGTCTAGCAGGGAGAGGATCCCACAACCTCCACCATCCTAGACAAGAGTTGTCCCATGCTCTTGGTTCAGAAGGAGGTGTTGAAGGGAGAGGGGCTCTAAAGGCTGGGGAAGGCAGTGCCAGGTCTAGCTGTGAATATGGCCTCTGCCTCTTGGAAGCTGGCTAACTTTTTGACCCTCATTTTATCATGCGTGCTCCAGATGCTAAACAAAGTGTTATCCAGGGCCTGGCAGAATGGCTTCCACTTTGTAAGTAAATGGAAGCTTTTTTTGTCTGAGAAGCGGGACCCAGACTCAGGAAGCTGAGGGTGTGGTTGGAATGCCAGTTTGGCCTCTTGCTGGTGTGGGCTTCAGACCTCAGTATTCTTGTCTTGTGCCTGTTGTTACTGTGAGATATAAAACCTTTAGCACAGTGCTGCTGCTGCTAAGTTGCTTCAGTCGTGTCTGACTCTCTGCGACCCCATAGACGGCAGCCCACTAGGCTCCTCTGTCCCTGGGATTCTCCAGGCAAGAATACTGGAGCGGGTTGCCATTTCCTTCTCCAATGCATGAAAGTGAAAGGTGAAAGTGAAATCGCTCAGTCATGCCCAACTCTTAGCGTTAGGCAGTTGTAAACAAAAGGAGCAGTTTACCTCAGAGCCTGAACTTTGGATAGCAAGCCACTGCGGTGTGCTGTCTCCTTCTTTTCTTTCCTGGATGCAGCCGGGGATCAAACCTGTGCTTCCTGCATTGGAAGCGAGGTGTCTTAACAGCTGGACTGCCAGGGAAGTCCCATGTACCTTCGTTATGATTGAGCCCCACGAGAAAGCTCTACAACAGCATTTAAAGTCTCAGAAGAGCCTTTTTCTTTGGTTTTATTCTTAGTGATGCTAATTCATATTTTGTTAACAAATTGCTTTTTCCCTTGTTTGACCCAGAGTTCTAGAATGTCAGATGGGAATGACCCCCAGAAACTCCCAGCCCAACTCTGTCATTTTACAGATAGGGGAAAATGAGGCTCTCAGAGGTTACAGACTTGGACCAGGGTGGCCTTGGACCCAGCTAGCCAAGGGAGTGAAGGCAACTGGTGGGTTGTTCCCTGTCAGGTGTTCCATTGTGGTTTTTTTGTTTTTTTTTTTTGCCACACCTTATGGCTCGTGGGACTTCCCTGACCAGGAACTGAACCTGCATCCCCTGCAGGGGAAGCACAGTCTTAGCCACTGGACACAAGGGAAGTCCCCCACTGTCATGTTTTGTCTACTGCTCAAGCTCACATTCACATCTAGTTGTGAGGCTCAATTGTGGCATCAGCATGGGCCCCTAGTAGGACCTCCTAGGTGTTGGTCCAAATGAAGTTAAAGGTCATGTCCCATACCAAGCTGTTAGAGTGTGATGGAGATGCTCTGTGTCTGCAGCGTGCCGGGCACTAGCCACAAGTGGCTACTGAGTGGCGATTGAGGTGCAGTTGGATGTGGAGGATTGTTGCGTAAGTCATGTCGGACTCTTGTGACTCCATGAACTGTAGCACACCAGGCTCCTCTGTCCATGGGATTTCCCAGGCAAGAATACTGGAGTGGGTTGCCATTTCCTTCTCCAGGGGAATCTTCCCCACCCAAGGATCGAACCCAACCCAAGGATTGAACCCTTGTCTCCTGCACGGGCAGGCAGGTTCTTTACCACTGAGCCACCAGGGGAGTCCCACATTTAAATTTGTTTAAGTGTAAACAGGCTGGCTTCCTGTGGCTGGTGGCTACCTTATGGGACAGTGTAGTAAGGAGAGGATTTTAAAAACCAGGATTCCTGGTACGTCTCTGATGGCAAGGTTTCCTAAGGGAAGCTTGGGGAAACTTTGTGGGGACTGTAGTTAGCTCTCCAGCAACAGAGCCAATGGAGGGAGACCTTGGCAGACACAGCCTCCCGGGCAGGTAACCTGGAATCCTTTGTTTGTAGGTAGATGTGTCAAGTCTACAAGGTTTTCTTTTGCTTGCCCTGCTTTTCCATGTAAATCTGCTCCTAAGTGTCTTGAGCTCAGGGACTGCTTTGTTTTCTCTTGTGCCAGGAATGCCCAGCAAAGCACCTGATGCCAATAAAGATGAATGAAATGGACCTGAATTTTAGTACAATTACACCTCATTTTATTGCGTTTCAATTTATTGCGTTTTGAAGGTTGTTGTTCATTGTTCAGTAGCTAAGTTATGTCCGACTCTTTGGGACCACATGGACTGCAGCATGCCAGGCTTCCCTGTCCTTCACTATCTCCTGGAGTTTGCTCAAATTTATGTCCGTTGAGTCAGTGATGCCATCCAACCATCTTGTCCTCTGTTGCCCCCTTTTCCTCCTGCCTTCATTCTTTCCCAGCATCAGGGTCTTTTCCAATGAGTCAGTTCTTCGCATCAGGTGGCCAAAGTATTGGAACTTTAGCTTCAGCATCCGTCCTTCCAGTGAATATTCAGGACTGATTTCCTTTAGGATTGACTGGTCTGATCTCCTTGCAGTCTAAGGGACTCTCAAGTCTTTTCCAACATCACAGTTTGAAAGCATTAATTCTTCTGTGCTAGACCTTCTTTATGCTCCAGCTTTCACATCCATACGTGACTATTGGAAAAGCCATATCTTTGACTATACAGACCTTTGTCTGTAAAGTGACTTGTCTGCTTTTTAATACGCTGTCTAGGTTTGTCATAGCTTTGCCAAGGAGCAACCACCTTTTATTTTTTATTTTTCTGGAGCAACTGCCTTTTAATTTCATGGCTGCAGTCACTGTCCACATTGATTTGGGAGCCCAAGAAAAGAAAATCTGTCCTGTTTCTACTTTTTCACCATCTATTTGCCCTGAAGTGACGGGACCAGATACCGCGATCTTTGTTTTCTGAAGGTTGAGTTTTAAGCCAGCTTTTTCACTCTCCTCTTTCACCTTCATCAACAGGCTCTTTAGTTTCTCTTTGCTTTCTGCCATAAGAGTGGTGTCATCTACATATCTGAGGTTGTTGATATTTCTCCTGGCAATCTTGATTCCAGCTTGTGATTTCCAGCATGGCATTTCACATAATGTACTCTGCATATAAGTTAAATAAGCAGGGTGACAGTATACGGCTGGTGGTGGTGTTCAGTTGCCTAATTGTGTCCGACTCTTTGTGACCCCCATGGATTGCAGCGTGCCAGGTCTTTCTGTCCCTCACCACCTCCCAGAGTTTGTCCAA
Source organism: Bison bison bison (assembly GCF_000754665.1). Taxonomy (NCBI): domain Eukaryota; kingdom Metazoa; phylum Chordata; class Mammalia; order Artiodactyla; family Bovidae; genus Bison; species Bison bison. The sequence goes on from NW_011494861.1 coordinate 7,139,246, forward strand.
GTTCATGTCCATTGCATTGGTGATAGGTACAGTTGGTAGATATGCCAGTAAAGATGAATGGATGGACCTGAATTTAGTACAGGTACACCTCATTGTGTCTCACTTAATTCCAGAATGAAGGTAATGCATTTTTTTGTTGTTGTTGTTGCAAACTGAAGGTTTTGTGGCCACTTTGCATTGTCAGGTAATGGTTAGCAATTTTTTTTTAAAACATTTATTAATTTTTTTGGCCACGTTAGCATTTTTTTAAGACACTTATTCATTTATTTGGCTGCATTGTGTCTTGGTTGCAGCATGTGGGCTCTTTGTTGTGGCACCAGGGTGCCTTTTGTTTCAGAGCATGGGCTCAGTAGTTGTGGTCCACAGGCTTAGTTACTCCAAGGCATGTGAGATCTTAGTTCCCCAACCAGGGATCAAACCCATGTCCCCTGCATTGCAAAGCAAATTCTTAACCAGTGGACCACCAGGGAATTCCTGAGGGTTAGCATTTTTTTGGTGATAAATTCTTTTTAATTAAAAATTTTTTTAATTGAAGCATAGTTACTGTATAATATTATACAAGTTATAGGTATACAATATAGGTGGGCTTCCCTGGTGGCTCAGCAGTAAAGAATCCACCTGCAATATAGGAGCTGCAGGAGACACAGGTTGATCCCTGGGTTGGGAAGATCCCCTGGAGGAGGGCATGGCAACCCACTCTGGTATTCTTGCCTGGCGAATCCCAAGGACAGAGGAATTTGGCAAGCTACAGTTCATAGTGTCGCAAAGAGTCAGACACGACTGACTTAGCATGCATGCATATACGATATAGATATGTGATTTTTAAAGGTTATACTCCATTTATGCAGTGTAGTCCGTGCTCAGTCATGTCCAACTCTCTGCGGCTCCATGGACTGTAGCCTGCCAGGCTTCTCTATGGAATTGTCCAGGCAAGAATACTTGAATGTGTTGCCATGTCTTCCTCCAGGAGGTCTTCCTGACCCAGGGATGGAACCTGCGTCTCCTGCATTGGCAGGTGGATTTTTTACCACTAACACCAGCTGGGAAGTCCATACTCCATTTATAGTTATAAATATTGGCTATATTCCCCATGCCGTAGGTATAAAATAAAATGTTTTTTAAGTTAAGGGGTGTACCCTATTTTTTTAGGCATAATCCTGTTGCACATTTAATAGTGTAACTTTTGTATGCACTGGAAACCAAAACAGTCCTGTGATTTGCTTTATTGCGATATGCGTTTTACTAGAACTGAACTCACAATATTTTCGAAGTAGGCCTGTTTGGAATTTTTTTCTCTTCGGGGCTTTGTCTTTGGGCTCACAGCAGAGTTAATAAAAACACAGAATCTGAGTTAGAGAAACCACACTTGAAGGTAGTGTTCTGGAACATTCCATAAAACGATGCCCAGTGCTGGCTTCCTTCCTGTGGAGATGTGGGCGCTTGTGGCTGAAGATGCAGTCCTTGCAGCCCAGGGAGCCTGTGGTGGGTGAGGCTGTGCTCACCCACCATCCCACCTCCGCCTGTAACCTGGCCAGGCAGCCCAGGAGTTGCGTTCCCCCGTGGGTGGGCTTTCTCTGGGGAGGGGGTCCCAACCTGGGGTGGTGACTGTGTGTATGAACCTCCTGGTCCACTTCCTTTTACTCTCAGAGGTATCCTGAGGAGGAGGGTAAACTCTATGGTCACGTACTCACAGGCTACCTATATCTGACCAACAGAGGAACCTTGTTATAAATCCTGATTTCCTGTATACAAATGATTTCAGTAGAAAATCAACAAAATCTGATTTTAGAATGTTTATGAGATACTTGGGGGAAACTTGACTAGTCCCTCGATAAAGATGCTAAGGAATTTCTGGGTTTTTCATTGTCCACGCCATGAGGCCTGTGGGACCCTAGTTCCCAGACCAGGGATTGAACCCACAGGCCCTGCAGTGGAAATACGGAGACTTAACCCCTGGACTACCAGGGAAGTCCCTGTGAACTTTTTCCGTAACTACCCAAAGCTGGAAAGAACTCACATCTTCATTGTCTGATAAAGAGATAATGAAAAGTACTCGGCAACAGCAGCAAGAATCACTGATACACACACACACAAAACTCAAAGAGCTACATTGAGTATCTGACTCCATTAATGAGAAATTCTAGAAAAGGCAGAACTGTAGTGATAGAAAGCAGGCCTGTGTGCCAGGGGCCAGAGCTGGGGGGAAACCAAGTGCAGAGGGGCAGGAGGGCACTTTGTGCTGTGCTGGAAATGTTCCGTCACAGCTGTGGTCCCTTACACAGGTGTGTGGTGGGAAGGGGGACCCCTTAAGGCCAGGGCCAGAGAACAGGACTCTTGTCTAACACACAGAAATGAACTGTCTGAGGAGACACATGAGCTGACACAAAGCAAGAGATGTTATTGGCGAGGGGCGCCTGGGCGGAAAGAAGTAGGGTAAGGGAGCCCAGGAGGACTGCTCTGCCTGGTGGCTCGCAGTCTTGGGTTTTATGGTGATGGGGTTAGTTTCTGGGATGTCCTTGGTCAATCATACCCTCGTGGTGGCACACAGGTAGCTCAGGCAAGATGGATGCCAGAGAAAGGATTCTGGGAGTTGGTCAGACATATGGTGTCTCCTTTTGACATTTGCTGAGCTCTTCCGGTTGGTGGTGACTTACTAGTTCCGTGTTCCTTACGAGGTTCTCCTGTCGTAAAATAACTCACACAAATGACGACTAGGGTTGCCTGGCCAGGGTGGGCGGTTTCAGAGTGTGCTTCCCCTCACAGGTGTATACACTTTTCAAAAGTGAACTGTAGGTGATTTTATGGTACACACATTGTACCTCAGTAAAGGTTATTACTATTTTTTAAAAAGCCATAACTACAATGCAATTACCTCACCTTAAGAAAAAAAAAGGGGAATTCTCTGGCAGTCCATTGGTGAGGTTCTGCATGCTATGAAGTGCAGTCAAGAAGAAAAGTGTTCACAACTGCAGATTTCAAAACGTTTTGAACGTAGCTGAGGAAACTTGAGCACTTACTTGATATTTAGTGCTATTGAGAGGATCTCCTTTCTGCTTGTTAAATGGGATGCTGCCAAATTCACAAGCTGTTGAGTAAAGCCAATTAGAAAAAGTTATATTAATGAATTTGTATTGTTTTAGGTGGGTAATTGTTTTGTGGTTCTGTTTTTATTTTTATTCTTTGGCCCTGCGGCATGGCTTGTGGGATCTTAGTTCCCTGACCAGGGATTGAACCTGAGGCCTTGGCAGTGAAAGTGCCAAATCCTAACCATTGAACTGCCAGAGAATTCCTGTAGTCTGGTTTTAAAACAGAGTCTTCATCTCTTGGAGGAAATGCTGAGATATTTACAAATGCCAACCTGTGCCCTCTGAGATTTCTTTCAGTCTTGTTACCAAGTCCAAGCTCGCTCTGCTCATCACACAATAGGCCAGTGAATTCGAGAGATGAGGTGTTGAGGCAAGGAAAATGACTGTATTCGGAAAGCCAGCTGACCGAGAAGATGGCAGGCTAGCGCCTCAAAATAACCATCTTCTTGGGGTCTGGATGCAGGTTCTTTTATACATCAGAGAGAAAGAAACAAGGAGGAACTAAAGTCAAAAGGCAGAATGGAGAAGGAGGTGCAGTGGGGAAGTAAAGTGAAAGGGTCTTCAGTCTTATAAAACATCTCCAAGGGAATGGCCAGCCTTAGAAGGGGTGTGTTAATCTCTTCTATTCACAGCTTGTTACTGTTCAGTCTTTCAGTTGTGTGGACTCTTTGTGACCCCATGGACTGTAGTACACCAGGCCTCCCTGTCCATCACCAACTCCCACAGCTTGCTCAAACTCATGTCCATTGAGTTGATGATGCCATTCAACCGTCTCATCCTCTGTCGTCCCCTTCTCCTGCCTTCAATCTTTCCCAGCATCAGGGTCTTTTATAAAGCATTGGCTCTTCACATCAGGTGGCCAAAGTATTGGAGTTTCAGCTGCAGCATCAGTCCTTCTAATGAATATTCAGGATTGATTTCCTTTAGGATCGACTGGTTTGGTCTGGGACAAACTCTCTCTCCAGAAGCTGAACAAAGGCTCCTTAGTTTACAGTCAAGCAGAGGGGCAGGGTCTTCCAGGCCCGCCGTTTAGTATGATTATAATAACAAAAGCAATGCAAAGCAAGTCAAATAAACAGTTGCACTGTGGAGTCAAAATAGGCTTCTTCCCTGCATCAGTCACACCTGGAAGCCGGAGGGGAGCCAGAGCCCACCTTTTGAAGCTGTTTGCTGGGGACTTTGGAACCTACTGCCTTCTCTCTACTGGGGAAAGCCTCTTAATGTTGTCCACATTAAAGAATAAGAAAGTGAAAGTGAAGTTGCTTAGTCGTGTCCGACTCTTTGCGACCCGTGGACTGTACTGTAGCCCACCAAACTCCTCCGTCCATGGGATTCTCCAGGCAAGAATACTGGAGTGGGTTGCCATTTCCTTCTCCAGGAGATCTTCCCGACCCAGGGATTTGTCACGCGAGTGTATGTTCCTCGGTTCTTTGTCTTGTCACAACAAAGATTTGGAGCAACGGACATTGAAGTGCTCGGCGCGCACAGCTCTCGGGTCTTGGACAAACCGTGCTACAGCTCTTAGGCAAATCAGTGTTACAGCTCTATTTTATTTAGAAGATAGCAGGAGAGAGAGAGAGAGAGAAAGAAAAGAGCGCAGGCACGCGGGAGAGAGAGTCCATGAGAAAGCGATTTGGCTCCTCCTTTTATATGTTTTTTTCCTCCACCTGGGCCTGCCCTATGTAAATTGGGCTTAGCCAGGAGTGCTGTTTGTTCTGCCTGAAGTCTTCACTCTGGTCCTCGGACCTTCCTTGTCTTTTAGCCACCACCATTTTGGACTCCTTTTCCCCATTCTACTTACCTAACATTCCCCCCTCAAGAGATGGGAGGCCCAATTCTTTGGGAATAGGGGCGTTGAGGTAGTCCTTATAGCGGTGTCCAAGGGCGTGTGATGTTTTCCGCGGTCGGCTGTAGTTTTGTACCTTTGTTGAACTGGCACTGCATGTTGTAGCTGGTTGACCCGGGCAGAGACAAAACAGGTTAGACAACTGACAGTACATGGAATAATCATAAGCATCATCAATATAGCATAACAAGGACTAGTAGGGACATTGGTCAATTTTAAATTCACATCGCCACGATAGCTCAAGTCCCTCCTTGTTCAGGGATCAGAAGATATATCTCCTGTCTGTCTTGGAGTACAGTCTCTGTCAAGCTGTGTTGGCTCCTTAGAGTTATCCTGAGAAATCTTATCCCCAGAAACCAGATTTTAGGGGTGTTCATTAGAATGGCACTCACTGGTAGTTCTGAATAGGTATCTGAAATCTCCCAGGGGCTCACAGGTGTATTGAGTGTCCTCTTCTGTTTTTTTCCATGGTTTGACTCGTGAGTAGTGAATCCAGGAGTCATGTCCTGGTACCTTGACTATGGGGGTAGAAAGTATTACAGGGTAGGGGCCCTTCCACGTGGGCTGGAGTTGAGCCTTTGGGGACCCATCTTTCCAGACTTTAATTAGGACTTGAGTTCCTGGAGCATATAGTGGTGACTCTTTAGAATCTTTTGGGTCCTGGTTCATACCCCACAAGTGTATATCCTGTTGGAATTGCCCAATGGCCATGGTATAAGACTGGAGGGTCTGAACCTCTGGATCTAGGAAGAGGTCATTGACATAAACAGAAGGTCTCCCATATAGCATCTCATAAGGACTAAGACCAGCCTGTTCCTTAGGGGCAATGCGGGTGCGGAGGAGAGCTATTGGTAAAGCCTCCTTCCATCCCAGGGAGGTCTCCTGGGTTATCTTTTTTATCGCTGATTTTAAGAATTGATTGGCTCTTTCTACTTTTCCTGAAGATTGAGGCCTCCAGGCACAATGGAGATAATAAGTAATGCCCAATGCTTTCGAGACTCCTTGGGTGACCTTAGAAGTAAATGATGTCCCATTGTCACTTTGTAATGACCTGGGCAGACCAAATCTTGGAATGATTTCATGGAGCAGGTTTTTTTTTACCACCTCCTCAGCCTTCTCAGTCCGGGTGGGAAAGCCTTCAATCCATCCTGTGAATGTATCTATCATAACTAATAGGTACTTATACCCTTGAGAAACTGGCATCTGGGTGAAGTCCATCTGCCAGTCCTCTCCTGGGTAGGCCCCACATCGTTGGATGGGCTGGGCCAGCTCGGGTCTTCGAGCTCCTTGGGGGTTGTTTAATTGGCAAGTGGGACAAGAGGAGACCACCTGTATTATAGTTGTTTGGAAGCCTGTTCCTCTGAAGGACCTTTCTAGTAATCTTTGGAGGGCCTTTTCTCCTAAATGAGTAGTGGCATGTAAGGAGTTAACCAACTTCCATTGGAGGTTTCCAGGCAGAAAAAGGAGTCCCTCCTTTTGGAACCACCCCATATGATCTTCTTGAAAGCCCTCGCTCTTAGC
>NW_011494861.1:7145798-7161279 GCF_000754665.1 Bison bison bison
CCCATATGATCTTCTTGAAAGCCCTCGCTCTTAGCTTTAAGAGTCTCACCTTCAGTATATGAAGGAGTTTCTGGCAAATTAGTCTGTGGAACTAAGGTGGCAATCCCTATTAGGTCATGGTTCTGTAATGCTGCTCTCCTAGCTGCCTGATCAACTGCTTGGTTCCCTCGTGCCACTTCCGTGTTCCCTTTTTGGTGTCCTTTACAGTGGGAGACTGAAACCTCAGTGGGCAGATGGACTTCCTCCAAGAGTCGAAGAATCTGATCACCATATTTGATTGGGGACCCTCGGGTGGTCAAGGGGCCCCTTTCTTTCCAAACAGCCGCATGTACATGTAGCACCAGAAAGGCATACTTGGAGTCAGTGTAAATGGCTATTCTTTTTCCTTTTCCCAGCTCTAAAGCTCGAGTCAGGGCTATGAGCTCAGCTAATTGGGCTGAAGTACCTGGTGGCAGAGGCTTAGCCTCTAGGTCTCAAAATTGGAGACTACTGCATACCCGGCTCTTCTTTTTCCATCCACGACAAAGCTGCTTCCATCAGTGTACCAGATTTCCTCAGGATTGGTCAGAGGATCTTCTGACAATCCCTCTCGGGGTTTTGTCCAGTGGTCCAAGGTTTCTAGACAAGAGTGAAATGGGAGACAACCCTCGGGGGTAGGTAGGAGGGTGGCTGGGTTAAGAACCTCACAAGGGGATATAGTGAGGCCTGGATTTTCCATCAGCATTACTTGATATCTGAGGATTCTTTGATCAGACATCCATAAATGGTCTCTCCCATTTAGGAGTTGTTTTACTTGGTGGCTGGTAAAAATAGTTAGTTTGTCCCCAAAGGAGAGTTTTAAAGCATCTTCTATCATGATCGCAATAGCTGCAAGATTTCGAAGGCAGGGGGGCCAACCTTGGGAAGTTGGATTGAGCCTCTTGGATAAGTAAGCTACAGGCTGGGGCTCAGATCCCAGCCTTTGAGTTAACACTCCCAAGGCTATTCCCTCCCTTTCATGGACATAAAGTTGGAATGCTTTTTCTGGGTCTGGCAACCTCAAGGCAGGTGCCTGAGTTAAGGCCTGTTTTAGTGTAGCCTCTGCCTCCTTTTGAGGAGTTCCCCACATCAGTGGGATTGAATCATCTCGTTCCTTTAAGCTTTCATATAAGGGCTGGGCAATTAGACCATAGTTGGGTATCCAGATTCTACAATAACCAGTTAGCCCTAGGAAAGCTCGCAATTGTTTTCGAGTCGTGGGGGAGGGCAACTGGAGAATTCCTTGTACCCAATCAGAGGACAGCCTCCTGGACCCGTGTGTAATCTGAACTCCCAGGTAAGTGACCTTTGTCTCTACTAGCACTAGCACAGGAGACTTTATATCCCCTTTCTGCCAAGAAGTTTAGAACCTGAATTGCATGTTGTTGGGCACTTTTCTCATCTGGAGAGCAGATTAGTAGGTCATCTACGTATTGTAATATTTTCCCATTAGGTCCCAGGTCCAGATCTAGGAGATCCCGGCTAAGGGCCTGTCCAAACAGGTGGGGGCTATCTCTGAAGCCCTGAGGTAATACTGTCCAAGTCATCTGTTGGTGTTTTTCTCCTGGGGCCTCCCACTCAAAGGCAAAAAGGTGTTGGGATTCTTTAGCCAGTGATATGCAAAAAAATGCATCTTTGAGATCCAAGACTGTAAACCATTTGGCACTGGGTGGGATTTCTCCCAAGATTACATAGGGATTGGGTACTGTGGGATGGAGGGGAACTACAGCTTCATTTATGATCCGGACATCTTGAACCATTCGCCAGGTTCCATCTTTTTTCTTTACTGAGAGGATTGGGGTGTTACATGGCGAACTGGTAGGGACCAATAGCCCACAAGCAAGGAATTTATTTATTAAAGGCTGTAGTCCCTCCCGAGCCTCTCTTTTGAGAGGATATTGTTTCTGGTTAGGAAACCGAGTGGGATCTCGGAGGACAATGATGACCGGTTCAGCTTGGTAGGCTCGTCCAGGAATCCCCTGGTCCCACACCTGGGGGTTAATTTTGTCTTCCTACAGTTTTTGGTCCCTCTCTATTGAAGGTGTAATGGGTTCTTCAGTAGTAACCAGGAGCTGTAGAGCTCTAGGGGCTGAAGAACTTCCCATCACAAGGGTGGTCCCCAGTTTAGTGAGTGTATCTCTTCCCAATAAGGGGGTAGGACACTCAGGGACCACCAGAAACTGGTGAGAAAATATTTGTCCATCCCAGCAACAAAGAAGTGCTCGGGTGAATCTTTTAGTAGTTGCTTTTCCTGTAGCACCCAAAATGGTACAGGTTTTGGAGGAGAAGGCTCTGGAGTAGGAGATCAAGACAGAGTAGGTAGCTCCTGTGTCAACCAAGAAATTCTCGGACCTACCTGCCACATCCAGTTGCACCCTTGGCTCCAGCCCCGTGATGGTTATCTGTGACAGGCGGGCTGGCTGGAGCGGCCTGCTTCAGTGCTCTTGAACCATCATGAGGGTAGGCTTGGCGCTTGACCTTGAGGCTCTTGGGTCCTGAGGGCAGAGTGCTGCCCAATGTCCCAGTTGATGGCATTTGTGGCAAGCCATTCTAGGAGACTTGTCCAAAGCCATTCTTTGGCCCAATGCCCCACCTGTCTACAGATTAGGCATCTGTCTCGTGCCTTGTCCCTCAAGGACTTGGGGTTTGCCATAGGGCTTCTCTGGAGGGCGGCCAGCATCTGGGCATGCCTTGTCTCTTTCTTTCTCTCCTTCTCCTGGGCCTTGGCCTCCTCCTGTTCCCTGTTATAAAAGGTATTGGTAGCTGTCTGGACCATCTCATCTAAAGAGGCAGCAGGGTCCTGCTACTGTAGCTGCTGTAACTTATTTCTGATATCTGATGCACATTGGGACAGGAATTTGTCCTTTAAAATCACCCGTCCCTCGTAAGAGTCTAAGTCCAGGTTGGTAAACTTTTGGAGTGCCTCTTTTAGCCTCTCCAGAAAGGCAATGGGGTTCTCATTGGGCTCCTGAGTTATTGCTAAGACTGGGCACAGTCCCACAAGTAATAGGCTTCTTTATGTTTCCATGGGTGGACTTCCTTAGGGGTAAGTCTTTCTAAAGCTTATCCTACCCAGAACTGTTACAACCTGAGAGCCAGGCGTCCCCAGGTCAGGGTGCAGATCCCGAGGCAGGCTGAGGCGTGACAGCCTCCTAGAGATCGAATCCCCCGGCAGGTCGAGGCGTGATGGCCTCTCGAGGATTGGGTCCCTGGGCAGGTCGAGGCGTGATGACCTCCTGGGACCCCCCAGACTGGAGTTTGGGTGTCCCCAAGATCTCCAGTGTGACCAGTATTGGGTAGGATTAGGGGGTTGGATATTATAGAGTATTTCCTTCCCAAGGCCACCTATTTTCTGGTTGTCTCTTCAGAAGATTGTAGAGGCAACCTTGTGGGTCTGGATGGGGCTTAGGAAAAGAGCATGAAACAGGACGGAAGGGGGCAAAGCACAACCTTTGAAAGAATGACATAGCACAAGGGTATAATGTAAACCAATTAGAATCAGTTGGGTCCAAGATGACAAGTCAAATTCAAGTAAACCTTAATCCCCAATCTATAAGGCAACAGACACACCCAGAGGTGGCAGGACAGCTCCAAGGCACAAGGTCAGAAGAGGGAGGAGTGGGTGGTTCCCCTATGGCTGGGATGATCCTCTCACTCATTAGCATATGAATTCCATCCCCTCACAAAACCTAGCCAGGCCTAATACCATGGCCTTGCCCTCGGCAATGGTTCACACCGTGAAGGGTGGCTTCTCTCTGGGTCCTAACAAATCCACTTCTTATCGCTTTGTATCTCAATGAATTTTTACAGTGAGACATCAGAGCCTGAGTTTCTTTAGTCTTGGCCGGGCTTGAGTCCCGGGAGAGAGCTGAAGGACAGGAGGAAAAAGCAGTGGGAAAAATGTGCCAAGGAATCCCCTACATAGCCCACTGGAAGATTTGCTAAATATCTGACCAGTGCTCGCAGTTTCATTGGTCTGATCCTTGGCACAGAGAAGAGAAAGGACAGAAGAACCCCCACCGGCTTGGGTAACAGCTACTGGGGCTCAGCAGATAGCGCCTTTGGGACATGCTGAGGAATAGCCTCTCCAGAGTCCCTCAATTGTGCCCCTGCCACCCGCCTGTTTGCGGGAGGTTCGAGGAAACAAGAAACGAGAGATTGTACAGGTCCCTCCAGCCATAGGAGCGAGGACCTCTTACCTTAACCGGAGGTCTCCTGGAATCTGAGACTGGGCCACGTGAGCTTTCTGCTGAGTTCGTTTTTCACTGTCCTGGTTTCCAGCACGATGGGCTTTCCCCAGCACTGGGTTTCTTCACCTTCCGCTTCTAGCGTGGGAGCTTCGCTGAGTTGGGCTCCTGTTGTGCTTGGCCTCTTCCACGCAGAGGTTGTTTCAGCCAGCTTATATCCGAGTCACGGCAGCATAGATGTCACACAAGGAGCGCAGGCACGCGGGAAAGAGAGTCCGTGAGAAAGCGCTTTGGCTCCTCCTTTTATATGTTTTTTTCCTCCACCTGGGCCTGCCCTATGTAAATTGGGCTTAGCCAGGAGTGCTGTTTGTTCTGCCTGAAGTCTTCACTCTGGTCCTCGGACCTTCCTTGTCTTTTAGCCACCGCCATTTTGGACTCCTTTTCCCTATTCTACCTACCTAACATACCTACCTAACAGATCGAACCCAGGTCTCTCACGTTGCAGGCAGATGCTTTAACCTCTGCGCCACCAGGGAAGCCCTTAAATATAAGAATACAGTTTCTCAGAAAACCTCCTATAGAAACACAGAACTTCAGATCCAAGTACTAACATCAAAGATTTCAAAAGGAGGAAAGGAAGCCAGATTGAAAGAAGAAGGGGGAGGAGGCGGGAGAGGGGGGGGCGAAAGGGGTGGCCTTACAGACGTCTCCTGCCACCTACAGATACCCAGGTGTTATGGGACTTTTCCCTGGGCCCCCAGAGAAGGGAGGACTGGAACTCCACCCTACCAGAAATCAGACCAGACCAGACCAGAACCAGAATTTGAGTGCTCTGCCAAGAGGAGGTGATCAGTCTCCAATCCTCAGCTCAGGCTGAGGGCCCTTCAACCAGATTCCTGCATCCAGGACCGGGGGACTAGAAAAACGGAAGGATAGGAAGGGTTAAGGAGAGGAAAGAGAGAGGGAAGGGGAGAGAGGTCAATAAAGTCTCTTGTTCCTTACTGGTCAAGGAGGGACTTTTCCTGGTGGTCCAGTGGTTAAGAATTCGTCTGCCAATGCAGGGTACACGGGTTCCATCCCTGGTCCAGGAAGATCCCACATGCCACAACTAAGACCCAGCATAGCCAAAGAAAAAGTAGTAAAAAGGAGTCACAGCTCCACCCTCTGTTTCTTGGGAGTCCGGGGCAGGGAACGTGTGTCTTCCTTGGCTCTAGAGCCTCACATGGCGACCATGAACTTCCGCCCTGCGGTGGGGGCGTCTTGCTCACCTGAGCGGTCTCTGGACCCAGCCTTCTCTGGACCCAGCCTTCGTGTCCACCTGCTGTACGGAGGCCCTTCCAGCGGGCGGGGGCGCGGGCGGGGGCTGGGGCTGCTCCTGCTTGTCTGCCTGCCTGCCTGACTGATGGTCCTGGAGGCTGAACCTTCGTGGGCGCGGTTTACAGCCCCACCCATTTCCTCCAGTCCCACCACTGTGATCCTGTGGATACCTTTATTCTTCGTTTGTTCATCAGAGAGCCCAGCTCAGTGACTTCATGCTGGGTCACAGAGACCGCTTGGGCCCTGCAGCCTGTGAGAGCCACGGCAGCTGGCAGCTGCGTGGAGGAGGGGCCATCCCGGGAGTAGGCGCTCCGGGAGTGCGAAAGTTGCAACATTTCTGAGCATTGGGGAGGTACCCTGAAGGTAGAGAGGCGGGGGCTAAACCCAGTGCCGGCTCAGGGTAAACAGTCTGGGCTGCTTTCTGCAGGATGAGGCTGCTCACCCGGGCTCTCTGCCTCTGTGCGCTGGGCAGGCAGGCCGCCTTCAGGAGGCCAGTCACTGCCCAGGAGTGGTGCCTGAGGCCCGGGCAGAGGTGCTGGGCTTCCATCCAGGCTGTTGGAACCAGATCTGCTCTGTCGTCTAAATTTGGTGTCATTACAAGGTAGGATGACAGGGACGTTGTGTGCCCTGACCCATGCTAGGCCTTTGGTGTCCAGCCCAGGCCATGTGACTCAGGATTTCTTGGTAAGTGTTTGGAGTGGACAGTGGGTGCTGGGTGTTGTGAACTGCGTGTTTTGTGGGATTGAGCATGCCCCTCTGTGTATGCATCCTCAGTGGAGACCTGGCATCTTTTTCCTCAGGGACCCCACTCAGCTTTGTTGGAGGAGGTGGGCTTTGAGAGCTTGGGATGAGCATGGAGCTCAGAGCACCCTGAGATCGGAGCAGGCTGCTGTACTGGCAGGTCTCTGCCTGTGCTCAGGCTGCCAAAGGGGGCTGCCGGTGTCTGCTCTTCTCCCCTACTCTCCCCTCATTGAGCTGGGATTTTTTTTTTTTTTGGACTTGTTGAGGGAGGCTGGGGTAGCTGTCCTCATGTGACTGGCTAATCCTCTGGCAATGTAGTGAACTTGGGAGAAACCTCCTCCAGTGGGCAGATTCTGGTCCTTTGTACCAGCTTTATTGAGTTGTAATTTGCATCCCATTGATGCGTCATCCATTGAAGTATGCAGTTCAGTGGCTTTTTGAACATCCAGAGTTGGGCAGTCATCACTGCCACCAATTTAGAACATTTTTGTGACCTCTTTGAGAAAAGCCATTTCTCTCCATTCCCCCTAATCCATTTTCCTTCTCTATAGATCTCCTTGTTCTCAACATTTCATGTCACTGAAGCCAAGTGATGTGGTCTTTGTGTCTGGTTTCTTTCACTCAGCACCATGTTTTCAATGTTCATCTGTGTTGTCACACATGTCAGTGCTTCCTTCATAATACTCCACTTATGCATACGTACCACCTTGTTTAAGACTTCCCTTGTGGCTCAGACGGTAAAGCATCTGCCTACAGTGTGGGAGACCTGGGTTCGATTCCTGGGTTGGGAAGATCCTCTGGAGAAGAAAATGGCAACCCACTCCAGTACTCTTGCCCGGAAAATCCCATGGATGGAAAAGCCTGGTAGGCTACAGTCTGTGGAGTCACAAAGAGTTGGACACAACTAAGAGACTTTACCTTACCTTACCTTACCACCTTGTTTATCCGTTCATCAGCTGATGCATATCAGTGTCTCCAGCTTTTTGGCCTTTATGTGGACATATGTTTTTATTTCTCTTGGGTGGCATCATAAGAAATGTGTATTTGGTTTTTGTTCCTAGGTCTTGGCACAGAGCTCCTAAAACCCTTAACATTCCCTGTGTGGTAGTGAAAGGTTGTTGCTGAACCACTAAAAGATGCCGGGATTCTTGGCCACTGGAGGAGAAGAATTCAGTCCAGGGCCAGAGGCTTGATCGCTCGGAGCTTTTGTATAATAAAGTTTTATTAAAGTATAAAGGAAAAAAAAAAAAAAGTATAAAGGAGATAGGCATCAGAAGGGGGCAGAAAGAGTACCCCCTTGCTAGTGTTAGCAATGGAGTTATATACTCTACAATTAGTCATTACAATGAATCAGAAGAATATCTGGAGGTTGTAAAGACCTTTGCAGACCTACTCCCATAATTTACATTTTAAGATAACAGGATTAGCTAGAAGGTTTTTTCCAGAGACTGTCCTCAAGCAGGATACATTATTGTTATATAATCCTAAGGAATGTAGAGGGGAAAAAGTTTGTCCTTTCTTTCTCCTTGAGAATTCCAGACCCCTCTCTCCTTGGGGACCCCTAGACTTCTTATCAACCTGCCTAGGAATTGACTCTCTCCGTAGGGTGGATGGGAATGTTTTTTATCCTCCTGGCAAGTTCCTAAAACCCTTGGGAAAATGTTGGAAAACCTTGGATAGAGCATCTTTTGTATGCTAAGGAGATGACTAGTGCTTGGTGGCCCAGAGATAGCAGTTTTAGGAAGGGGCTGATCTTTGGAATGACTTTGGCAGCATTGGAGGGGTGGGACTTTTAGCCCCACCCAAGACCTGGGGGTTGGAGGAGAGGGCTTTGGGTTAAGTTAGTCACTAGAGAGTAATCAGTTCAACTCAGTATGTAGTTATGTCAGACTATAACCCCATGGACTGCAGCATGCCAGGCTTCCCTGTCCTTCACCAACTTCCAGAGCTTACTCAAACTCGTGTCCATTGAGTTGGTGATGCCATTCAGCCATCTCATCTTCTGTTGTCCCCTTCTCCTCCTGCCAGCATCAGGGTATTTTCCAGTGAGTCAGTTCTTTTCATCAGGTGGCCAAGTATTGGCCATCAGTCCTTCCAATGCATATTCAGGACTGATTTCCTTTAGGATTGACTGGTTGGCTCTCCTTGCAATCCAAAGGACTCTCAAGAATCTTCTCCAACACCACAGTTCAAAAGCATCAATTCTTTGGCACTCAGCTTTCTTTATGGTCCACCTCTCACACCCATACATGACTACTGGAAAAACCATAGCTTTGACTAGATGGACTTTTGTTGGCAAAGTAATGTCTCTGCTTTTTAATATGCTCTCTAAGTTTGTCATAGCTCTTTTTCCAAGGAGCAGGCATCTTTTAATTTCATGGCTGCAGTTGCCATCTGCAGTGATTTTGGAGCTAAAGAAAGTAAAGTCTATCACTGTTTCCATTGTTTCCATCTATTTGCCATGAAGTGATGGGACTGGATGCCATGATCTTCATTTTTTGAATGTTAAGCCAGCTTTTTCACTCTCCTTTTTCACCTTTATCAAGAGGCTCTTTAGATCCTCTTTGGCTTTCTGTCATTAAGGTGGTGTCATCTGCATATCTGAGGTTACCAGTTGATATTTCTCCCAGCAATCTTGATTCCAGCTTGTGCTTCATCCAGTATGGCATTTTGCATGATGTACTCTGCATGCTTCCCTGGTGGCTCAGATGGTAAAGCGTCTGCCTACAATGCGGGAGACCCAGGTTTGATCCCTGGGTTGGGAAGATACTCTGGAGAAGGAAATGGCAACCCACTTCTGTACTCTTGCCTGGAAAATCCCATGGACGGAGGAGCATTGTAGGCTACAGTCCATGGGGTCACAAAGAGTCGGACACGACTGAGTGACTTTACTCTGCATATAAGTTAAATAAGCAGGGTGACAATATACAGTCTTGACGTATTCCTTTCCCAATTTTGAACCAGTCCATTGTTCCGTGTCCCGTTCTAACTGTTGCTTCTTGACCTGCATACAGATTTCTCAGGAGGCAGGTCAGGTGGTCTGGTATTCCCATCTCTTGAAGAATTTTCCACAGTTTGTTGTGATCCACACAGTCAAAGGCTTCAGCATAGTCAATGAAGCAGAAGTAGATGTCTTTCTGAAATTCTCTTGCTTTTTCTATGATCCAGCAGATGTTGGCAGTTTGATCTCTGCTTCCTCTGCCTTTTCTAAGTCCTGCTTGAACATCTGGAAGTTCTTGGTTCACGTACTGTTGAAGCCTACCTTGGAGAATTTTGAGCATTAATTTGCTCGCTTGTGAGATGAGTACAATTGTGGGGGAGTTTGAACATTCTTTGACATTGCCTTTCTTTGGGACTGGAATGAAGACTCACCTTTTCCAGTCCTGTGGCCACTGCTGAGTTTTCCAAATTTGCTGGCATATTGAGTGTAGCACTATCACAGCATCATCTTTTAGGATTTGAAATAGCTCAGCTGGAATTCCATCACTTCCACTAGCTTTGTTCATAGTGATGCTTCCGAAGACCCACCTGACTTTGCATTCCAGAATGTCTGGCTCTAGGTGAGTGATCACACCATCGTGGCTATCTGGGTCATTAAGATCTTTTTGTGCAGTTCTGTGTATTCTTGCCACATCTTCTTAATATCTTCTGCTTCTGTTAGGTTGATACTATTTCTGTCCTTTACTGGAGCATAGTATAGTGTTAATAGCTGAGCCATATCCTAGTCTTTGCGACCCCATGAACTGTAGCCTGCAAGGCTCCTCTGTCCATGGGATTGTCCAGGCAAGAACTGGAGTGAGTTGCCTTTCTCTTATCCAGGGGATGTTCCTGACCCAGGGATGGAACCTTGGTCTCTGGCGTTGCAGGAAGATTCGATCCTAAAGGAAATCAGCCCTGAATATTCATTGGAAGGACTGATGCTGAAGCTCCAGTACTTTGGCCACCAGATGTGAAGAGGCAAGTCATTGGAAAAGTTCCTGTTGCTGGGAAAGATTGAAGGCAAAAGGAGAAGGGGACAGCAGAGGATGAGATGGTTATATAGCATCACTATCTAATGGACATGAATGGACTCAGTGGACATCAATTTGAGCAAACTCCAGGAGATAGTAGAGGACAGAAGAGCCTCGTGTGCTGTAGTCCATGGGGTTGCAAAGTGACTTAGCAACTGAACAACAACAAACGTAACCCTGAGTCCTGAGTCTTGTGAGGTGCTCCAGCAAACTATCCAGCCTGAGGAGGGGTCACGTGCTCAGTAGTGTCCAACTCTTTGCGACTCCATGGACTGTAGCCCACCAGGCTCCTCTGTCCCTGGGATTTTCCAGACAAGAATACTAGAGTGGGTTGCCATTTCCTCCTCCAGGGGATCTTCCTGATCCAGGGATCGAACTCATGTCTCCTGTGTCTCCTGCATTGGCAGGCAGATTCTTTACCACTGAGCCTTTGGGGAAGCCCTAGGAGGGGTCAGGAATGAATCCAATTGTAGTGCGCCTGGCTAATGGCCAAGAGTTGGAGAAATGGCTGGTGTGAGGAACAACCCCATCCAATTGATGTCAGAAGTGGTGTGAGTGAAAACAGCTCAGTAGTTCCATTTTTGGGTCAAAGGATTACTCTGTTTAATCTTTGGAGGTGGTACCAGAGTGTTTTCCAAAGCAGCTGCCTCCTTCTCACTCTCATGGGCTCCACATCCTCGCTAATACTTGCTATATGTAGCCACCTTGGCAGTTGTAAGTGGTGGTTCACTGTGGTTTCAGCCTGTCGCCACCCTGGCAGTTGTACAGTGGTGGTTCACTGAGGTTTCAGTGGGGATCTCCCTGATGATTAGTGATACTCCCTTGGGCTCAGTGGTAAGGAACCTGTCTGCCAACTCAGGAGACTGGGGTTTGATCCCTGGATTGGAAGATCCCCAGGAGAAGGGAATGGCAACCCACTCCAATATTCTTGCCCGGGAGATCCTATGGACAGAGGTGCCTGGCGGGCTACAGTCCATGGAATGGCAAAGAGTCGGACATGACTGAGCACGCACACACATTTTTCCATGCACTTATCAGCCATTTGTATATTTAGAGAATTGTCTATTCAGGTCTGTTGCCTGTGTTTTCAGTTGGCTTGTGTTTTTATTATTGAGTTGTAGGCGTCTCTTCTGTATTTTTTTTTTTTTTGGCTGTGCTGCGTTGTCTGGTAGGATCTTAGTTCCTTTCCTGACCAGGAATTGAACCTGGGCCCTGGGCCGTGAAAGCACACAGTCCTAAACACTGGACTGCAGGGAAGTCCCTCCTTCTGTATCCAGATACAGATCCCTTCTCAAGTGTATGGGTTGCAGAGGTTTGCTTCCGTTCGGTGGGTTGTCTTTTCACTTTTGATTATTATCTCTTGAAGCATAGAAGCTTTACAGTTTTGCTGTTTCTCCTTGTTGCTGCTTGTGCTTCTGTTGTCCTCTCTAGGAGGGCACTGCCAAACCCGAGTCCCAGAGCTTCCCTGTGTTTTTCTCTGAAGCGTTTTACGGTTTTGGCTCTTACATTAGGGCTTGGACCTTTTTCCATTTCTTCCTCAGAGACGGTGTGAGGTAAGGATCCAGTTTAATTCTTCTGCCTGTGGAAATCCCTTTTCATAGACTGAGAGATAGGTGCCGAGTGGCCGGGTTACTGGTCAAGGTCACAGGCTGATGAGTGGTGTGCTGAAACCACAAACCTCCTGACTGTTCTTCGCCTGCGGCTTCTTCCAGCTTCTCCCAGCTTGCTCTGAACTCTGTTTCCCAGGTTCGTTGATCCCTGACCCAGAAATCCATGAGCCACAGTACAGGGCCTGCCCTGTGGAACGTGGTGTAGACATTACCGTGCATCAGTTCCTTGAGAAGAGGACAGTCTGTGTGTGATCTGTGTATGAGGTCTCTGAGGTCTGTGTCCCTCTGTTCCCACTCGCCTCCCTGAGCGCTACCCTGCCCCCACTGGCTTTTCTACCCCTTCCTCCAGGCCCCCCTCTCTCCCTTCTCTGGGTTGTTCTGTGACTTCAGCCTGTCCCGTGGCAGGGGCTGCTCTTTCTGTCCAGGCCTCCCAAGTGGCAGGTCTCTGCTGGGGACCTTCCCAGGGCCAGGCCACATAACCCAGACCTCTTGGTGCCCTATCTGACCCCTCAGGGCACAGAGGTTCAGGTTTGTGGCAGGCCAGGGGCCAGCTGGCATGACTGGCCGTCTAAGCCATGTTTCAAACGTTGAGAGTTGGAAGGTGAAAAGACAATCCTCAGAATGGGAGGAAATAATAGCAGATGAAACCACTGACAAAGGGTTAATCTCCCAAATATACAAGCAGTTCATACAGCTCAATACCAGAAAAACCAACAGCCCAATCAAAAATTGGGCTGAAGATCTAAACAAACATTTCTCCAAAGAAGACATGCAAATGGCTAATAAACATATGAAAAGATGCTTAGCATCACTCATTATTAGCGAAATACAGATCAAAATTACAGTGAGATATCACCTCACACCTGTCATTATGGCCGTCATCAAAAAATCTACAAACAATAAATGCTGGTGAGAATGTGGAGAAAAGGGAACCCTCTTGAACTGTTGGTGGGAATGTAAATTTATACAGTCACTGTGGAATACTGTATGGAGAGTGCTTAAAAAACTAGGCATAGAACTATTGTATGACTCAGCAATCTGACTACTGGGCATAAACTCTGAGAATACCATAATTGAAAAAGACACATGAACCCCAAAGTTCACTGCAGTACTATTTATAATAGCTGGGGCATGGAAGCAACCTAAATGTCCATTGACAGATGAATGGATAAAGAAGCTGTGGTACATATATACAGTGGAATATTACTCAGCCATAAAAAGGAATACATTTAAGTCAATTCTAATGAGGTGGATGGACCTAGAGCATTTTATACAGGGTGAAATAAGTCAGAAAGAGGAAAACATGTATCATGTCTTAACACACATATATGGAACCTAGAAAAATGGTACTGATGAACCTGTTTGCAGGGCAGCAGTGGAGATGCAGACACAGAGAACACACTTGTGGACCCAGCGTGGGAAGGAGAGGGTGGGACGAATTGAAAGAGTGACATTGAAACATGTACATTACCATATTTAAAATAGCTAGCCAGTGGGAGTTTGCTGTGTGATGCAGGGAGTTCAAACCTGGTGTTCTGTGACAACCTGAGAGGGGTACAGTGGGGTCGGAGGTGCGAGGGAGGTTTAAGAGGGAGGGGGCATATGTATAACCTGTGGCTGATTCATGTTGGTGGATGGCAGAAACTAACACAATATTGTAAAGCAGTTTTCCTCCAATTAAAAAGAAAATAAAAAATAGAAAAAAAGATGGGAAAAACAAAACAAGCAAACCAAAAAAGAAACTTTGAGAGTTGGGAAGCTGCAGGTGGTGGAGTGTCAGAGAAGTCGGAAGATGGGAGGCAGCTGTCAGACTGGGAGTGGACGTGTCCAGGAGAGAAAACTTCCTTCAGAGACTAGCTGTCCCTCCTCCTGGCTGTGCTGGGAGCAGAGCATGCCACCAGCTATGTGGTTGCAGCCCTATGCCCTGGAGGCAGCATCCACTTCCTGAGCTGACACTTTGTTCCCATCTGCTCCCTGCGTCCCACGTGCTTACTTGCTTAGCTCTCAGCCCGAGCGGACGTAGGAATCATCCTTGCTTTACCGATGGGGAAACTGAGGGCAAGAATGACCTTGAATGACCTTGAATTTTCCATTCAAGGTCAGCACAATGGGCACCGGATGCCTCATCACCTGCCCTGACCTGCCTTGATCAGGCTAGATGCTGCTAAAGCGTGGAACTGGTTGATGGAGACAGCCCTAACCTGCCAGCTGCCCTAGAAATGGCTGTTGCTTACTTTTGATTTATAAGTGAGTGGAATTAATTTGTTATTGTTCAGTTGCCAAGTCATGTCCGGCTCTTTGCAACCTCATGGACTGCAGCACAGCTGGCTTCCCTGTCCATCACCATCTGGAGGTTGCCCAAGTTCACGTCCACTGAGTTGGTGATGCCATCCAACCATCTCATCCTCTGTCGCACCCTTCTCCTCTGCCTTCAATCTTTCCTAGCATCAGGGTCTTTTCCAATGAGTCAGTTCTTTGCATCAGGTATCCAGAGTATTGGACTTTAGCTTCAGCATCAGTCCTTCCAATGAGTATTCAGGACTGAGTTCCTTTAGGATTAAAAGGCTCAGGTGTGATTTATCTCCCATACTCAGCTTAAGGCCGAGAGCTTCTCTGCACCTCAGGTGCCTAGAGAAAAGTGCACTTCCGGTGCCCCAAAGGCCAGGCTGTTGTGCTCGCTGACCAAGTGCTTGTAAGACTGCCCTGGGGTCTGGGGAGCCTAAGTTTCCCCCCTATAGAATTTTGTGGATACCCGAAGGGCTCCTGGTGTGTATGCCTGTCTGGCATCCAGGAATGGGGGCTGGGGAACACCTGAGGGTAGGGATCTGGTCCCCCCACCAGCTCTGCCCTGTCCTGGTACATTTGGGCCACTGGACTGTGGGGGTGGGTTGTGGGGGGTGGGTATGGGATGGGAGATGGGCCATGCCTCTCCACCTATTCAAAGTCCAGGCTTCAGGTTTCAGCCTCTTCTGGAGCCAACTACATACTCCATTACCTTCTGGGGATGTATCAGGTGGAAACCTTAGCCTTGTAACTGATCAGGACGAGCTGGGGTGGGGAACATCCTTTGTAGTAAACACCACACTTTTTTGGCTTGTCTTTCTTTGCTGTTCTGATGCTGTGTTCATTCAGGTGTGGCTTTGTGATACTGTGATTTATAATCAGATCAGATCAGATCAATCGCTCAGTCGTGTCCGACTCTTTGCGACCCCATGAATCGCAGCACGCCAGGCCTCCCTGTCCATCACCAACTCCCGGAGTTCACTCAGACTCAACGTCCATCGAGTCAGTGATGCCATCCAGCCATCTCATCCTCTGTCATCCCCTTCTCCTCCTGCCCCCAATCCCTCCCAGCATCAGAGTCTTTTCCAATGAGTCAGCTCTTCCCATGAGGTGGCCAAAGTACTGGAGTTTCAGCTTTAGCATCATTCCTTCCAAAGAAATCCCAGGGCTGATCTCCTTCAGAATGGACTGGTTGGATCTCCTTGCAGTCCAAGGGACTCTCAAGAATCTTCTCCAACACCACAGTTCAAAAGCATCAATTCTTCAGTGCTCAGCCTTCTTCACAGTCCAACTCTCACATCCATACATGACCTGT
>NW_011494861.1:7161810-7166946 GCF_000754665.1 Bison bison bison
TGACCTGCATACAAATTTCTCAAGAGGCAGATCAGGTGGTCTGGTATTCCCATCTCTTTCAGAATTTTCCACAGTTTATTGTGATCCACACAGTCAAAGGCTTTGACATAGTCAGTAAAGCAGAAATAGATGTTTTTCTGGAACTCTCTTGCTTTTTCCATGATCCAGCGGATGTTGGCAATTTGATCTCTGGTTCCTCTGCCTTTTCTAAAACAGCTTGAACATCAGGAAGTTCACGGTTTTGTCTACATCCCTGTTTCTGGCAGAGTCTAAAACCCTTGGCATTTCCTAAATGATGGGAGTGATAAAGGTGTCTTAATATTGGTAACAAACCCCTTTCAACCACACCGGAGCTTATGTTAATAAGGTGACTTTCAGAAAGTACCTAAGGGTGGAAGCCAGCCCTGTGATCGTAGGCTTGGAACTTCAGTCCCAGCCCCCTGACCTCCAGGGAGGGGAGAGGGGCTGCTGGGTGAATTGGTGATTGAATCAGTGACCAATGATGGGATCAATCAGGCTTTTGTTGTGAAGTCCCCATAAAAGCCCAAAAGGATGGGGTTCAGGGAGCTGGGCTGGAGGACCTGTAGAGATTCAGGTTTGTCCTGAATTTCATCACACCTGGAGAGCAGGTGGATGGTCTGCCTCCCACATGCTTCTGTCCTACCTGTCTCTTCATCTGGCTGATGACTCATATATCCTTTAATGTCCTTTGTAGTAAGATGGTGAGCTCATGAGTGAATGGGTCTCCTGAGTTCTGTGAGCCTCTGCAGCAAATTAATCAAAC
The DNA here is from genome assembly GCF_000754665.1 of Bison bison bison. Lineage (NCBI taxonomy): Eukaryota > Metazoa > Chordata > Mammalia > Artiodactyla > Bovidae > Bison > Bison bison. The sequence goes on from NW_011494861.1 coordinate 7,162,595, forward strand.
CCAAGGAGGAGTTTGGTGTAAACTCTGTCTGTAACTGGTCGGTCAGTAACACACATGACAGCCTGGACTTGGGATTGGTGTGGGAAGGTTGGGGGTGGGGTCTGATGCTGTCTCCAGGTTGTTTTTCAGTCGCTCAGTTGTGTCCGACTGTTTGCAACCCCATGGACTACAGCACTCCAGGCTTCCCCATGCTTCACTGTCTCCTGGGGTTTGCTCAAACTCATGTCCATTGAGTCAGTGATGCCATCCAACCATCTTATCCTCTGTTGCTCCCTTTTCCTCCTACCCTCAATCTTTCCCAGCATCAGGGTCTTTTCAAATGAGTCAGTTCTTAACTGGTGGCCAGAATTTTGGAGCTTCAGCTTCAGCATCAGTCCTTCCAATGACTATCCAGGATTGATTTACTTTAGGATTGACTGATTTGATCTCCTTTCAGTCCAGGGAACTCTCAAGAGTCTTCTCTAACACCACAGTTCAAAAGCATCAATTCTTTGGTGGTCAGCTTTCTTTATTGTTCAACTTTCACATCCATACATGACTACTGGAAAAGCCACAACTTTGACTAGATGGACTTCTGTCAGCAAAGTGTTATCTCTGCTTTTTAATATGCTGGGTAGGTTTGTCATAGCTTTTCTTCCAATGACCAAGCATCTTTGAATTTCATGGCTGCAGTCCCTGTCCACAGTGATTTTGGAGCCCAGGAAAAGAAAATCTGCCACTGTTTCCATTGTTTCCCTGTCTATTTGCAATGAAGTGATGGGATTGGATGCCATGATCTTCATTTTTTGAATGTTGAGTTTTATCAGCGTTTTCACTCTCCTCTTTCATCCTCATCAAGAGGCTTCTTAGTTCCTCTTCGTTTTCTGCCACTAGAGTGGTGTCGTCTGCATATCTGAGGTTGTTATTTCTTCCTTCAATCTTTATTCCAGCTTGTGATTCATCTAGCCTGGCATTTCACATGTTGTACTCTGCATAGAAGTTAAATAAGCAAGTGACAATATACAGCCTTGATGTACTCCTTTCTCAGTTTCGAACCACTCCATTGTTCTATGTCCCATTCCAACTGTTGCTTCTTGACCTGCGTACTGGTTTCTGACCTGTGTCCAGGCAGAGAGTCAGAATCAAGTTGACTTGTAAGACACCCAGCTGGGGTCAGAGAACTGCTTGGTGGTGGGCATAACACCCCCACCCCAACCCTATCCCCAAGTCATAATTGGTGACCAGAACTTCAGGCTTGTGTTTGGCACTCAGACTTTTTTTTGCCTTTTTTTTTTTTTGGCTGGGAAAATAATTTTGTTTGGAGGAGGGTGGCAGGGGTCCAGCTTCAGAACTCCTGCACTTGCTTCTTGGTGCCTCTGGCCCTGGTGACCTTGAGCATGTGGGTGTTCATGGTCCAGCTCAGTAGCCATACTTACCACCATGACAGTGTTGCTGCTTGGGCATCACTCTGTGGACACTGACTCCTGAAGCAGGGGGACAGGAACTCTTAACAACTAAATGGCTTTTGGTGCCCTGTGGTGTCTAAGGAGACCAGATCCTATTTGATTGTCATTCTGTGCTTCCTATAATGACAGGCTGGTCCCATCTTGTCATAACAGCGGGGCTCTTAGCCAGCGAGGAGCTGTTCTAAGTGGCCTATGTCATCTGAGAAGTAGTAGGAACAGTCTTCCCTCTCGATTTGTGGGATCTTAGTTCCCTGACCAGGGATTGAACCTTTGCCGTTGGCAGTGAGAGTGAAAAAGTGAGTGTGTTAATCAGTCAGTTGTGTCCAACTCTTTGTGTTTAGCCCGCCATGGACTGTAGCCCGCCAGGCTCCTCTGTCCATGGAATTCTCCAGGCAAGACTACTGGAGTGGGTTGCCATTCCCTTCTCCAGGGGAACTTCCTGACCCAGGAGACCCTGGGTCTCTTGCACTGCAGGCAGAATTTTTACAATCTGAGCCACCAGAGTCCTAATTGCTGGACTGCCAAGGAATTCCTAGTGGGAATAGTCTTATCTCAGCCATAGCAGTGATAATTTTGTGGACTTGATTTTGCTTGTAATTGTTCCCATGTACCTACTAAGTTTTTTGTTGTTATTCAGTTGCTCAGTCATAATCGACTTTTTGCAACCTCATGGACTGCAGCACACTAGGCTTCCTTGTCCTTCACCATCTCCTGAAGTTTGCTCATATTCATGTTCATTGAGTCGATAATGCCATCCAACCATTTCATTCTCTGTCACTCCCTTTTCCTCCTACCTTCAATCTTTCAAAGGGTCAGGGTCTTGTCTAATAAGTCAGCTCTTTGCATCAGGTGGCCAAAATATTGGAGCTTCAGCATCAGTTCTTCCAATGAATATTTAGGGTTGATTTCCTTTAGGATTGACTGGTTTGATCTTGCTGTGCAAGGGACTCTCAAGAGTGTTCTCCAGCACCACAGTTTGAAAGTATCAGTTCTTTGGTGCTCAGCCTTCTTTTTACTTTTGTTTTTAGATAGTTAATGTGGAAGAGAGTGAATTTAATTGCTAATTTTGTAGGAGGTCTCTGCATTCTTCTGCCGTTCCCACACCACGTTGTGTCCCCTCGGTTTAGTGGGAGTTCCTGCCACTCTGCATCCTCGCCAGTGTCTGGCGTTGTCACATCGGGGTCTTGGCTGGTAGTGTGAGTGGTAGCTTGTCATTTGAGTTTGAGATTCCCTGGTGACCTGTGACACCGGCATCTTTCTCATGTGCTTATTTGCTATCTGTGTGTCTTCATTTATGAGGCGTCCCTTCAGATCTTCTGCTCATTTTCATGCTGGGTTGTTGGTTATTGGATACAAGTCCTTTATCAGACACGTGATTTATAAATATTTTCTGCCAGTTGGTGGATCGTCACTGTTCTGCTATCAGTGCCTCTGTTGGTTGTGTTCTCTGGCCAGCCCAGGAGCCAGAAGCCAGTGTACCTGGCTTCTCCTAGGTCCTGGAAGTCCTTGTAGGGTGTCACAGCTTCAGGGAACTCTCAGCTCTCCCTGGACCCTCCAGGTTACAGGTGAGGAATCAGAGCCCAGAGGGGCAGTGGCTGACTTAGGGGCACGTGGCTGGTGTGGCAGAGCCATGGCTTGAACCCTGACTGCGTCTCCTGGGCCAGCTTGCCCTTGGAATTTCCACACTGGCTTTCTGGGGGGGGGGCCATCTGTTGACATGGTCTCCAGGTGATGTCCAGCAGGATGGGCTGTTCGATGCTCAGGATATTGGGCAGGGCTGGGGTTCTAGAGGCTAAGAGGGTTGCCCTTGTTTTGTCCTCAGCCCCTGCACGGTCTACTCCAGCTTCCGCACCCCCCAGACCTCCAGGACAGTGTGTTTGGAGGGCATCCTCCTCTATTCTCAAGGATGTCTGGGAGCCCCTTCCACAGTGAGACTGGGTGTCACCGTATGGACCACTGGCTGTATTCTGCCTGACTCTGGGGAAGCCCTCAGAGCCTGCTGAGCTGCTCTTGAAGGCTTCACTGTGGATCCCATGGGCTGAGAGGGCTGTGATTGCTGCCTGGTGGTGCGTAGCATGCTGGCCTGGTAGGGCTCTTAGTGAGGCTGTACCTGGAGCTCCAGGGCAGCCTGGCTGCCTCCTTCCTGCTTGTGGTACTGAAGCTGGTGGCTGAGACACTCTTGGAAATGAACTGAGTGTCAGTAAACTCTCGTAGATTCAGTGACTGAGAAGAACCCCCAGGTGTTTGCCACCACCACGTGATTCTTCACACAGCAGCTGTCGGGGTGGATGGGTGGGGTATTTATTTATTTCATTATTGACATATAATTTATGTAACTGTACACATTTAAAGTGAGTGGCTTGATCCATTTGGGCATATGTAAACACTTGAAAAATCATCACCATAATCAAGGTCATGAGCACAGCCATTATTTTAAGAGTTTCTTCTCATCTCCTGATAATCCCGCCCTCCTTCCTAGGCAGCCACTGACTCACTGTCCCTGTAGATTAGTTTGCATCTTCTAGAATGTTAAAGAGGAAAGTGAAAGAGGAGAGTGAAAAAGCTGGCTTAAAACTCAACATTCGAAAATGAAGATCATGGCTTCCGGTCCCATTACTTCATGGAAAATAGATGGGGAAACAATGGAAACAGTGACAGACTTTGTTTTTTGGGGCTCCAAAATCACTGCAGATGGTGACTGCAGCCATGAAATTAAGAGACACTTGCTCCTTGGAAGAAAAAGTATGACAAGCCTACACAGCATATTAAAAAGCAGAGATATTACTTTGCCAACAAAGGTCTGTCTAGTCAAAGCTGTGGTTTTTCCAGTTGTCATGTATGGATGTGAGAGTTGGACCATAAAGAAAGCTGAGTGCTAAAGAATTGATGCTTTTGAACTGTGGTGTT
>NW_011494861.1:7167046-7167863 GCF_000754665.1 Bison bison bison
GGCTGAGTGCTGAAGAATTGATGCTTTTGAACTGTGGTGTTGGAGAAGACTTTTGAGAGTCCCTTGGACTGCAAGGAGATCAAACCAGTCTATCCTAAAGGAAATCAGTCCTGAATAGTCATTGGAAGACTGATGCTGAAGCTGAAGTTCCACCTGATAGGAAGAACTGACTCATTTGAAAAGATGCTGATGCTGGGAAAGATTGAAGTTGGGAGGAGAAGGGGACGACAGAGGATGCGATGGTGGGATGGCATCACTGACTTGATGGGCATGAGTTTGAGCAAGCTCTGGAAGTTGGTGATGGACAGGGAAGCCTGGCGTGCTGCAGTCCATGTGGTCGCAAGAAGTTGGACATGACTGAGCAACTGAACTGAATCGAGAGTGTTGTAGAAGTGGGGCCATGCAGTCAGAGCTCTTTTCTGTCTGCCCTGTCCTCTTTCACTTGGTGTGATCATTTTGAGATTCCCCCACGTTGCTGTAAGGACCAGCATTCATTCCTTTTATTGCCAAGTAGCATTCTCTTGCACGGGTGGATGGACCTTGGTCTGTCCGTTGGTTCATCTGTGGATGGACATTTGAGTTGTGTCCAGCTGTGGGCTGTTACAGGAAACGCTGCCACGAGCAGTGGTGTGCAGGCCTCTGAGGGGACATACTCAGGGGACAACATTGGATGGGATGGTAGGTGTAGGTTTAACTGTTTAAGAAACTGCCAGACTGTCTCCCCAGGTGGTTGTGCATTTCGTGTTTGTTTGCTGTTCGTTTCCAGCAGCGCCTGGGAGTCCCGGTTTCTCCACAGCCTTACCAGCACTTGGTACAG
>NW_011494861.1:7167963-7173371 GCF_000754665.1 Bison bison bison
CAGTTTTAGCCATGCTGAGGTGTGAGAGGATCCCACGGCGGTGTTAGTCTGCAGTTTCCTAACGTCTAACACTGTCAAGAGTCATTTCACGTTTGTGTTTGTCACCTACGTATCTTGTTTAGCCAAGTGTCTGCTCAGTTCTTTTGCCCATTTAAAAATATTGCAGCTTTGGTTTTCTCACCGTTAGGAGTTCTTTATGTCCCCAGAGTATATCTCTGCCCCTCCCAGCTTTCTCTCCCTTGGAGGTGGGCTTCCGTGGGAGGAAAGTGAGCGTTAGTCGCTCCGTCGTTTCTGACTCTGTGAGACCTCGTGGACTGTAGCCCTCCAGGTTCCTCTGTTCACGGGGTTTTCCAGGTAAGAATACTGGAGTGGGTTGCCACTCCCTTCTCCAGGGGATCTTCCCCACTGAGGGATCGAACCTGGGTCTCTCACATCGCGGGCAGATTCTACTATCTGAGCCTCCAGGGAAGCCATGGGAGGAAACTGGCCTCCAGTTCTAGGAAAAGCCATTCAGCCCTCTGCTCACCTTCTCTCCTGGGTGCCTACCATCAGTTGGGCCAGTTGATTCTCTGAGCTCCAGGACCTTGTCTGTCACTTCCTGCCTTTCTCCTTGGTGACTCGGGTGTAGCCCCTACTCCCTGGGCAGGTGTGGGGCAGATGGAAGGAAGCATGCTGCCTTCTCCACCTTCTTCAGTTTCCAGATGGCCTTGAGAGCTGAAGGACATAGTGGTTATTTCCCCACAAACTGCACCCCAGACACAACCTCGTGGGTGTTTTCACTCCCTACCTCCCTTCCCCAGCCCCTGGCAACTAACTGCCAGTCTACCGTCTGTGTGTCTCTAGGATTTGCCTGTTCTGGGTGTTCTATATCAGTGGACTCATATACTAAATGGTCTTTTGCATGACTGGCTTCTTTCACTCAGCATAATGTTTTCAGAGTTCATCCACGTTTTAGTGTTGTTGAGGCAAATAACTAATAAACAGTGTATAACAGGAATAGGAAAGAGTTTGATGTGAGCCAAACTCAGGACTGTAGCCCAGAGGATTTGCTCTGACGATCTGCTCTGGAGAAACAGGATTTTCAGCACAGTTTTCTGTCTTGTCAGTACAGAGAACATCAGTTGACTTGATGTTCCCTCCGGTTTCAGAAAACCAGATCCCCACGTACCCAGGACATCAGTGTGGCCTTGGCATCTGGGAAGGGAATCTGACTGTTGAAGGAGTAATGAGCATTGGCGTCCCAGGGAGGAGGTGTTTAATCCTTATTTTTTCTTTATTTATCTGGCTTCTCCAGGTCTCAGCTGCAGCCAGCGGGATCTTCCATCTTCAGCTGCAGCATTGGAGCTATTTGTTGTCGCATGTGCCATCTAGTTCCCCGACCAGGGATCAAACCCAGACCCCTGGAATTGAGAGCTCAGAGTCTTAGCCACTGGACCACCAGGGAAGTCCCCAGGCTTTATTTTGAACATGAACACTCTTCTGGTTAGTGCACCCTTTCCTTTAGTAATTAAAGCAGATGCACAGTGTTTGTCTGCTAGACCACAAGCAGGCTATTTTAGTTAGCATCGAATCAAGGTACTCATTTATAGCCAGAATGACTTCCCCAGACCTCAACACATGAACATTCCTTTTATCAGTGTGTATCAGTACTGCATTCCTTTTTATGGTCAAATAATGGTCCATGTATGGATCTGAGAGTTGGACTGTGAAGAAGGCTGAGTGCTGAAGAATTGATGCTTTTGAACTGTGGTGTTGGAGAAGACTCTTGAGAGTCCCTTGGACTGCAAGGAGATCCAACCAGTCCATTCTGAAGGAGATCAGCCCTGGGTGTTCTTTGGAAGGAATGATGCTAAAGCTGAAACTCCAGTACTTTGGCCACCTCATGCGAAGAGTTGACTCATTGGAAAAGACTCTGATGCTGGGAGGGATTGGGGGCAAGAGGAGAAGGGGACAATAGAGGATGAGATGGCAGGATGGCATCACCAACTCGATGGACATGAATTTGGGTGAACTCCGGGAGTTGGTAATGGACAGGGAGGCCTGGCGTGCTGCGATTCATGGGGTCGCTCAGTCGGACACGACTGAGTGACTGAACTGAACTGAATGGTCCATTGGGTTGACGGACCATATGTTATTTATCTGATGATGGATACCTGGGTTTCCACCTTTCAGTTATTATGAATAATGTTGCTATGAACCTTTCCAGACATCTAGTTTTGTCATTTTAAATGGTTCTTGGTTAGTTTAATAGAAAGGAAATAGCAACTTATGGTTGTTCAGCTTCAAAATTGTTTACTCATATAGCTAAAGTGGCATCAGATGGTTCTGTTTGTGGAAAGGTCTGCTCATGGCTGGAGTCCAGTGGCGGTGGAGGCCTAGTTCAGCCTCCCTGACAGGACTGAGCTGTGGGAGGGGTCTTAGACAGTTAATTTTGCATCATTTCTTACAGGTTTTCTCCCCTCCCTGAATTCTGTTTTTCTCTAATTAAAAATAAAAAAAATCTAAGTTCCACTGGGTTTAGCTTGTATCTCTCTCCAGGTTTTAAGCAGTTGATGCTGCATATCATTTAGTGGCTCATTCTCTAAACGTGAAACATGTCTTCCCTCCAACGATGCTTCATTTCAGTCTTAACTTCTGTGGTTTGTCTAAAAGCACTTCTCTAGATAGCCTTGTCCCAGTTGTGGATTTCAGTCCATTTTCCCATGTCTTATGGTCCTGTGCTTGGCATCGCATGCCATGTGAATCCTCACCATGCCGTTGGTAGATGTATCATTCAGAAAGTTCTTCAGGTACAGGTTGATATCAGGATTCTCCATTTGCTCCATTGAGGACTGTTGCATCTTTAAGCCAGTCTTGTAATGAACTTAGAACCTGGTGGGGCAAATGGTGCCGCTTCTCTTGTTGGTGTGGGGTCATTATCATCACCTGGTTGGTGTATAGGGGAGGTGGGGAGGGCAGTTGTTGACCTTCACAGAGCCCTGCAGGCTGCCTCCCCACACCCGGCCTTCCTTCCCAGATCGGTACCCCTGGTGTTTTCTGGTTCTGACTATTGGTGGCCTGCCGCCCTTCCTCCCTTCCTCCTGAGTAGAAGCTGGGGCTTGAACCAGCTAACTTCCAACATCTCTTTCTACTCCAATTTCTTATGATTTTACAGGAGTTTCAAAAGTCAAGTTCAGTTCAATTCAGTCACTCAGTCGTGTCCGACTGAGCGACCCCATGAATCGCAGCACGCCAGGCCTCCCTGTCCATCACCAACTCCCGGAGTTCACCCAGACTCACGTCCATCGAGTCAGTGATGCCATCCTGCCATCTCATCCTCTGTCATCCCCTTCTCCTCCTGCCCCCAATCCCTCCCAGCATCAGAGTCTTTTCCAATGAGTCAACTCTTCTCATGAAGTGCCCAAAGTACTGGAGTTTCAGCTTTAGCATCATTCCTTCCAAAGAACACCCAGGACTGATCTCCTTCAGAATGGACTGGTTGGATCTCCTTGCAGTCCAAGGGACTCTTCAAGAGTCTTCTCCAATACCACAGTTCAAAAGCATCAATTCTTCAGCGCTCAGCCTTCTTCACAGTCCAACTCTCACATCCATACATGACCACTGGAAAAACCATAGCCTTGACTAGATGGACCTTTGTTGGCAAAGTAATGTCTCTGCTTTTCAATATGCCATCTAGGTTGGTCATAACTTTCCTTCCAAGGAGTAAGTGTCTTTTAATTTCATGATTGCAGTCACCATCTGCAGTGATTTTGGAGCCCCTAAAAATAAAGTCAGCCACTGTAGCCCATTCTTGTTTTAAAGATACGCAATCCTTTAGAATCTTTGACATGATTAAACATCCTGTATTGGATGTTATCTGCTATTTCCGTTATTGCTTTAGTTTTTCCTGGGACTATATGTATTCAGTCTGTTGTTTCTCTTTTTTACCTATGTTTCCTCTCAGCTTTTTGAGATTTTAGTATGTTCCCAATTATAACTAACAGCCCAGATGTAGCAACATGTTACATTCAGGTGTTTTTAAATCACAGGTTAATATGTTTTTTAATCCCACAGTGAATTCTGAGCCTTATTGTGAAGGTAAGAGAAAAGGTAGAAGGGTACACCCACATCCACACCTGGGTGTTCTTTTTGCTTTGGCTCCATCCCTTCATTCTTTCTAGAGTTATTTCTCCACTGATCTCCAGTAGCATATTGGGTACCTACTGACCTGGGGAGTTCCTCTTTCAGTATCCTATCATTTTGCCTTTTCATACTGTTCATGGGGTTCTCAAGGCAAGAATACTGAAGTGGTTTGCCATTTCCTTCTCCAGTGGACCGCATTTTGTTAGATCTCTCCCCATGACCCGCCCATCTTGGGTTGCCCCACAAGCATGGCTTAGTTTCATTGAGTTAGACAAGGCTGTGGTCCTAGTGTGATTAGATTTAGTTTTCTATGAGTATGGTTTCAGTGTGTCTGCCCTCTGATGCCCTCTTGCAACACCTACCGTCTTACTTGGGTTTCTCTTACCTTGGGCGTGGGGTATCTCTTGACGGCTGCTCCAGCAAAGCGCAGCCTCTGCTCCTTACCTTGGACTAGGGGTATCTCCTCACCGCTGCCCTTCCTGACCTTCAACGTGGGATAGCTCCTCTAGGCCCTCCTGTGCCTGCGCAGCCACGGCTCCTTGGGCGTGGGGTTGGTCCTCCTGGCCACCGCCCCTGGCCTTGGGCATGGGCGCGTGGGGTAGCTCCTCCTGGAGCCACCCCTGACCTCGGACGTGGGGTAGCTCCTCTCTGCCACGCTTAGTGCGCCGGTTGCAGCCGCCTGCGCTTAGTCAAGGAGGAAAAAAATAGTCAAGGAGGGAGTTCCTTGGCCACCCAGTGGTTAGGACACAGCACTTTCACTACCGAGGGTCTAGGTTCAACCCCTAGTTGGGGAACTAAGATTCTTCAAACCTGATGACACAACCAAAAAACTTAAAACACAAAAATTTGAACAAAAGAAGCTCAGGGAACCTGCAGTATTTGGAGTGTTGGGATGGGCTTCTGGGCACCGCCCCTTATCTGGGGAGGGGGGTGCCCGCCACGTGGAGAGGGATGCCACGGTTGCTTAGGGAGGCAGCGATGCTCCTACGCAGGACTGGCTGAGTCCAAAGGGCACCGCTGCAGGCCAGGGAGCCCTCTCTAAGCCCCATCTGGTTGTGGCTTCAGGAGGGACCGTGGGGCTGCGGACGCCATGCTCTTGCTCCGGCGAGCTGTACCCCTCTCAGCCTTCTGGAGGCGCACTGACCAGGCCCGACTCAGGGAGAAGGCCAGGCTGTGAGTTGGGAGCCATGGGGAAACTGTGGGGCAGCTGGCGTGGGGGTGTCTGGGGGACCCTGGCCCGAGCACCAGGGCAGGTGGGACTGGCAGGTCTCGGCATGTGGCTCCAG
>NW_011494861.1:7173471-7194858 GCF_000754665.1 Bison bison bison
CTAGAATAGACCGAGCGTGTGGGGCTCCCAGAACCTCTGAGGTGGTTCGTGTCCTGAGCGGCCTGTGGCCCAGGGGAGGGAAAGTGGGGAGGGCCAGAGGAGGGGGTCCCAGCTGACCCGAGGGGACCAGGGCCCTGGGTAGGTGGAGTTGGGATGACGTCTGTCCACTCTGCATCCCCCAGGTCAGCTCAGCGTCTGCCACACATGCCCAGTGTGGGACCTGGCAGTGAGCAGGTTGGCCCGGCCTTGCCAGACAGGACCTGTTTCAGGGGTTGCGGGCAGATCTTGATGTGCCGTTGTAGCAGCCACAGGGCTAGGGGAGGTCTGCGGTCCTGGCCGGGACCTGTCAGGCTGTATGGGTGGGGAGGCTCATGGGAGAAGTTTTGTCCCAGACTCAGCCCTGACTCCGCTCCAGGCAGATGCTGTGGGTGTGGTGGGCAGGCCCCTCACCTGCCTGAGCCTCACCTCAGGCTCCGGGCATCCTGATGGCCCAGCTGAGGGTAGCCTTGCCACTTCCTCCCGGGCTGGGTGCCTGCCTCCCTGTGGAACCGGGGGCTGTGGTGCTGGTCAGGCTGGGATGTTCTTAATCAGTTTGGAATGTTCTTTCTCTTTTTTGCATAAAGATGGGGCCACTAGTGCCTTTAGTGAGAATCCATCCATATATTAGGAAGGCCCCCGGGAAGGAGCCGGGGGCACTTGGCCTCTGACAGGGGGTCTCTGTGGGCCCAAGTGGCAGGCTGCCTTTACCAAGCCCCATCAGGGCCGTGTCCTGACTTGACCTCTTAACAACAAAGTCTGTGCAAGTTAGCTGGACAGGTGCCTGGGAGCCCAGCCAGGATGACAGTTTTTAGGAAGGATGCCCTTGAGTGGGTGGGTTCATTCATTCATGCCGCCCATCATGGTGCCTGGGTGACCGTGGCTCTGCAGGGATGGCTTTGGGTCTGGGTGACACTCAGGACATGTCCAGCCTCCTCTCCCCTGGCTGCTGCTTCGCCTCAGCACCAGGACCTCTCTGCCAGCTGGTCCTCTTCCCCCAGACCTAGTGGGGGGAGACAGTAGAAGCCAGTGCACCTGAGCGGGGGGAGGAAGGTCTGTGTGGTGGGGGCAGCAGGTCGGCCAGGAGAGGGCTGAACAGCCATCTGCCTCCCTGCCAGGGTTCAACAGCCCCTACCACTCAGGGTGGGCTTGAGGGACAGGTTTCAGATGCCGTCTCCTCTGCATCTGATGGGACCTCTCCCTCTGTCTCACTTACTCTGGCTCTTGACACCTCCCCCCACCCCACCACCACTTCTGTCTGAGTGTCAGGAAGCTTTGGGTCCAGGCCTGGGGCTTGGCCTTTGTCCCCAGCGCTGACTCAGGAGGGCACCTGTGCCTTCTAGATCTCAGGGCAACAGCAGCAGGAGGGCTAGAAGGTTTCCTTCTCCACTGTTGTTATATACAAGATGAGGTTTCTATGACAACTGGGTTTTGGTAGGGTTCTCAGACTGATGAAAGGCCCCTTCCTGGTTAGATTGGGCAGCCCAGGAAGCCAGGGTGCTTCCTGCCAGGCCAAGGGGTTGGGACCGTCCTTGCAGTGGGAGAGGGCGGGTGAGTCGGCTGCAGCTGCCCTCCTCTCCTCTCTCTGGACCTGGGATGTCCCAGCCCACATGGCTTCCCAGCTGAGCAGGTACTAACCACCGGTTGTGGGACCCCTGCCCCATGTGGGGACCCCTGTGGCAGATGGGGGCAGGTGGTAGGGGGACTTGGCCTCTGTGTGCGACAGACTGGCTGGCTTCAGGCAGCCCGGGGCACCCAGGCCTGGCCCAGGTCTTGCTGACCTTGGAGGTTAAGTGGTTAACTGAAGCCGGGACGGGGACTCTGGCCTCTGAGTATCCACATGGGCTCCTGGTGGGGTCATATCATGGGTGCCTGGGGGGGTTGGCAGTGAGGCTTGGCACTCACCCACCCGGTGCTCACCCACCTGGCTCCAGGGCCCAAGTTGGGACGCTTGCTCCTCTTTGCCTTCTTGCCCAGCTTCTTCTCTTTCTCCTGCCAGCAGATTTCTGCGGTTGGGCCAGGCGCTGCTCACCTTCCTGTCTGCTCAGCTCAGGGTGCTCTGGGTTTTTGGGATCAGTGGGGCTGGGTGGGCCACCTGCCCTGGTTCATTCTCGTGTCCTGCTTTGGGGCCTGGCAGGGTCCCAGGGCCTCTTTGGCGGCCCAGCTGTTTCTCCCCCCTTGCCTCCTCTGGGGTCTTTGGGGGTTGAAGGAGCTTTGCTGGAACCTTCTTAGGCAGCAAATTGGATAGGACAAGCAGTGCCAAACAGCCTTCCGTTGAGCAGAGTCCCCCCCACATAGGAAGATGGGGTGTTCATATGTGCCTGACTCTGGCCTTCAGGGCCCCATGGTAGAGGCTGCCAGGTGTGAACCAGCCCACGTGCCCCCAACCCATGTGGTTCTCCTGGTAGGTGCATGCCCTCAGATGAGCCTGGAGCTCCTTTCTTATCAGCAGTGGCAGTCCCCGCCCCGCCAGCCTCCTCCCTGGCCCGCCTTCGGACTCTCGTTCAGATCCTGCTTTATGGGTTCCCCTGCCGTTGGCACCTTCTCAACTGCCACCTGCAGCTCCAAGGCGGGGTTGGCACTCTGTCCAAAAGTCACTGTCCTGACCCGCCTCTGCTTCTCTGGGTTGAGCCTCATTCAGAAGGGACGGGTCTGGGGAGCTTCTGGCACAATCCGTGAGGTGTGCTTAGAGCTGGCTGCCCTGTGGGAACCCGCCTGGACCCTGGCAGCAAGCCCAGTGGTTCTGCCCATGTTTGAGTGCTGGTGGAAACCCCACAGAGGAGTTCACGTGTCCTTAGCTGGACTTGGCACTGCCACCTTCTCCTTCAGACAGTTCTGCTTTCACCGTTGGGTAAAGGAAACAGCCCCCTTGCCTCGCCTCCCCCAGTTCCTGTGGAACTCACGTGGAAGTGTTCCATTTTAGCACTGACATTTTCCTGTCAGAGTTGGAGATGTTGGCCTCATGCTAGGGGGCTGTGGGTAGGGTGAGCAGGGAGCAGTCATCAGTGGAGCTGCCACCAAGGCTGCTGGGGGGCCTGGCCTGGGCTGGCTGGACTGGGGAGCAGGACCTGAGCTTGGCTGCAGGCCATGGGGTCTCAGCCCAGCCGCTCCCTGCTGCCTTCTGGGAGTGGTGCTCAGGCCACTCAGGCAGGGGCCTCAGGCCACATGCTGTCTGGTTTTTTGGCGTCACTGTAACACATGACCACACCTGGGTGGCTTAAAACCCAGAAATGCATATGTTTTCACATCTGGAGGCTGCAAGCCCCATACCGGGGTCGGCAGGGCCACGCTCCCTCTGAAGGCTCTAGGGGGAAGGGCCTTTCTTTGCTTGTCCAGCATCCCGGCTGCAGGCAGTGCCTGTGTGTCTTGTCAAAGCGTCACCTCAGTCTCTACCTCCGTGTCGTGTGGCCTTTTCCCCTGGTGTGTCCAGATTTCCATCTTCTAAGGATACCAGTCATGGGAACATGGCCCTGGTAATAACCTCATCTTAACTTGACCATATTTGCAAACACCTTGGTTCCAAATCAGATCACGGTCACAGGTTCCAGAGTCAGGGCTTCAGCTGATCTGAATTGTGTCAGGGGACACAGTTCAACCCCGTCCAGAGGCTCCGGGTTGGGTGGGGCCTGGCCCAGCCTCCGGGGACCCGGAGGAGCAGAGGGACAGGCCTGCCCTCAGAACACGCAGACGTGTGGGGAGCAGGGTGGCTCCTCCGGCCTCCCCATTGTCCCTTGCCTGCTGTCTGTTCCTGGAATGGCCTCTCCTACTCTGTTCCCCTGCCTTTCTCCCGCCCACAGGAACCAGCAGAGATGGTAGCCTTGCTGTGGTGAGTTCAGAGAAGGCTTTGCTGAGCACCCTTGTTTCAGCTGTGTTTTGAATAAATTTTAAAGACTGTGGATTTATTAATATTTGACATGGTTGACATGGTTTTGTGGGGCTTGCGGGATCTTTGTTCCCCGACCTAGGATCGAACCCACGCTCCCTGCATTGGGAGCAGAGTTTTAACAGCTGGACCACCAGGGAAGTCCTTTGACATGGTTTTAAATTCAGAAAGCACAAAGGCGTCACTGTGACCTTCCTCCAATCGCTGGTTCCCCTCTCAGGGGCAGTGGAAGCTTCTGGTTTCCCGGGCCTCCCACCAAGGGTGGTCTCCACTGGCCTGCAGATATGGTCACCCGTCTCCCATCATTCTGAGCCTTTTCTCATCTAACAGGGCTTCTCCGAGACCCTTCCTCCCTCTTGCTCGAGGCTGTGCACTCTGTGTTGTGTGGGTGTAACTTAATCTAACGAGCCCCTTATTGGCGGATTTAGGGCACGGCCAGCTTTTGCACATAAAACAGCTTTTCAGTGAGTAACCTTGAACACGCTTGGTTTGGTCATGTGTGGAAACATCTCTAGGTTGAATTCCTCTTGGTGGGACGTCTGGCTTAGAGCAGCCCATATATCTGGAGTTTGGGTGGATGATGATAAAGCTGGGTTGCCCTCCGGAATTTTGTGTCTACTTAGGCTCCCCATTCGTCCATGAGTCGCCTTTCTTCATGGAGCAGAGGTGGCATGTTGCCAGGACAGGCTGGTGCAGGTGTTGCCGGGACAGGCTGGTGCAGGTGAGGTGGAGGGAAGATCCAGGTGGGCCCAGCCAGCAGCACTGGCCTGGGCAGGTGCAGCCTAGAGCCCCGAGAGGCAGTGGGAGATAGGCGAGGAAAGTTCCAGATCCCTGAGGGCTTCAGAGGCCTCGCTAGGGAGTTGAATCTTTTCTTTTTTTTTCTGGTTGCCCCATCCCCCCATGGGGGATCTTAGTTCCCTGACCAGGGATCAAACCCATGCCCCCTGCAGTGGAAGTGTGGGGTCTCAACCGCTGGACTGCCAGGGAAGTCCCAGGAGTTGAATTTTTCTCCTGTAGCAGGGGCCCTGGAGGGTCTGGCAGGGCCGTGGACTCCTGCTTAAGAAGAGTGACTCTTGGGGCATCAGGGTAAATGGTGGGCTTCGGCAGGGAGGCAAGACGTAGGCAGAGAAGCCCCTCCATCCGCAGCCCCTGGGTGACTCCTCGCACACCAGCCCTGACTGAGGGTCTCCCAAGGCCACCCTGCCCCCAGGACAAGTCCAGGCTCTGTCCCAGTCCCAGGCCCGTGTGACAAGCTCTTGGCTCCATTCTCCAGCTCGCCCTTCACCCATATTCTCTCTCCCCAGGGGTCACTGGCCGGCTTTGGGGGACCACTGTCTTTTTCTGTACCTGCCGAGCTCTCCAGTCTCTGGGGTCTTCTTCTGAGATACCACCTCTCCTTGGAGCATCCGTCGTGCCCCACCCTCTGTCCCTGGCTCATCTGCTCCCTCTCCCGGAGTTGACCCAGGTGTCACTTCCTCTGAAGTTCTCCTGGTGCCCGGGTGGGGGGCGGCTGCACCATCTGAAAGTGACTCTGTAACCCTGGTGTGTGTGGCTTCCTTCCTGCTCTTGTCATCAGCTTAGTGTTTGCTTCAGAGGTTAGCAGGGAGGAGGCGGTGTCTGCTTTGGTTCCGTGGGCCCATCCCTGGCCAGCTCATCCTGTGGTTTGGAGCAGGAGTGGCTGGAATGGAGGGGGAGGGGTGGTGAGTAACAGGGTGGTGACATTCCAGATGCCACTGCTGGGAGGGCAGGGAGAGAGGAAGATGGTGGAGAGGATCTTGGGGTGCGTAGGCCTGGTCACAGGAGGCAGTGTCCCTGCCACTGGCCAGCTGAGAAGACGTTGGGGATGGGGGTCACAGGAAGGGCTCCCTGGCCCAACTGTCCACTTTTCCCTGGAGCTACTGGGGTTCAAGGACTGAGAGAGTTGCAGGTTGGCATGGGCAGAGGGGCAGAGAGAGGTGGGAAAGAGAATGGGGCACACAGAGTCCCCCCAGGATGGGGTCAGGCCCACCACCTGCTCTGCCCTCACAGAGCTGGCATGCGTGGAGGCCATTTCAACAGTCAGGTGCTGCCAGTCAAATTCCAAGAGATTTCACATTAAACTCTGGATTGCCGGCTTCTCTAGAAAACTCAGTTCTTTGGTATCCTCAACTCAAACCCCTGCACGGATGCAGCTGGCCAGCTGTGAGGGCCAATACCACCCAATACCACCCCTTCACCTCCCTGACCAGAGACCAGTGGGCAGTGCCGTGTGGCATCGTGTGTGCTCCACTGGGCTGTCTTTGCTTCTTTTCTGATAGAAAAGAGGAAAGCGAAACACTTTCCATATCTGTCTCTTTGCTAAAAATGGGAAAGCAGGAGCTCCACCGAGAGGCTGCATGTTCCCCTGGCTGCCCTGGTTGCTCACACTCCTGCCTGCCTGGAAGTGACACGCATGGCGGGAGTTCAGGGGGAAGTGAGTTGAGGAAGACCCTGCCCAGCAGCTCCAGAGCTCTTTGGAGGAAGGAGGGGACAAAGGGAGGGCGGCCAGGTGCAGGACCATAGCCCTGGCTTTGGGGTGGAGGCTGGGATGGAATCACGGTGATGCCCTGGGGGAGGCATCTGATTTGGGGCCCCAGGGAGGGGCTGCCGGACCTGGGCTCTGGCCCTTCTTGTTTGCAGAACTGCAGAGCAGAGGCAGGATCAGGTCCCTGGGGAAGGTTTGCGTCTGCACCATGTGGGTGTCAGCTGGCCTGGGGGCGCTAGGACAGTCCTTGGGCAGGACCTGGGGTGACCAGGACGAGGGGGTGGGGGTGGGCCTGGAGCTCAGTACCCAGGGTCCCCTCCGGAGTTAGTGGGATGTTGGTGCTGTGGGGTCCGTCCGGACCCTCAGTGTCGCAGGGTGGCTCCAGGCTCTGTCCCGTGTCCTCGTGTCTCAGAGGTGTGTCCTCCCCGGCCTCTCCCTCCTCAGGCCCTCCCGGATGTGAGCACTTCCTCCTTGGCCTTGGGGCCCTCTGTTTGCTCTTCCTGGCTCTGAGCCAGCCCGGCATACACAGCCCCACTTTACAAACAGGCAGAAATACGTCAGGCTCCCCAGAGGCGATCTCTGGTGCTCCTGGGGAAGGCTGTGTGGTGTAGAATCGTTTCAGTCCTCCCCTGTCTGGACCCCTGCCTGGCCCTTAGGCCTGTGAGTAGAGGTGGACCATCCGGTCTTTACTAAGTTGAAAACAAATTCAAAGGAAAGAGTTTGATATTGTAATGTTGTTTGATAGAGGTTGTTTTGTTATTTGAATTGGCTACCTCTTAAACTTAAAAAAAAGAGCTTAGTAGTATAAGCAGGAATTTTTAAAACTCAAAACATTAAAAATATTTTCTATAACATTTTTTAATAGAGGTTACTTTTTGAGCAGTTTTTGTTTTTGCTGGAGCCTAGTTCCCCACAGTGAAAGCAGTCCGAACCCCTGGACGCCAGGGAAGTCCTCAGAGCAGCTTTAGTTTCACAGCAAAACGGAGAAGAAAGTGCAAAGGCTCCCCGCATGCCCTCTGCCCTACATGCACAGCCTCGGCCTTTATCAGCAGCCCCAACAGAGAGGTGCATCTGTCGCAGCCGATGAACCCACATTCTTCATGAACCCATAAAGAATCTGCCTGCAATGCAGGACACCGCAGTTTGATTCCCGGGTTGGGAAGATCCCAGGGAGAAGGGAATGGCTACACACTCCAGTATTCTTGGGCTTCCCCTGTGGCTCAGATGTTAAAGAATCTACCTGCAATGTGGGAGACCTGGGTTCAATCCCTGTGTTGGGAAGATCCCCTGGAGGTGGGCATTCTTGCCTGGAGAATCCTCATGGACAGAGAAACCTGGTGGGCTACAGCCCATGGGGTCACAAAGAGCTGGACACGACTGAGTGACTAAGCACACACCCCTGCATTGGCACATGAATTTAACCACTGGACTACCAGGCAAGTCCAAACATGGACTTTTAAAAATTGTCTCATAGTTTTGCCTTTTCTAGTGGTAGCTTATGGTGAATGGTGTCAGATTCGTGATCTCTGAAGGAGAAAATTTCGCTTTGGGATCATAGACGCGGCTTCAGTCACTCAAGACCTTCATGCAGCAAAAGTATTATTATTAAAGTAACAAGGGATAGAGAAATCTTCTGACACAGACACCAGAAGGAGGCAGAAGAGTGCCCCCCTACTAGTCTTAGCAAGACCTTATATACTTTATCAATTGGTTACTAGCAATAGATCCGAAGAATGCCTCAAGGTTGTTAAGGTATTACAAGACCCACTCACACAACATACATCTTAACAAGGTTAGCCAGAAGGAATGGGTTCCTGTTAAGAAGAAACAAGTCCTCGAGCAAGATACATTGATGTTATATGATCATTAGTACACAGTTTAAGGAAAAACATACCCTTCAGTTCAGTTCAGTTGCTCAGTGGTGTCCGACTGTTTGCGACCCCATGGACTGCAGCATGCCAGGCCTCCCTGTCCATCACCATCTTCCAGAGTTTACTCACACTCATGTCCATGAGTGTGTGATGCCATCCAACCATCTCATCCTCTGTCATTCCCTTCTCCTCCCACCTTCAATCTTTCCTAGCATCTGGGTCTTTTCAAATGAGTCAATTCTTTGCATCAGGTGGCCAAAGTATTGGAACTTCAGCTTCAGCATCAGTCCTTCCAATGAATATTCAGGACTGATCTCCTTTAGAATGGACTGGTTGGATCTCCTTGCAGTCCAAGGGACTCTCAAGAGTCTTCTTCAACACCACAATTCAGAAGCATCAATTCTTCGGTGCTCAGCTTTCTTTATAGTTCAACTCTCACATCCATACATGACTATTAGAAAAACCATAGCTTTGAGTAGATGGACCTTTGTTGGCAAAGTAATATCTCTGCTTTTAATAAGCTGTCTAGGTTTGTCATAACTTTTCTTCCAAGGACCAAGCATCTTTTAATTTCGCCATCTACAGTGATCTTAGAACCCAAGAAAATAAAGTCTGTTATTGTTTCCATTTCCCCCCACCCATCTATTTGCCATGAAGTGATGGGACTGGATGCCATGATTTTAGTTTTTTGAATGTTGAGTTTTAAGCCAGCTTTTTCACTCTTCTTTCACCTTCATCAGGAGGCTCTTTAATCACCTTCATCACGAGACACCCACATACCACATCTACTTCACCTGCTTCATCCATCCGTGAGTGGGCAAGTAGGTTGTTTCATGTCTTGGCTACTGTAAATAATGCCACAGTGAACGTGGGGGTGAAGATACCTTTTTTAAAATATGTTTTTGGCTGCCTTGGGCCCTTTGTTGCAGTGCTCAGGCTTCTTGTTCTGGTGCTTGGGCTCTCTAGTTATGGCGCATGGGCTTAGTTGCCCTTTGGCAAATGGGGTCTAAGTTCCCCGACCAGGGATTGAGCCCAGGTATGCACTGAAAGGCAAATTCTTAACCACTGGACTGCCAGGGAAGTCCCGTAGATATCTCTTTGAGATGGTGATTTCATTTCCTTCTGATGAGTACCCAGAAGTGGGATTGCTAGTTAATATGGTAGTTGGAGTCTGAATTTTTTGAGGCATCTCCATGCTGTTTTCCACAGGGGCTGTACCAATTTACATTCCCATCAGCAGTGCCCAAGGGTTCTCTTTTCTCCACATCCTTGCCAACACATGTTTCCTGTCTTTTTGATAACAGTCGTTCTGACAGATGCGAGGTGGGATCTGATTGTGGTTTTGGTTTGCGTTCCCCTGATGGTTAACGGGACTTCCCAAGTGGCGCTAGTGCTAAAGAGCCTGGCTGCGAATGCAGGAGACGTAAGTGACACGGGTTTGATCTGTGGGTCGACAAGATCCCCTGGAGAAGGGTATGGCAGCCCTCTCCAGTTTTCTTGCCTGAAGAATCCCGTGGACAGAGGAGCCTAGTGGCCTCCAGTCCATGGGGTCGCACAGAATTGGACACAACTGAGTGACTTGGCAACAGATGGTTAATGATGTTGAGTATCTTTTCACGGGCCTGTTGGCCATCAGTATGTCTTGTTTGGGAAAATGTCCATTCCAGTCCTCTGCCCATTTTTTAACTGGATTGTTTTGCTCTTGAATTTTATGAGTTCTTTGTGTGTTTTGGATATTAATGCTTTATCGGATACATGATTTGCAGATCCCTTTCTCACATCCCACAGGTTATCTTTTCATTTGACTGATGACTTCCTTTGCTGTGCAGGAATCTTTTAATTTGATGTAGTCTCACTTACGTATTTTTTCCTTCTTTACCCTTTGTTTTTGATGTCAAATCGAAAAAATCATCGCTACGGCCTACGTCTTTTCCTAGGAGTTTTCTGGCTTTGGGTCTTATGTTCAAGTTTTTAATCTATTTTGAGTTGATTCAAAAATCTTTTAAAATGAGCATTTGAGAAGCCAAATGAGGCTCCTTTCCTGTGCTCTGGGGGTTCCCCTGGCCACTGCCTGGGCGACCGTGGCTGCTGCCCTTGAGCCAGTGATGCAGGTGAGAAGTAGGGGTCCTGAATGCCCCCTAGGCTGAAGGGGTGACTTTGGGGGTGGGCGACAGGTCCAGACAGCCTTTGGTCTCCCCAGAAAATGGCACTGGTGACTGAATGCTGGAGGCTCCAGCCCTCCTGCGGCTTCTGACTGGTGCTTAGAGAAGGAGGAAGCAGTGCTGATGAGTGTGTATGTTGCTGACTGTGTGCCAGGCTCCTTATCTGTGCCATCTCGTGGTTCAGTCTTTCCCATAGTCAAGTGTGGTAGCGCTGTTGTTCCTCTTTTACGGATGAGAATGTAAAGGTGGCTGGGTTTTGGCAGCTTGCTCAGGTCACCCAGCCAGTAAGACTGGGAGTCGGGAACCATCTCTGAGGTTGCCTGGCTTAGCCTCCAAGTCTGGAAGGAGCCAGATCGGGAGGGCAGTGGAGCTCCATGGCCCAGAGTGGGGGGTCCAGCCTCTAGGGCCACGCTGGCCAGCAGACTGGAGCAGGGTGTGTGTGCCTGGGTGATGCCAGGCACCCAGAAACTGCACACTAGCTCAGTGCCTGGTACCCACCTCAGGGCCTGAGGCTAGTGGAGACAGAGTTCATCAGCCAGACAGATAGGTGTCTGGGAGAGGGCCAAGCTCCATGGGGTTGCCCAAGGTAGGAGCACCAGGCTGGCTTTCTGGGACTCCAGGGATTTCATAGGGCTTCCCTGCTGCTGACCTCTGCAAAGACATGGCTTTTCCTCTGGGGGAAATGGGGTGATTTCAGTACCCCCTGACCTTGGGGAGTTCCCCGCTCTCAACTCCAGGGAACCCACCCCTCGGGCGCTCTCTTGGAGCCCTGGGGGCAGGCAGCAATCAGGTTTTGTCTTGCCGGGAAGGTCTGGATGCTGTGATTTGTTTGCAGTTCTCAATATCTGTGGCCACAGGAGGCCAGCTCCTCTGGGACTCCTGACAGAGACGGTAGTCCTGGGAATGTGTGCTTTCTCCAAGGGATCATAGCTGTGTCCTTGCTCATTCAGCTCTGCGGGTCACTGCGGGTCCTGGGAGCCAGGAGGGGCAGGCGCACTGAGCACCCCACGGCTGGGCTGCCTCGATGTCACAGTCACGGCCTTTGCGGAAGGTCCTCGCAAAGGACCTCCCTTCCTGCCAGGGCAGGGGCCTTCTCCCACTGGCAGGCTAGGTGCCTGGACCCCAGGGCAGGAAGGTCCCCCTCTGCCCTTCCTCCCAGTGGCAACACGACCCTGCAGCCCCTTGTCTGGCTGTCAGGTCAGATCAGCACCCCATGGTGAGTGGGGGTCCTTTTCCTTCTCTGGGAGCCATCAGGCCTTTGGAGGGCCGTCTCCCTGGGGTCACTGCTGTTCATGAGTGACATCCTGCCAGAGGCTTATCCTGCCTCTTCTCCCCCCAGGATCATGCGGCCGGATGACGCCAATGTGGCCGGCAATGTGCACGGAGGGACTGTCCTGAAGATGATCGAGGAAGCAGGAGCCATCATCAGCACCCGGCACTGCAACAGCCAGAACGGGGTAGGTGTCTGGGGACCCTCTGCCAGCCTGGCCAGGTCTCTGGGAGATCCAGGCAGTCCCCTCCGGCCGTGTTGTACTCTCTGGGGTCAGGGCAAGAGTCTGGGTGGGGCCTGGGCCTGGAGCCTGCCCCTCCCTCTTCCTTGAGCCTTGGGGGCATCTGGAAGCCCTGGCCCTGGACCAGGGACCCCTTGGATTGGCACTTGGTTTGGGGCTCATTGAAGGGAGGCTGGGTACCCCCAGAAACTAAGCTGAGAGACACCTTTTCAGCCCCTCTCCCTGCGTGTGGGGTGAGTCGTGGCTTCCTGAGTCCGAGAGGCCCCAGCCTCTCAGAGCCTGTGTGGGCGGCAGTTAATCCTGGGTGTCACATTGCCTGCACCCGGATCTGTCCCCTGCTCGACCCATCCTGGGTCCACTGGCAAGTCTGGGGGCTCTTCCCTTGGTGGCTCCTGGGCTGCAGGGCCCGCAGGCCTGCACCAGCTCGTGCCGTGGTGCCTGCTCTCCACCCGCTGCCCAGACAGAGGCAGACTTGCAGATTGAGGGCTTCAGGGCAGCTGCTGGGCATGCAGCCTGCCGGGTCCTGCCCGGCCCCCAGCTCTGTGGGGTCCCGACATTCTCTGAAGCCCGCCCTCGGGATCCTATGGGCCTCAGCCAGCCACCTGCTGTGCCCCTGTCCTCCAGTTCCACACTCATGTGGGCTGTGTGTATATGTGCATGGGTGTGCACCACTGTAAGGGTGTATGCGTGCAGAATGAACCAGGCTGGGGTAAGTGTTGGGGGTGGATGTGGGCCTGGGGGCCTCAGTATGGGGAGGAGTAGGGTGGGTTGCGTAAGACCGTGC
The DNA here is from genome assembly GCF_000754665.1 of Bison bison bison. NCBI lineage: Eukaryota > Metazoa > Chordata > Mammalia > Artiodactyla > Bovidae > Bison > Bison bison. The sequence goes on from NW_011494861.1 coordinate 7,186,222, forward strand.
TGTGAGGGAGGGGCTCTCCTGCCTGCTGAGAGTTTAGATTGATTCAGCGCCCTTGACGTTCTGGGGCTAACCCGTCACATTCAGAGAGTGCCCTCTGGTGGCTATGAGGAAGACAGGCCTGGGCCTGAAGGTCCGGGGCCGAGGTGGGGGCCAAGCCCCTGAGAGAGACTTTGAGGGTCCATGCCAAGCCTGGCAGGAAAGGCTGGATGTAGAAAAGGAAAAGCCCCAGGACTTGGAGTGAGGGAGTAGGGGCTCAGGAGGCTGTGTGTTGTTCAGTTGCTCAGTTGTGTCTGACTCTTTGCAACCCCATGGACCACACCACGCCAAGCTTCCCTGTCCTTCACCATCTCCCGAAGCTTGCTCAAACTCGTGTCCAGTGAGTTGATAATGCCATCCAACCATCTCATCCTCTGTCACCCCTTCTCCTGCCGTCAATCTTTTCCATCATGAGGGTCTTTTCCAATGACTTGGCTGTTTGCATCAACTGGCCATATTGGAGCTTCAGCTTCAACATCAGTCCTTCTAGTGAATATTCAGGATTGATTTCCTTTAGAATTGACTGGTTTGATCTCCTTGCTGTCCAAGGGATTCTCAAGAGTCTTCTCCAGCACCGCAGTTCGAAAGCATCAGTTCCTTGGTGTGCAGCTTTCTTTATGGTCCAACTCTCACGTATGACTACTGGAAAAATCATAGCTTTGACTAGATGGACCTTTGTCAGCAAAGTGATGTCTCTGCTTTTTATTAGTCATAGCTTTTCTTCCAAGGAGCAAGTGACTTTTAATTTCTTGGCTGCAGTCACTGTCTGCAGTGTTTTTGGAGCCCAAGAAAATAAAGTCTGTCATTATTTCCACTTTTCCCCCATCTGTTTGCCGTGAAGTGATGGGACCGGATGCCGTGGTCTTCATCTTTCGAATGTTGAGTTTTAAGTCAGCTTTTTCACTCTCCTTTTTCACCTTTATCAAGAGGCTCTTTAGATTCTCTTTGGCTTTCTGTCATTAAGGTGGTGTCATCTGCGTATCTGAGGTTATTGATATTTCTCCAGGCAATCTTGATTCCAGCTTGTGCTTCATCCAGTATGGCATTTTGCATGATGTACTCTGCATTTAAGTTAAATACTCAGGGTGACAATATACAGCCTTGACGTACTCCTTTCCCAATTTGGAACCAGTCCGTTGTTCCATCTCCTGTTCTAACTGTTGCTTCTTGACCTGCACACAGGGTTTCTCAGGAGGTGGTCTGGTACTCTCATCTCTTTAAGAATTTTCCAAGTTTGTTGTGATCTACACAGTCAGAGGCTTTAGCATAGTCAGTGAAGCAGAAGTAGATGTTTTTCTGGAACTCTCTTGCTTTTTCTGTGATCCAGTGGATGTTGGCAATTTGATTTCTGGTTCCTCTGCCTTTTCTAAATCCAGCTTATACACCTGGAAGTTCTCAGTTCACATACTGTTGAAGCCTAGCTTGAAGGATTTTGAGCATTATCTTGCTAGCATATAAAATTAATGCAATTGTGTGGTAGTTTGAATATTTTTAGGTATTGTCCTTCTTTGCGATTGGGATGAATACTGATCTCCAGTTCTGTGGCCACTGCTGAGTTTTCCAAATTTGCTGGCATATTGAGTGCAGCACTTTCACAGCATCATCTTTTAGGATTTGAAATAGCTCAGCTGGAATTTGATCATCTCCCTTGACTTTGTTTGTAGTAATGTTTCGTAAAGCCCATTTTGACTTCATACTCCAAGATATCTGGCTCTAGGTGAGTGACCACACCGTCATGGTTATCCGGGTCAATAAGACCTTTTTTGTACTGTTCTTTGTATTCTTGCCACCTTTTCTTAATCTCTTCTGCTTCTGTTAGGTCCTCACTGTTTCTGTCTTTTATTGTGCCCATCCTTGCATGAAATCTTCCCTTGGTATCTCTAGTTTTCTTGAGGAAACCTCTGGTCTTTCCTATTCTATTGTTTTCCTCTCTTTCTTTGCATTGTTCACAAAAGAAGGCTTCTTTTATTTCTCCTTGGTATTCTTTGGAACTCTGCATTCACATGGATATATCTTTCCCTTTTTCATTTGTCTTTTGCTTCTCTTCTTTTCTCAGCTATTTGTAAGGCCTCCTCAGACAACCATTCTGCCTTTTGGCATTTCTTTTTCTTGGGGATGGTTTTGGTCACCACCTCCTGTCCAACCTCTTATGAACCTCTGTCCATAGTTCTTCAGGCACTCTATCAGATCTAATCCCTTGGATCTATTTGTCACTTCCACTGTATAATTGTAAGGGATTTGATTTAGATCAATCCTGAATGGTCTAGTGGATTTCCCTACTTTGTTCAATTAAGTAGAATTTTGCAATAACGAGGTCATGATCTGAGCCACAGTCAGCTCCCCCCCCCCTTTTTTTTTTGTTGACTGTATAGAGCGTCTCCATCTTCAGCTACAAAGAATATAATCAGTCTGATTTCGGTATTGACCCTCTGTTGATGTCCAAGTGTAGAGTCGTCTCTTGTGTTGTTGGAAGAGGGTGTTTGCTCTGACCAGTGCGTTCTCTTGGCAAAACTCTGTTAGCCTTTGCCCTGCTTCATTTTGTACTCCAAGGCCAAACTTGCCTGTTACTCTGGGTATCTCTTGTCTTCCTACTTTTACATTCCAGTCCCCTCTAATGAAAAGGACATCTTTTTTTGGTGTTAGTTCTAGAAGATTTTGTAGGTCTTCATAGCAGCCTCTTGCCGGCAGAGCTTGGAGAGTTCCAGAAGGGGCCCTCAGGCTGTGCCCTCATCCTTGCCTGGCTCTCTCAGCTCTTGCCTTTTCCACTTTGTGCCAGCGAGTGGTGCTGTAGCCCCACAAATGTACCGAGGGCTGGAAGCCCAGCAATTCCCTCAGGTTGTTTCAGCCTCAGGGGTGATGTGACTGTGGGCGGGTAAGGAGGGGTGAGGTGGGCGTGGAAGGGACAGGCCCCCCTTGAATCAGAGGGTGAACCCACATGCTGTGCTTGCCTGCACAGCCCCTGCTGCGTCGCCGCTCTGGGGCCTGACTCCAGGACCTTTATAGGAACAGACTCCTGCCTGTCTGAGGCTGTCCTGGGAAGGGATGGACATGGGGGTCCCTGGCATCCCTTCCGAGAGGCTTGTTCTGTGGGTTTGGGGCGGGCTGGGGAAATGGCCTGTTTGCCAGGTGTCAGATGAGTTCTCACACAGGTGGGAGAGCTGTACTTTGCTGCTGTGGGTGGTGACAGGTGGCCAGTGGGAAGGGTGCAGACACACCAGGGCTCGAACTTTCACCTGTGAGCCCGACGTCTCCAGGCCCGCAGGAGGGTGCTGTGAGGACCAGCTGCCAAAGTGAAGCCCAGAGCTGGCACGGGACGCACAGACCCTTGGGAGCTGCCCAGCCAGCCCAGGGGTACCTGTGCCAGCACGCCCAGTGTCCTCAAAAAGCCGGCTGGTTTCTTGATTCTGATAGAAAGCTGTAAAAGTGCTGGGTGCTGTGATTGGCAGTGAAGATCAAACATAGGACTATCTTTAGTGTCATTTGGTTGATGTGGATTGAAAAGGAAGCTTATTCCATGATATATGAAGGACTGTTACAACTCAACAGCAAAAAATAAACAACCCATTTTAAAAATGGGCAGAGGAACTGAATAGACATTTTTCCAGTGAAGACGTGCAGATGGCCAGCAGGCGTGTGAAGAGATGCTCACCATCAGTAATCGTCAGGGAAATGCAGATCAGAACCATGAGATGGCAGCTCACGCCTGCCTGAATGGCTGTCATCAAAAAGACAACAGATAGGAAGTCCTATGTGGAGATAAAGGGATCCTTGCACACTGCTGGTAGGAGTGTAAACTGGTTTAACCCCTGTGGAAAAGAGCACAGAGGTTAAAACTGATGGGCTTCCAAAGTGGTGCTAGTGGTAAAGAACCCGTCTGCCAGTGCAGGAGATGTAAGAGATGTGGGTTTGATCCGTGGGTTGGGAAGATCCTCTGGAGAAGGGAATGGCAACTCCAACATGCTTGCCTGGAGAATCCCATGGACAGAAGAGCTTGGTGGGCTACAGTCTTTGGGGTCTCAAAGAGTCAGACACGACTGAAGCAACTTAGCACGCACACACATATGATCCAGTTATTCCACTTCTGAGTGTTTATCCAAAGAAAATGAAAAAACTAATTGGAAGTGGTATTTGCACCCCCTTGTTCATGGCAGCATTATTTCCAATAGCTGAGACCTAAGACAACCTAAGTGTCCACTGATGGATGAATAGGTAAAGAAATTGTGGGGAATTCTGTGGGAGTCCAGTGGTTAAGACTCCACAATTTCACTGCCGAGGGCCCGGGTTTGATCCCTAGTCGGGCAACTAAGATCCTGAAAGCTGCACAGCCCAACTGAAAAAGAAAGAAAGAAGTTGTGGTGTATATATATGTGCCCTGTGGAATGTTATAAAGAAAGATGGGATCTTGCCATTTGCAACAACAGGGATGGACCAGGAGGGTGTTAGCTAAGTGACATAAGTCAGATGGAGAAAGACAGACACCTTGTGATTCACCCAGAGGTGAAATATAAAAAAGAAAGAAAAAATACATGAACAAACCAAACACAAGCATGTAGATACAGAGGACAGAGAACTGGTTACTAGAGAGAGGAAGGGGTGAAGTCGAGGGGGGTCAGGAGCAAGGTGGGTGAAGGAGTCATTGCTCAGTGAAGGATGGAAGCTGTATCCTTGGTGGTGAGCTCACTGTAGGGTGTGCAGAAGTAGAAACAGAACGTTGTACACGTGAAACTCATGCAGTGTTATAAATCAGCGCGTGTGTGCACACTGTCATGCCCAAAGCTTCGTGGCCCTGTGGGCTGCAGCCTGCCAGGTGCCTCTGTCCATGGGCTTCTCCAGGCGAGAGGGCTGGAGTTGACTGCCACGTCCTCCAGGGCATCTTCCTGACCTAGGGATTAAACCCATGTCTCTTGCGTCTCCTGCATTGGCAAGTGGATTCTTTACCACTTTACCACCTGGGAAGCCCTATAAACCAATGCTACCTCAATAAAAACTGAACCTACAAAAACTTGATTTTCAGGAGTCCTCTGGCGTCCAGTGGTTAAAACTCTTTCCAACACACTTTCTTTTGTATATACATATATGTGCCTATATATATATTTGACTGCACAAGGTCTTGGTTGTGGCGCTCAGGATCTTTAGCTGTGGTATGTGAACTCTTAGTTGCAACATGTGAAATCTAGTTGCCTGACCAGGGATCAAACTCAGGCCCTCTGTGTTGGGAGCTTGGAGTCTTAGCCATAAGACCACCAGGGAAGTCCTAAGACTCCTTGTTTTCATTGCCGAGGGCCTTGAGGAACTAAGATACCAGAAATTGTACACTGCACGGTGAGGCCAAAAAAAACAACAAACACCTGATTCTCAGTCCTGGGGCCTGGCGAGCACTCGGCCCTATTGAGAAGCACTGTGGGAACACTTGGTGAGGTGTGTGTTTGCTTCTGCCCAGAAAATCATCACCAAAAATGATTTAAATAAAATAAAGCTCCTCACAGGGTTATTCATAATAAGAAGCAATTGAGGTTGACCCAAATCTAATAGAAGGATACTCTGTTTGGCCATTAAAAAAATATCCTTGCAGTGGAGTATTGCGAAATGGCAGCTGTAGAAAGTGTTAAGAAAATGAAGGAGGAGGTGAGTCCCTCATTTTCATGAAGCGTGAGCTCCCAAGGGTTCCCCTCATGGCCGGGGACGTAAGCCTTCTTGTTCCTTTTGAGTTTTGAGTCATGAAAATGGGTTGTGTATTTAAAGGATAAAGAACATTTTTTAAAAAGAGATGTGATTGCTAAGAGCTTGTCATAACATGGGCAGGTTATTTTTCTTCCTGTTGAGTGAAAAAAGCAGATCGTGAAAGTGGATATTTAGCATATACACAGCTAGATGAGATTATATATGACAACCATAGGTGAGTATAAGTGACAATTATGCATGACTACAAGTGTCAACTATATGCCTCAAACTGCAAAACGAGGAGCCAGGCAGACAAGTGAACCAGTAAAGCCCGTATTCTTGGGACAAAAAGCCGGGAAAGAAAGATCCCAAAGTAGAAGGCGTGGTTGTCTCTCGATGGGAGGGGTGAATTTTCCCTGCTCTGTCTACTTTTCTGTACTTCCCAAGTTTTCCTAACGAGTATGTACGCCTTTTTTCACTTTCCGTTATGCGAGTACTACGTATCCTTTGTAGAAAAGTCAGGAAAGAGAAGTTGCTTGGCACCCCATCACCCAGGATCACCTGTATCAACAGCTTTGCCCTGTTGCCCGCAGGCAGTGCTTCACCTCCTGGTTTTGCATTTAGGAGGGTATGCTGACAGTGACTTGCTCTAGTTTATTCTTTACTTAAAAAACCTTTTGTTTCTTTGGTCATGCCACACAGCATGTGAGGTCTTAGTTCCCTGGCCAGGGGATTGAACCCACGCCTCCTGCAGTGGAAGTGTGAAGTCCTAACCCCTGGACTGCCAGGGAAGTCCCATGACTTGCTTTATTGTAACCGTGGGGAAAAATACCCAGGGTCGTTTTAGGCGACCACGTCCAGGGTGGGGCCTTGGGACGACTGACCCGCCTCTGGTCTTTGCAGGAGCGCTGCGTGGCTGCACTGGCCCGGGTGGAGCGCACGGACTTCCTGTCGCCCATGTGCATCGGCGAGGTGGCGCATGTCAGCGCGGAGATCACCTACACCTCCAAGCACTCGGTCGAGGTCCAGGTGCACGTGATGTCCGAGAACATCCTCACAGGTGACGTCCGCGTGCAGCAACGGGGGCCGTGGGGCAGGCGCAGCAGCCATGGCTCCTGGCTCATCCTGACACTGCGATGACCTCCCTGCATTCCCACCTCCACCTGTGGGCAGCGACCTCTGCGTCCTCGCTCTGCAGATGGGAAATGGGGGCATGGGGGTAGTTAGGCAATGAGCCGGGTGTGCGGCCCCCTCCCCTCTGCCTTCCTGGGGTAGGGGCTGGCAGCCAACTGGTCTGGGCAGAGGGGTGGCAGCGGGCTAGGAGGGCACCAGCCGCCTTCCAGCCCTGCTAATGTGCACCCAGTGGCCACCCCCCCGTCCCCAGCCCCTCACTGCTCCTTGGAGGACGCTGGCCTGGCCCTTGCTCTGCTCCCCGGGGGCCCCTGCAAGCCAGGCTGGTGCTCACTGGGTGAACCTTTGACTCGGGTTTGATCTGAATATTCTCTTCCTCAGAGTGGTAACCATGGAAACCCTTTTTCCTACCCCCACTGGGCGCTGCAGGGGAGTGTGGCTCCCATTCAGTCACTGCTTTTTATAACCAAGATGCTCATGAGGCAGGCAGCCTCCTTGGTGCCCTCGCTGCCCTGCTCTTCATCCCAGCCCACCCGGTGTCCCACCCAGAGGAGAGGCCCTGCTGGCTCTAGGAGAGGGAGCTGCCTGGGTCCTTGCCCCTCCTCCAACACCCCACCCTCAGCCGTGGCTGCCTGCGGAGTGCTGTGCTCAGAGATCTTCATGGGGCTCCAGGCTTCTCCCCCACACAGGCCAGGTGCTCAGTTACCCATCTAGAACATTCCCATGACTGCAGCAGGCCCAGCATAGTGAATGGTGCAGCTGAGGCAGAACCTGGGGCGGGGGGGGGGGGGGGGGGGTGGTCAGCTGGCTTGTGCCCCATGTCCTGATCTGTGGCCTGAGCTCTGTGTTCGGGGCAGCTCTAGCGTCAAGAGACCTTGGATGCTGGTCTCAGGCTGTGGCACAGAAAGGGGTCCTCTGGTCCTGACTTCCCACATGGGCTAGCAGCCCACCATCCCGGAGAAGGCCCCTCCCATCTCCCCACCACCTGCCTCCTCCATGCCCACCCCCACCACAGTGACCCAGTCCTGCTCTCCTGGCCCGAGATGGGAGTAGAGTCTCCCCGCTCAGGACCCAAGGGAGGAAATGGCTGGCTGCACTCTCTGCTTCTCTTGAAATTCACACTTAGTCGATAGTGTTTTCAGCAGTGCTGGTTTTTTCATTGCAATTTTCTGGTGTCTCAAAACAGGGTAGGGGCCTGCTTTACAGATTCCTGTCATCCAGGCCCCCTTTCTGCACATCAGAGGCTTTGGGCAGGGAGGAAGCCCGTGAACATAATGGCATCACACTGAGTGGGGACGAGAGGCAGGGGACAGGGGGCCTCTTGGGCTTTCAGACTGGAGCTCACCTCTGCCAAGTGGCAGGGATCTTGGGATCTTGGCTCCTCCCACCAGAGGTGGTTCTCAAGGGGACACACTTGGTTGTCACAATCAGGGGGATGCTGCCGACTGCCTGGTGACCAGCCTGGGTGTCTGCAGAGGGAGGCTGAGGAGGCTGGCGCTGGACTGCTGATGTCTGAGGGGAGTGGGCATGTCCCCTGCCCCTGCAGCTTCCGTTGGCTCATGATGGACAGGGACTCAGTCACTGATGAAGGAAGGAAGGAAGGAGTGGAGGAGTCGCTCCTGTGCTGAGAGGAAGCCAGCAGGGGGCGCTGTCTAGAACGACAGCGCTTTCTTCTTTCTTTGCAGGACCCTCCCTCTGTGGGCAGGAGTGGGCAGTGCTCACCCAGTGCCCCGTGCTAGCGACACGAAACCCCCTGCTTCGTGATCAGGATGCTCTCCACGTGCCCCCCGGCCTCCCCCCCCCCCCCCC
>NW_011494861.1:7194958-7196582 GCF_000754665.1 Bison bison bison
CTCCCTCCCGGAACAGCGGGCAGGCTGCGGGCATGTGACGGGGACAGAGGCCCAGTGGAGGAGGGGCTGGCCAGCACTGCCCAGCTTTTTGACACGGGGGAGGGCCGAGGCCGCGGGAGAAACCCGAGGCCGGATCATGGGGTGGATGTGAACGCTTGGAGCCCTAGGGCTGCGTCTTCTCTCCAGGGCTTGGTCGCCTTGCCCACGAGCCCCTGCTGCAGGTCCGGGCACCCTCCTCCCACCTTGATCTCACATCCAGGTCCCCCTCTGGGTCTTGGCACTATGTCAATATCTCTGTCATCCTCTGTCCATCTTTCCATGTTTGGGTCTGTGTGAGTCTCTCTTATCCTGGGACCCTGTGTCTCAAGATCTTCCTACCTTGATGCATCTCTGCCTGCGTGTCCACTGGGATGTGAGGGCAGGCCGTGTGGCTGCCTGGTCCAGAACAGGGCTGCCCAGAGGGGCTTCGAACACGGCCAGGTGGGGAGACCAGGCTGCGCAGACAAACAGACGATGAGGCTGAGCCAGGAGGCTGCTCGTGTGCCGTCTCTGTATTTCACAGCCCCTGGAGGCAGGGCCCCCGTTCTGCGCGTCCCCCTCACTCGGGGCCGTGCCGCCTTCAAGAGGCAGCCTGGCGAGCATGCGCCCAGGCAGACAACCAGCAAACCTTTGCTCATTCATCTCCGGCAACTGTCAAAATATTAAGCTCACTGGGATGTGATTGCTGCGAAATGCTCCAGAAAATGGCTGGGAGCCTCAGAATTTCAGAATAGATGTTTTCAGTGCTGCCGTTGTCTTTTGGTGGTTTTATTGAATGATAGAGAAAGCACAGTTCTAGTGTTTTGCCTCATTTGCTCCATGATGTTCGTTTGGGTTTGGAGGAGGGCCACTCCGCGTTTCCGTGGAAACGGGCCATCAGGCTGGCTGTAGCTGAATCGGACAGGAAATCTTTACTCCCCAGAGCAGGTTGTCAGAATCACTCTCCATCACAGAGCAGTGAAGATATTTTTCCATGTTGTTTGCCTGTGATCCTGGTGGTGCTGTGGAAACGTCCTGGTGGGCCTCGCCCTCTTTCTTACTGACCTGCTGGGGCTCGGCCTGGACCTTTGGTCTAGTTTAAGGGAAAAAACGGAGGCCCCAGGATCGCCTTGAGGGGGCAGGTCAGAGGAACTGGTAGGAGGCATTTAGGGCCAGGCCCCCAGGCTGCTTCCTCTATTCTACTTACTCTCTGTCCTGAAGTTCTCCTGTTCTCTGCTACATGCAATCTTCCACGTCAAAGAGGCAACTTTTAACAGGCATCCTCACAAACATTAATACTTTTCTGAAATTATGGGGTCTGGGAGGCATTGAGCTTCTGTATGAACCTAGGCAAGCCCCTTGACTTCTCTGGGCTTCAGTGTCCTCCTGCACAAGTGAGAGGTGTGGACCCAGGGATCTCTGGGCTCTTTTGGCCCGTGATGTTCAGCCGGGACAGCCCTCCCGCCCTGGGAGCCCCACTCTGCCCTGAGGCCAGGCTTGGTGCCCAGAGAGGGTTCTGTTTCTTGCTGTTCACCCCAGAGCTGAAGCCAGCAGCTCACAGCGCTCTCTCAGCCCCGACGTGGGAGCATCTGGAGTGAGGCTGAGT
>NW_011494861.1:7196682-7197035 GCF_000754665.1 Bison bison bison
GTGAGGCTGAGTCCCCCCAACTGTGCCTGGTGTGGTGCCCCCCGACCCGGAAGGGGGACCTGGTAGGGAGTGGGCTGTACTCTGGCTGTGCCCTTGGCCCCGCCTCCACAAGCCTCAGCCTCACATCCGTGAGCTGCTTCCTGCCCACCCAGAGCTCTTCTCAGTGGCCTTTGCGCCAGTGGATGGGTCCTTCAGAGGATGTTCCTGTTCTGTGTGTCGTGATGTCCAGTTCCTCAGCGGGGCCTTCTTCCATGAGATCTGTCAGCTGGGATCTCTCCGTGGAGATGGGGCCCAGCCTGGCTTTGTCCTGCTTTTCCCTGGGAGGAGGCTGAGGCCAATCTGCCCGCCCCACC
>NW_011494861.1:7197135-7198911 GCF_000754665.1 Bison bison bison
CCTAGCCCTTCCCTCTCCCTCCTCTGGAGGCTCCTTGGAGGCCTGCCTGGAGTTGGCGCCCTCCATATGTGGGCTTCTGAGTTAGAAAGTCCTAGAAAGCCGGCAGGCCCCCCAGCTTAGACCAGAAGATCTGAAGTCTTCCCAGCAGCCTCATTGTGGGGCCACATGCTGGGGCGGGGGTTCCCCAGCTGGGGCCCACGCTTCTCCCTAGTCTGTGCCCACACTTGCACCTCGAGGCTGAAGGAGGCCTGGGGGTGGGGGCCAGAGGTGGCATTGGCCTTGACTGCCGCCCTGCCAGCTCCCAGGACATTCCTCACATGTCTTTCTTCTTTGAAGGTACCAAAAAGCTGACCAATAAGGCCACCCTGTGGTACGTGCCCCTGTCGCTGAAGAATGTGGACAAGGTCCTGGAGGTGCCTCCGGTTGTGGTAAGGAGACCCTGCCCACTTTTCTCAGGCAGGGGGCAGGGAGGACCAAGTCTTAGGAGATTTAGAGGCATAGGGGGAGGGACAACCCTTCATGCAGAGAAGGCCAGAGCGGCTGGCCTGGGCCCTGCAGATACCAGACCTCCTTGGAGGGCCCTGGTCAGAGGCAAGATGGGCAACAGGACTGTGCAGGTGGCCAGTCTAGGGGAGACCACAGTCCTGGGGAGACAGGCTGAGACATCTCTGTTTCAGCCCCACTCTCTCTCCCGCCATGTCCACTTCCTTCCTTGGTTTCTCTCGTTTGGGTTTTTCTCTGGACAGACACGTCTGTGCATGAAGAGACTTCGTCTTGTTCATGCCCCACTGCAGGCAGGCTCGGCAGGCAGGCGTTCCGAGGGGGAGATTAGGCTGATAGAGGGGTTTAACTCCTCCCCTCACAGCGTCCCACCTCTCCTCCTGTGGTTCCCCTACCTCTGGATGTTCCAAGGACATCTGTGACCTGCTCTCCCTGGAGGCCGGGTGCTCTGCTCTTACCCTTGCAAGGAGCAGTTCTCAGAGAGGCCTGGGCTTGGCTTAGCCATGTCTGCCCCTACAGGGAGCATTTTTCTGTGGCTGAGATGTCCAGAGAAGAAACTAAGAAACAGTAAAGTGGGGACCCAGGCAGTTAGGGACTGTATCGCACTCATGGAGGAGCACTCCCTAGTCTCCTCCTTGCCCCCCTACCACAGGCCCTTCCCACTCTCTGTCGTGTACCCCGACCACCCGTAGGCCTAGGGCAGTGGGGGCTTGCTCCCTGTCATCTTGCCGGGGGGGACGGGGCTCCCAGCCCATAGCTCATGTCTGATCAGCACGCTGCCTGCCCAGTCAAGGCCCTGGGGAGTTGGGGGAGGGCCACTCAGCTTCTGCGCTCCAGCTGACCTTAAGTCTAGACTTTTAAACAGCATTCCTGGTGACAGGCGTTCTCTCCACATGGACCGGGAAGGGTGATCAGACCTTGGTCTGCATCTGGTTGGTAGTCCTGGGTTTGGTACCGTGAGGGCAGGGTGGTGGTGGTGTCTGCAGCTCCGGGCTGCCTGTCCCTCCACATGTGAGGAGAGGGCAGGTTCTCCGGGCCAGATTCCCACATGTCCCATCTGTTTGAGTTTCCCGGGAGCCCCTGTGACACAGCCTAGGGGCTTGAACTGCAGTTCATTCTCCCAGTTCTGAGGCCAGAAGTACAGAATCACAGTGCCAGCTGGGCTGCGCTCCTGCCGGAGGCTCTGAGCCAGGGGTGATCCTTCCCATGTCGTCTAGTTCAGGCATTCCAGACGTTCTTTGACCTGTGATCACATCCCTCCAGGCTCTGCCTATG
>NW_011494861.1:7199011-7202108 GCF_000754665.1 Bison bison bison
TATATTTGTGTGTGTGTGTGTGCACACGAGTGCACGTGTCTTAACTAATTATTCCTGCACAGACCCTAGTTCCCAGATAGGTCACATGCTGAGTCCCAGGTGGACAGGAATTCTGACAGGCTGCTGTTGAAGCCAGAACACTGGCCTTCAGTCCAGCCCACTCTCCCTCTCTCCGTCTCTTCCTCCCTCCCTGTCTGCACCACCTACACCCCCCTCCGACCCCTGCCCACCACGTTCTTCCTGGAGCTGCTCTCTCTGCTGCTGACCATTTTGTCATTTTCAAGCAGCACTGACTGAGGGGTTTTAAGACCCAAGAAGCAGGTGTGAGTCTGAGGCTCAGTGACTGTCTCTTTAGAAAGTACAAGTGTGCTTATCCTCGGTTTCATCTTTCCCACTAAGTGCTTGATGTTAAATTAGCCACATCTCATGTAAACACTCAAACACTATTATTTAACTTTTAATTTTCAGATGCTACACAGTTTTAGAAGTCTCCAGCAGGCCTTATCTCTGGCTTCAGTAGCCACGTGATACGTCTTCAGGGGTTGCTGCTGAAGGAAGATTCCTGGGCAGGCACATCAGCTTTTGCTTCCTTCTGGCTCCTGGAGGCAGGGAGTGGGGTGGGCCTGGGTGCTGAGAGCTGGTGGGTTTTTAGCCAGCAGGGGAGGGGCAAGCAACATCGGGCTCTGCTGGCTCCTGTCCCCCTCCCCACGGGGACAGGGCAGCTCTGCATGTCACCCCTCTCGTCCCCCGCTTTCCCTCCCACATCCTGGCGTGGGCCCCCTGTTTCTCTCCCATTCCCTTTGTTTAGCCGGGTTTGATGAGACATAAATATCAACCCTGCCCATGTTGCAGGGGATGTGGGAAGTGTTCCACTGGGTACAGAGAGAGCTCCAGATGGGAGAAGCTGTGTGGCTTACAGCTGCAGCCATTGCTAATATTTATTTGCGTTTTCTTCCCCCCAACATGTGCTAGGCCCATGTACAAGCCTTCGCTTGACTCACATATAGGTCTGCTGTTTTCCGGGGCACAGCCCATCTGAGTCCTGGAGAGCCTGGCTCTGACTCCCAGGAGCATGGACACTCAGGTGCTGGGAGCTTGGCCGTCAGGCTTCCTAGGTCCTGCTAGCCTCCTCTAGCCGACCCCACACTGATAGTGGTTATTTAGTGAGTACATACGTCACTCTGCCTCTGTGTGTGTATCTTACGTGTCTCACACATGCAGGTATGTTACGTTGATCATACATACATCCCACACATACATATACATAGATGTCTCACAGAGCATACATCGCACACATGCACACACACTGCTGTCACACGTACACGTGTGTGTGTGGATCGACCACATGAGTGCCTCTTCCTGGGGAAGCCCAGCTGTCCCCTGTGGTGTCACTCAGCGAGGACTTCGTCACTGTGCTCCACCTCGTCCCCCAGGGACCAGGGACCTTGGTGACCCTGTGATGAATCAAGAGACCTCTGGTGGCTTGGGGACAGCTGTGGCCCCCGAGAGGCTGGGGGAGCACTGGAGAGTGGACTCTGGTTTTTACTGGTGTGTCAATGTGAGCTTGAGTCAAAAGGCTCACTCAGACTGTTGCCTGGGATGTTTGGGCAGTCTTCTGCTTCGAGTCAGCTGAGTCTGATGAGCCCTTGGGGATGAATGGGTGTCAGCCCATCGAGAGCATGCTCTCATGACGTGTCCCCAGATTTTAAGTCAGCAGGAGGCGTTGGTTTGTGAAGAGGCTACGTTTTCTTGGTCCTAGTGGCTGGTGTCAGAGCTGGGGCCCCTGTCAGCCCCACGTGAGTGCAGAGGTCTCATGATCCTGCTGGACATGAGGATTTATTAGCCTGGGGAGGTTGGCTCTTTTTTAAAAAATCTCTTTAAAGGCATTTCTTGAGGACACGTAAGTCGTCCCTCAGCTTTCCTAGAAAGGCACAGCACAGTCTCTGCTCTTGGAGGCCTTGCTCTGTGTGGTGGGACGTGAGGGATCATCTGTTTATGGAGGGAGAGGCTAGGGGCTCCATGGCGCTCTCCACACCCACCATGCTTTGTTTCTTTGGGACATACCACCCGACTCCATTCAAAGCCTCCTTCAGAGACGGACTCTCAAGCCCAAGATGATGGTAATGAAGCCATTGAATGTGTTCAGACTTGGGTGGTTTTGCAGCTGAACCACTTGCAAGAAAAGCAAGATATTTAAAACCAGCTTTTGAAAGAAGGTCTGAAATTGCAGGGTCAGAGAGGAGCACGCAGGGCCCGGAGCCCAGCTGCTTCTCCACCGGCTGAGCGGGAGATGCAAGTGAAATGGATGTAAGGGCAGAGGTCAGAGCCCGTCAGGAGAGTGGCCAGGCAGGGGTCAGCAGGGAGGCCCTGAGGACCCCAGACCTCCCCAGTGGATCCTGGGACAGAGGGTGTTGCCTGCACTGGGCCCTAGTGCAATGGGCACCAGAGGACGCAACATTCTCCATTATGCCATGTTTATTTTCACGTTTATATTTACCTTCTTGGATCAGAATACCCATGATCCATCAGGGGAGCTTTGGTGGGTGTTCCTTATACACCAGCAGCCTGCTCGAATGGCTGGGAGTCAACGGAGTGAGGCTGCCCAGTGTCTAGGGCACACGGGGACCTGCCCGCTCCTCTCCTGGTCTTGGGGGCAGCCTTTCTGGGGCTCCCCAACTCTCTAGTTCTGTGTTTAGGAAGGACTGGGGCAGCTATATATAACATGGAAAGTGGCTGAGATTATCAGTGTGATGTTTTAATGGTGAAAAACTGGGAGCAGACTAAGTGTCCAGATATTATGGATCCATCACATAAATTATGGCAGGATGATACATGAGAGGAGGGAAGGCTATGACTTTTGAGCTTCATGTACAGCACGGCAGAACCTTTTATACACATGGGCAGAAAAGCAGTTCCAGGGAGGACGTCACTCAAACATCTGACCCAGACTCTCTTGCTCAGGGAGGTCTCCGTGGTATTTCCCCCTCCTCTGTGTTTTCATTATTTATATTGAGTGTGTATTGTCCGAGAAAGAAGAGATAGTTCCAGTTGCAGGAAGGCGGGGCACACGGGAGGCGACTTAGGGACCAGGCCTGAC
>NW_011494861.1:7202208-7214849 GCF_000754665.1 Bison bison bison
TGGAGACCAAGTGGCGCAACGGGGACATTATCCAGCCCGTCCTGAACCCAGGTAGGAGCTGGGCTGCAGTCTGGGGGCCAGGGCGGCGAGGCCTGCTCATGAGCATTGTCTTGCTGGGGCCAGTGCGTCCCCAGGTGTTGTCTTGTGGGGCACCGTCCCTTTGACCCTGCATCTTGCAAGCCCTGTCCAAGTGGCATAGCTGACCATGGGGCTCGGGGACAACCCTGAAGGCCTTGGTGTATCTGCTGCCATGGAGTGCTGACTGGGAGGCCCCCCAAGGGGAGGGGCCCCGCTGCCTGAGCAGAGGGATGCACACCTAGCCACGAAGAGTTTGTCCCTCTAGTTTACCTGGAGTGCGTTTTTGATGGGATTTCCAGCTCATAAAAAAGTCAGAACTTCCTTGGTGACACAGTGAATAGGAATCCACCTGCCAGTGCAGGGGACACAAGTTCAATTCCTGGTCTGAGAAGATCCCACATACCGCGGAGCAACTAAAAGCCTGTGAGCCATAACTTGAGCCTGTGCTCTAAAGCCCAGGAGTCACAACTGCTGAAACCCCCTGAGCACCCTAGAGTCTATGCACTGCAATTACTGAGCCCGTGCACCTACAGCCTGTACTCTGCAAGAGAAGCCACTGTAATGAGAAGCGTGCACACCACAACTGGAGAAAAGCAGACACAGAAAGCAAGGAAGACCCAACACAGCCAAGGAAGAAACCACAGGATGGCAGCAGCATTTCCCACATTGTTCTTCCCGGGCCCACTGCCCAGACGTGGGTTCAGTAGACGGACTCTGAGCACCCAGACTGCTTGGGGCGCAGAAAACTCTGCCAGGCTCGGCTCCTCCCGGCTGCTTCCTCCAGTCTTCCTCCTAGTGCCTGGAGGGCTGCGGCCGTAACAAAACCTCCGTCCACAGTCCCGATAGGTAAGGGAGGCTGTCCCCCGAGTCCCTGATGGAACAGATTCAGGGCTGGGCCTCGGGGCCTTGGCCTGGTGTCGCACGTCACCCTCCTCTGCGCACACCTGACCGCATCTTCCTGCTGGAGCGTGGGCTGTGTGTCCTGTCTCCGTGTTGGCCGGGCTCCCGGGGTGAGCGTCTGTGTCCCATGCTGGATCCCAGAGCAGCACCTCACGGGCCCTGCGTGCGGCTGGTGTGGCTCCTGATCCGGCCCTTGCCTGCTGTCTGAGGACCGGCCCCAGGTCACCCCTTCCTCACTCGATGCTGCTGCTCCTGAGCCCTGGGCTCTGCCCCTCTCCCACTAATGAGTGCAGTGAGCTCCAGGGCCTGGGCTGGAGAGATTGAGGCTCTCGTGATGACTCTAGTGTGTCCAGGCTCTGGGCACGTGCCACAGGCGGTCAGCGACCTCAGTCCCAGGCTCTGCTTTCAGGAGGGTGGGTGAGCAGACAGGTCATGAGAGGCACAGAGGGACATGGGGGAGATGCGATGTCTAAAGAAAGACACAGACTTGGTGTTGGGGGAGTTCCTGGGAGAGAGGCTGGAGCAGGTTGAATGGCAACTCCCTCCCCCTAGAACACAGATCACACCAAGTCCCTGGGCCCTGTGACCGCACCCTGATTCGCGGAGGGGGGCCTCTGCAGATGGAATCAAGTTAAGGATCTTGAGGTGCCCCAAATCCAGTGACCAGTGTCCTTCTCAGAGACAGAAAGGGAGCAGCAGCGTCAGCCCGAAAGCAGCAAAGAGAGGGGCTGGGAAGAGGAGCTGGCTGGCCTCTGAGGGCTGAATCCACCCCTCCTGGGGCGATTGCTGGCCAGTGCTGGGACAGAAGTTGGGGCTGAAGGCAGTCTCGGGCTTTGAGGGCCATGGGGTTAATCCTGGCTTACTCCTTTGACTGACTGTCTGGGAAACTAAAATTACTCAGGGTTTTCAATCAGTTTAAACTCCTTCGCTCATGAGATTATTTTCTATTTGCCATTCTCTGATTGTAAATCTGATACATAGTATTTTTTAGGATCTCATACTCTCCAGTGATATTACTGTAAGATGGCATTCTGAATCTCAAGCTTTTGTGATAGATTTTTATAAGCTCTTTAGTTTTTCCTTTTCTGGCCCTAATAAAAATGCATCTTTCTCAGCAATAGGGACTGACTTTTAACCACTTCTTAAAGAAGTCACATATCTCTGCAGGGTTTTTGAGCACTGCCGTGTGCGCTTGGTACTGGGGTCTCCTAACACTTGTGCCCCTCCCTGTGGGAGGACCCCCGCCCCGCCTTGGGGAGGCAGGCTTGACCCTGGACTTGCCACCCCACCACGCGCAAGTCCCTCTGGATCTGCAGCTCTCCGTTACTTTTGCAGTCAGAATCAGATTTCATCTCTGTGGCTGTTGCCTAGCAACCCCTGCGAGGGCCAAGTTCATCTTTCAGGTGTCTTTTCAGAGAGTCTGGGAGTTTTTTAGAAGGCCAGTTTTTCTTACTGTGTTTTCTCCATCTGACAAGACAAAATACAGTTACCTTGAACTCTTCAGTTCATGACCGTTAGTTGTCCAGCCTTAACTGTGTAGGGACTGTCTAGTCCTGTAACCCACCGTCCATGCTGGGGGCTCTCGGGTTTATGACGGAATTAGCTCTGCCTCTCCCCTGGCCTTTGGGTTTGAAGCAGTATCACCTTGAAGTCTGATCCCACACTCCCCAGTGTGCCCATTGCTAGGGCAGCCGGGGTCTTTTTTTATTTGTTTGTTTTTTGGTTGTGCTGGGTCTTTGTTGCTGTGCATGGGCTTTCTCTAGCTGAGGTGAGCAGGGGCTACTCTTCCTTGTGGTGCTTGGGCTCCTCACTGCATGGCTTCTCTTGTGAAGCACGGACTCTAGGGTGCCTAGGCTCAGTAGTTGCCACGCGCAGGCTCAGTAGTTGTGGCTCTTGGGCTTAGTTGTTCCGTGGCATGTAGAATCTTCCTGGACCAGGGATCGAACCCATGTCCCCTGCATTGGCAGGTGGATTCTTATCCACCGAACCACCAGGGAAGTTCAACAGCTGGGGTCTTGATGAGTCAGACCATCCCCTCATTCTTGGGCTGGGCCTGGACCCTGCCTCCCTGAGGTCAGCCAGTACCTGACCACTCCTGCTGGCCAGTCCATTCTGAGCCACCCACAAGAGGGCTTGGTGCTTGCCCACTGGGGGCTGGCCCTGGATGGGAGAGCCTTCTTCCTGGGGTCTGGCCAGGCCCTGTCACCCCACCTCCCAGCACCACTTGTCCTGGGGAGGAGGAGGGAGCAGAATAAGGAACCTCTGGGCTTGGACCCCAGCTCTGCTCTGTGGGGACTTAGCCTGTCTGTGCCTCAGGTTCCTACTGTGGGCATGAAGGAGGGGGGCGGGGGGGTCTGTGCTGATCTCTGGCTGCCCTGGGGACCTCAATCAGTTTCCAGACATCATTCTGAAATTGCAGGTTCAAAGATGAGGCACATTAGTCAAGGCCATGGTAGCTGCTTACACTCACTAGTGTGTAATGCTAGAGGTTTATTCCCTGTAAAGTCCTAATCCAGGGAATCTCCTCCAGGAGGTGGGGACCTTGGCCTCATAGCTCCACCTCTGTGTCAGGTAGCTCCTGGCGCCTTGGGAGGGGAAGGAGCAGGGAGGCTCTCTGTCAGGGGCTCGATGGGTTGGCCCTGGGTCGGGACACTTCTGCTCACTTTCCTGTGGGGGCTGGAAAGTGTGGTCCAGGCGGGAAGCAGGCGAGGAGACAGGCCTGCCTGGTTCTCCCTCCTGGCCCCGTGTGTGCACGCCACCCTCAAGGACAGCGACCACCATTGTGTCCAGCCCCACGTCTGTTTGTTAGGGCAGCACTGGTCACAATCACAGGTGACCCCTGTATGTCTGTGCCTCGCCCTCGAGCTTTGAAGACCCATCTCAGGTTTCTCTCTGGTTCCCCTAAGAGACAGGGTGTAAAGAACAGGGGAAGGGCCACTGAGGATGACCAGGGACAGGAGGTGACTGTGGACCCCCCTGGCACAGTCCCAGCCTCCAGAGCCCCCTGAATCCCCAGAGTTACAGCTCATGGCCCAGGGAAGGAGCGCTTGAGGGTGTGTGTGCATTTTTCTTTCCCATCAGAAGTTTGGTGTTTTCACTTGTTAAAAGCACATCAATGCGGGTTCCAAGAACACTGAATTAGTAGACACGGCTTAATTGATATTTTAAACATTACTATAGAAAACTGGGGGACATCTCTTTGACTCGGTGGTTATAGTTATTTCAAATGGCTTGTCATTTGAATAAGTAGATGACATGACAAAGATTTTTGTGTGCTATTTCCATTGTTAGAAATTAAAAAAAAAATCTTTTGTCATTGTCCACCCGCAGACCTCTTAACTGGTCAGAGCAGTTCCTGAGAGCGGGCCAAATTTGAGGCTTTTCATTTCCATTCATGCTGTAAAATAGCTGCTTTGATGTTTTTTATGAGCAGGACACAAAGCGGAGAAAGCGCCACAGGGTACTGCGTGGCTCTCGGTGCCTTTTTGTTCTTTGCAGAGAGAGGCCCAAGGGAGACAGTCCTTGAAGATCGGGTGTGTTGTGGGCTGCTAGTGCTGCCCTGGAGTGGTTCTCTGATGGCTGTGTTGGCAGAGGGACTTAGCTGGTATCCTCTGTGGTCCTCAGGCTGTGCCCCTCCACCCAGTCACCCCAGGCCACAATAGGCGTGGCCATGGGTGCACCTGACCAGCAGGGGCCATGATCTCCTCCTGAGCAGAAAGAGGGTTTTGGGTGCTCTTCTCCACTTGGAATGAAGTTAGGAATGGGGCAGGGCAGCGTCTTGGGCACCTTCTCAGGGCCTCCCTTCTCATCCAGTGTAGTGTGTCCAGCGATGTTTCCTTGAGACCCAGTGTGGTTCCCCAATGATCTGGACTGTTCTGGACGAGCCCGGGCCTGGGAGGCAGCTGGGAGAGGAAGCATCTCCTCCCGGGGGTCGTCTGCGCTGACCACAGTCCCCGGGGACGCTGGGGGCCCTTGAGCACTTTCCCTGAGCCATGGAGCTACGCATGCCATCTGTTGTCTGGTTTTAGATGGCGTCCTTGTGCCCCTGCTCCTGAGGGGTCCACATCCAGGTGGGTGGGCTGGAGGGTAGAGTCCTCAGAGCTGGCCTCTCGGCAGGGCATTCCCCACCAGCTCTGACACTGCGACAGGCTGTGGCTTCAGACACGTCCCTGGTGGAGGGTCCACCCGAGGCTGGTGCCAGGACCTCCCATGGCAGCTGGCTGCTGCCTCTGCTGGTCACACAGGGAGCCCGGAGAGCAGGCCAGTCGCCAGAACCCCCAGAGACAGAAGCTGACCGCGGATAACAATGAGAGCCCCGCGCCCTCCCCACCTCCCGAGCTGGAGCCGCTTCAAGGCCTCCGCCGCAGCTGAGGGCCCTCCCAGCCAAGAGCATGTCAACATGGTCGAGTCCCTCCCGCAGGGCTCTCTTGGAGCAGATGGCACTTCACATATGAGCTCGAAACTTGAGTCTAAATCTCTCTAAGCTGGGAGGCTTGGGAACAAATAGCAAATATCTTGAGTTTGGAAGTCAGTCCTCAAAACCCCGGCTCACAGGAACGCAGATCTTCCTGTTTCAACACCCCCACAGACAACCACACTTCCTGGGATCCCACGTGGAGGAGCACCACGCAGAGTCTCAGAGGCAACTGTCGATGCTGGGTGACCCGACCTGGGTCCTGAGCACCGTTACTTCCTGCAAAGGCTTTTCTGTCTACATCCAAACATGGGAAGGACCTTTCTTCACCTGCAGGGTGTCTCAGCCATTCAGGGGCCCAGCAGGCTGGCTTCCTCGACAGCTCCTTCTTGCTGAGGCAGGAAGGGGCCACCCTCTCTGAGCACCAGCTGTCCGGGCAGGGAAGGCGGAAGCAGTCCCGGCAGGGGGTCTTCCCGGAAGCCCCTTTGTTGAATTACTCACACCTGTCAGAAGAGTCAGTGTTTTGAGGGATGGTGTCACTTTCTGGAGATGGGGCTTTATTGCATCTTCTTTTTTTTTAAGTGCAGCCTCTTATTAGAGATTTTCAGCAGCAGCCATGGCACATGGGTGAGGGGTGGTGGCTTGGTGCTCTGGGAACATGCACGGGGAACGCAGGAGGAAAAGCCAGCACCCCTTCCGGTGCTGCGTCTCTTGGGCCGGGTCGGCACCGAGGGCCAGCTGGAGTCCAGAGTGGGGTCTGGGGTCCCACATCTGCGGTGTTTCTGTCTGGTTCAGAGTCTCTACCTATTGTTGTGTTTAATGAAGTTGCAGCTTTCGAGAAGCTATGTAATAAATTGCTAAAATGTTTACAGAATGGGGCATGAAAGTCGGATTGGTGACTGTGTCCTAACAGATGGCCACACCCATCCTGGGGGCTTATAGCCCAGAGGTGGTCAGTGGCTGCCCATGGAGCAGGGCAGGGCTTCATTGGGGACACTGGTGTCCCCAAGGAAATGACATCACGACCCACTATCCAAGAGGCTAATTAATTCTCAAGCCTTACCCCCATGGACTGGAGCGTTTTGAGACCAGTGTTCCTTAGAGAAACCCCACCCAGGGTGGTGGCAATGACCATGTGAACATCAGGACAGTGTCGCACTGCGGGCCCCTTCAGCTGTGGAAACCGATCAGTCTTGTGACCTAATCTCTCTCCTTCATGATTCCAGAGCCGAACACGGTCAGCTACAGCCAGTCCAGCTTGATCCACCTGGTGGGGCCTTCCGACTGCACCCTGCACGGCTTCGTGCATGGAGGTGAGGACAAATGACCCTCGCTGTCCCTTCCCACTCACTGGTCCCTTGTTAGTCCCCCAGGAGGCCATGCTGCCATCTGACCCAGTTTAGGCTCTTGTGTTTAATGAAGTATGAATTTCAACTTTTAAGAAGTTGCATAATAAATTACCGAAATACTGTCAACGCGTGTTTTTCACACTGGTAAATCGAAGTCAAATGGGTAACTGTCCTAACGGAGGGTCACATGCAACCCTGGGAGCTTATGGCCATGAGACGTCTAATGGCTGCCTGTGGGTCAGAGCAGGGCCTTTGGGGGAACAGTGAGGCCAGCAGAGAGAGACAGTGTGACCCACCAAGAGAGAAGGGTCTTGCCTCTGGTGTTTGCATGTGTTTCTTCCGTTAATCAAACTCCACCTCGGACAGCACAGGCCTTGGACTCCCAGCTTGGGGCCCACGGGTGGCACAAGAGAGGACTCAGTTCCAGCCCCGCTGCTTTAACGGTGTGTGACTATTTTCTCTGATTTGAGGAAAATGTAAATGGTACGTCATAGTCCAGAGTCTAACGGAGATAATTCTCTCAGATGACATTAAAGTAAACTTAAAAAAAAAAAAGGTCGATGTAAAGAAAAAACGTAAGGGGAAAAGTTGGGAAGCAGAGTGGCAGTTAGCAGAAGTTGTGTGGGCAGTGGGAGTCTGGGCACTACTCCTTTTGGCATACAAGTAATCCCTCATCCCCCAGGCGTGATGGGCACTTGTACATGCTATTCATTTGCATTCTTCATTTCCAATCGCCTTGAATGCCAAGCTTTCCTTTCTTCTCCTCTGTGAAAACTCCTATTCATCCTTCAAAACCCCATTCCAGTAGTGCCACTCCATGCAGGACTGCATTGATACTTCTACCAGGGGATGCCTCCGGAGCAGGGCTTAGTCTTAACTCTTTGTGTAGGCTCTGGGGTTTCACATAGAGTCAGAGAGATGCTTTGCAGAAGCTTGTTCTGGAAAGAAGAGACACAGGTCAGGCTCGGGTTGGAAAGCTTGGGGTGATAGGCCCTGGGCCTGTCAGAATCAGGGAAGGGGCCCTGATTTGAGATGTGTTTTTCAAGTTTGTTTCTTTTTTTTTTAACTAATCCTCTTTTTGTGTATTTCTTTTCCCAATTTCATGATAATTTTCCTCTTTGAACTAAGCGCTGGCCACAACGCCCTTAGATCTGATGAACTTGGTCCTACCTAAGGGAAGCTGTACTTCACAGCAAAGGGTACATTCTAGGCCGTGAATGTTGTGACAGTCAGGGTGTCTTTCTACTTAGAGAGCTGCCGTGGCCTCTGCAGCTTTGTTCTTCACTAGCCCCTGTATCCAACAGCCAGGCTTCTGGAACTGCTGAGAGCTGTCTCTGAGACGCGTTGTGTATAGTGTGCTCAGTCGCGTCCAGCTCTTTTGCAACTCCATGGACTGTAGCCTGCCAGGCTCCTCTGTCTATGGGATTCTCCAGGCAAGAATACTGGAGTGGGCACCCATTCTCTTCTCCTGGGGATCTTCCCAACCCAAGGATCGAACCCACATCTCTTTAATCTTCTGCACTGTAGGCAGATTCTTTACCACTGAACCATCAGGGAAGCCTTATAGACCTCTGTTCTACCTGAAGTTTGCGAAACTCTGTGCTAGAATTTTTGCTTATTTTGTCCAGATTTTGGAAGTTTACTGAATATGGTATTTCTACCATCACTGTCTCCTTGGCAGTAAGTTTATAATCTTCAGTCCGATCTTTCCTCACATGATTGAGGTATTCAGGAAATGCAGGCAGCAAGGGAATTTTTGGAATCTTCTAGAAATGTATGGCATTTTGTTCTCATTTATGGAGCCTGTGTGGCTGCATTTAAAACAGTCATTTTTTAAAATACATGTTAAAGAAGTGTTTACAATGGCTTTATAATATTTAGGGCCTATTTTAGTAGGGATTTTGTGCTCACGATTTACAAATCATGCCTCATAATTTTACCAAACCTAGTCTTCTCTTCTGATACCTCGTAACTCACTGGGAGTGAAGGAACAAAATAAACATCATGCAGAAAACACTGAGCGCAGTGATCTTACTGTATTTTCCTATAGAGAGAATGCCGTCACCAAGGACGGCGTCTAAGTCATTTGAATGAAAGTCTTTCATAAACTGTATGTAATTCGGTGGATGCCAATCACAGGAGAAAACAGTGAAGTGAGATGGCTGCTAATTTTGCTTTTTTTCAGGAATTCCATGCTGCGCATGTGTCTTAGAGAAACTCCTCTCCTGCCCTATTTTCTTTGGTTTGCACACATTGAGTAGTCTTCATCTTGAGGACTGGCTCCTACCCTGCCACTTAGAAAACACACACAGCACAGACCTGGGCAGCGCCGAGCTGGCATGAGATGTAGTGGGGAGGACTCCCATCAGCATGAGATGTAGTGGGGAGGGCTGGAGATCACCGATGGGACCCAGGACTTCCGTCGGCCCTGGCTGTAGGGACGGGGACTCTGATAACCAGTTGAGGGAATGAAAAGATGTGGGGAGTGAACTGGAGGGTGCAGAGGATACTTGTTTGCTGCGAGGGAAAGCAGCCTGACTGCTTCTCCTGGTGCTGACTTTCAGGGCCTCTGTGCAGCAGCGGCGGCCAGGCTTTGGGCTTCTGCCTTCTGAGTCCTCCCCTTGGAAGTTCTGGGATCTTGGTCCAGGAGAGGCTGTTCCCCCTCCGCCCTCCCATCCCCCATGGTTGGCTGAAAGGGGTGACCTGGCAGCTGTCCGTGGGGTGTTTAGGTTCTTGTAACACTCAAGACCTTTTATAAACTCACCCCAAACCCCCATCCTTGATAAAAACACTTGGGGTAGGAATTGATTTTACTTCCCCAACATGATAAAAGCCTTAATGGGAGATCTTATTCAGAGGGGAGCCTGGAGGATCTTCCCCTGAGGTCAGGAGTCAGTCCGGTTAACATTGTTTCAGAGATTTTAGGCACCACGGTAAAACAGGAAAGAAAGCAAAGTCACAAGAACTGGCAGAAAAGAAGCAATGCTCTCTGGTTTTGCAGATGGCACAGTAACATACCTGGAGAGCCCAGGAGATTCAGTGATAAAAATAACTCAAATAATTAAAAATGCAGGAAGGTAGCAGCGTACAAAATGAATAATAATAATAATTATAGAAAAGCTTGCCTGAAATAGAAAAACTGCTTTTCCTTGTTTTGGTCTGCAGATCTGTTTGTTTTCTGCGGCGTGCTTTGTGTCGATGGATTTTTAACTCCATCACGACACATGACTTTTTCACATTTGATGAAAAGTGGGGGTGGTTTTGTGCCTTTGTCTCCTATTCATCTTAAAGGTCTCTCTCCTTCTCCCGTGTTGGTTCCTGAATGTCCTTTGCCATGATTTCTCTCCTGGGGACTTGCCTTGCCTGGCCCTTTGTTGACTGTTTTCCACATGGCTCTCCCAGCCCAAGAGGAGCGTTGCCACCACAACTGGCCTGACGTGAAAGGAAGCCAAGACCGCTGGGCTTTTCTAAGGCCTGTCTGGCCGTGGGGGCAGATCAGAGAGGGAAGACCCCGGAGGGGGGGCCCTCAGCCTGGGCCCTGCCGCCCTGTGGTTCTCGGCTCCATGCGCTCACCTCTGACTCCCTTCTCCTTGACATGCCTATTGTTCTCCTACCTTGATGTCCAGCCTGCCTTCCCACCTGGCCCCATTCACCTGCCCAGGGCCACACCCATGTCTTCCTGGAGCGTCCTGAGCTCCTCCCCAGCAGGCGGACACACCCTTGCCGCTTCACCCACCACGACCTCCATGCCTCCTCTCTTTTTAATGCAGTTTATATTGGATATAGCCAATTAACAATGCTGTGACAGTCTCAGGTGAACAGCAGAGCAGCCCAGCCATACACATACCTGTGTCCGTCCTCCCCCAAACCTTCTCGTCCTGGCGGCACAGCTCCCTGCTTCCTGCCTCCCATGCTGACTGTGGTTTTCTCAGGCACTCGCCTCCTGGCACCCCATCTTCCTACCCTGCCTGGCCTCTCTCCCACAGTGCTTTTGGAGAAGGAACTGAGTGAACATCCTGAGTGAATGGAAGACATCTTTTGGAAAGACGATTTGAGTTGACAGTGCCAGGTGGCTGTGTCCTGAGCGATCAGCAGCTTTTCTCTGTTAGAATCATGGGCGGTAACTCCAGCATGTGGCTCCCACATCCTCAGAACTGCTGGGTTGGGCCCACTCGGAGGACAGGCTCCGCCCTGTGCTTCATTGCCCCTGTTGTGGCCGGCTCCTGCAGGGAACCTGCCCCCATCTGCCTGACTCAGCAGGTGCTGGCACTTCCTGCTCTGCGCCTTGGACCGTCTGCTCTCCATCCCTCTGGCCCAGTCCCTCTCTTGTCCTCCCTGGAGCCTCCTGCCAAAGCTGGTGGGCTGGTCTGGCCCTCACGGTTCATCTGGCTTCCCCTGCCCAAGGCCCAGGGTCGCCCTCCCCTGCTTCCTCCGCCACCGCCATGCTTGCAGTCCCTGTGCTGTCCCGCCTTCCTGCCTGTCTTCCTTTCCTGCTGGCTTCGGGGACCCAGGCCCCATCCCAGCCTAGGCCGGTGGCTCCAGCTGTACAGCCCCTAGCCCACCCCAGACTCCAGCTGCCACTTGAAGCCTGGGACGGTTGGCACAGAGTGTCAGACACGAGTCCTGGGTTCCTCCCGGCCTTACCCCTGTGGTGGCGGCCAGACCGTCCTTCTGGTTGTGAAGCCAGGATTCCTATGGCCTCTGTGCCTCAGCTTGTCTCAAAAGCTCTCTGTCTCACCTGTCAGCCAGTCCTTTGGGCTCCAGCTTCAAACATCAGAGTCTGAGTTCTTGCTGCTTCCACTGTCACCTCCAGGTCTGCATGTTCCCTTGGAAATGGCCTCATAGCTGGTTCGAGTTCCCTGACCGGTCTACTCAGAGCCGAAGGCAGATTGAGCTGGGCCTGCTCAGGCCCCATTGACAGCTGTCTGGAGGCCTGTCTTTGTGTTCAGGTCTCTGGAATAAGAGAATAGGCCTTTCCTGTCCACCCTGTGTAAGAGCCCATACTGCAACCTGCCTGCTTGCCAAGCTCACTTTCCTGCCGTGTAGACCCGCCACGCCAGCCCTAGGGAGGTGGGGTGCACAGCAGAGGGGGGCCCAGGTGAAGGAAGCCTGGGAGACGAGGCGTGGGGTCCGTGGGGGAGGCGCCTGCACAAACAGCATCTACTGAGTGTTTCTGGGTGGTTGTGAAAAGGCGTCCTGTGCGCCGGGGGGAGGACTGGGTTTCACTGAAGAGTACAGGACGCTCCTCTCAGTTCCGTGACCTCGTTTCATTGGAGCTCCTCCCTCGTGGTGGACAGGGCATCAGATCCATGGCCGGGGAGGAAGCAAGGAGGCGAGAAGGCGTGTTTTCTCTTTTTGAGGAACTTCTGGTCTCCTAGGGTCAAGAGATAAGGGGGCAAAGGCCGCTTTGGGCCCCCGATACTCCATCATGCGGCTGACGATTGCCTTGATGACAGCCTCCTGCCTTCCAGTTCTCACTTTCTAAGAATCTCTGTTTCTGAAAACACCATCCTCTGCTGCTAAGGCTCCCAGTTCATCGGATGACAGGGTGGGAGCTGGGGTCTGGTCACAACCCTGACACTCCAGCTACTGTGAACCAGCTTCTCCTGGGCTGGCTAGGAGGCTCCTGCTCGCTGGTCAGAGGATGCAGCGATGCCCACCCATGACAGCTTTCCTCCTGCCCACACCTGCCTGCAGGTTGCTCACACACCTTGGACACAGGATGGCTCCAGTCCCCCCTCTTACCAAGATGCAGAGCATCTAGCTTGAGAAACCTGGTCAGCTGTATGGCCTGAGCATGTCCTCCTCTGCAAATGGACTTTTGGTTTTGGTCACCTGTTACCAGCTTTTGCTTTCTCTTTGGCCATGACCGTTGGGGGCATACCCCTGTCAATGTCCTT
>NW_011494861.1:7214949-7227412 GCF_000754665.1 Bison bison bison
CTGTTCCACATCAGGAATGTGAATTCTCCACTGTTGGTCCTCATCCTGAGAGCACAGCCCAGATACCCGAGAGGAAACTGACACCCATGGGAATGATTCTGGGTCTTGTGTGAACTTCAGCGAGGTGGCCACGTCCCTCCGGGAGGGGTCAGCGGAGAGGGGGGCTTGTGTATAACCACTGCCCCCGTTCCCTGCTCTCCGTGGCATTTGGAACAGGAATCTGCCTGCCCTGCTTCTCCTGTTGATTAGAACAGGGAAGGCATTGATTCTCAAGTAGCAGTGAGCGCTTGACTGACCTTCTCCAGCTCCCTGATATAGAATGTGAGCAGTGAGACCTGGCCTCGTGGCCAGGCAGCCCTTCTCCCTGGCCCCAGGTCTGCAATGCTCAGGATAAGTGGGAGCCAGATGCCCCCTTTGACATTTTGTCCTTAGAAACGAGTCATCTTCACTACACTGTGCATTAACCCCCCAGTACAATCTTTATTAGCTACCTTCGTTAATACTCCTTTGTCCTTGGTGTCAGAGACCTGCAGGTACATTTGAAATTGGGAGTGGGGAGGGTGGGGCGGGGAGTGTGGGGAGGACTTCCCTGGTTGTCCAGTGGTTAGCACTCTGTGTTTCCACTGTCGGGGGTACCGCTTCAATCCCTGGTCGAGAAACTAAGATCCCGCAAACATTGCAGTGTGGCCGAAAAAATAAATTGATTAATTTAAAAAATAAAGAAACCTGGCAGGGAGAAGCCAGACAGTCTCAGGAGGCTGTCGCTCAGCTGGCTCTTAAAATAACTCCCCTTATAATTTCCAAAGGGTGGGCTAGTTAAAATAAGATGAACTTACTATCGTTTTCTTAATATAGGAGGCCGGCACCCACACTCTGTCAGCCAGGATTAAATATAGAAATGGGGGCATTGCAAATCGCCACCCACAGTGCAAGCAGAGGCAGTGACACCAAGCTGAGAGCTGCTAATGGCTGCTTTGGGTTTGCAGCAGGCGCGACCCAGTCAGCCCGGCGGGTCCAGGAAAAGAAAATTAAGCCTCTATTTTTAAGCTAGTCAACGTGTTGTCAATACTTTTTTTAAAAAAAGAAAAAGGAAAAGGAAAAAACAACCTGTAAGCAGTTAAATGTTAGATTCAGAAATATCTCTGGTACCTGATGTTTATCTGTATGTTAGTGGCCAAGCAGGTCTTCTTTTTTTCCCCTCCCATAATTCCCGAAATGAATGCAGAACTGAAGGCCAGCCGCTCCTACGGTTTTGTTGTCATCTTTTAAATGACGCATCTCGGGCAATTAGGACAACTCACAACAGGCTGTAACTTGCCAAGTCCTCCTCCCATCGTCAGCGGCACCTGTTGTACCTAACTGGGAAGCGGTTGGTGAAGTTTTTCAGTAGGAACTTAGAAAGAGGCAGTTTTGAGAAAACTCAGCTGCTTGATATTTTTAATTGAAGTATTAAAAAAAGTAGAGGGGCGATGGTGGCTTCCCCTGACAGGACAGCGGTGGGAGGAAGGACAGCTACAAACCAGGTGACTGGGTTTCTGATTAATTAATTTGGCTGTGCTGCATCTTAGCTGCAAGATGTGCTTCCCTGCCCAGGGATCAAACCCGGGTCCCCTGCCTTGGGAGCTTGGAGTCTTATCCCTGGACCACCAGGGAAGTCCCTGTTTTTGTTTTTAAACAAAATTTACTTTTCTCAGTGGACACATTGATTGTAATATATCTTGTCTGCAGTCATCAATAAGGGCGTTTTGTGGTGACAGTCCTTCTTTGTAAACGTCATAAAGGAGTGAAATTATGTGGGTTTTCTTGTCCTTTTCTGCAAGGACTGTTTTCTCTTAGCAGGGAGAACAAGAATATCTTAGACCAGACCCACGCAGCGACTCAGGGCTTACCCAGAAGAGGGAAGACGGCTCGTACTCAGTGTTTATTATTATACAGGCAGACCTCCTTTTACTGAGTTTCACTTGATTGCACTTCAAAGTTTTTTTAAACAAACTGAAGGCTCGTGGCAGCTCTGCGTGGAGCAAGCCTATTGGTGCTGTTTTTGCAGCAGCATCTGCTCCCTTCACGTCTCTGTGTCGCATTTTGGTAATTCTCCCGGTATTGCAGACTCGGTCATTATCATGTTTGTAACGGGGATCCATGATCGGTGATCTCCGACATTGCTGTCACAAAGAGATGATGACTCGTTGAAGGCCCTGACTGATCTTTTAGCAGTAGATTCTTCTCAGTTAACATGTGCACGTTGCTTTTTTAGACATAATACTATTGCTCACTCAATATTGACTGCAGTGCAGTAGAAACATAGCTTTTATATGCACTGGGGAACCAAAACATTTGTTTGACCCAGCTGTTTCTAAATTCCCTGTATTGCAGGGGTCTGGAACCGAGCTCGCAGAATCCCCGAGGTACCTGTAATCTCAGTTTTATGAGATCAGTCCCTTTCTCTCTGAGTAGCCCCCAGAGTCCGCTTTGCACACAGGACCCCAGAGGGCCCAGTTATGCTTCACGCTTCTCCATCGCATTTATGAGAACAGACTCGGGGCTGTGGGAGCCATGGGCACAGGTTTCTGCTTCCAGCTCTGACCTTGCACTTCCCACACACACACTGCGGGGGCTGGGAGTCCTGCCTGTGTAAGGCCAAACACTGAGCTCTGCGCACATCTGAGGTCTTCCCCAAAAGTTTTTCTGTGTCCTGAATGCTAAAATCTACCTGCTGTCACTTCTCAATGACCCCACCATGGTTCCGGGAGGCAGAGGTAATGGAGGTGGATGGGGATGGTCCAGGTGGGGGCCGTGTGGAGCAGACCTCCCGTCCCTCGGGGCTGGGGTTCCTCCTCTTCCTGGTTACCAGCTGCCTGTGTATCACTGTCCCAGAACCCGGGATAAACCCCAAATTGGGGCATCATCTGACAATGGACGTGCATGGTGAGGTCATGCCTGCTCCTGATGTGGGCACCAGGAGGCCGTGGGCTCAGTCCAGGGTTGGTGCTATAAACACCGTTGTTTCTTGTCAGGGCTGTGGGCAGTCCCAGTTCTCTCCCAGGTCTCCTAGGTCAGGTTTGTGTGCCAGCTGCTGGGGTGGGCAGGGGGCTTGTGAGACAGTACGCTAGTTTTGAGCGTGGAGTTTATTATCAGACACGCCCCTGAGCAGCTCGCCTGGCTCTGTGGATAAGATGCATACACTCTCCCCAGCCTCACCTGGGCTGACTATGGTTGTTACACAGGTATGGGCCCGAGGACTCGCTGTCAGAGCTGGCTCTGTGGGTCAATCAGAGTTCCTTTGGTCCTTGATCACTCAGTTGGCAGTCCTTTCTGAGTGCTGCATGCCAGGTTCGGAATTGGTCAGGACATGGGGACCACAAGGCGTGTCCCCACCCTGTGCAGCTTCCAGGTCACGTGATGCCGTGGTCTGGGCTGGTGGGGGTTCTGGCATCAGGAGCTCAGCCAGCTGCTCATGTTCCCCCTCTCCCACTCAGCTCGTGTGCCCTGGGCTTGGGGCCCGTCCTGGCCACACACACTAGATCCTGTAGTATTTTTAGTAACAGTGAAATCTCTTGTGGAACCTCTACCCACATTTTGGATAAATGGGGTCAAATGCTGGTTGAAGGAGCTGATTGTTACTTGTGCCATATAGCCTGCTCTTAACAGCTTCTGCTTTTTAGTATGAACAAGTAAGGGATTAATTTTAGGTACTTTGTATGTTCTAAACATTAATTCCAACATAAATTCTTTTTGTCCAACCTCCAAGTCTCCCCTCCCTTGGTGATACCACCAGGTAACCTGGGAACTCTGGGTGCAGGACCCCTTACCTTGCACACACTAATGTCACCCCCACCTCTCATCATGACCTTGAACTCTCTTTTCCGCAGTCTTGTTTTAGTCACAGGGAAAAAGCATATTGTTGTTGTTCATTCTCTAAGTCATGTCTGACTCTGCGACCCCATGGACTGCAGCACTTCAGGCTTCCCTGTTCTTCACCGTCTCCCGGAGCCTGCTCAAACTCATGTCCATTGAGTTGGTGATGCCATCCAACCATCTCATTCTCTGTCGCCCCCTTCTCCTCCTGCCTTCAATCTTTCCCGGCATCAGGGTCTTTTCCAATAAGTCAGCTCTTCACATCAGGTGGACAAAGTATTGGAGCTTCAGCTTCAGCATCAGCCCTTCCAATGAACATTCAGGGTTGATCTCCTTTAGGATTGCCTGGTGTGATCTCCCTTGTTTTCTTACATAACAGCTTTATTGAGATGTAATTCATGTATCATACAGCTTACCTGTTACAGGCCATTGATTTTTCTGTAGTGTATTCACAGCGTCACACAGCCATCACCACAGGCAATCGTAGAATACTTGCATCACTCCAAGGAGAGACCTCCTACCCACATGAGGAGCCAGTCCGCACTTCTCCTGAATTCCCTGTGCCCAGACAACCTTTAATCTGCTTTCTGTTCCTATGGACTTTCATATTCTGGATATTTCATATCAATGGAATCCTCTAATACGTGGTCTTTTGTATTTGACTTCTTCTACTCAGCATGATGTTAAGTTTCATCCATGTTGTAGCCTGTCATCAGCACTTGGTTTCTTTTTATCACTAAGTAATATTCCATCGTGGGGCTTCCCACGTGGCACAGTGGTAAAGAATCCGCCTGCCAGTGCAGAAGACTTGAGTTCCATCTCTGGTCTGGGAAGATCCACCAGAGAAGGAAATGGCAACCCGCTCCAGTATTCTTGCTTGTGAAATCCCATGGATATGAACCTGTTGTTCATGGTGTCGCAAAAGAGCTGGACCCGACTTAGCAACTAAACAACCACAATATTCTGCTGTGCAGATACACCACGTTTTCTTTGTCCTTTTAGCTGTTGACACACACCTGTGTTTCTCTGCCCTGGTGTACTATGAGTAAGGAAGGCCGTTATGAGATATGCGTACGAGCTTTTGTGTGGATGGATGTTTTTCTTTCTCTTGGGTGCACACCTAAGAGTGCAATTACTGGGTCATGTGCCAGCTCTGTGTCCAGCCTTTTGAGAACCTCCCAGCTGTTTCCAAAACAGCTGCATGATTTCCATCCCCACCAGCCGTGTAGAGGGTTATGATTCTCCACCTTCCCTCCAGCTCTGTCTTCTGGCTTTCTTATGGTGGCCACTCCAGAGGAGGGCATGATGAAGCTTTCCTGGCAGGATAGGACACCTGTAGAGATTGGAGCAGGGTCATCACTTTGTCAGTGGCCTAGACCCTCAGCCGAGGTCGTCTCCCAAAGCTCCCAGGAAGCCCAGTTTTCAGCCTGAGCCTGTCGGCTTCAGCCCTACTGGTGGAAGCAAGGGCGTCATTTCCCGTGACTTGTCTCCAGGATGGGCAGTGGGCTCCTCTCCCTCACATCTAACTTGCTGCCCGCCGTCCTCTGCAGGGGTCACCATGAAGCTCATGGACGAGGTGGCTGGGATCGTGGCCGCACGTCACTGCAAGACCAACATAGTCACGGCCTCCGTGGACGCCATTAACTTCCACGACAAGATCCGAAAAGGTAACACAACTCCACCAACAGAGAGGGGCTGCCTTGGCTACTTGGGTCTGTGTACAGTTTGCTTTTGGTTCACCCTTGCTCCCCCAGGCCCTGGTCTCTGCCCATTTGCCAGAGAAACAGAAGCCAGAGGCCTTTATCCCGCTGTGATGTTGTTCCGTCTCTAAGTGGTGTCTGACTCTTTACGACCCCATGGACTACAGCACGCCAGGCTTCCCTGTCCTTCACTGTCTCCTGGAGTTTGCTCAAATTCATGTCCATTGAGTTGGTGATGCTATCTAACCATCTTATTAAGGGGCGTCCTTGGTGGCTCAGACAGTAAAGAATCTGCCTGCAATGCAGGAGATGCCAGTTCGATCCCTGGTTTGGGAAGGTTCCCCTGGAGAAGGACATGGCAACCCACGCCAGTATTCTTAGCTGAAGAACTTCACAGACAGAGGATCCAGGCGGGCTCTAATCCATGGGATTGCAGAGTCGAACAAGACTTAGCGACTAACAGTTGTCACTCTTTCCTGCTAAAGAGTGGCATAAACTTACCCTCTTGAGGGGCCCGGGACACACAGCCTTGTGAAGGCCCCACATGCACAGTTGCTGCTGCCGCCGCACAGTGGTGGCGTAACCTCTTGGGGAGGGGAGATGGATCTCCTGTGTCGTCAGCAGTGGGCAGGTCAGAGCAGTAAGCCCCCAGCCCTCAGCCCATCTGCACCACCCAGCACAGAGCTGGTGGCTTTCCCAGCAGAGATCAGTCCCAGCCCCACCCGGAAATGGTTCCATGCTCGTCTGAAGACATACAATAACTGTCCCCTCAGTCCGTTGTGTCTTCTGAGACGAGGCTGTGCGCCCCTGGAGAACAGCCCTTCCTTCACTCTGGGGTCGGGGGTCCAGGCGGTGAGAGGGACAGAGAGAAGGTGGGGCTGACAGAGAGAAGGCGGGGGCTGACTCCTTGCTCCCGGCCTCGGGCAGCAGTGCCAGGGGTCCAGGCCTCCGAGGCCGCCTCCAGCTGGGGTCCAGCCCAGCCGCACGCGCACGCCTGCAGACATGCTTGGCAAATAAGTGCTGCCTGCTAGGGACAGAGCAGCCTGAAGCGGAGCTGTAGGCACCTCCCCTCCCGGCCTGGTCGAGAGCGCATCATCTGACCCACGCTGGCCTGGGGTGGGTGCTTTAAGGGAGGGAAGGGGTGGTCTGTGGCTCCCCGCTTTCAGAACCCCTTCCCAACTAGTAGGTGTTTGCCTCAGATGCAGACCACAGTCCTTTTAGAATTTGCCCAAAATGAGTGGGTCTTGTCCGTCTTGGCAGGTCCTCCCAGGGCCTTGGTGCTGTATATGGGGTGCTATGGACGTTCAGGAAAGGAAGGATCCTCTCCAGCCATGAGTCCTGGCCCCTCCTTTTCTGAAACTGACTGCTCCCTGGGTAAATCACTGTGATCACAGCATCCTTGTTAAACACGATGTCAGAACCCACAGTGGACACCATGCTTGTTCAGTGCATCCCCAGTGCCCTCTGAGAACCGCCAGCTGAGAAGCAAAGCGGTGTCCTCCAGAGGCGGCCAGTTCCTCCAGGTCAGCCCATCAGCTGACTTGCTTCAGGTCAGTGGTGCTTCACTGCTGAGGGGAAGGCCCCAGAGGGTGAAGTCTGCCTCTGTTAGAAACAGGGAGTCCACCCCTCCTCACCCCTGACTCTTCACACTTCATCCCTCTTGTGACCAGAATCACCTTTCAACAGGGAGGTCGGGGAGGTCAAGGAGATGCTCATTGGGCAAGGAGATGCTCAGTTGGTTCGTTTTGAGGGAACACTGTGAACCCTGGCCAGAGGAGAGCACTTTTGCTGGGGACGCATTGAAACCTGGGAGATGTCAGGGCAATGTGGGCGCAGAAAAGTTAGTCTTATTCCAAAACACAGGGAAAAGGGGACTTCCCTGGTGGTCCAGTGGTTGAGACTGCACTTCCACTGCAGGGGGCACAGGTTTACTCCCTCCTTGGGGAACTGAGATCCCACATTCCTCAGGGCATGGCCAAAAAAACCCCCAAAACACAGTGAAAGGGGTCTTCATTTTCACAAGCCGTGCTTTTCTGGTGGAACATTCCACTGTGGATGAGGTGAGAGTGAGGGCTGGGCTGTGGGCTGCCCCCCACGACGTTGAGCCCTCTGCACCCCACACCCCCACAAATCCCTCACAGCATCAGAGCCTTGGCCTTGAGCCTGTGCAGCCCGCGGCCCTGGAGCTGGGCCTCCTGGCCTGGGGAGCCCCAGGGAGCAGAGAGAATGTTTTCTTTTCACGGATCACATTTTGCTTTGTGTATAAAGGAATGTGGGCCAAGCTGAAGTCACAGTTATGGAGTCTGGCCCGTTTCAGTGCAGTGTCCCCGGGGCCATTAGACAGTGTCACACCTTATTTGTTTTTCCCGAGGAGTGTCCCCGTGTGAAGCTGTCGACTTCTTCACTCCCCCCTCGCCGTGGCTCGAGGAGGAGGAGCCTGGCCGCTTCAGACAGTTGTCACGTGTCATGTTCGACATGGAGGAGCAGAGGCCCCAGGGGAACTGCCGCTCCCCTGCCACTCGTCCTCTCTCACTGTCTGCTCCTTTCTGGGGATGTGTAGGGCGAGGCCGGCTGTGCCTGGATGACCCTGCTGGCTCAGGGTTCCTGGCGCTGGGCATCAGAAGAGTGTCAGACACTTGGTGAAGGGGTGGTGTTGACATTCCCCATGGTTCCGCTTAGATTTTCTGATGCAAATCTGCTGAGATGGCTGTGAGCCCGTGGGGCTCTCAGGGCGCAGACCGTGAGCTGCTGCCGGCCCTTGGTCTTGGCCGAGAGGGCGGGAGCCGATGCCACCGCGGCGGGGAGAGCTGCATGGCTGTGTCCAGTTCTGCTGGCAGGAATGCAGGGCAGCAAGAGGGCATGTGAGTGTTCCTGGGAGGCACAGCAGTGACCACAGCCTGGGGACTCCAGGTGTCAGCGGTGTGTCCCCTCCCCGTTATGGAGGCCAGGTGTGCCTTTGGGGGCCATTATTCTGATGACCATAGGTGGGGTCTTAGCAGAGGGGGTGTGACTTTCTCTGACTCCCCTGTTTCAGCATATTTCATTAGAACAACAGCTGGAATGGAGAGGAGGCCAGGCCTTTGGGTTGACCAGCTTCTCAGATCTCAGGCAGGAACTGCTCT
This sequence comes from Bison bison bison, assembly GCF_000754665.1. Classification (NCBI taxonomy): domain Eukaryota; kingdom Metazoa; phylum Chordata; class Mammalia; order Artiodactyla; family Bovidae; genus Bison; species Bison bison. The sequence continues at coordinate 7,223,627 of NW_011494861.1, forward strand.
GCTCTGTCTTTGTCCAGCCTCCGGGGAGGCTGCTTCCTCAGAGGACGGACATTGGTGTGCTGTCAGCAAAACCCAGCCCGGCCTGTGGCTCAGTGGTCAGTTGGGGGGCGGACGGGTGTCTGTCAGGAAGCCATATGTGCAGCTTTGTGGCATGAAAACATCGCCCAGAAGGTCAGAGGGCGACTTTGAATTTCAGCCCTAGTGGGTGTGTACTGAGAGGGGGCTCAGTGGCACCCACACTTCTGACACAGTGGGGACAGTGCTGTCTCATAGGATTGTGGCAGGTTTGCTGTTACCAACCAGATTCCTGGAGCACACCATCACTGCCGCCTGGACCATGGAGGGCCCACCCTTATACCCTCTTCAACACCCCCACCAGCCCACATTCACGGTCTTTAACACCGGTGACCTGTCCTCCTGGTGACCCCACCAGGTTCAGCCCAGCCCCTCCACCGGCGGGCCCTGAAAGTCCTCCAGGGTTTGTCCCCCTTGCCACTGGGGTTGGCGGGTTCGGGAGTCTTAGTGGTTGTGCAGAGAATCAAACTCGAGCCAGGCCATTGAGGTGGAGGAGGAACACTTTGTCCACGAGTTGGGACTTGGGGGGAGTCCAGTGTCATACCTGAGACCCCTCAGAAAGTGGTACCGAGGTGAGGTCAGTGCTGGGGTAGGGCACAGGGGACCCCAACCACCCGCCTGATAACAGGGCTGCTGGCGTTAGTCAGGGCAAGCTGGTGAAGCCCAAAGACCTGAGCTTCCTTTCACTTGCTCCATTTCTGACTGTCTTTTTTTTTGTTGAGATGCTAAAATGCTAAGAAAAGTGAAAAGGGGAAAATAGTTGCCTTTGCTCTAGTGGTTTTGGAGGCCTTGGGTAGGAAAACCTACAGGTGACCTACCCTTCTCTTGTGGAGAAGTGATCCCTCCAGACTATCAGGGTGGGACGCGAAGTCTCTAGAAGATGCTTGTTGTAAGCACGCTTGCTGCCCCAGCTTCTTGGAGCTTAGATGCTGAGCTCTTCTCAGAGTTTGCAGTGCTTGGCAGTGTAGCCTTAGGAAGAGCGATGTTTTAGTGTTTCGCTTTCTTTTCCAAATCCCTGTCTGAAACCTGCCCTGGCAGAAACACCGTGTGCAGGGGGAGCTGGCAGCCCTCTCGGAGGGCCACTCGAGGCAGCCCCACCGTGATTTAGAAAAGGATCGGCTGTGGCCTACGGCTCGGCTCACTGCAGGCGCCCCTTCTGTTTAACTCTGGTGCCCGTTGCTCACTTTCGAGTGCCAGGCATGGTGCTGAATGCTTTACACAATTACCCCTCACTTAGGGGGATACGATTGTCCTCCCCGATGAGACTGGAGCCCTGTTATCCCCAGTTTTCTGATCTGGAAACTGCTGGTCAAGGGATTAAGGAAACTGACTGTGGCCGAAGGGCGGGTCCATGGTGGAACCTGGCGGGGACAGTGAGTTCCAAGGTCGGAGCTCTCGAACCCATGCTTGGTGCCCTCCCACCACCCTCCGGGCCTGAACAGCATCCACTGCCAGGGCCCAGGGGCATCAGCCTTGGTGACGATGCTGATCAGGTGCAGCACCAGCCACCGTAGATGCTCACGCTGGACTGCCAGAGTGATGGCTCCCCCCTCACGTGTATGTGAGACTCCAGACTGAAACAGGACTGAGGGTTCTGCAGCCATTGGCGTCTGGCCCCAAGGAAGGCCCGGCTCTGTCTGTGTCCCCTCATAGTCTTGGCCCAGGGACCCCTTTTCCTGCTGAATTCGGACAGTTAGAGGCAGACAGTTCAGTCTCTGCTCCCAGCAGCTCTGTGATCTGCTTACGTCAGGTTTACCCACACGAGCCCCCCAGCACCGTCCCCACGACGGTCAGTAGCCACATGCGCCGTGATTCAATGTCGGTAATGAAAGTGTCAGTAATGAAAGTGCTACTCCCTGGCCAGCAGGCCCGCGATCCTCCCAGAGGCTCCAGGAGAGAATCTGCTTCTTCCTTTTCCGGCTTCTAGAGGCTCCTGTACTCGCTGGCTTGTGGCCTGTTGTCCACCCTTATAGCCACAGCCCAGGATCTCCCTGACCCTGCATCTGTGGTCACGGCTTCCTTGTCCTCTCACGAGGACTGCTGTGATGACCTTGGGCCCACCTGGGTGATGCAGGCTGAGCACCCACCTCAAGATCTGTAAACTCATCCCACCTGTGAGGTCCCTTTGTGTTAAATTCCAGCTGACACAGAGAGGCCAGTAAGGCTCTAGCCCACTTCTGAGCTCTGCCTTTTCCCCAACCCTGGTCTCACCCTGTGAGCCCTGGGGACAGGACACTGGCAGAAACCCCAGGAGAGCAAGGGGCTTCTCAATCCTTGTGGGATAGGAAGTGCTCCCCCTCTGTGGCCAGCCTCCCAGCAGTGGGCATGGGCCCCTCTGAGGTTCGGAGATTAGGGATGATGGGTGGAGGCAGTGAGCTTCCTGGCTCATCACAGAGTGTTTGCACTAGAACTAGGGTCCCTGAGAGCACAGCTGAGTCCCCACCTCTCAGGCAGGCTCCTATGCCAGGGACGCCCCTGTGGGTCCAGCCTTGAATGGAGTCACTCCTCAGCCTCAGATCCAGTCCCATGTCCTAGGACCCAGGTGGAAGAGCAGGGGTTCATCCGTGTCTTCACCGCTGAAGAGCTGGAGGTACCTGCCCGGTGCACTCGCCCATTTGATTCATTGCGACAGTGTCAGAAGCAGCTTCTTGCCTGATGCAAATGTGCCTGCTGCAGAAAGAGAGGAAGGAAGCGATTTGTTTTAAATGTCACTTATTATTACCTTGTTGGAAGGACTCTTCTCATGCCCTCGAGACACCGCAGGGCATTCCGCAGGCACTCTCTCCTCTAGGGTTTCAGACACCTCCCCCACCCTTAGGGCTGTGCGAGAAGGACACTCAGACCCCAAGACATGACAGTCCTGGGCTTCCGTCCACTCGCTCACTGTGCAGGAGTGACCTCTCAGAGAGACGGCTGTTTGCAGACGAGGAAATCAAGGCACAGCAGGCTCCAGGCTTGCCCCCGCCCAAGTTCAAACCTAGGGCTGTGGGACTCCCAGCACCCGTGGGCCCCAGGGCTCTTCCCCAGGGCACCGTAGCCTGGGGAATTGGCAGGCGCCCTGGGTGGCTCCGGGCCTGGAAAGCCTGCCCCTCGTGGGGACGGTCTGGCTGTGTCAGGGCTAATCTATCCCTGCTTCTGTGACTCAGAGGAGAACTGGGTGGTCTCTCCTGGCCTCGCTTTCTGGGATCCCACCCCATCCAAGGTGGCACGTGGTACCCAGCGCCCGCGGGAGATACTGTTTTTCCACCTGAGCGTGTTTCACCAATCTTAAACATGCTGCCGTCCAGGTGGGTTTGGGTGTGTGATCTAGTGGGACAGTCCCCGCCCTTTGGACCACTCTGCCAGGGCCACATGCGTCTCACTGCCCACCGTGGGGCACCCTTGAGCACGTGGCAGGTCACACCTGCCCTTGCAGTTTCTGAGACAAAGTGAACAGGAGCCCAGCTGGACTCAGACTGGGGTCGTGCCCTACCCAAACAGGTCCCCACTGTCCGAGGCTAAGGTTGAGACTGGCTCAGCGCCCCCGGAGGTGGTGGCCCTGCCCCTGGCCCCAGGGAGGAGGGAGGGAGCTTGGCCTTGCCGGGCTGCTCGGGCAGAGGCGGCCACCGTGGTAGCTGAGGTGAAGCGTCTGCAGGAGGGGCCCCATCCGGTTGGAGTCTGCCGTGGCCACTGTCCACACAGGGCCACATGTTGGTTCAGGGGTGAGGGGCG
>NW_011494861.1:7227513-7228273 GCF_000754665.1 Bison bison bison
GTGAGGGGCGCCCACTCTCATGGAGCCCCCAGGCTGTGAGGGAGCTGAGCAGACCTGCAGGTGCCTGGACCTGGAAGCCTGGAAGGAGGAGAGCTCTGTTCCAGAAAGAGGTGCCCGTGTAGAGGGTGGATGAGGTGGGGCAGCGTGGGGGGTGGTCTGTGGAGTGGGTGTGTCTGTTTCTACAAAGCTGGGCCCATCGCTGTGACCCCCACCTCTGTGGACTGACCGCTCCATGCTTTCAGGTTCTGGGGGGAACCAGACATGGCAGCGGCTGGTGGGAGCCTTCCTGGCTCCTGGGAGCTGACAAGCCATGGATGTAGCCAGAGCTACCCTGGGGTGTGACTGACCCCATCCCCAGTGATGACCGCAGACCTCAGGGTTGTGTGGGGTGTACTTTCCCAGCCAAGGGTCAGGGAATGGTGGCCCTTGGCTGCACTGGAGTCTCTTCTTGTCCATTTCAAATCCAGTTGCTGCCCCTCAATTACCGAGTCTGGCTTCCTGTTTTTAAGCACCTCCATGTGGGGCAGCCAGGGGTGAGTGAAGCCTGGGGCTCGTGAGGCAGGAGTGTTGCCGTCTCCGAGAGGTGGAGGCTGGTGCAGGGGCTGTACTGAAGCTTTCCTGACTTCTAGGAGGCAGTCATTGTGTCTCCTACCATGAGTGGCTCTCAGGACCATGTCCCCTCGGGTCTCACGTACATCATCAGCCTGCTTCGTTTCCTGAAGTCAGTTTTGATGAGAAATTTCTTCACATTTCTACCCAA
>NW_011494861.1:7228373-7232025 GCF_000754665.1 Bison bison bison
TTTCTACCCAAAATGATCAGCCGTGTGGTTGGTGGGGGGCTTACACAGGAGATAAGGCATGGGTGTGTTTTCACTTGTTCTTTGAACAAATGGTTGTTAAAAGGCCCTGCATCCCTGCCCCTTGGCTGGGAGCTCTGGTGAGTTTCCTCTTGAGGAAGGGGCTTGATCCTGCTTCTCAGCAGGTAGCCCCCCAAGCCCTCTGTCTGGTTGTGGGTGAGAGGGTGCTGGCCGGCACTGTGGTAGGCTGATGGGGATGGGTAGGGATGCCGGGAGATCCTCAGGGACGCCCACCTCCCCTTCCTACTCCCCTAGAGATGGCCCATGGGGGCCACGTGGGGACTGTTCCCAGGGTGGGCCTAGGCACTTTGCCCGTTGCTGACTCGTTGGCCTTCCTTTCCCCCAGAAGTGGCCATGTGTGACACGGAGCGCTCCCTGTGAATATGGGTTGAGTGTGGCACAGAGCATCTGTACTTTATAACACGAATAACTGCTCCCGCTTCTGATTGCCCACACGCTGACCCCTAACCATCACCCGCTGCCCCGACTCATCTGTTCTCCTGGTCTCTAAACATGTCTTGTGGGGCTGTCTCTGTGGAGCTGGGACGTTGGGGTTCTCGGGTATTAGAAGGTCACTGCAGCCAGCTCTGGTCTAACCTAGACAGGAATTTCCTTGAGCCTGGCCCAGAAGCAGGCTGATTTGGGGTGGTGGTCCTGGGCACGTGTCAGAGGAAAACCCTAAGCATCAGTGCTGCCTTGGGGTACAAAGCACTGTCAGTGGTGGTAATGAGTGCAGTACATGCCTGCCACCACCAGGCAGGAGCCTCAGCACCTGGCTTGTTTCATGCCAGCCCGTAGTTACCCCGAGGGGCAGCTAGAGTCTGTTTATAGGAGAAAAACTGGGCTCCATGAGATTAAGTCAAAGGAAGGGAAGACCAAGGTCAGAGGTTGCAGGGAGCCTGTGACCGGGAGAGACGCTCTAGGGTAGGTGTTCAGGACCCAAGGGTGTGGGGAGTGCAGAGAGGTTGGGTGGCGGCAGGGTGAGAGCAGGGGACACCCCCCCCCGCCCCGCAGGACAGTATCACAGGAACGTGTGACCGTCTGCGATGGAAACTGCTGGAGTTGGGAGGTGGGGGCATATGGGGACTCTGACCACAGACAGGGCCACGGGGGTGTCTTTGGAGGGCAGATCTTTGGCTCAGGGGAGAGTGCTGGTCCCATGGGCAAGACTGGCGGGGAGGAGAGCCAGACAAGACAGACGCAGCCCCACCTGGACAGAAGGTAGGAAGGAGACATGGGCTGAAGTGCAGACGGTGGCTCCGGGGGACTTAGGACCATGGTCAGCATGAAGGCTTGGCCTGACCATACATGCAACCCTGCCGTCAGACCAGCATCCGGAATGTTAGAGCCAGCCAGGAGGGACTGGGGAGCGTGGAGGAAGGTTCTTTAGTGGCCCTTAGAGCAGCTGGTGGGTGGTGGGAGGGCAGCCATGCAGCTCCAGGGGCACAAGTAAGGCCAGAGCGTGGTCAGCACAGATTAAGCCTTAACCTGCCGAGGGGCCTGAGAGCAGGTGAGGGGCCAGCACCCTTCCCCAGACGCTGCCACTCCAGGGGTAGAGACCCTCACCTGGGTGGCCACCGGGATCCCTTCAGCTCTGAATGTTTCCATAAGTGAAGGAGGCCCACTTGCTGACCAGAAAGCGAACACTCAGGGGCTCCCGTGTGGTGTCGCTGTGACATCCTAGAGTGAGGACTGTGGTCTGCTGTCTCACTGGCGTCTGCAGCGTCCTCCCTACCCGGCCTGGTCTGGCCGCCCTGACCCACTGTCTGCTCCGCAGGCTGTGTCATCACCATCTCTGGACGCATGACCTTCACCAGCAATAAGTCCATGGAGATTGAGGTCTTGGTGGACGCCGACCCCGTGGTGAACAACTTTGTGAAGCGCTACCGGGCCGCCAGTGCCTTCTTCACCTACGTGTCCCTGAGCCCGGAGGGCAAGTCTCTGCCTGTGCCCCAGCTCGTGGTGAGTGACCCCTCTGGCCCGTGTGCCTTGGGAGTGACTGACCCCCATGCTGGGCCAGCCTGCTGGGCACTCACCGGGCTTCCAGAAGAAACTGAGTCACAAGAGTCTATTATGGGCCACTGGGCCCCCCTCCACTCCTGAGGGGCCAGCCACCTTGGCTGAGGTGCAGGTCACACGTGAAAGCCCATCCCTGGGGGCGCGGGGGAGAGGCTGGGCAGACAGTGTGAGAGGTGATGCCCCTTACAAGCTCCTTGCTGAGGGATAAGCATGCTGCCCTTGGGGTCCTGACGCTGTGTACGATTGCTGGAGCGGGGTCGGGAGAGAGGACCCTCCCAGGGTGAGCTCTCAAGGAGACCCTGGCCTGAGTCCTGCATGATGAGGCCAAACCAGACCCCGCACCTTGAGGCTGGGCCTCATGGCCTTTCCCAGCCTGGGCGCAGGCAGGCAGCTACCACCACAAGCAGACCCTGGGTCTCCAGTCCAGGCATAGATCCTGGAGGGCCTCAACCCCCAGCAGGGTTCCCTTGGAACTGGCCTGGGTTCTACAATCCAAGAGGCTGCTGTTGGGGCTGCTGGGGATGAAGGTTATGAGCATTTTCTTAATTTGGAAAAGAGAAGGTTGGATTCGCTGAGCATGTAAGGATTTCCCTCCCTCTTGCCATCCCCCTCAGCACCCCCCCACCAACCCCCATCTCAGCTCTTAGCACCTGCAGGTCCCCAGCGCTCAAGGCCACAATCACAGGAGTCTTCCCTCCCTCACGCCTAGCCCTGCCTGGTCCTGGGGCACCACCCTGCTCCTGTCTGGGATCACTGACAGCACCTCCTCCTGGTCCCTCCCTCCTTTACACACTCACCCACGCATACACACGCACGCACACATACACTCTGTTCTCCAGCACAGGGGTGATTTGTTCTCAGCTGTGCAGATCTTGTCACTTGCCTGCTGAAACTTCAGGATTCTGGTTCATTTAGAATAAAACCCATGGTCCTAAGGCTCATGCCTTGAGGGTCTGTGCACCCCGCCCTTGCCACCCACTCCACCCCAGCCTGCTCCTGCCTCACCTGGAGCCCTGCTGCCCCCACACAGGTTCTAGGCCACCTGCAGGGGGTCAGTCCTCACCCCCCAGGGTGAGCCCAGTGTCTCCTCCTTGGAGGAGCCTCACTGACCCCCGTCCAGCATCCCCATCGTGGTCTGGCCTTGTCCCCACCCTGCCCTACTCCAAAGCACCAGCCCCCCGATTTGGTGATGCTGGTCACTTGCCGATTGTCCTGCCCCCACTTGTCTGAGCCTCACGAAGACTAGAACACGTGTGCTCCCTAGAGGTCACTGGGGCTGCAAGTTTCAGTACTTGGGGGTGCTCTCTGGAAAGTGTGTGAATCCTGCTGTGTGCAAGGCCTGAAGCGAGAGACAGGCAGTGTGGGTGCTCAGAGGAGCAGGGTGTGTGCTGGGCTGGTGGCTTCCACCTGAGGGCTGTGAAGTGGTGCCCAGGGGGTGAGCAGGAGCCCCCAGAAAAGCCAGTGGATAAGGGCCATCTTGGGAGGTCCCAGGAGCTCAAATGCTAGCAACTTTGCATGAGCTAGCCATGGGAGAGCCCAGGAGTTAGGGAGCAGAGGCGGCCAGGATTGGGGGTGG
>NW_011494861.1:7232125-7245857 GCF_000754665.1 Bison bison bison
GGGGGTGGGGGGGCAAGTGGTGAGGAAGCCTGGCACTCGGTAATTGTGTATGGAAGGAATGAATGAACAAATGAAGGAATGAATGACGTGTCCAGATTTCCCTTGAGGCTAATGAGAGCTTTATAATCTCACACATTCCTTAGTGATGCTATCTGGTAAGTGCCCTGCCTGGAGCTCTGAGTCCTCTGCCTGCTTCTCTCGGCCAGGCTCAGCCCGGCCCTGGGGGCCAGGCTCCCCTGCACGTTACCCTCTTACACTGGTGAGGACCCCCTCAGCCCAGCAAGGCTGAGTCACTTGTAGACGTTCACACAGCTGGCCTGTGGGAGCCTGGGTGTGGAGAAGGCCTCTTTGTTCAGGCTGCTCCTGGTTGGTCTTGTCAGGCCCTGGGTCTGCCACTAGGGGGCCAGGAGGACGCCAGAATCCCCAGCTGAGGTTGGGCTGGGCTGTGCTGAGCACAGAAGCTTGGGCAGGGGTGGGGGTGTGTTGGGGTCTCCAATGCCTGGCACTTTTGTGGAAGTGGCTGGCAAGTGACTCGGGCCCCCTGCCAGTCTGAGCCCTGCTTCCAGAAGCGCCTCCCAGGGCTGCCACCGCCCCCGCCGCGTCTGTGCCCCACGCAGATCCCCAGCTCCTGGAGAAGAGCGTGTACCAAGGCCTCTGCCACAGTAAACATATGGCACTGAAGCTCACTTCCTCTTGGGGCTGCACGAGGCCCTGCCTGCTTCTTCTCTGGCTGAGGAGGGCCGCCTGGCTTGCGTGGGGACTGCACAGGGTCCTGCGTGCTTCTTCTCTGGCTGAGGAGGGCCGCCTGGCCTGTGTGGGGGGGCGCTTCTTGGTGGCAGCTGAGTCCCCCCTCTCCGAGATGCTAACGTGCCTCCCCCACCCTGCTCTTCCTCTCTGGGGCCTCACAGGCCGGCAGGGGAGCCATCCCGCCTCATGAAGGGCCCTGACGTGGCCAGAGGAGCCTTCGCTGCCCACTAGGCCCTCTCCTGTCCCTCCCCGTCCCCCACGGCCCCTCCTGGGGCTCTGGTGAAGCAGGTTGGGGGATGGGGGAGGCTGCAGAGAGGAGGGCTGGTGAACCTGGCCTTGAAAGATGGGGGCTTCACCGTACTGAAGGAAGGAAGGGGTGGCCAGGGAGGGTGCCATCCTCGGGTGGGCTCTGGACTGACACCTCCCCTCATACAGCCTTGGCCCTGCTGCCCAGGGACCAGGCCTGTTGGGGGCGAGGGTAGGGGTCCATCAGCCTCGGCCTCTCCCTCCCAGGTCCTCAGCCACAGTACCCCCCACCTCACATTGGTCATGGTGGGTTCCCTGGGAAAGCCTCGCCTGCCCACCACCACCCCCCAGCATTCTTGATGGGCTTTCCTGAGCCCAAGGACGGGGTGCTCACCTCACCTGCACGCCACCCTGATGGCGCAGCAGGATGGCTGCCACCCTGCCTGGCCCCTTGGTTGATGATCTGTGTCCCCTTGATCTCTGCCCACAGGCCTGACCTCCAGCCTTGATCCTCTTGGCCCCAAGTGCAGGCTCACCCTTGTTCTCTCCAGACCCTTGTCCTGTCTCTGTCCATGTTGCCACAGGGCCCCTTGGGGACACCTGTCAGCCTGGCCGCCCCCAGCATCTCCGTCCTATTTACTGAATTTGCACCACACACAAGCGGGGCCTTGACCTCCATCCTCCCGCCTCCCTCGCCTCCAGGCTCCAGCAGGGCAGACCCATCCAAGGACACTCTCTGTCTTTAATCTCACTGGCCTCTCCCTGGCTTTGGCACGACTCAACTTTGAGGGACTCTGCAGTGTCCAGACAGCCACCCCATGGCCTCGTCACCTGGGCTCTGAGAGAGCCTGCCTGTACCCTGCCCTCAGTTGGGCGTGGGCCCAGGCCCCAGGCTGCCTCCTCTGTCTCCTCCACAGGCATCTCAATATAACATTGAGGTCTCAGCAGGCATCTCAAATATAACATTCCCAGCCACCTCCCCCCCAAACCCCGCTCTTCCTGGTGTGTTCAGCCTGGCTCCTCTCTGCCCCCTCAGCTTCAAGCTGCATACCCGCCCTGTTCCTGCTACCACCTCCCTGACTGCACTGTGTCCGAGCAAATGTTAGAACAGAATCACGTTTGCTGCCTCTCCTACCTTGATGGTTCAGCAGCTCCTTGGTGCCCTGGGCACAGACGGGTCCAGCCAAGTCGGCCGCCATTGTTCCTCAAATCCCCAACCCAGTCCTGCCTCCGGGCCTTTGCACTGGCTGTTCCTCTGCCAGGACGCTTCCCTCCAGTCATCACGGTGTCAGCTCCTGCCATAGTTTCCCAGATAATTTCCTTCTTCAATGGTCTTCCCTCCTCTTTCTGGATAAAGCCTTATTACTCCTCCCCCATCACCCAGTGACTCCTGTGCCTGGAAAAGAACCTGGAGTTGGTGGAAGGGGGAGCTCAAAAGGAGCCAGGAACTGAGAGGGCTGGGGATGGGGCTGGTCACGGGAGAGGAGGGGCAGCGACCACCTGTGGCCCCCCCAGCTGCTGGAGGGCAGGTCTGGCCCAGGACCTCCCTTCCAGCCCTTTCCTCTGCTGTTGGCTGAAGGAGTGGGGCCTGCAGGGCCCCCCAGATGGCCTTGAGACCAAGGATATCTGAGGATATCCACCATCTTCGTTTTGAAAAGGTCCTTCCACTGTAGATGCAGGTGGACAGGGTGTCTTGGCAAGGTCTGCGGTCCGGCTATTGGTGGTTGTGTGGTGCGCCCAACCAGGGGCTGCTTTAGGCTCAATTGAAGGCACTGCGGTGGCCCTTCTGCCCTGCCTGTACCCCAGAACTCAGCCTGCTGGGAAGACCAGTGCCAGCAGCAATCTGGGAATCCATGGAGAGCTGCTTGTGGTCATGGAGCCCTTTGTGGAGGAGCCCCTGGCCTTCCGGGGCTGGGCCCGTCTCTGTACCTGGGGGGCTGCCTGCGCCCTTTCCAGAAACCCAGGAACCTGGGATGGCGGGGGGCAGGCGAGAGGAAGTCAGCTGCTTGATGAAAGGGATGGGTTCCCTGGGATGGGGGGGGGCAGGCGAAAGGAAGTCAGCTGCTTGATGAAAGGGATGGGACGGAGACTGAACTCCCAGGTTTTCAGGGCCAGTGCTGGTGATGGCCGCTTCTTGCCGCCGGCTGCATGTAGACCCAGGCTATCCTTGCTAAATAAAGATGGTCTTTGATTCTTCACTGAGGTGTCCTGGGGCCACTGATGTGGATAAAAATAGCCTCTGGTGGGGGAGGGTGGGCAGAGTCCCCAGCCTCCAGCCTGGCCTCTGCAGCACTCACTGGGGAACCACCAACACCGCGTCGTCTGTCTCTGAGTCCACGTGTGGCACGTGGGGGCTCAGCCCTCCCCACCCCCATTGTCAGTACTTCTCCTCCAGTCTATTTTTAGCTCCCATCCCCAAGGCCTGGCTGACACGGAAGGCAGCGTGGCTGTGGGAGTTTTTCTTGATGAATATTTTATGCTGGGAGGGCCCGCTGCACCACGCCAGCAGATGCTGGCACTTCCAGGCTGATTGTTAAAGGCGAGTGTGGCCTGTGGAGCCAGCCAGCTCCCTCTGAAGGCCTCCCTGCAGCCGTGCCCTCTAACTTCGAGGGTCGAGGTGAAGGGCAGAGTTAGAGGTGTGGCTCCCTGAGACCCACTTCCACCCTGGTGGAAGGACTTTAGTATCCCCAAACGTGAGAACTAGTGGACTCTGTGTTAAAGCGGGGGCAAGGCTGGTTTCCATTCTCTGGTTCAGTTGTGGGTGCTGCAGACCCCGAGGTCCCGGGAGACCCACTTGGGGGGAGGTCTCACCTCGCCAAGGGAGCCACCTGGACCCTGTGCCAGGGCAGTCACATGATGCCAATTTGGACACATGCATTCACAACTGCTTCATGGGTCATTTGGAAAAGGATCATTTGTTTTCCCCAGTGAGCTGAGCAGCATGGCCACGTCACACTGGGGTCACGGAGCAGGGTCTTTTCAAAGCCGGTTTGCTTGGCTCCCAGAAAACCCAGACCTCAGAGCAACCTGCGGTGCGGGGGTTTTGGCCACTGCTTGTAGACCATCATCTCCTGGTCCACTAGGAACTGCTGACAGGTGGAGGGCAGGGCCTGGACCCAGGAGCCTCCGTCGCAGCACTGAAATGACAAATCGGGATGAAAACAGGAGGCAGGGAGGAAATCGAGGAGGCCACCGGCCTTCCCTCTCTCTTGGAGGGGCTGGCTCATAGCTGGCGGGGCTCCACCAAGAAGCGGTGAAATGTGAGCTCTGCACTTTCTCAGCTGTAGGTGCTTCCTCTTTCCATCATGGCCAAACCTCAGGGCCCCATCCAGGGCCAGTCACCATACAGGTTTCCTGAGGACCAGCTCCCAGGGCCTGGGTGCCCGTGAGGCCGTTCCCTGTCCCCGGGACAGGGCCGGTGCTGGGGTGTGCTCTGGGCCCACAGCGGGAGCTGAGCACTGACTTCACACAGTGCCGACCCACCTCCTCACTAGGTGTTGGGGTGGGTTATCCACACCCACCCAGACCATGGTGACAGCGATGAGACGTGACTTTGACGTGAAGTCGATATGGAGCAGACCTTGAACACCTTGGCCAAGGCGGCCCCTTCCTGGGTGCTCAGAAATACAAGGACGAAAAGACCCTGGAACCCCCAGGGGTAGGAAGGGTGCAGAAGGGCCTCCCCACTCACTGGTAGGTGCATACAGAATCAGAGAATAGCATGCCAGCCCTGCCCGCAGGAGCAGAGATGCTTCATCAGGGGCGTTGTCCATCCCCAGGTGTACTGGACACCCCGCTCGTGCCTCCTGTCACCAGCGCAGGACCCTATCAAGCCCCTCGGTGGTCTGAGCCTTCTGGAGCTGCTCGAGGTGGAGGATGCCTGAATGTGTCCTCTGAGCAGAATCCTCAGTTCTGAATCGTCATTGTTCAGTCTCTCAGTCGTGTCCGACTCTCTGCGACCCCATGGACTGCAGCACGCCAGGCTTCCCTGTCCTTCACCATCTCCGAGTTTGCTCAAACTCGCGTCCATTGAGTTGGTTCTGATCTTTAACACAGTCATGTTGGTTTGGGATTCAGGCTTTCTTGCTTTGATCTTCATTGGTTTGCTTGTTCATTCACTCAGCAGAGGCTTCCGGGACCCCACTGTGTTCCGGGCATCGTGTGGCCTCACACAGATGGCGGGAAAGATGCTGACACAGTGTGCATGCAGGGCAAGGGCTGGCAGTGAGCGTGACTCCTGGCCCGGCCCAGCCCGTGGGAAGGGCTCGGCGTGTCGGCACACCCCACCCAGGGGCCAGCACTGCGCGCGGGTCCCGAGCCCCCTCTCCTGTTGGGGGGTGGCACCCTCCCGCCTCCTGCCTGGCAGTATCTGTGTTCCCTGCCTCTTCTGGCCACCTGTTGACCCTTCCGCAGGTGAACTTTGTGGTTGCACAGGAGGGCAGTTATTTGAGGAGTGGAGCCAGTGCTTTAGGGTGAGGGGAACCCCCGGTGAGGGTGTTCATGACTCTCCACATTGGCTCTGTCATTGGAGGCTGTGATGCCGTGTGCTGGGGGCTGCGGTGCTGAGCCCGGTGCAGTAGCTGCACAGTCCAGTCTGTGGCCCCTGGGAACTAGACACTGGACCGCAGACTGTGGCTTCCCGGTGCGCAGCCATCCCCGCCCCAGGTCAGGGTCTGTGGGCCCAGCTGGGGGACACAGCCACCTGTGGGCAGCTCGCCAGTGCCCCTGGCCACACCACCCCGAGTGGCCCTGGTCATCAGACAATATCTTAATTGCCTGCATGATTGTCCCAAGATCTCTCTCCTCCTGTTATGAAGGCCGGAGAGGCTGTGCTGCGTGGCTTCCTAATTAAGAAGGTCTGCGTCCCTCAGGCTCACAGGAAGTTGTTCTATCACCACTGGAAACCCTCTTCGCACCAGACATTCATTAATTACAAAAAGGACAAGTTCTTGATTTTACTGAGGGTGGAACTTAGTCACTCACCCTCTCTGCCAAGTTCCAAATGTGTGTTCTTGAAGCACAGAGAATGCAAAATGGAAAACATTTGGTTTGCACTGTTAGGCTCTGAAAGCCAGAGGCTTCCCCACCAGTGGAAAGGAGCCCGGGAGACAGTGCTGGTGGGAGGAGGGAAAGATGAACATCGGAGGCCCAGAGCCAGCAGGCGGGAACCAGCGGGGCGCCCCCAGCACGGGGGGCCCAGGCCTGGGACCCCATCCCCACCCCTGTGTCCCTGGGCCTTAGTATCACCTTCCAAAGATCCAGCTGCCTTAAGTTGAGCCCCAGGGCCAACTGCCCTCGTCCCAGGGCATCAGCTATGTGTTGGCAAACAGGAATACACTTTGTCTCCGAGGCTGTTCATGATGACAGGAGTTCATCAGTGTGATGCTGGCGAGCACACACGCAGTGTAATCGCTGTGAGTGGAGAGCGGCCTGCACTGGCCCCGTAGGAGACCCTTCATCACGTCACCTCCTGGAGACCCCTGGTTCGCAGCTGGCCCTGGGAGCATCCTGGAGCTGCCTGGCCACATGGCAGGTCCCAGTGACCCCATGGTCCTTGGCACCCCTCCGAGGAGGGCAGAGGCCCAGGTGCAGTTACCAGACCTGGTCAATTCCGGTGTCTGTCCAGCGCCGAGAGAAGCGTCCAGAGCCTTTGGTGCACACTGTCTCTTCCACCAGGCAGGTAAACGGGTCACTGCACCCTGAGCTGCCAGTGGGCTCCTTTGCTGTCACCTGTCCTTTTTCAAATGCACAGGAAGCCCTCCCCCTCAGGCTGGGGGACGGGCAGCCTGCAGGAGTTGGTAGCTCCTGCCAACAGCTTTAGGCACTTGAGAGGAAGTGTGATTCCTATGGAGGAGCTTTGTCCTTCTCCCCGTCACCTCCAACCCCCCATTAAAAACAGCAACAGCCAACAACTTATGTATTTATTTACTTTGCCGGATGGAGGGAGACGGCTGTGAAGAGGCAGCGGCAGCTGGGCTGTGGGTGGGGCCGCGTGCAGGGAGCCATCTGTCTAGTTCTGCCAGCTCCTCGCCCAGCAGGGAAGTGGTAGCCCCTCTTAGTCACTTGGCTGGGAGAGCTGTTTATCTGAGCTCGCAGCCCTGGGGAGGCTGAGCGTCCAGCAGCCGGCCGGGTAGGACCCTGCCTCTACCTAGAGCAGAGTTGCTCACCCCTGGCTCTGTTCTTCCCCCACATGCCTCTCCCCAGCCCTGAGGTGTCTTTATAACACCTCCCAGGGCAGGTGGGCAGGAAAGGGCCATCAGCATGTGGGTGGCAGCACCGAATCCACAGAGCCCAGAGCTCCCCACAAAGGCTGCCGTCCCTGGAGACGAGGTGAGGGGTGAGCCCTCGCCAGCTCCTTGTTCCCAGGCTGAACAAGGTTTGGCCGCGCTCTGAAGCCGGCCCGCTGCCTGCACATCCATCATCAGGCGGCAGGAGGTCTGTCTGAGGGCAGATCCTGGCTGATGAATTAGCTGCAGAATATTGAATGTCAGGGACTCGCTCGGCACAGCAACCTTGGGGCTGGGTGCCGGGCGCTGGCTCCTCCCCACTCCCTGCCCGGCGGACACTGGAATTGACCAGGTCTTATACCTGCCTCTGGGCTTTTGCCCTCCTGGGGTCGTGTACTGAGAGAAACGTCCAGAACCTTCAGTGCACATGTCTAGAGACTTCTGGGGGTGGGGTAGCGGCAGTCGTTTGGGGGTACCTGATGGAGGGCCGGGCTCGTCACAGCCACACATCAGGGCCACGTGAGCCCCCCTCACCCTTGAGGGTGCATTGGGACCTGGTGGGAAGGGAAGGCGCAGCGTCTGTCTCCTCTTTGCCTCCTCTGGGAGGCGCTGAGGCCAGGGCTGGAAGGGGAATGTGCCCCTGCCCCTGGCCTGTCCTCTCCTGGGTGCAGAAGGCTATAGAGGCTGGGCCCCTGCAGACTCAGGTGGGCTCCAGATTCATTCTGGATGTTCACCAGGATGATGCTGGAGGGCCACCGTGTGCCCTGCTGCCCACCAACAGCCCCACCCTTGAGAGCCTGTCAGCACAAGCTGACCTGGGGGATGGCAGCAGCTCAAACTGTGGCTCTGCCTTGTACAGGCTGTTGCTTGGTCAGATCACTCAGCCTCTGCCCCACGTCGCCATAGGAGGGGGACGTGATGACCCTGGACGCCTCCAGGGTGGTTACACAGACTCTCACCAGCTGGGGGGTGCCCGCATGCCTTCCCAGGAGCCCTCACCACACCTGGACCTTGAGACCATCTTCCTCTGCTCCACTTGGTCTTGGTCCAGGCCACTGTCTCTTTCCTAGTGCAGCACCGTCTGCCTCTTTCCTGTGTGTGGTCGGCCATTCGGTCAGCTCCCCAAGGCAGGGTCCCGTGGATGGTGCTCGGCGTGCTCGTGGGAGCATGTGCGTCCAGGCCGGATTTAGTTCCATGAGCATCACCTCTGCCCTGCTGTCCTCCTCACGTGCCCAGATTTGGGTGGGGGCCCGCCACGCTGAACCTTCCCTTTGACTTTCTGTAAACTCGGACGACACTCACACCTCTGCGGTGGTTTTGAGATATGATTATGTGCTGTGTGGTTGCCCGTGTAAATGTACAATCCAGTGGGTTTTTATGTATCATGGATGGGAGCCACAGGTCTCAACCATGCCAGGCAAGTCCCATACAGAGGCAGGAGAGGAAAAAGTCCCCACTGTCTTAGCCTGGTGGCCTTGACCTTGCATTCTTGGCCACTTTGGCTGTGCCTGCAATGACGGAGACCTGAGTTTGATCCCTGGGTCAGGAAGATCCTTAGGAGGAGGGCATGGCAACGCTCTCCAGTATTCTTGCCCGGAGAATCCCTCGGACAGAGGAGCCTGGCAGGCTACAGTCCATAGAGTCACAAAGAGTCAGACATGACTTCCATTTTCATTTAGAACAGGGATGGACATAGAGAGGGATCAGGGTCCTTCCCACAGCGCTCCATGGGCCAGCTGCCTTGCATCGCCTAACATGTGTTAGAAACGGGTCCCAGCCCCCAGACCCACTGCAGACACATAGAATCTGTGCTTACAAGATCCTCAGTGATTCGTACATGCGCATTTGAGAAGCCCCTGATCTCGCACCTTTTACCTGGATGTATGTAGGAGCCTTGGGCTGGGCTCAGCAGGAAGTGGCCTTGTCTTCTTGGGGTGCCTTCAGCAGGGGCTGGAGTACTTGGGGCCCCAAGGATGTCTCGTGCCCCCCCCAACTTAGAACTTCCTGATAAAATGGAGATAGAACATTCCATTTTCCTGGGCTGTTTTAGGTCAAATTGCATAGCCTCAAGTTTCATTTTTTAAAAAGCCAGCCAGAGATGAAACCAGAGCCAGCTTTCAATAAAGTATCTTGGAAAAGTCAGCGTTTTCCACGTGTGCCCCAAGAGTCTTCATACAGGGACTAGAACCACTCTAAGAAGCACAACCTAGTGCATCAGATGCCCGGATGTTCTGTTGGCTCCAAGCTGTGGGCTTCTGATAGTTCACACCTGGTGACACTTAGAGAACCATTTCTGAGAAGGCTGAAAGGGAGGGAGTGTTGGGTATAACCTGACATTCCGTCCTCTGGCTGAGTGTTCTCTCTTTTGTCAATATACCATTTGCCTGTAAAACCCTTGGGCCTAAAAATAGCTGCTGGGGCTTGGTGTCATTGTAGATGAAGGGCACTTGCCCCATTTCTTTGGCTTTCAGACACCCTCAGAGTGTCTCAAGGCAGTGTTGTCCAGAGGAATTAGCAGAGCTCTTTAAGCCTGAATCCCTGACCCCTGGGCAGTGAGAAAGAACTCTGCAGTGGACAGATGGGGTCTTGGAAGTGACCAGCTGGTGCTGTTGCCGTGACCTCTGTCTGGGGCCACAGCACTTAGTGGCTAGGTCAGGCCACCCTCAGGAATGAAAGGGGGTCCATTCACTGTCATACTGGTCAGCAGGCATGGGCCAGGATAGTCCTGGGCAAAACATGGCCTTTGGCCAAGTCTCTGGTCACTTGAGGACCTGGCTTCTTAGGTTGTACAGAGAAGAGGTGAGGTGGACACCAGGTGCCACTTCCTAGGCCTCTGTGCTGGCCAGGGGTGACTGCTGACAAGCGGTCACTCACTCCTGGTAAAGTGGCCTTCTCAAGGTCACGCAGCCAGCACGGTGTATGTCCCCACTTAGCTTTGGGGCAGAGACCAAGAGTAGCTGGCATTCCCTGGGAGTGCAAACACAGGGTCCCCCTTTGGCCCCTCTCCCAAGTTCATTATCAACTGCATTTCCAGCTGAAATTCATTCTCAAGAAGGCCCTGGGCTCAGATTCCGCCTGCTGTGGAGAGTAATGGGGTCTCCGCCCTACGGGCTGCAGGAAGATGGGGCCTGGCCCGGCTTCTCTCTGCCCTCCGGGGGCGGTGCCCACATTCACTGGTTCTCTAACCTGCCTGCTCCTCTGTGTGTCCACAGCCCGAGACTGAGGACGAGAAGAAGCGCTTTGAGGAAGGCAAAGGGCGGTACCTGCAGATGAAGGCGAAGCGGCAGGGCCAGGCGGAGACTCAGGCCTAGACGCCTCTCAGGCCTGGAACAGGCCCAGCTCCGCATCATTAGAAGTTACCCCCCGGCCAGAAACCCAGTTCGTGTTGACAACTGGGGTTGTGTGAAGTGTTCGTTTCGCAGTGTTAACCTCTCCCGAAAACCTCTACACCAAAGCTTTATTTATATCACCCCAGTGTAAACGCTACACAGTATTGTCCCAATGCCCGCGCAGTCCCTGGAAACCCTGGGGTGACCTGGGCACACACTGTACCGTATGTAGAGTTCAGCTTCACTAATAAAGCTACTGTTTGGCTGGACCTTGGTCTGGGTGGTCATTTGTCTTGGGGGGTTGCACTTTCCCTGGGTGTGGGATCTGGAGGCCACCCAGAGGCCTAGTGGGGGCCTAGTGGCCTGGGGGCCACCCTCCTGGCCCCCACTCCTCTGGGTGCCTGGACCTAGACCTGCCCTAGCGCCCACTTGTGTTTGCCTGATGACTTGCTGGTCAGAGAGATCACCCCTCCCTCCTGTCCCACCCCCCACCCCAGCCCAGGGGCCTTGGTTCCAGGCTCTGAGGCCTCATCCAGTTCCTTCCCTTTGATGGGAGCTGGGGCACTTGTGAGGACTCAAAGTTTTGGCAGAAAGAGCCAAACTCAGGGATTTCCCTGGTGGTTCAGTGGCTAAGACTCTCCCAAATGCAGAGGGCTGGGGTTCAATCCCTAGTCACATGCCGCAATGAAGATTGAAGATCCCTCGTGTTGCAACTAAGACGCAGTACAGACAAATATTTTAAAAAAGAGCCAAACTCAGCCAGACCGACCACAGCTGCCCTGCCCTGAGCCCGGCCTCTCCGCACCAGAGGCAGCTCGGACACCTCAGAGCGAGAGGCAGGGGTTCTACCAGAGGGGGCCCTCCTCAGCTAGTGCCAGGGCCTCTGTGCCTGAGGAGGAACTCCCAGCCACTCAGGCAAGTGGGGTTACTGGGAAGGCTTGTGGCGTGGGGGTCTGAGGGGCAGTGTGTCAGCCCGTGTGCATGCATGCACTTGCATCGGTATCCCTGTCTGCAAATATGTGTGGGCATGTGTGAGGGAGGAAGCTCTGTGTGTGCATACACCCGCACATCTGGTCCAGCAGCCTCAGGGCAGGTAAGCAGCTGAGGCCACTGTAGGGGCCAGGTCCCTACCCACCCACCCACAGCTGAGAAAGTCCCCTCCAACAGCACTCCTGGTCATCGCTGCCTGTGAGGATGTTTCTGACCCAGGCTCATCCCCAAAGCCTGGAGATGAGACTGGCCGTCAACGGCACAGCCTCACACAGGGCTCCCTTGGGCCCAGGAGAGAGAACGCGGCTCCAGATGTGCAGAAACGTCCGCCAAGACCTTCAGAATCTGTCTCGGCCCCAGTCCCGGCTGACGGGTTTGTTTCCTGCCTGGGAGCATCGGGAGGGAACACCCACAAGAGGCCACAGCAACCCCGCCCCTGGAGGCTGCCTCGCCTCCCCAGCTCCACACACCCGCTCCCATGCCAGCTTCCTGGGTGCCCGAGGCAGGAAGGGAGGAGGAAGCAGCCTGCCTGGCAGGGTGAGAAAGACCATCCTGTGCAGGCCAGCCAAACCTTGCCCTGAGAAACCATAGTCGGCCATGCCAGGCCCAGTACCCCAGTCCTGGGGTTCCCCAAGGCAGCCCTGGGAAGCTCATCTCCCATGTGCCCCCAGAGCCAGCTGGGGCAGGGGTACCAGTCCAAGTAGCCGTGGTGAGCTGTGGAGGTGCACTTGGGGCCACAGGCGTGGGGCATGCTGCCCTCTGCCAGCTGGGCAGCAGCTGGGCTCAAGGCTCTGAACGGCTGGATGGCCTTAGAAATGCCACATTTGACTACCGGCTACCCTGTGTCAGCCTCCCACTGCTGCTGGTCTGTTTACAACCAGGACCACATGGGCAGGGAGCTGGCCTGCCCACAGAGAGCTCACAGGGGCCCTGATCACCCAGAAGCCACACACAGGGAGCACATGGCCCAGGACTCGCACTCACCAACCCCATTTCGTTGCGGAACCGTGCTATTCAGACAGCTTTAATGCGTCTCACAAGACTGACCCTAAGGCTCCCTCTGGGTCCCCTAAAAGCTGCTCCTAACTCTCCAGCTGTCTCCAGGTGTGGAGCCGGTGTAGGTGGGCACAGGATCCAGGCTATGGTGTGGCGCAGCCAGCACTCGCATTTGGTTGACCCTGGTCCTGGGCAGATGCCTACCTTCCTCTGGGCACAGGGCTTCCTGCTTATGGATGCCTCCCAGATGTGTGGTAGGACAATGCCTTGAGGCCCAGGAGTGACTCTGGAGGGCTTTGTCCAGGATGCATGTGGTCACTGGCTTCCTAGAAGAGGCAGGCAGCATCCTCTGGCTGGACGGGAGGCCAGGATGCCAAGATGTCAGCGGCTGCTCTCTCTTGTGATTTGGGTCTCCAGAGACCCCCATCGAGGGGACTACTGGGTTTTCCCACCTAGCCTAGCGGTGACAGCTTCTGCCTCAGCTAGCTAAGTGTAGGGCGAGCTCCCGATGGTGGGAGGAAAGAGGGCCAGGGACTCCGACTCGCCCGTCCTGCCTCCTCCCAGCTGAGTGGCCTGGTCTCAGCTTCACAGAGAACATTTCTGAGCCCACGGGAGGAGAGGTAACCACCAGCAGCCCAGTAGTCCCTTCACACGACCCCTTATTCCCATGGTGGAGCCCTCTCCCGGCCACACCCCCCAACCCTGAACCGGGCCGAAGCTATGTATGAATCCTTAGCTGACCCAACCTCACTTCTCCCTACCCGGACTCCCCGCATGAACGACTTCCTAATTTCTGGAGGCAGCTAGTCCTCAGGTCCCCCCCAGTACTCTCCATGCCCCGCCCCTATAGTTCACCTTAGACACGGCTTTCTTTGAGAAGGCGTCCCTGAGCCCCCTACTCCCAGCCCGAGGTTCCCACTGTCCATTCCTGCCCCAGGCCCCCAGGCGGTTTGCAGGCCGTGTCCTGCGTCCAGAGTGTGGACAGACCCAAGACGACAGCAAGAGGCCAAGCTTGCCCATGCTTCACGGGAGTTGCCGCCCTCCCTAGGGGGCTTCGGCCGGGAGGCGCGCATGCGGAGGGCGCGCCCCCGCCGGTGCGAGACTGAGGACTCACAGACGCGCGGACAGACAGACAAGACTCAGGGGGCAGCGCCTCCGAGAGGCGGGGGCGGGGCGGTCCGAGGGGCGGTGCGGAGG
>NW_011494861.1:7246262-7255398 GCF_000754665.1 Bison bison bison
CGGCCAGGGGGCGCGGGAGCCGCAGCTGGAGCCAGAGGCGGGAGCAGCGAACTGGAGCCTCGGGCGCCCGAATGCAGGGTAAGCGCCGCCTCCCTGGCCCGGAGGCGGCCGGGCAGGCGACCCCGGGCGGGGAGACTTCGGGCGGGGAGGGGCTGTCCGCGGTCTGTCGGTCACAGGGCCTGTCCGATGGCTGCGGGCTCCGCTTAGGTCTGCGCACCCCGCCCCCCGCCCCAACTTGGGGACCTTCGGGGTAACTTCCCGGGGTCGGCCGCTTCCTCTGGGCCTGGAAGCGCCGCCCGGGGGGACTTGCTTGCAGGGGGTGGGGATGGCCGATCTGAGGGTCCCGGGCCCACCCCTGTCCAGCGAAGCTCGGGGGGCGCCCGGGACCGCAGTCCCGTCGGCGTTCGGCTCCCGGCCGCCGCTCGAACGCGCCCTCGGGGCTAGGCAGGGCCGGGGGCCCCGCTGGGGCCGGACCGAGCGCCAGGTCGGGCGGGGGATCGGAGGATAGGGGAGCGCGGACCGCGGCGGTGGGGGTGCGGGCGTGGCGGGCCGGGGGCGTGTTGGAGATGTGAAGGCTCCGCGCCGAGAGCTCCGCCCTGGGCGGCGGCCGAGCAGGGCCCTGCGGGACCGATGGGCAGCAGCGCGGGCGGAGAGCAGCCTGGGGGCGGCAGCCGAGCCCGGGAATCCTTTCAAGTTCTGGGTTCTCTTTGTTGCGCAATAGAGCCCTGGGGCCATGCGGCCTCATTGGCCCGCGGCCGTGACGTCACGTCGGGGCCCCGCCCGCAGACCCTGCGGAGGGAGTCCGGGGGGGCCCAGGCCCGCCACACCTGCAGCTTGCCCAGCGTTGTCCTAAGGGGAGGGGGCGGCAGGGAGCGGCTCAGGGATGCAAGGGAGGGAGAAGTCCGGTCCTGGAATGCTGCGGAGACTGAGTGTGATGCGGAGTGTTGGGGTCTGGCCTTTAGTGTCCCCTGCTCCCTGTGAATGGGCAGAAGGTGATAACAATCCGGAGGAAGAGGGTCTCCTGGTTTCTGTAGAGCCAGCCCCCTCTCACTCTGCATTTGGAGACCGTGATGTTCACTCCCCATCCCATCCCGGAGATATTCCTTCCCCATCCTAGGACCACCAACCAGCTCAGGAGTCCACAGAGTCTATGCTTCCTCCCCAGTGTTGCCCTGGGCTCTGAGCCTCACTGTTCCCGTCTGTATTGTTGGGATAGTAGGACGGACCCATCTTGCCTGGGTCGGAGGCTCAGAAAGATGACCTCAGCTCAAGGAACAAGAAAAAGCCAAGTATCCGAGCATTTTAATGTTTAAGAAGTCAGGATTTTGATGTCAGACAGAGTTTGGATCCTGGCTCAGGCACATAAGAACGTGGGCAAATGGTTTTACCCCTGCTTAACCATCTTTTAAAAAATATATACATTTATTTATTTGTTTGTTTGGCTGTATTGGGTCTTAGTTACAGATCTAGTTCCCTGACCTGCAGGGATTGGGGATCCCTGCATTTGAAACTCAGAGTCTTAGCCACTGGACCACCAGGGCTGATGGAAGTCCTTCAGACAAGATCACTGGGTGTGTGAATTGAGAGGAGGGCGCTGTTTGAAGGATGAATGTCCCCTGTAGGGCACATTCTCCTGCCCACACCTGGGACCCTTCCCTGAAGTGAGACACTGTTAGGCTAGACTCAGAAGAACTGGCACCATGAAGGGTTGTGCTAGTGGCAGCCCATGGCATCTTCTCCACCATTCTGCACCAGTAATCAGCAGGTGGGCAGCATGAGCTGGGCTGGGCCCAGGGTCCCAGGAGTCAGACAGCCTGCTTGGGCATCTGAGGAAAGGCCTCCCAGTTTGACAGCCACAGAAGCCAATGCAAGTAGAAAGAGACACCAGCCCACCAGGTACATGGTGAACCCGGTTTTCTGTTTGATAACATAAGCCTCTGACCCACAGCAGCATGCGTACTCTGCCCATTCTGGACCCAGAGTAGGCTGCCAGACCCCATGAAGGTACCCATTAGGGTAGCCCTGGGGCCTCATTACCCCCAAAGCTGGACCGTCCCAGGTTTCGGTTGGGGTTACCTTGCGTGTGCCTGCAGGTCTGAGGCTCAAGTACACCTCTGAGCTCAATGTCTTGGACCTTAAGAGATGCCATAGCTCAGAGAGCAGGGAGGCCTTTAGTATATACATCTACACAGCAAGCATTTATTGAGCACTTTCTGTGTGCCTGGCTCCATTCTAAGCACTTTCTGTGGCATAACTTCCTGGCTACCCACATGCTTCTCCAGACAGATACCCTCATGTCCACTTACAGATGAGAAAACTGACACCCAGCTAAGTCATGTAACTGGCTGGGGAGCTGGAGTTGGAGTCTTTAACAGCTCTTTACCCCAAACCAGTGGCCTCTGTATGCTGAGGTCAAGGAGGCTTGCTGGACACCTGAACAACTGCTGGAGGGTCCAGTGGGGCCACCTCTCCTCCCATGCTGGGTCTAGGGTGAGGAAGGGACAGCAGGTGTGTAAGTAGAAGCCTAATGTTTGGGAAGGAAGTTGTCTGGCTCCAGAAGTCTCCCAGCCCCCCTCAAGGCCATTAGTGGGCACTAGTGTGGTCCGGAATAGACTCTCATCTGGGTCAGGGGCCCAGGCAGGCCCGTAGCAAGGGCACAGAAATGAATGAGACTCACAGGACTCAGAGGTCCTTTGGTGTCCACCGGGGTCAAGGCCACACTCTGTACAGCACAAGCAGGGGTGCCCAGCAGTGGGCCGGGAAGTGCTGTTTCCCCTGTCCTGAGCACCAGGGGCCTGCAATGGCCTGTCCACACCAAGCTGGGAGCAGTCCCTGGGAGATCACATGGCTGTGTCTGGTTCAGTGGTACCCGTAAGTGTTGAAAGTGTTAGTCATGTCCAACTCTCTGCGACCCTATGGACTGTAGCCCGCCAGGTTCCTCTATCCATGGGATTCTCCAGTCAAGAGTCCTGGAGTGGGTAGCCATCCTCTTCTCCAGGGGATCTTCCCTGTTGGGGACAAGAGAATTGCAGCCACTGAGATTAAACAGGCTAGAGAGTGAGAAGGCCCAAGTGTAGGCAGCGTATACAGGAGGCCTGCACTTAGTTAGCCCTGTGCCTCTCCCCACCCTGCCTGCTCCGGGCTGTGGCCAGAGTGGCCGACTATGGGGGGCCTCATTTCGGAGGACCGGCCACTGTTCTGTGCAGGGAGATGCCAGGCCGGAAGGGGGGACCACCCTCGCTCTCTGGCAGGATGGGGGAGCTCCC
This sequence comes from Bison bison bison, assembly GCF_000754665.1. NCBI lineage: Eukaryota > Metazoa > Chordata > Mammalia > Artiodactyla > Bovidae > Bison > Bison bison. Next base: position 7,249,529 of record NW_011494861.1, read on the forward strand.
CAACACGTGCCTCCTGCCTGGGTCCTGTGTCCCTGGTTCCTATCCACAGGCTGTCCTTGGGGCCAGGTTCTGGTCCCTGGCCAGCTATAGTCCCATGTTACTCAAGGTGTCCGGAGCACCCACTGTGTTTGTGACCTGGCCTGCCCTGGGCTTTAGAGATGAGGCGTCTACCCACCCAGCTGCCCCCTGGAGGAAGCATCGTCATCCTCATTTCCGAGGACATGAGTGAGGTTTTGTGAGGCCACACAGCTAGTGTGCTGGAGCTTGGTGGGACTCCCAGCCTAGGCTTCTGCCAGGGCCTTCCAGGTATGCCCGGCCATGGAAGGCCTGCTGGGGGCTGACCCAGGAAAAGCAGGCCATGCTTTCCCAGAGTGGGCAGGAAACTGGTCCCTAGATCACCCTTTCCTCACAGAGAGATTCAGGGGCCTCATCCTCCAGGCCTGTCCTCATTGGCCCAATGAAGTAGAATGGATGAAGCTGAGGACCCCCATCGTGCGCTGGGGCAGCGTCATGTGGGCTGCGTGTGGATCTGGGAAGTGTGAAGGTGAGAGGGCTGGTCCTGGGACAACACCAGGTACGCCTGTGGCACAGGGCCCACCTGGGCCTGGCCTGGCAGCTTCCCTGAGGATGCACGCAGCCTGGAAGCAAGCCTAGATGCCACACCTTGACCAGGAATAGATGGAAGTGAGGGGATGTGCATTGATTGAGCACCACTGTATACACCCCCCCCCCCCCCCCAGGAGCCAGGAGTCTTCAGAGAGGAGAGAGGAAGGCAAAGCAGCCCTGCCCAAGCCAGGACCAGACAAATAACGGAGCATCAGGGGACCCCTCTGTCTCCCACTCCCAGGAGCCCCAAGAGCTCTGCTGATGGAGCCAGGGGAGAGTCACTGAGTTCCCTGTGTTGTTCCTGCCCACCCCCCGCAGATGCTCGTGGTCCCTGGTGTCCCTGGGCTGCCACATGTGAGGACTGCTGCGCTAAGCTGAGGCCCAGCTTGAGGAGGATGTCCCAGCCGCCGGCCAGCTCCCGTCTGCACCATGAGTGATGAGAGGCGGCTGCCTGGCAGTGCAGTGGGCTGGCTGGCGTGCGGAGGCCTCTCGCTGCTGGCCAATGCCTGGGGCATCCTCAGCGTGGGGGCCAAGCAGAAGAAGTGGAAGCCCCTAGAGTTCCTGCTGTGCACACTGGCGGCTACCCACATGCTCAACGTGGCCGTGCCCATCGCCACCTACGCCGTGGTGCAGCTGCGGCGCCAGCGCCCCGACTACGAGTGGAACGAGGGCCTCTGCAAGGTCTTCGTGTCCACCTTCTACACCCTCACCCTGGCCACCTGCTTCTCCGTCACCTCCCTCTCCTACCACCGCATGTGGATGGTCCGCTGGCCTGTCAACTACCGGTGAGTTCTTGGGCGGGTACCTGTGTGCACACGAACATCCTAGGCGGGGACGTGTGACTGAGCGCACAGCGGCCTCAGTGTGGGCACACGGCCCCCGTGCGGGGTGCTGCACCAGTGTCACACTGAGGGCTGCAGGGGTGCGTGCATGTAGGTGTGTGTGGGTGTGCAGGTACCCAGTGCAGAAGTGCTTGGGGAAAGGGACGTGTGACAATGTACTTGGGGACCAGGGCAGTGGAGGACCCTCAGGGCTTGGGGAGAGACCCTGTGAGTGATACCAGGTCCCTCTCTGTCTTGTCCCTGCCCTGTGCCAGGCTGAGCAACGCCAAGAAGCAGGCGGTCCACACAGTCATGGGCATCTGGATGGTGTCCTTCATCCTGTCGGCCCTGCCTGCCGTCGGCTGGCACGACACGAGTGAGCGCTTCTACACCCACGGCTGCCGCTTCATCGTGGCTGAGATCGGCCTGGGCTTCGGCGTCTGTTTCCTGCTGCTGGTGGGCGGCAGTGTGGCCATGGGCGCGGTCTGCACGGCCATTGCCCTCTTCCAGACACTGGCGGTGCAGGTGGGGCGCCGGGCGGACCGCCGCGCCTTCACTGTGCCCACTATCGTGGTGGAGGACGCGCAGGGCAAGCGCCGCTCCTCCATCGATGGCTCCGAGCCTGCCAGGACCTCGCTGCAGATCACTGGCCTGGTGGCCACCATCGTGGTCATCTACGACTGCCTCATGGGCTTCCCCGTGCTGGTGGGTGAGCTTGGCAGGTGGTAGGAGCCTGGTGGGGGGACATGGGCTCTGGGACAGACAAGGGCTGGGTATGCTCCAGGCATTAGCGGTTGAATCTTACTCACACTGATCCTTTCAGGAGGCATCATCATCATCATCAAGTTAGGAAACCAAAGTTCAGAGAGGTCAAGTGACCAATATATAGTCAGGGCAGCCATGGTAGGAACTGAGCCCATGTCAGGTGGCTGCAGAGACCAGGGTCTTTCCATCACACTGTAGGAGACTTTCCACCCCGGATCTGGGTGAGATCCACTTGATACAGAGGCTATGGAAGGTGGGGTCACAGGCTTCCTCTTGGACCCAGGTCCCATGGTGGACAGAGGAGGGATGTGGTGTAGCAGAATTGGGTGTGGTCCTGAATTGGGGGGCAGGGCAGGCCTGGAATGTGTGCTGGAGAGTTGGACTTGATCCCAGCAGCCGAACAAGCTTTCTGGTGGCACTAGTGTTAAAGAACCCACCACCTGCCAGTGTGGGAGACCTAAGAGATATGGGTTTGATCTCTGGATCGGAAAGATCCCTTGGAGAAGGGCATTTCAACCTGCTCCAGTATTCTTGCCTGGAGAACCCCATGGACACAGGAGCCTGGCGGGTTACGGTCCATGGGGTCACAAAGAGTTGGACACAACTGAAGCAACTTACGGAGAAGGCAATGGCACCCCACTCCAGTACTTTTGCCTGGAAAATCCTATGGACGGAGAAGCCTGATAGGCTGCAGTCCATGGAGTTGCTAAGAGTCTGATACGACTGAGTGACTCGACTTTCACTTTCACTTTCATGCATTGGAGAAGGAAATGGCAACCCACTCCAGTGTTCTTGTCTGGAGAATCCCAGGGACAGGGGAGCCTTGTGGGCTGCCGTCTATGGGGTCGCACAGAGTCAGACACGACTGAAGTGACTTAGCAGCAGTAGCAGAAGCAACTTAGCATGCACGCACCAGCAGCTGAGGAAGGTCAAGGTGAAGGCTGGTCTGAAGACCCTGCCAGGTAGGGTCCAAGGCCCATGGAGGCTGCCTGGGCTCCTGTCTATGAGGCTGTGCCCCAGGCCTAGCCCAAGAATGATGTCTGGACTCAGTAGCTGAGCCCTCCCACCCATAAGGTTCCAGCCCAGCCCCTGGAGGGTCTAGAGCTGGACAGGGACTGGTGGAGGGGCAAGGACGCAAGAGAGGCTTCATCCTAAAGACATCACTGCAGGACCCCAGCCTCAGCAGGTGACAGGTGGGGGGGCAGCTTCATAGGCAGGGTGTAACCCCACCCTTAACGGGTCTTGTACCCCTTAGGTGGAGACCTCCTGTGTGCAGTGGGGCCCTTTGCTGGGAGAGGGAAGGCACATGTGTGAAATTGCAGAGCCAGATGGGAATAGCAGTGGGGGGAGGGCCCCCCAGCTTCTCTCCAGCAGGGAATAGATGGGAGTACTGTTTACAGAACCCACATGATGCTGCAGGCCTGGTGCAGTGTCTGGAAACTTTGCCTCAAGATGTTCTTAGCCCACTTCACGGATGAAGAAACTGGGCCCCAGAGAGGTTTAGCATCATTCTGAAGGTCACACAGCTTGCGTGGAAGAACCAATGTATGTCTACCTCATGCCCACTTCAGCTCTGAAAGGGGAACAGTTCAGTGTCTCTAAGTGGAGGAGTGAACTCCCCTGGGAGCAGAGGAATGAGGGGCCCCTGGGCCATGACCCAAAAACCACCGAGTTAGACCCTCTGATCCTCAGAAACTGCTTTGATTCCCCACTTGGGTCTGAGGTCGACCCCCAGAGTAGAGGCAGGGCCAAGGAGATCACGAGCCAGGGAGCAGGGAGGATGGTAGAAAGGCCCTGAACTGGGAGATTGGAGACCTGGCTCTCAAAAATGGGATGGTAATCCTGGGTCCCTGTCCTCGGGTAGTCACGGATGAAATGAGGGAGGCTGTACCCAGCGCTTCCCGGTGCACACGCAGTCTGGTGACTGTCCATCTTGGCACTGAGCAGCTGTCAGTGGGCGGGCATGGACTTCTCCCTTCACATTCCAGCCCTTTCCTGCCCAAGAGCCCAGAGTTCTGTCACCTCCTCTGCCTCCTTCTCTGGCAGGTGGGCAGTCAGACCTGCCCTGCATATGGGAGAACTGAGGCTGGGAGGGGAAGCGGGGTGATGGGGGTCCTGCCGGGTGCCAGGCCGACCCGTGTGCCCACAGGTGGTGAGCTTCAGCAGCCTACGGGCAGACGCCTCAGCGCCCTGGATGGCACTGTGTGTGCTGTGGTGCTCAGTGACCCAGGCCCTGCTGCTGCCCGTCTTCCTCTGGGCTTGTGACCGCTACCGCGCTGATTTCAAGGCTGTCTGGGAGAAGTGTATGGCCCTCATGGCCAACGATGAGGAGTCGGATGATGGTGAGGATGGCCCCGTGGAGAATGGCGCCTGGGGGAGATCACTGGAGTCAGTGGGAGGACAGGTTTCAGATCCACCGATTTACCCCACAGGTGCTTGAACCCCTACTGGACCCAGTGTCCCATGGAGCATTCTCCTGTCTGGCTTGCCCCTCTACCAGGGTTTCAGTTAAGCAGATGTTCCGGTTAACAGAGTGGCTGTGGACTCCAGCCTGAATGTTTCCTGGAGTCTCTGACTTTAGGGGTCTTGGCGAACTGCCCCCTGGGGCTCCTGAGCACCAGTCCTGTCTCTCCCCAGCAGTAACAATGTGACCCTTGGCTGAGCCCTGCTACCTGCCAGCCGGTGTCAACTCCTTGTGTCTATTTAGTTCCTGGCCCCATAGAAGAAACTGGCTCAGGGTCTGTGACTTCCCCAGCCCCTCAACTAAAAGGGGGCAGAGTCAGGATTTGAATGGAGCACCCTGCCCATCTCCTTTTTTGCTAACTGGCCCACCAGCCCTGCGTGTGTCTCTGGGGGTCCCTGGGGTTCACTCCTGAAGCCCCCCAAGTTTCCATGGCCCTAAACTTCTGCCCTGCCCTGCAGATACCAGCCTGGAAGGTGGCGTCCCCCCAGACCTAGTGCTGGAGCGCTCCCTGGATTACAACTATGGGGGCGACTTTGTGGCCCTGGACAGGATGGCCAAGTATGAGCTCTCTGCCCTGGAGGAGGGGGGCCTGCCCCAGTTCTACCCTCTGCGGCCCTTGCAGGAGGACAAGATGCAGTACCTGCAGGTAGAGACGGGCAGGGCTGGAGACGTGCAATATGCATGTGGGGGATACCCTGACCTCTCCAAGGCCTTTCCTCTCTGAGTAGGAGCCCATCTTGTGCCTGCCCTGTCTCCCAGGGTTGCCTTTCACCTCCCAAGATGGGCTGGCCCCAGGTCACAGAGCCCATGGGGGGCACCCCAGCCCCTTTGCCCCAGTTCCCTTGTGCCCTAGGAGGGTGCTCAACCTGGCACCTGTGTCATTTCCTTGGGGCTTAGCACCCTACTCAAGGGGACTGCTCCCGAGTTGACCCAAGCTACGGATGACAACACTGAGATTTGGAAAGATCGTCAGTTGCCCCAAATCGCACAGCTTCAAACCAGGGGCCCCTGGCCTGGTGACGCCTGACTCCAGGCCACCCTGCCCGGTGAGGGGAGGCTAGGTCCCCATTTTCCAGGAGGGTAGCGGGAGTTAACCCCACGATCCTCACAGGTCCCGCCTACGCGACGCTTCTCTCACGACGACGCAGACGTGTGGGCCGCCGTCCCGTTGCCCACGTTCCTGCCACACTGGGGCTCCGGCGAGGACCTGGCCG
>NW_011494861.1:7255910-7259436 GCF_000754665.1 Bison bison bison
CACGCATTCCGGGACCCTGCGGACTGGCCTGAGCGCGTCGTGGGGCGAGCCCGACGGTCTGCGCGCGGCGGGCGCAGGTAGCACCAGCAGCTTCTTGAGCTCGCCCTCGGAGTCGTCGGGCTACGTCACACTGCACTCGGACTCGCTGGGTTCCGCGTCCTAGGACCCGCTGGCGCCTTGCCAAGTCACCAGGCGGGCCGGGCCGCCTACGGGGCCAAAGCACCAAAGATGCCACCCTAGTCCTGGCTGGGCTTGGGCAAGCTTCCCGGACATGTGCCAGCCTTGACGGGGCGACCATTGCCTGGAGGGATGACGCCTGCCCTGGACAACCACCCTGGGTACGGACCAGCCTCTGGGCAGGGCACCTCCGGGGCAGAGTAAGGCTGGGGCCTGGGAAAAGGCGGGCTCCACACGGAAGCGACTGGGCTAGGGTGACGGTGGTGGTGGGTTGCCCAGAGAGGGACACCACCAGACAGAACAAAGCTCAGCCGCACAGGAGCCACCGGACTCCATCCGGCTTTCCACTCTGCACTGTAATTGTCACACCTCAGGGGGTGGGGTACAGAGGGTCTCTAAGCACAGGGGTCTTTGGAGCCCAAACCAGTTCTCTGAGCAGGTCTCCCTGCTGACCTGTTCTGCCTCGCTTTCCCCATCTGTGATGAGCAGGTGACCATGTTAACTCTCAGGACTGTTTGGACAGGTCTCCTGGTCTGTGTGCCCTGGCCACGGAGTGGACAGGGAGGGAAAGTAGCATAGGATCCTCCCAGGGTCCTCTGTGGGGGTCAGTCTTCAGTGGCCTAGTGTGGCCCCCAAGCCTGAGGCCTCCCACGCTTAGTGTCCCTGGCCCCCTTGGGCATTCTCCCCAGCCAAGCTCAAGTGCAACACTTGCACCATCACCAGTGGTACCACACTCACTTTGACCCCTATTAGCATCCCTTCCCTCATCACTCTGCCTTCATTGTCTGTGCCCACCACATCAGCCACCTGTGGGACCCCCGCCGTGAAGGTTGTGGGGTACGTGGTGGAGAGAACTGAAGCAAAGCAGGAGTGGGCTTCCTTATCTCGGTGCCCATCCCCAACCCGTGCATGTCTGGCCAGAAAGGGATCTTGGCTTAGAGTCCTCCCAGGTTCTGGGTGTAAGGTCTGGTCCATGGTGAGTCTTCCTCCACCCTGAGTCAGGACTCTCTTGCTGTCCATGCTAGGCACACCTCTTGCAGACCTGGGCTTGTCCATGGACCCTCAGGGAGTGTCTGCTGGGTTTTGCATGGAGGAAGACCCTAGGCTCAGGCTAAGAAGAGGCCCAGGAGTACCCATAGACCTTGGGTTGTAGGGGCTGGGGTGTATGCAAAGGCAGTCCCATCCTATCCCCTGCCTCCATGCAGTGGCCCCTACCTGTGAAGGTCTGGAGTGGGTTCCAGGGGCCTGTGAGGGCCTCTTCCCTCCTGCTCTGCAATCTGGAATTGCAGCACTGCCTCTGCCCCTCTGGGGGCTGATCCGGCTTCCTCACCCTTCAGACAGTGTCCCAGCTCCAGAGAGACCTGGGGAGGACTACACAGCTCTGTCTCAGCTTCAGAGGCCCCTTCAGTCTCTGGCTGTGGGGTAACTTGCGGGGAGGAGCTGGTTTACTCACCCGCAAGGTGAGTAAATCAGAATGTTCCAGTCAAGCCTCAGCCATGGGAGGCCTGCCTCGACAACGCTGTTGTGCCTTTAAGGATCGACATGTCATGTGGGGGCAGAGGTCACCAGTTAGCTGCTGTCCCCCCCGACCCCCCATCAGGCTGGCCGATTTGTCCACCTTGAGTTTTCACTCTGTGTATTTCATATCCAACGGCAATACTTGCAGGGAGGCATGGTCCCCTCAAGTCCTCCAGGCCTAGATTTTATAAAATTAAAGAGGAGGGAGAATCCCAAGTGGAGGCCCCCAGGGCCTGGGGCTTCCCTCTCTCACTTTGTTTAGTTTCCAGGCCTGTTTGCTGCCTTGATGAGCAGCTTGACCCTGGGTTCACCGGGGAGGGAGTTCTGTCTTCATACCACCGCCCAGCCCAGAGCCAGGGATCTGTTTGTAGTTTTTTCACAACTGAGCATTTCTCTTCTGTACAGACTCCAATAAAAACTTCCTATATAATTTGCACCAGGCAATCCCAGGCCAGTTTCATGGAAACACCTCCCTAGAATCTAACAGCACTGCTGGCCAGCTGCCCCTAAACGTCTCTCCCTCTGGGTCCTGAATTCCTCCTCCAGTGCGCCCGCCCTTTGGGTCGAACTTGACTTTTTCCTCTCTGCAAATCCTGCAGGTGAGTCGGGCCAGGAGCAGCAGCCTGGTGGGCTCCAAAGCCCTGTGAGTGCAGGTGGCTGCGCCTGCCTAGGGATGGCTTCAGGGACCCCTAACCCCAGTGAGGCTGGTTCTGAGGGCGAGAAAGTGTTGGTTGCTCAGTCATGTCCGACTCTTTGCTACCCCATGGTCTGTCCAGGCAAGAATATTAGAGTGGGTTGCCATTCCATTAGCTAGGGGATCTTTCCGAGCCAGGGATCGAACTTAGGTTTCCTGCATTGCAAGCGGATTCTTTACCATCTGAGCTACCAGGGAAGCCAGGGGCACTGCGATTGGAGGCGTGCCTGGGGAGGCGGACTCATTGTGCGGGTTGACCGGCCCACCAACCGGGGCTGGGATTTGTAGGACGCGCCCCTGGGTCCGCGGTGTAAGGGCGCCACCTAGTGGCCCTCAGGCTTAGTGTCCAAAAGCGGAGACCCAAGAGGCCGCCCCAGGACCACCACTGCGGGACCCCAGTTCCGGCTCCAGAGAGCCGGCTGGTCAGGTAGGGGAGTCGGGCCGCCTCTCTCCGCGGTCTGACCAGAACGGGTTTAGCACAGGGCAAGACAGGGGCAATCCCAAAAGAAATGTTTTATACAAGGTTGATGTTTGTACTTCAAACAGATTACCCAAGTAGGCATCATGGGAGAAATTAGAACCTTCATGGCCTCTTTATACCCATTCCACAGGTTCGCACTGTCTTTATTCTGAATTTCAAGATGGTGGGAGGAGGTGCCGCGATCTCCTGGTCTCAGCGCAGGATCCCTGTTCTCTACGCCTCCGGCCTGCTCTTCGAGGGCCGGGACTCCCGGGCTTGAGTCCGGATATAGCAATGACTTCATTTTCGGAGGCGTTAACCGTCGCACAGCGCTCCGAGGGTTGTCAAGGATGGTGGGCTCCCTGGAGGCAGCGGTCTGAGGCCTAGAGTCTGGAAGGCCGAGGTCTTTTCCGAGTGGGGATTAGTGAACTGTTCCTTGGGAGGAGCCGGAGGCTGCTCTAGCATATCTCCAGTTGGCAGGACGGTGCGCGGGGTTCCTACCAGGAGCCTCGCGGAGCAGGGCGTCGGGTGGCGGTGGCGGTAGGCGGAGCACCTCACCGGGCGGGACCTCTGATGAGGGGGCTTTTGAGAGAACTGACTTCCGAGCGCGAGCCAGCGGGTGGGCCGCGCCGCGTGCGGAGGGGGTGGGAATCCGTGGAAGCCGGTCTAGGGTGGGG
>NW_011494861.1:7259549-7263550 GCF_000754665.1 Bison bison bison
CCCTCGCTAGCGGGGCGGGGCCTGGCGCGCTTTGTGCCTGTGGGAACCCGGCGTCCCCAGCCCGCTGAATGGGCCGGGGCGGGGCAGCAATTCTCCTCGCTGCGAGGGGTCCGCTCTGGGCCTCTGCGGACGGCGACCTTCCCACCGCCGCGCGGCTGCGGGGCGGGGGAGAGGGCGGGCTGTCCGCCGAGGGCCCTGGGAAAGGGGCGCAGCCCGGGACACCTCCTCCCAGCCCCACTAGAGGGTGGGAGGAGCAGAAAGCGGGTCCAGCCTGAGTAGCTAGGACTGGGGCAAGGATGGGGTTATGCCTAGACGCTCAGAACCCGGTCCAATCATAGCTTCGTGTATTTCCGCGAGTTAGCAGAGACGCGGCCCCCTCCCGGTCACCCCGTCCTGGGACCAGAACCGACGACTGGGGTCCCGACCGTTCAAAACAGTCTCTGCGTCCTCAGGCCAGAGGAGGGTCCCCTTGAGTCCGAGGCCGCATCTGAGCCTCACCAGGGTCGCCACAAGCGCAGCCCGGGCTCCGGGCTCTCCGCGAAGCGGCGAGAAGTCGACTGCGGGGCCGGGATGCTGGTGGAGGCGCCGGGGAGACCGCCAGAGAGGAGGCGCCGGGGTGGCGGGGACCGCGATCCGCCGGCGGCCGGAGCAGGGGCCCAAATTGGGGGCGCGCAGGGGCCGCGCCGCGCGGGCGCCTCGGGACCAGGACTGGCGCTGTCCATGGTACTGCCACCCCCGCGCTCGAGCACCAGCAGGCCGTGCAGACCGGCGCCGCCCTCCTCTCCACGCCGCAGAAGCTGGCTAACGCCGGGCAGACAGCCGCGGAAGCCCGACGGGTACTCAACTCCGCTGGGGACCGGCCAGAGCCCTAGGGGGAGGGCAGCGGACGAGAGAAATGTTGAAAGGAGGGGAGAACAAGGGAGGTGGAGGAGGAAAAGAGAGATGTAGAGAGGAGAGAGAAAGGGAGGGGAGAAGTGTGGAGGGAGGGAAGAGGAGGGAGAGGAGGAAAGGAAGAGGAGGGAGAAGAGAGAGGGACGATTAGGGAGGGAGGGCGGGGAGGCCGAAACTCATCCCCTGCCATGGGTCCAGACGTTCACTCACTCGGATTACAAGTCTGCAGCCAGCCAGGCTTTTGCTGCCTCCCTACTTACAGCAATACCTCCTCACTCAGCCGCCCTGAGCGGTTTTCTGTTCATCTCTCCTTTATCTGGCCTTGTAGAATCCATGGCTCTGACCCCTCCAGCCCTCCTCCAGCCCCTTGCCCCACCCTCCCAGGTCCTCCTTCTACCTTGCACCGAGTTCTGAAGGCTTTTCATGTACTTGACACTCAGCTCCAGTATGTCCGCCTTCTCCAACTTGCGTTTCCGAATCTGCGGGTCCATGGAAAGGGACGGCAGCCTGGGTTCAAGCAAATGAGGCCGGGGATTATATCACCCCCTCTACCTCCACCGTGTCCCCGGTCTCACCTGGTGCGAGTAGTGTTTCTCTAGCAACGATTTGAGCTGCTCCAGTGACACATTAATGCGTGCCCTTCGTTTCTTCTCCATCAGCGGCTTGGAGACCTGTGGGTGAGCAGTAGTTACATGACCTGCAGAGCCTCGGCCCTCTGGGCACCTTCTGTCCTACCCCTCACCCCTGCAACCCTCAGAACCCCAGACCTTGCGGAAGTTGCCAGTGGGGCCGCCAGAGCTGCCCTGGGTCTCGGGCTGAGTGCCCATTGTGTCCTAGTGGAGCCGCTGGAGGCAGCACCACCTTTATATGGAACCCTCGTTTACATGTCAATGAGGCGCTCCTGGACGAGTGGAACCCCGAGGGGGAGGGGTGAGAGGGGGACAAACAAGCAAGTTCCCCACCTCTCTCTGCCTGTTTTCTCCCCTTAGCCCAGGCCTCACCTCCAGTCTTTCCTTTATCCCTCTCATCCTCACCTCTTCCTGAGTCTGAGATTCCTTCCCATGCCCATGCTCTCCAAACCCTGTACCGTCCCAGTCTCCCTAGGTTCTGGGCCTCACCAACAAGCCCACTGGGGGAGGTCCAAGAGCCCAGCTGGCTGCAGGCCCTGTTAATGACGGTGACTGAGCACCGGGCCTCCTATGGCCTGATGAAGATACAGAGGCTGGGAGTGCCCACCAGTGAGGCCTTTCCTCCGGCTTCACGCTCTGGCCACTGGCGACACCGCATTAGTCTCCCTAATGTTGGGACAATACAGCGATTTTCTGCCTGTGGCCACTGAAAGCCGGGCCCGCAGGGGCCACGCAGCAACATGTGTCTCATTAAAGCGTGCAGCCCACCCTCGGGGCCACAGCCAGCCTCCTCTTCGCTGGGACCTCGGGACTGGGAGAGGTACTGTGCTGGGGTGCAGACTGGGCTCAGGGGCCCTCTGGCCCTATTAGGACCTAAACCACTCTCTTCAAGCTGGGGAGGGGCAAGCTGCAGGCAGCCTCAGGACAGGGCAGTCAGAATAGCTTCTCCTTCCTCCAGTCCTGAGTCTTCAGGCTGGATGATTCAGTCTCTGTTCCCTTACAGGGAAGGCCTGGGAATTTATTCCCCCAACCCCTGCCCCTTAGCCTTCTCAGGGTCCCAACAAGTGGGAGGTGGGGGTGAGGAAGACCACTGAGCCTCCAGAGAGCGCATCACTGGAGGCCCAAGATGCCAACGCCTTCTTCATTATTCAGGCTGAAGACTCAAGCTCAGAGGAGGAGGCCCCATGCCAGCAGCGGCTGGGTGCTCCAGCAAGACTCCTGGGCAATCCCTGCTTGGGCTTCAGCAACTGGACTACACTAGCGAGGGACGGGAATTGTCCATTCGGGGGAGTCCCTGGGTTCAAACCTACACATCTCCCTTGACTGAATTCTCTTGGCCTCAGTTCATGAACATGCAGCCCCCTACTGCTGCTTGTGAGGGCGATGGGGAAGTCACAAGGACCCAAAAGTTCAGTACAGGAGCCCTGCTGCTGATGACTTTACAACCTGGCCTTTGCAATGAGGGGGAGGGGAAATTGCTGGGTCCTTGGTGGGCCCCCAGCTCCCTAGAGCCGGAGCATCCTCTCTGACATCCACCCCCGCTCGGAGTATTGACCGGCCCTGCCCGGCAGCGGCGTTCCTAGGCGCCAAGCAGCGTGGAGAATCGCGCCCCTCCCTCCTTTCAGTCAGAAGCTTGGTGACCGTGGCTCTTCCTCCCCGGCCGCAGGGCCCTTAGTTCAGATCGGGACCGGGCCGGGCCCCGGGCGGTACGCGGGGCCGCGGCTGAACTGCGGGCGCTGGCACGCGCCGGGCAGCTTTGAAGCGCCGGGGCCGCGGGGCCCGAGTGGCTTCCGCGCGCTCGCTCGGGCTTGGGGGGCTCGCGGGGGGGCGGGTGGCGGCGCGGTACAAAGGTGCCTCCTGGCGGGAAGGCGCGGCTGGGCACAAAGGGGGCAGCCGAGTGTTAAGGGCATTGTGCTGGCCCCACAAAGCCGCGCCCGCGCCCGCCTCCTCGGGACCAAACTCCTGGCGCCCCGCTGCGCGCGGGCTTCCAGCTGCGGCACATCTGCACACAGGAGGACGCGCGCCTCGCTCCGGCGGTCTCCCTCATCCCCGCTCCCTGCACCAAGGTGGGCGCGCGCCTCGCTCCGGCGGTCCCCTCACCCCCGCCCCGCTCTCGAGGAGTGCGGGCAGCCGGGCAATTTGTCCTCTAATTACTAGCCCTCCCCATAGACCGCCGTCCGCGCCTTTCAGCGCCGGCGGTATTAGCAAACCAATGGCCCTCTGCGCAGCAATCGCGGCCAGCAGCGGGGGAACCGGGCCCGCCCTCTCTCCAGAGTTAGGGCCGCAATAAAGGGGCCCACAAGATGCCCCCGCCTGCACCCAGGCATCCGCAGGTCCTAGAGCCCAACACTCCTCTAGAGCCCGTGCCTTAAGATCTTGGCCGCGCTGGGTGGGGCCGCTCACTTGGGTGGCTTAGTGTTTCTTAAGCAGTGGAAAATTGACCGCAAAATGCGCTAATTCGCAATGTTCTGCTCTGGCTGC
>NW_011494861.1:7263650-7268597 GCF_000754665.1 Bison bison bison
TGGGCAAAGCCGGCCCAGGCAGCCCAGGGCGGCCCTGGAGGAATTCGAGTGGTTAAGCTCCGCCCCCGCCGGCTTAACGGGCCTCCACCTAGGCTGCCCCTACCCTCACCTTCATTCCCCACCCCTACCCCAGCACTGCCCGCTGCGTCCCCTCCCCCTCAGGAGGTCCTCAGGCCGGCATCTCCCCACCTAGACTGACTCGCCTCCCTCATTTTCTGGGCTTGCCCGGGTCCTCGCGCGGCTTTCTTGCCACCATCCTTGCCATCAACCTTGACTAAGCTGGTTGAGGATCGCACAGGACTCAAGACTGAAAGGAGATCTCCGTGCAAATTCTATCTCACCTTCCCCACTCCCCCATCTTCAGAGTGTTTTCAGCCACCCTTTACCCTTAATTCAGGCTCTGTCTTCTGACAGCAGGTTCCCCCACTAAGTTAAAGGCAGATTTTTGCATTTGGCAAGGTCACTGGGAAAGACAGGAGTCTCCATCGAGATGTTGCTTGGAGACCCAGGCTAGGGACCCGCAGGTGTGTTTGCAAGTTTTGCGTCTGGGCATCCTAGACACCCTCGGGCAGGCCAGGCTCCGAGGGCGCGCAGAGGCGGGGGAGGCGTTTTTTTCCAGGTAGAGAGAGAGGCAGCGGGTTCACTTCTTCACTTAGTTCCCTGAGAGCAAGCAGAACCAAGCACCCTCGGGCTGCCGGTAAGGGCATAGACCAACTTAGAAACCGGACTTATGCAAGCCGGGATGTGGGCCACTGACTCCCTTTCCATCTTTAGCCTCTGGGGTTCCCAGAGGGCTTGGAAAAGAGCACAAGTCCAGGCAGAGCCCTGCGGAGATTGTGGAGTGGGGCAGAGGACAGAGGCCTCAGTTGCTCAATCAGGAAAAATTCCTTCTATAGCCCAGGGAAGTGTTGGGGGCCTTCCAGGGCTACTCAATGCCAGTTGCTTCCTCAGGCTGGGGAATTTAAGGCCACAAGTGACCTGTGCTTTTGTCCTCCCTTCTTCGATTTGGTTTTACGACTTTGGCAAAAGAAAGAACATCACAGAATGATGCAGCCTCTCGAGGGCCCTGGGTGGGAACCTCTTCCTTCCTGCAGTCCCTAGGCATGTAAAGCTACCCTAACCGGCGGTGCTGTGGAGGCTGCCCCTGGTGCAGTGAGTGGAGGGAGAAAAGTGCGTACCCCTCCCCCTCCCACAATGTATTTCAAAATGGAATGAAGTGATGGCTCCATGTAATTAACTATTGAGACACAGCAAAAGCGCCAAAATGACTCAACCAATTGTCTCCAGATGGGGTTGGAGAGGCTGCGATTGTTTAACTCTCTTTAGCAGGGTTAGGACTCCGAATAGCCAGGCAGCGGAGGGCCCTCCGGAGCACAAAGGCTGGGACTCCGGTGAGTGCATCAACACTGAACCCGGCTGGCCCAAAGCGGAGAGAGCGAATTCCCGGAGACCCTCATTGTCCCAGGCCTTTGTGCTTCTCCCCAGCTGGCTCTAATCTTTAAATATTTACCCGGCCCCTTTGTGCCCATATGACTTATGCACTTTGGACTGATGTGCTCATAAATTACAAGTCATTTACCAGACTGTGGGGAGGGGGCTTTCATGCCTGGAGCAGGGAGAGGCCAGAGGAAGGGAAAGGAAAAAAAGCTTTTGGAGGGTTAGAGTGAGCTGCAGCCACACTGGATAGGCCTCTCCTGGCCTCTGTGTGAAAAGTGGATGGGGCAGAGGCCTGTGAGTGACAAGGAGTCCCAGGAGACCTCTCTGACAATGTCTGACCGCCTGACTGGAGACCCACCAGCAGGAAGGAGGGAGAGGCAGAGTTCCCAAGCTGTTTCCGACTCGGTGTCATGCTTGGACAGGAGTCAGCTTTTCATCCTGGGAAGCTGGTGTGGATGGAGGTGCTTGGTTAGCACCCATCCTTGCCCCTGTCTCCTACTTGCTCTGCAGCAACCCCCCCCCCACCGCCGACCTTGCTACAATTCCTCTTACTTAATAAAGCAACCCTGTTTGAAAAAAGGGAGCCTAATTTCATCTCAGCCTGCAATTTAACTTGGAAAAGTCGATATGGTTCTTTAAAGGGCTCGCTCTTTAAAACTCTTGTTGGGCCCAGGATGGAAAGCCACCTCAGCTGGTGGGTGGGTGGCTGGCTGGGGGTCGGGTGGGGAAGGGAGGCCCCAGAAAAGGACCTTCCTGCATGAGAAAGGGGTCCCTTTGTACATGCCTTACAGCTCCTAGAACAAAACACATTCAAATGGTTATTTAGAGGTGGGAGGAAAAAAACAAAAACAAGCAAGGCATCTTCAGGCTGAGCAGTTTTTATTTTCTTTTGTACGTGTGCTGATCCTTTATCCTGGCGGATGACAAACTGGAGGGACACTTGGAGAGCTGGGTGGTGAATGGACTTGTCTGATTAGCTCCCTTTCCTCTCTGGTGGCAAAACCTGTTTGATCAGATCTCTGTTTGAGTTTCTGTCTGTATCTGTGTGAGTTACTCTTCCTCTGTGTGCCTGTGTGTATCTCCATGTGACTGTTTCTCTGGGTCTATGTCAGTGCATGCACACATTTGATTACTTGCCTTTACCTTCCATCACTCCCCTGTGAACCCTGGGTCCTGACAGATTCAGAACTCTAGTAGTGTCTGTCGTGTATGACTCTTTGGGACGCTATGGACTGTAGCCCACCAGGCTCCTCTGTCTCTGGAATTCTCAAGACAAGAATAGTGGAGTGGGTTGCCATTTCCTTCTCCAGGCTCTAGTGACTTCTAAAAATTCCCCTGCACCCCTAGTCTGGCCCCACCTGGGAGGGGATGATCTCCCCGTTCTTTCTCCCTTCTCCACGATGAGAATGATGGAGATGTATGGTCCAAGGGAAACTGATGGACAGAGAAGAGACAGTTGCTCAAGCCCTCCAGTCTGGATTACATGTTATTTTGTGCACCTCCCCCAGAACAGGAACTGTCCCTGGGGCAAATCAGATCCACTAGTCTGCGTGGAAAGCTGAGGCCACTGGCTAGAAAGGGAGCTTCCTGGGAGCAGCCCTCTACCCTAGGACCAAACTCACTCCCAGGAGTGAAGATGCGATAAGCACCCTCTAGTGGCCGTGAGGTGTCCTGGCGATGCTAGAGAGGTCTTGAGTGGGGGAGCTGGTAGAAACTGGGGGCAGTGGCAAGAATCCCTGCTCTCAACCCCCAGAAAAGGCCCAGGCTTCCTTCCCACATGACACTGCAACTGGGTGACATTAGATTTTTAAAACATTAAATCTTCTTTCAGTCCCCATCTACTGAGTTTAGCAAATGTCTTCTGAGCACCTTTTAGATACTGGGCTTACAGATTATCAACAGGAGATTGGAGTCAGGATCCCCATTTCACAGAAAGTTGAGGCTCATCGAGGTGCCTTGCCCAAGGTTACAAAGCTGCTGAGCCAGACTCTCCATCCTCCCCTGAACCCAGCTGTCCAGACATGAGGCCTCCTGCCAGGTTCCACAAAGACAGAGAAGGGTAGGGTGGCCAGAGCCTCAGATGAAGGCTGGGCTGACCACTAGGTGGGCCGGGCATATTGCTCGCTGCCCCACTGCTCTAGGTTCCAGCTTCCCCTGGGGCCTGTCCCCTATCCTGCTTCAGGCTGGCTTCCTCCTGCCTCTGTGTTTGCAGACTCTGTCCCCTCCCTCCCTCTCTTCTCCTGTAGCTGCCCTTGCTCTCATTTCCAGCCGCAGGCTGCCAGTACCAACTCTCCCAGGCAGACTCCTACCCCTCCCATGGGTCTCTCCTCGGGGTCCCTCTCATTCCTGCTCTATCCTCACTTGGTTCCGGCCTCACTCTCATCCCATAGTAATTTATTCTAGTCATTTGCTTACTTGCCCTTCTCCTCCATCATCCATCCATCACCCGAAGTGGAGGCATTTACCCTTCCAAAAAGGAACAATTTTTCTTTAGTTTCTTTTTTTGCTGTGACTTGGCATGCGGGATCTTAGTTCCCTGACCAGGGATGGCACATTGGCCCCCTGCATTGGAAGTGTGGACCGCCAGCCAGGAAAATCCAAAAAAAAAGAGCAATTTCTAATTATAAAATAATATATATTGATTTGGGCCATATGGGAAATACAGAAACCATATAAAAAAGATAGCTTAAGTCTCCCAGAGTTCCCCTACCACTAGAAGATTACTGCTGTGAAATAATTTTGGCTTCTATTCCAATCATTTTCCCAGGTTCATCCGTATACTTTTGTTTTTCCCAAGTGAAGTGAGGATCACACTGAAAAGTTTTTCATTCTGTCCTATAAAATAACGTCCTGAGGATTTCAACCGTTGGCCAACATTCTCCCCCGACACGAAGTGAAGTGGGCGGTCATCCCCTCGTGAATGCCGCAAGGGCCCCCAGCGGGGCGCTTGGAGACCCTGCCGAGGGCAAGGCGGTCCCTGCGCGCGGACCTTGCGGGGCCCGCCGGGCAGGGTTGGGTGGAGGCGGATCGCCGGCTCGCGCTTTGCATGCCCAAGTGTCGGTTTCGCAGGGGACCACACAGCCGGGGAGAGGAGAAAGCTATAGATTTCATGTGATTTTTCCGGATAAGGGACATCCTGAAGTTTGGGGCTGACTCCTGGCAGACACCGGTGGTGACTTCTCGGCTCAGGACCCAGGTTCCCCGCGGCGCCCCCCTCCGGCGCCCCCCTCCGCCCCGCCTGGGTCAGGTAGTTCCGGTTGGGGGCACAGTGGGGCGGGGCCGCGGGGCGGGGCGCTCCCGCCAAATTCAGGCCCCAGCCACGCGGCGCGGCGGTATCGCGAGAGCTTGCCCGCAGCGTGCAAGTCCGGGCGGCTCCCCTTCGCGGCCGGCGTCGGCGGCGCAGTGCGCAGGCGCGGCGGGCAGGTTTCCCAGGGCTACAGCCGGCGCAGCCGCCGGCTTGACCGCCTCCCTGCGCCATGGCAGGCTGCGCGGCGCGGGCTCCGCCGGGCT
>NW_011494861.1:7268787-7287032 GCF_000754665.1 Bison bison bison
GCACTGTATCCCGCCGGGGTCTAGGTCCAGGTCGGCCGACAGCGCGGCCCGCGAGAGGGGCTGCCTCCTCCGGCCGTGTTCTTAAGCAGTTGCGAGTTCAGGCGGCGGGAGGGCGCCCTCCCCGTCAGTCCTGGGGGGCGTGGGGTGAGGGCCCCCTCCGCCCGGCGGAGTGGGTGGAAAATTGCAGTTGGCGCGGTTCAGCAGCTGCGGCAGATGAGCGCGTGGGGTGGGAGTGAGCGGGCCCACGAGTTCTTTTATGTAATTTGAGGTGTGGAGAACTACCTACCTACTGTCAAGTCTGAGGTCAGAGGCCCCCGCAGTAACGTGGAAGGGGCTGGGCGCGGAGTCCTGGCTGTCCCGACTGGATTCGCTGCGTGGACTTGGGAGAATCCGGCCAATACGCTAGGTTTACGCTGTTTTCCCACAGCCCTGAATAATAACAATCCTAATAGTAATGGTAGCTAAAAACTTCTATAGCACTTCCTCTTAAGTACTTTACATGGGTCATTCTCACAGGAGTCCTCAAAGGTAGGTACTGTGGTCATCCCCATGTGTAGATGGAGAAGCCCAGGTGCAGAGAGGTTAAGTAACTTGGCCTAAGGCCACAGAGAGAGGTGAGTTTGGGATTAAGTCCAGGCAGCCCTGCTTCACCCCTTTAACCTCTGAGCAAGTCGACTCAATGGACTTGGTGGTGGCCTACTTAGGCCAGGAAGTAGGACATATGCTCTGAACAGCCAGGTGACTGAGCCTCTTTTGGGTCCGTTTCAGATAGCCATCCGAGCCTGTTTCCTTGGCTTTGTGTTTGGCTGTGGAGTGCTGCTAAGTTTTAGCCAGTCTTCCTGGAATCACTTTGGCTGGTAAGAAGTGCTTTGGGAACCATAGTTGTGAGTCAAGGGTGGGTGGATCAGAGGGTCAGTAGTGATGGTCCCGCGTCCCTGGCTGGCTGAAGGCTAGTGAGGGTTCTGAGGGATTGAGGCCTCTAGCTTCCTAGATTCCTGCATCCTGGACCTCGCAGGTAGAAGCAGGTCTCTCGTGGCATCCTCCCCGTAGGTGTCCTCATCCACCGCACCTTCAGTAATGTGACCAGCCCTTCCCAGAAAGAGGGTCTTGGTCCTCAGTGACAGGAAGGGGCAAGGCTCTGGCTCGTCTTCACAGGCCTTTTCCGTCTCTAATTTCTATTAGGTCACATCTAATGCTTCCCCCACGGCCTGTGTAGGATTTTCCCTACACTATGATTTCAGTCCCTTGAGCCTTCTAGTCCCTGACCTGGATATGAACCAGTGGCTTCCAGGTAAAAAGCTTTATCTCCTATTGTCGATACTCTGAGCCATCTAATCTTCCTTTGCTGGAATTATTTCGGTTTTTTGGATTTTTGTATTCGACATACATCACTACTTTATTTTTATTCTTCCCCCCTTCCATGTTTTACTGTGTGTAATGTCATTTTTTTTTTAAGGCAGAAGGCCCATAAATGCCTTCCTAACCTATGTTTTTCTTTTTTTTCCCCTCCTCCTGTGATATTCAAAGACGTAGTCCCTTTACAACCCCACTTTCTGCAAACCTCGGGAGTAAGGTGGGTGCCTGTGCCTGATATCCACTCTCAGGTGACAAGAGAATATCATCAGATAATTCAGGGACAGTTCAGAACAAATCAGCGCTTGGACCTATGGCTAACTTAATTCTCTTGCCTCAACTTACCTTATGTTCTTTTTGTTTTAAAATAGGTATATGTGCTCCCTGTCATTGTTCCACTATTCTGAATATTTAGTCACAGCAGTCAATAACCCCAAGAGCCTGTCCTTGGATTCCTTTCTCCTGAATCACAGCCTGGAGTACACAGTCGCGGCCCTTTCTTCTTGGATAGAGTTCACACTTGAGAATATCTTCTGGCCAGGTCAGTGTGTCCTGCCCTTCCTCTCCAGGGGAGATGGGCGGCTTCCACGGGGGCCTGAGGACAGTGGCCTGGCTTCACCTCCCAGGTCTAATCTCTCTGAGTGATTTTCCCCAGATCTGTATCCTCACTAAGCTCTTTATAAAGGGCGAGCTTCGCCTGTGAATTCCATCTCTGGATTTTGAATGGGGGACATGTTGACCTTTCACTTTAAGCCCTGTGAGACATAGTTTGCACCATCTAACATGAAGTTTCAGCCTCTGATAGCTGTAACCCAGTTTTATAATCAGGGGGTCTGGATCTGTTCATTTTCTGTGACTTGAGAAATTTCATATGAAAATGTTTACTAGCAAAAACCACTGCATCTGGTAGCTACTCTGACGTTGAACTTTGTGCAACAACTTAAATAACATACATCTAGTTCCTCAGATTCAGTAGAGGGCCAAGGTGGGAAATGCTGAGCCTTCTTTGTTTCACTTAGCTGCTCTTGTCCCCAGAGGAAGGATGGGAGCCCATCAGCTCTTTTCTCAATGCTCTAACTGGACTGTTGGTGCTTCAGAGTAACTGGATGAACAGCACAGCTTTGGGGGCTGTGTTTTGCTTATCATTAAGCTTCAGTGTGATCACCGATGCTGACCCCCCATCCCCAGCATGTTTTCTAGTGCCCCAGTCTTTGGAAATAGGTTAATTTTAAGCCTCAGAGGGAGAGCTCAGTGGTCCAGGGTCTTCACTCCCCCTTTGTCACCATCTCTGTCCTGCAGAACTGAAGCAGATCACCTGGATCAGCGCCATGGGGCTGCTGATGGTAGTATTTGGAGAGTGTCTGAGGAAAGCAGCAATGTTTACAGCTGGTTCCAATTTCAACCACGTGGTGCAGAATGAAAAGTCAGAAACCCATACTCTGGTGACCAGCGGAGTATACGCTTGGTTCCGGCATCCGTCTTACGTCGGGTGGTTTTACTGGAGTATTGGAACCCAGGTATGGTGTCAGAATCAATGCCATTCCCCTTTAAAGTTTTTAAAAATAATATCTTAAATCGACAGATAATTCAAATACCGTAAAACACCATTTCAGGGTGTACGATTCAGTGGATTTTAGTGTATTTACAAATAATTCAAATACTGTGAAATTCACCATTTCAGAGTATACGATTCAGTGGATTTCAGTGTATTTACAAAGTTGTTGGTTCTCCCCCACCTTTTCTTTTTAAAATATTGTGTTTATTTATTTATTTATTGGTGGTGCCGTGTGGCCTGTGGGACCAGGGGTTCCTTGACCAGGGTCGAACCTGGGCCCTAGACAATAAAAGCAGAGTCCTAACCACTGGACCACCAGAGAATTACCTGTTCGTCCTTTTTTTATTTTTAATTTTTATGAATTTATTTGTTTTTGGTTGCTCTGGATATCCTTTGCTGCTCGTGGGCTTTCTCTAGCTGCAGGGAGCAGGGGCTACCCTTCCTTGTGGTGCTTGGGCTTCTCACTGGGGTGGCTGCTCTTGTGGAGCTCTGTCTGCTCTAGAGCACAGTAGTTGCGGCGCACGGGCTTAGTTGCTTGAGGCATGTGGAGTCTTCCCAGACCAGGGATAGAACCCTATCTGCGTCGGCAGGCAGATTGTTAACCACTGGGCCACCAGGGAAGTCCTGGTCCTTTTTATATAGGTACACATGTTCCCTGCTGTGTTTCAAGTGATAATTGAATAAAAGTCAAAAGAACTGATTTAGTCTTTAACATTTTTTGCTGTATACTTAAACCTGGGTGTTCCAAACTTGTAAACTCTCGGCAGTTCTGGGTGCTGTTGCCCCATCTTTCGTACCCCTTTTCTACCTCTTTAACTTAGATTTGGAGCTTCACCCAGTGGAGTGAGGACAGAGATGCAGATGTGGGGAGAGCCCTCTGCCACTCAAGGGGCAGCTTAGCTGATTTTCATTAGAAGCTGCTATTAATGAGCCCTGATGGCGCTAGTGGTAAAGAACCTGCCTTGCCAATGCAGGAGACATAAGAGATGCAGGTTTGATCCCTAGGTGTGGAAGATCCCCTGGAGGAGGGCACGGCAACCCCCTCCAATATTCTTGCCTGGAGAATCCCCATGGACAGAGGAGCCTGGCGGGCTACAGTCCATGGGGTCAAAAAGAGTCAGACACAACTGAAGTGACTTAGCACACAGCACAGCACACACACAGCACATTAGTGAGCCCAGAGTCGTGTGTCATGTTTAACGTGAGTAATGGAGGTTTGCTGGGTCTTAGGCTGCAGACTGAGCCTTATTTCTGGACAGTTGTCTGTTGAATCTGTTCTCTTAGACCTAGAAGGACTTGGCCAGAGTATGTGGGTAGAGCTTAGAAGATTCATCACCTCTTTGGGAACATCCATTCTGGGCCCCAGGCATCCCATTGCAGGCTGGTACCTGGGGACCCTCTGGTGACCCCCAGTGGTATAGAAGGGGCAGGTTCTTCTGTGGCATTCATTTAAAAACGTGCATTTCTGCAACTTCTTGTGTTAAGAATCACATTCTCTGGATACAGACTGATTGCAGAGGAATCATGTAATTTGCCATAAATGCTGACTAGTAAACCTAAGTGCTCTAGGACTCAAGGTTTTGTTTTCCTTTTTAAATTTATTTGGCTGTGTTGAATCTTCCCTGGTGGCTCAGTCAGTAAAGAATCTGCCTGCAGCACAGGAAACCCAGATTCGATCCCTGGGTCGGGAAGATCCCCTGGAGGAGGAAGTGGCAACCCACTGCAGTATTCTTGCCTGGTAATTCCCATGGACAGAGGAACCTGGCGGGCCGCAGTGCATGGGGTCGCAGAGTCGGGCAGGACTGAGCAACTGAGCACGCGCACGCCGGGTCTCAGGTGTGGCATGCTGGCTCTTTGCTGTGTCCTGGGGAATCTCCGTTGCCGTGCACACCGACCGATAGTTGTGGGCTCAGCAGTTGCCTTGTGGCATGTGAGGTCTTAGCTTCCTGTTGGGATCGAACCCACATCCCCTGCATGGGAAAGCGGATTCTTAACTAGTGGACCACCAGGGAAGTCCCTCAAGAGGTTTTCACACCTCTTTAACTGTAGATCTTTTTACACTGTGACCCAGCACACAGGTGTATGTGAATATAGAATAAATCTTTTCTGAAACAGCCCTTACCCTGCCTGTGTACAAAACATGCTGTGTTCTAGCTTGTTAGTGTTTGTGATGCTGTTTCTGATGCAGGGGATTGATTTCGGCTCCATGGTGGGCCGTGGCCTAAGAGTGGGAAGACCCACTGTAGGGTGTGCTGAGAGGCCTCACGCGCCTGCTGGGTGGGTGGGTCCCAACTCTGACGTTCACTCCTTGGCCTCCCTTAAGTAGGGTGGCAGCACCACCTCAGAGGCTTGCTCCGGGGCTTGAGTGGCTTACTGGTCGGTGGTAAAGGGCTTGGCTCATGCTGGGAACACAGGAGACACTCAGTAAACAGTGGTGAGAATAAGAAGTGAGGTCTGGTCACCCACGGGGGGAAACACATCCCGGGCAGGGTTGGGGAGGGGAGGTCAGAAGGCTTCCTGAGCTGAGCTAAGGAGGCACGATTGATGGCTCGGTGCTTTCTGAGCAGGGGGAGTGTTTCGAGGGAGGACAGTGTACAGTGTGCATGGGGAGGCTGAGCTGGGGGCAGAGGACCAGGGAGCTGTGGGGTGGGAGGGAGCAGGTCCCCAGGTGTTGGGTCGGGGCAGGAAGTGGACAAGCTGGGAGCCATGCAGGAAGGCAGTGGTGCTTACAACGGGAATTCACACATGGGGTCGCCCTTGTAATTTTTAGGTACCTGTCAGGTAAGAGGAACAAGAGAAAAGCAGACCAGCCAAAGCTACAACAATGAGTGTTCAGTTCTGTTATGAAAGTGATTTCGGTTCATGGTGCTCTGGCCCTGGGCTCAGGGTCTCCAAGACCCCAGTCACATATCTCTAGAGTCTCTTGGGGCCCTTGACAGGAAGTCCTCTGTGGGTGTTGGAGAGCGGCTGATGCCCTTCAGGTTCACGGTGTGGAATCACACTGGCCCTGGCCCACTAACGCTGTGCTCCCTCCTCAGGTGATGCTGTGTAACCCCATCTGTGGGGTGAGCTATGCTCTGACAGTGTGGCGGTTCTTCCGCGACCGGACAGAGGAGGAAGAAATCTCGCTGATCCACTTTTTCGGAGAGGAGTACCTGGAGTATAAGAAGCGGGTGCCCACGGGCCTGCCTTTCATAAAAGGGGTCAAGGTGGAGCTATGACAGGCCCAGGGTGGCCCAGGCCAGGCCGGGGGCCTCCCGCTCCTCGCAGCCTGGGGACAGAATTGCCTCCTGTCGACCACTCTGCAGAATGGATTTTCTTAATCATTTTCTATGTCACCAATTATTCTTCTGGAATATCACTCAAAATCAAATGGTCAGAAGGCCTTAGGACCAAAGGAACCCCCCCCCAACCCCCCTACTC
This sequence comes from Bison bison bison, assembly GCF_000754665.1. Lineage (NCBI taxonomy): Eukaryota > Metazoa > Chordata > Mammalia > Artiodactyla > Bovidae > Bison > Bison bison. Next base: position 7,275,119 of record NW_011494861.1, read on the forward strand.
CCCACCGCCCTGGAGCAGCCTGCTCTTGGGCTGAATCAAGGTAGGATGTAGATTAAAGGTGGACAAGAAGCAAATAACAGCAATACCCAGCAGCGCCCCCAGACGTGCCTGGGGAGTGCCTAGGCCACACTTCAGCCCTCCACGAGGCTGGGGGTGTTGAGTTATAACCAAGACCCCTGGGGAGAGAGGTGAGCTCCCCCCTCACGTGAGTGAGGCGCCTGCCGCAGGAAGGGGCGCACGGGCTTATTAGTGTTAGAGACACATTCAGAATCCTCACTTTAACCGAAAAACACAGACAACACAGCTTGAACCTCCTTATTTCTGTCCCTACATGCGTGAGCTTCTCTACAGTTTAAGATGCTTCCTTCGGTTCCTCACATATCTCATCCTATTTACTTACCTATTTTTTAAAAATAGCAGTATAAACTCAAAGTGGACTTAACACAGTGTATGAGCCTCACCCTTTATTCGGCAGAAAGGCAGCATGGATGCCCCCAGTCCTGGCTGAGGCTTCAGGTTACCAAGGCTCTCCGCGCCAGGGAGACAGTGGGCCCCTGTGGCTTTCCTAGGGTCCTGGCGCCTGCTCTCCTTCCAAAAGGGCCTGGCGTTACCAGTGACAGGCATGTCAAAGATGGGTCATTCGTCCTTTATCCAAGAAATGCTTCCTGGACACCTGCTCTGTGCAAGGCATTGTCAAACATTGAGAAATACTGCTCTCTGTTTATTTGGGGTTTATTCTTATTTTACCATAGCTTATATTTTTGTGTTTTGACTTAAATGTATTAACCATTGATTCCTGTGGTCTGTTCTCAAACTTCCATCATCCCTAATGCCATTTCAGACTGTCTTCCGAAGGGGTTTGAGCATAAGCAACTATAAATTTCCAGCAAGTTGACTCATGAGAAAAATAGAGCTGAGATTTAGTCACTACTTTTGTTTTTCAAGTTTGGGGAGAGTGGTTGGCTTTACGAGTCAGACATACGAGCTCTGAGGCACTTGTTGAATTCTGGATTAGAGAGAGGAACTTGGTCTCGGTGTGACTTCTGTCCATGAAGCCCTGCGGTGGCGCCCTTGGAGCATGGATCGAAGGCAGCGTCAGCGCCTGGCTGGAGCGCTGCTACACCACGCCACCTGGCTTTCAAGGAGTCACTAAACCTTTCCGTGCCTAGACCTCCCCATCTGTAGAATGGGTCCATACCACCTACCTCACAGGGGTGTTGTGAAGACTTGGAAGAACGATGTCAAATGTTTTTAACACTTTGGTAAGAGAGATGACAAAACCAGTACCGCGTGAGTTACACAAAACTGGACATTGGATTTATTGTACCAGATACCGGAAACGTGTGTTCAAAAAAGCATCTTACCAACTCAAAATGCCATTTATTTCTAGATTTCCTGGCCGAATTAGTGTTTTCATGATTATATATACCAAAGAGGTGTACGGGTTTGTCGGCAAGAGGTGTGACACTTGCTGGAGGGAGGACCCGACTGAGTCCAGTCTCGGCCTCCTGAGGTCTTGCCCGCCGACAGCCCAGGTGGCAGCCTCAAGGCGGTAGGTTCCTCTGGCGGGAATGCTGCCTGGTGGGACGTCAGATGCACTTAGTGTGTGTGGGGATTGAATCAGTCCTAAACTTGTTCCCCAGGCCACGCTCTGCAAAGTCAACCCACTTAGTAGGACTGCAGGATGGAGGCGGGTGTGGCTGCAGCTTTGGCAGTGGCCCCCACTCTCCGAGGCAAAGTTCTTGCTGCGCTAGCCAGATAGGAGCCAGCTTTCCTCAACACTGGGGGCCGTGAGGCTGTCTTCAGCACACGGAGAGCCGCTAATAACGCCTGGCTTTATGGACTGTAAGACTGAAGGCGCTGGCCTCTGACTGTGTGTCCCTCCTCCACCTGCCTGCCAGGCCCGGGGCTCAGGAGGCCGGCCCTGGTGTCCCAGGGAGATGCTGTCACACCACCCACCCAGGCTTGACAGGACGTTCTGCCCTGCTTTGTCCCCCAGGGCGGAAATTAGCAATTACTTAGGGATCAGAGATGAACCGCTTTGGGACAGGCTTTGGCAAGCGATCGACGTTTATCTAGCACTGAGATCTTCAGGTTATTTTTAACTCCATAAATTTAGCAGTGCCAGCATGCAGGGAGGAGAATCAGGTTAATGAGGTACAGGCTTTTGGGTATTCCTGAAAGCTTTTCTTTGGGTAAGGGCCACATCGCCAGTTCCCTCCAATTAAGAAACCGTCAGGAGACTTCTTTTTCCATCGCAGGTTTCAAAGTGGAGACTCTGAAATGGAAGAGAGGCGCCGCATAGAACAAAGTTGTTTTGAAGCAGTGTGAAACAAAACACTTTATGAGAGTTTGCAGGCTGGGGCCAAGAATGCTGGTTTATGGAAAAGAAGTTGTGGGGCGAACCTGACAAGGCAGCATACCCCACCTTTTTCATGGTCATGGGCCGTTTTGTACACCTAAAAAGTAAACTCTATTAATCCCTTTAGCTATCTAACTCTGGTTGGTTATCATGATGGGGAAATGTCCCTGAACCCAGGGGTTGCGTTAATAGTAGGGTCTCCTTTTGGCAGCAGCCCCTCCGTGATGGGCATGGTGACTCGCTGGCCCTTCTCTGCACTTTCTTAACTGCCTTAGATAGTTGTACTCTCTCTCCGCTCCGCGTTTTGCTTCTGTAGCGACTTAGCAAGGCCGGGCCACCCCCAGCCTGTCTGGCTCGGGGGCGGTGTTGGTGGGGAGACTTGCTGTCAGTCTGCCCTCCTGGGCTCGCTCCTGTGGGTCTGTCCCATAGCTAAACTAGGAGAGTAACCTTATAGAGTAATTGCTCTTCTTTTTACATGCAGAAATGTTTATTTAAATATTGGATTTTCTTTCACAGATACTGATGATTTCCAATTCTTAAATAAAACTGTACTTAATTTCACTATGAACAACAGTGTGACTGTGTGGGATTCAGAAACTCAAGGTCTTGTTACTTCCAGTTAAGAAACGTCCGGAACCTACAGCATAAAGTCAGACGTGTCTGCCTCCTTGGTTCTGTCCTGAGTTCCCCCCTCTGAGCGGTGTGTTCCTCCTGTCCACACCCCCCCCACTGTAGAGGTCCGCCCCTCCCTCCCCCGCGGTGGGGGTCTGTGGTGCTTTGGGATGGGACCCCCCACCACTGTAGAGGTCCGCCCCTCCCTCCCCCGCGGTGGGGGTCTGTGGTGCTTTGGGGTGGGACCTGGGTGCACGCAGCAGGTATGCAGACCTTGGGTGCTGATGTGACCAGTGTGTTGACCTGCAGGCCCACCTGGCGCATGAAAGCCACCTGAGTCACTAAATCAAGCTGGTATTTAAGATGTGACTCTCGGCATCATTCTGCCTCCAGAACTTTGAATGTTAGGTCATGCAGGTCGTTGTTCAGTTGCTCAGTCGTGTCGGACTCTGTGACCCTGTGGACTGGAGCACGCCAGGCTTATCTGTCCTTCACTATCTCCTGAAGCTTATTCAAACTCATGTTTTTTGAGTCCGTGATGCCATCCAACCATCTCATCCTCTGTCGCCCCCTTCTCCTGCCTCAATCTTTCCCAGCATCAGGGTCTTGCAGGTTAATTTTCATGTTTAAGTGTTCTGTTTAAGTTCCACTTGACAAAAAGCTACTGGGTAAGAATGAAAAACCACGGGAGCAAAGCTGCGGGTGAATTGTGCTTCAGCATCATCAGAGGCGCACGGGAGGGTGACAGCAGGTGGGGACGGCCGGAGGGACGTGGGGACAGAGGCGCTCTTTCTTTGCTTTATGAGCTCAGCCTAGGCCCCACAGTGAGAAAAGCTGGAGCGAAGGTTTTTCCCCTTGGCTGAGTCAGCACTAGGATCACAATGGGGTAGAACTTTCCAGCTAACAGCAGGGCTGTGGTTCAGAAGGAACAGGCTTCCTCTGAGGCAGAGTAGGTGCTGCCCAGTGGGTTAGTCCAAGAGGCTCGTTCATGAAATTCAGAGGGTGCACCCTGGCAGGAGTTCACAGCCCAGTACACAGGGAGGTGCAGGGTGAACTGGGCTGCCTCCTGGAGCCACTGTGATAAGGGTCAGGACGCTGAACCATGAGAAGTCTAGCCTAAACCAGAGAACCTGAAATAGGGATCTGCTGGAGTGTCTGGGTTTTATTGATGATAAATGATTACAAATTAAAAAAAAAAAAAAAAAAGGAACTGTCTTTTCTTCACTCTCCTGGCCTTGATTGGCTTGTTGCAAAGTGCTTGACCCTGGAACTGGTCCCAGGCTAAGCTGGGTGCTCCCTCCAGGTGGGGACATCACCCCCGTTTTTTGATTTGGGTCTGTGTGCATCTTTGTTTTTCAGTGGAGGCTCCTCTGCAAGGCCCCCCAGAGCTCGGCTGTTTCTCAGCTCTAAGTTCTCCTTCTTCTCTGCAACACTTACTGGATCGCTCCTAAAGAAACACTAGGCATGACTCCCCTCTCCGCTCCTGTCCCCATCTCCTTTGTGTCCCAGCGCTAAAATCCACCCAGGCAGAGGCTTTTAGAACAGCAAGCCTTCCCAAAGGGCACCAGGGGGTGACCACAGCAGAACCAGAACCACGTCGTCTCCTAAAGGACTCATCTCGCTTCTAAGACTTCTAGCTGCAAAAACGTCCACAGTTCAGACCGTTTCAGAGGCTTGTGACCCTGCTCTTTGAGTCCACCCTCCCTTGAAGCAACCACTCCAGGCACTCCAAGCCTGGAGTGGTTGGGGCTGCTTTCTGTTCTGTCACCAACCCCACGGTGGCTTTGGACACAGCTAACCTCTCCCCACCCACAGGCCCTCTTAGCTCCGATTTTCTACAACTCCAGTGAAACACGAGAAGGTCTGTTTGTGACAGTGACGCTCTGTTACTGTACATTCTTTTCTCCCTCTGGCAAGTATGTTGGCAAACTCTGTGGCTTCAATGAAGGAAGAAATAACCCTCAATCACTTTTCCTTGAGTCACGTGGCGTAAGAGCCAGGGTGCTCAGAGGTGTGTGGGGAAAGAAGGTGGCAGCCATGGCCATCTGTGGTTACAAAACTCTGGTCATGTCCATCCAAGTCATATCTGTCATCTACGAGATCACTGGTTTGAAGGCACCACCCAGATTAAGAACCTCTCCGACCCCAGAATTTACACACGGAGGCCCAGCCAAGGGTGTAGAGCTGGTCAGTGGCAAGCAGGGACCAAAAGAAAACTCAAAGTCTGTCCTTATCATCTGTTTTTGTCTCTGAGATTAAATCATTTGCCTGCTCATGTTGAGAAGACCCGCTTTACCTGGCCGGAGCCTCGGCATTCACACCATCATCATGCGTGTTTTGTGGATGGTCTGATGGTTCATCCACAGGGACCTGAAACCTGCGAGACAGAAAGCAGTTCCCGGGGTCTGGATGCAGCAGAGCCAGCCTAGTGCGGAGCTGGCCCGGTGCGTGTGCTCAGGTTCATGGCACAAACCCTAACCTGAGCACACCCTCAGGACCCTCCTCAGGCTTTGGGCCTCAGATATTTACTGGGGGCCAAGGCCATAACAGTGGACGAAAAAGGCTGGGCCCTGCGTTCCTGGGAGCCCTGTTCTGGTCAGGGAGACATGCCAAGGTGGGGCACCGCAGGTCCGAATGGGGGGAGTGACTGTGAGCAAGACCTGCTTTCAATAGGAGGGTTCGGGAAGGCCTCCCTGCCGATGCTCAAGCTGAGGCCTGGGTGACATGGTCCCTGGAACAAGCTGAAGCAACAACATTCCAGGCAGAGGTGGGGAAGTGGGAGCCAGTCCAGCTTCTTTGCAGAACCAAAAGGCCATCGTGACAGGTGTGGGGAGGGGCTGACAAGGACAGAGGTGGGCAGGGAGGGTCCCAAAAGGACTCTCAGGCCCCAGGCCACACTGACCGTGACCTGCTGGAGGGGCTGGGGTGGGGAGGCAGTTGACAGTGGCTTGGATTGGGGGCCCCAATGGAGACAGAGCAGGTGGACCATGACAGCTGAGTCAACAGGATGTGGGGAGGGGTTAGCAATGGAGGTGAGTGAAGGAGGGGAATCCTGTCTTCTGAGCTTTTAACTCAAGCACCTGCATGACTGTGATGCCTGCACTGAGATGAGACGGGAGTAGCTTGTTCAGGAGAAGGAAACCGAGCTTTGGGCGCTTGTGGAGTTTGGGGTGCCCTGAGACATCGAAGCGCAGAACCCCAGGAAGGGGTACTTGAAGATAAGTCTGGAACTTGGGTGGGTCTGTGCTGGGGCAGTGGGTTGGGGGTCATCTGAAACACCATGGGGTTTGGAGTTTAAAAAAAAAATTGGGGAGCCACACCATGCAGCATGTGGGATCTTAGTTCCCTGAGCAGGGATAGAACCCATGCCCCTTGCAGTGGAAGCACAGAGTCCTAACCAGTGGACAGTGAGGGAAGTTCTACATGGGGGTTTAAAGCTGGGGGGAGGGGTGCGGCGAGCTGGGTGAAGGTCCTTAAGAGAGGGTGCAGGATGAGAAGAGTGCCTGAGACTGAGCTCTGGGGAAAACTGACATTTGGGAATTGAGCCGAGGAGGCAGAGCCGAGCCGAAGGTACTAAGAAGGACTAGCTGGAAGGGTCGGAGGGAAGCTGGGAAGGTGGAGTGTCTCAGAAGCAGGAGAAGAGCCAGATGAAGGTGACAGTCCAGGCTCATGATCGTTGCTCCAAGGTCAAAGAATGTAGCTGGAAGGTTGCTGATGATGGAATAAGAGCATATCCAGGAGGTGGGGTTGAAGGGGGTTCCCAGCACTGGGAGGGGAGGAGGCAGAGGAAAACTCTAGATACCTGTAAAGTGGTCCATGAAAAGGGGGAGGGGCAGCCTCCCTGCTCACCCCAAACCCCCAGGAGCTGGGCTTCAGCCTGAGCTCCTTTCTATTCAGTGACACCAACCACAGATGCCGCTTCCCTACAGAGGTGTGACTGCCAGGGTATTGCCCCTTGCAGGTGGGCAGGAGCATACTACTGGCAGCCAACTGCTCACCAAAGCAGGGCACATGGAAGGGAAAGGATGCCCACAGAAAAAGCATGGCTTAGAATGGGCACACGGTGTGAACAAGTGGGGTCTGTGACACCACGATGTCACCTCCACTCAGAGGCCCCCAGGATTACGCCCATCCTGACTGTAACACCAGAGGTTAGTTCTGCTTGGTTTTGAGGTTCTATAAATGGAATCACACAGTATCTGGAGTAAACTACACTGAATGTTAGCCTAGGAGGACACTGTCATTAGTCCTGGGTGGACAGGGATTTGATCAAGACTCTGCAAAAGGAGGACTTTCCTGGCAGTCCAGTGGCTAAGACTCCTCACTCCCAATGCAGGAAGTCTGAGTTGGATTCCTGGTCCGGGAACTAGATCCCACATGCTGCAATTAAGAGTTAGCATGCTGCAATGAAGGTCCCACATGCCACAACTAAGACCCAGGGCAGCTAAATAAGTTAATATTTTTAAAAAACTGCAAAAAGTATGATGAGTGCAACCACTCAGTGTGACTTGTTAAAGTAGTCACTTAAAAGGTGGCTTGGGGCTTCCCTGGTGGTTCAGTGATTAAGAATCCGCCTTGCAACGCAGGGGACACTAGTTCGATCCCTGATCTGGGAAGATCCCACATGCCACAGGGCAACTAAGCCCATGGGCCACAACTAATGAAGAACCATGACGAACCATGCTCTTAGAGCCTGTGCTCCACAACAAGAGAAGCCAACCCAATGAGAAGCCCAAAGTACAGCAACTAGAAAGTAGCCCCTGCTCACCGCAACTAGAGAAAGCCCTTGCACAGCAATGAAAAGCCGGCACAGCCAAAAATGAATATGTAAATAAATATTTTAAAAAATAATAAAATTAAAAAAAATAAAAAGTGGCTTGGCAGTTCTGGATTAATACAGCAATTGTGCACACACACTCTTGATTGTCCTCCTTCCCCAAACTCACTAAAACTAGTAAAGGGACCAAAACAATGAGGGTGGAAGTCCTCTCCAGGCTGACAGCAGGAAAGAATAACAGCAAAATTTGGAAGCTGGAGAGCAGTAGACAAGTGTCCACTAATTCAGCAGACCTGAGAAGCTGAGGTCCCACCAGTTCCCACCACAGAATCCCCGGGGGCCCCAGGAACAGGCAGCCCTGTTGCCTCCGCAACTCAGGGGGTGGGACTGAAATAGGACAGTGAAGGTTAAGATCCCTACCTCTGAACAGCTGCATCCCCCCAACCCTGAATTCTGAAAGGTTAGTCTCCAGGAGGGTAAGACACACAGGTGAGAACTACTGAAAACCAGAAAATTAGGTGTGCAGACAGATGATCCACATGGTGACCTTCCAGGAAGGAAACTGGGCAAAGATCTAAAACTGACATTGGGGCATTAAAAAAAATTAATCATGGGGCTTCCTTGGTGGCTCAGTGGTAAAGAATCCTCCTGCCAATTCAGGAGACACGGGTTTGATTCCTGGTCTGGGAAGATTCCACATGCTGCACAGCAATTAAGCCTGTGCTCCACAACTACTGAGCTTGTGTTCTAGAGGCCAGGAGCTGAAACTACTGAGCCCATGCTCCACAACAATGGACGCTTCCTCAGTGAGAAGCCTGCTCACAGCAACTAGAGGGCAGCCCTTGCTCTCTGCCACCAGAGAAAAGCCTGAGCAGCCATGAAGACCCAGAACGCTAAAAGTAGAAAGAAAAAAAAAAAGGCAAAACAAAAAACCCCACCTATCCAGATGCCTCACATGACCCACGTGCTCAGAGCTCGAGCCTGCTCTCCCCCACCTCACTCCTAACATGAAGAGGCAATCAAAGATTCCCTGACATCTGAGAAAAGCCTTTAACATGGAATGTAGAAACCGAAACAAAAAGTAACTTGGAGGGAACAGCCTTCGAGGGGCGGGAGGGGGGGCCGGTGGCGGTGGGGAAGGAAACTTAAAAAAAAAAAGCACAAAAATCTATCAGCTCCCAAAGGGGTTAGATATCGTGTCCATGAAACAACAGAATGCTATGTAACTAGAGCAGTCAGGGTACCAAAAACACCTCTTTGGAAATGAAAGCCAATTTATAACATTTAAAAGAGCTCTTGGGGACTACCCTGGGGGACCAGTGGTCTCTGTGCTCTCAGTGCGGGGAGCATGGGTTCAATCCCTGGTCTGGGAACTAGGTCCCACATGCCACAACTAAGAGTTCAAGCACCACCACTAAAGATCACACATGCAGTGATGAAGATCTAAGATCCCATGTGCTGCAACTAAGACCCGGTGCAGCCAAATAAATAAATATATATATATTTTTAATAAAAGAGCTCTTGGAAATTTTATTCAAAAATGAACTAAATAGGCAAGATTGGAAGATAAATGAAGAAATCTCCCAGAAAGTATGGCAGATTAATGAAGAGATGGATAAAAAGGACTGAAAAGAGAAGGTAAATCAGAGGACCAGCCACAGAAGGCCAGTATTCAATAAGAATTTCAGAAAGTGGAGAAAAAAAGTGGAGAAAATCAATTAACCAGTTCAAAAAGGAATATACCCAGACAAGAACACATATTTCCAGATTGAAAGGATCCACTGGTACCCAATGGATAGAACATTTGCTATTGTTTAGTTGCTAAGTCACGTCCTATTCTTTACAACCCCGTGGACTATAGCTAGACCTGCAAGAATGTGAAATTTTATAACACTGGCAGCAGAGAAGATTCCACAAGCTTCTAAAGAGAATATGTAGGTCACATTACAAGGGTTAAGAATCGAAATGCTTTCAAACTTCTCAAAGACAACCTTGGAAGCTAGAAGACAATAGAGCAATGCCTTTAAAGGAGATAATTTCCAATCTAGAATTTCCATCTAGAATTCAATACCCAGCAAAACTATCAGTCAGTCAAGCACAAAGGCAGAATAAAGATACTACAGGAACTTCCCTGAAGGTCCAGTGGTTAAGACTCCAGGGTTCCAATGCAGGGGACAAGGGTTCAGTCCCTGGTTGGGAATAAGATCCCACATGTTTCGCAGTATGATCAAGATAGAAAGAAAGAAAAATACAGCAGACTTGTGCTGTTCAAAACATGTCTGTCCCATCCTCTCAAGATGCTGTTTGGAGGATAGGCTCCACCAAATCATGAACAAGGACACGTGGCATATTGGAATCAGGAGATCTCACTTTGGAGCAAGGCAAATGGAGTCCCCTGGAGGGTGGTAGAAGGAGAATCTAGGCTGACCACTGTGTACCAGTGCTACAGGGCAACCACCCTGGGGCTTGTGACTTGAGAGGCAGGCACATTGTGGACTTGCCACCAAGAAACCCTCTGCCCCTGTAACACTTCCGGTGCCCAAGGATGGTGCTTAGAGTCTGGTCCAGGTCCCCATCTAGACTTGGCTTAACCATGGGCTGGGGAAGTTCTCTCTCCTCTGTGTCCTGCTGCCTAGATTAGCTGAAGATCCTCATTTCACCCCCAAAGTGTAAAGAGGTGGGTGATTGTGTGTCTAGAAGCAGAAACTCAGAGCAGCCCACTCATTCTGTGTTTTAGCAGAGGTCCAGCACCTGACCTGCCCAGATCATGACCTGGCCCACTTCCCTGATAGGGGCTCTTCCAAAGGTGTGGCACTTTCTCTATCCACATCCTGAAGTATCTTGGTTCCCCCAGAATACCTCCAGTCTCACCTGGGCTCCAGTCGCTCCTTCACCTTGGCAATGGAGCGGATGTAGGGCGTGATTTGCTTGGTGATGGTGGTCAGGTAGGCATTCTCCTGCTTCAGCTGGAGAAGGTCATGGAGCTGGGCTGTGGGGGCCCAGGCCAGAGCATTAGGTCTTGTTGGCTTCAGATCCTCACTCTCCAGCCTCAATCCATGTAAATATCCCAACTATTTGAGTGATTACCTCTAATTAAAGCATGAGGTAAGATTCCTAAAGTCATCCTACTTACTGAATTCTGACCTCAGATATATTTTGGGGGGGTCAGTTAGAAGCTGTGAGTCAAGAACTAAGTGGGGGACTTCCTGGTGGTCCAGTGGCTAAGACTCCACACTCCCAATGCAGAGGATCTGGGTTTGATCCCTGGTCAGGGAACTAGATCCTCCATACCACAACTAAGACCTGGCACAGCCAAATAAATAAGAGCTTGGGAGTTCAATCTGGTTATTGGGTAACTGGCTTCCTGCCCCTGAAAGCATGTGGAGGGGGAGCACTCAGCAGCAGCTGCCCAGGACCTTCATATATCTCCTGTTCGTTAGCCACCCGCTGGTAGGAGTCCTCCCAAATCTGAAAGAGAAAGTAAGTTGGATATTGCACATGGCCGAGTTGGAAGTTCCATTGGTGGCATTTCTGTCCTCTAGCTGCTCAGAACCACAGGGTGCTCCCAGGCAGTTCCCATGGTTCCAGGGTGCTCCCAGGAAGTTCCTGGGTTCCAGGCAGCAGAGACCAGGTTCCAGAGCCTGTGAGGGCCTCCTGGGGCCCCAGGCCAAGGTCCCCCCCCACCCACTTCCTGTCTTGGGGTAGCCCACCGACATGCTGACAGGTGGGGCTACAGGGCAGAGAGGTGCCTTGGGAGCGGCTACCTCCTGAAAGACTGCTCTCAGGCCCTCCACGGAAGCATACTCCGAGGCAATCTGGGCGTCCACCTGCAGGGCCTTGTGTAAGATGTCGCCCATGATCTCGGCTTTGATGAGCGAATGGTGCTTGGTGAGGTCCCGGTGCAGCTCCTGTACCTGGTCCTTCAGGTTCTGCATCTCTGCTTGCAGGCGCTGGGGGAGCAGAGAGACCGGTGTGTGCCTGTGTGCCCTGCAGGCTGGGTGCACTGTGGGGGCCTCGGTGGAGGGGTGCCTGGCAGCCCTGGTGGCCGGATGAGGTTTGGCCACTGCACTTTGGCTCGAAGGGGTGGGGCCTTTCCTCGCTGGCCCATCCCAGCCCGCTCACCCGGTAGGAGTCCTCGTAGTGGCGGCAGTGCTCCGTGAAGG
>NW_011494861.1:7287132-7288189 GCF_000754665.1 Bison bison bison
TCCCCCTCCGCCAGCAGCACCTTGGTACTGATGGACCGGTGCAGTGTGGGCTTTTGGACTGGTGACCCCAACATCTTCCCCACTGGGGAAGGGCAGCCGGGCCCCCTCAGCACCTTGGGGCCCAAGCCCCCTGTGAGCCTGGGGAGAGAACTTGTGTGGATGTGGCCATGGGGGTCCAGAGGGTCCTCCTTTCCCCCAGCCTCTTACCCCAGGCAGCACACCAGAACCACGCAGGGGCCCCCAATAAACCTGATGCCAGGTTTTGTCCACCCAAGACCAGTGACATCAGCAGGGTATTTTTAAAAATCCTGAGGGTGATGCCAGTGTGCAGAAGAGTCTATCAGGATGTCCTCAAGGCTGGTCCCCAGCACACCGTAAGTTCATGCACACACGCAGGACCTTGAAAATTTGGCCTGATACCCAGTCTCCTGTGCCTGGGGCCCTGGGACCCTTGGCAGACAACCCCAGCTTAGGCATTTCTCCTAACTCCTAGGGATCTCCAGCTCTTTAGACTGCCCCCCATTCCCAGAAGTCAGACCCCCTGCAGCTTCTGGTGACCCAGACTCCACTCTAAGATACCCTTCCTTTCAGGGCTTAGACACCCCAATCCAGGTGCACAACTACGGTTGGGGGCAGCCCTTGAGTCCTCCTGTTTACCCCTGACCCGGTTCTAAGCCCAGTCTACCGTGGGCTTCCGACCAGGATGGCTGCTTTCAGGCTGGGCAGGCTCCCGCTTGGAGGTCAGTAGGTGCTCAGACGCGGCCCGGCCCGGGAGCTTGGTGAGCTGGGAAAGCCTGCCCCCACCCCCGCAATGGACATCTTGTTCCCGCCTCCCCGTTCTCGGGCCGGCGCCCTCGCGGCTCACGTGCTAGTGCCACCCCCGGCACCCGCCGCCCGGCGTGGCCCCAGCAGCAGTAGCGGCTCCAGGCAGCGCGCGAACTCAGCGCGGTGGTCGCTGGTGATCTGGGTGGCAGGATAAGGTCGTGAGGTAGGTCCCTACCCTGCGGGCCCGCGCCCCCGCCCCCGCCAGCGGCGCACCCCATGCCCCCGTCTCCCC
>NW_011494861.1:7288599-7290089 GCF_000754665.1 Bison bison bison
GATTGACCGGATGTCCACCCCAACTTCCCCCACCCCAAATCGACAGGAAAGGTTAGGATGTCTGGACTTCAGTAGACTCTGCGTTTTAGGGGAGGAGGTTTATGCTCCCTCTAGGCTCTGCTTGTCCTCTTATTTATTCATTGGCTGCACTGGTGGCTTTGGGGGATCTTAGTTCTTCCGCCAGGGACCGAACCTTGCAGAATCCTAACCACTGTAGACCACCAGGGAATTCCCTGCTGTCCTTTTAAAAGGGCTCCACTGGCCCCCAAGTAGTTTGTAGATGACGATGTGGAGGAGGTGGCCAGCCTCCAGGTAACAAGCTGCCCAGCCCTGAGGTGGGGGTCTCACATGTGCACAGTGGGTTCCTGCTGGGGAGGGGGGACCCAGGAGCTAGGGGCACTCACATAGCCCAGGTCCAGGAACTCGGCCTTGTTGGCCAAGCTGAGGAAGGAAGAGCAGATGACCAGGTGAACCTGCAAGAGGGACACTGCTCAGTGCCCGGGTGGGGTGCCCAGCCCCACGCCCCCAGCTGCCCTTACCTGCAGGGTGGGCAGCAGAGTGGCCAAATGGGAGAGCTGCTCCTTGAAGGCCTTGTCCTTCTCTTCATACTGGCTGGGGGAGGGGCAGGCAGCCTCATCTCCAAGAGGAGGGCTGCCCACCCCCACCTGGGTGGGGCCTCAGAACTGGGTGGTTCCATCTCCCCTCCCGCTTTATGCATCCTTCCCTGTCTCCCCTTCCCTGAGCCACCTTGCCTTCCCCCTGATAGGGTGGACACCTGGATGTCTTGCTCTTAGGGTGGGATGGGGCTGGCCTAGGCTCCAGCTGGTGTCTGGAGGTCAAGGGGCAGAGGGTGGAGACCCTGCCACCACTCACCTCTGCACGGCCTGCAGCAGCAGCGCTTTCCTCTCTGACAGTTTGTCCTGGGAGGGACAGTCCACTAAGTGACTGGGCAGACTCGGCCCTGCCCCCTCCCAGCACTCTCCCAGGCTCCTGGGCCCCAGCCACACAGCTGCTTAGGCTGGCTCTCCTCCATCCCACAAGCTCTGCTACCCCGCCTGGGAGCACCGGCAGCCTCATCTTCAATGTCACCTCCTATGGGAAGTCTTCCCTGACCACATCACATCACCGGCCCCAGCCTAGGGCAGGCCCTTCAGTTCAGTTCAGTTCAGTCGCTCAGTCGTGTCCGACTCTTTGAGACCCCATGAATCGCAGCACACCAGGCCTCCCTGTCCATCACCAACTAACTAACTCCTGAAAGTAGTTCAGTGCTTGCTACACTGGAATCTCTAGAAGGGCTGGGGCAGGCCTGGGCCCCAGTCAGGAAACGCTGATAAGGATTCTGGGCTGTGGCTGTTTAGTTCCCCCTACCCCTCACCTGCATGCTGCTGAAGAGGGCCTGGATGGCGGCTTCCTCCTCTGCCGCGCTGCGTCGCACTTCCTCCACCATCGCCTGCAGCAGCTCGATGGCCTCTCGTGTGGCGGTCTGCAGG
>NW_011494861.1:7290248-7290406 GCF_000754665.1 Bison bison bison
GAGGTCCACGCAGTGGACGCGGCTCTCCCTGCAGGGACCCCGCGCGTGAGCCCCGCTCTGGGACGCTCGCCAGCCCCTCACCTCCTGCGCCCTCTACCCACCCCTGCATGTCCCGGAAGCAGCGGATGCACAGCAGCGACTTCTTGTCGGTGGAGAAC
>NW_011494861.1:7290506-7293157 GCF_000754665.1 Bison bison bison
CCCCGCACGCCGCACTCACTGCACTTCTGGAGCACGTCGCGGCTGCGCTGACCTAAGGCCACGATGTCGTGGCGCGCGAACATGCGTGCCCGGTGCGTCTCGTCGCGGCAGCGCGCGCAGAGCGGCTGCCCGCACGTGTTGCAGAAGTACGTGGTCTCCGCGTCCTGCGGACAGAGCTCGGGCTCAGTCCGCCGGTGAACTGGAAGCCTGTCTTTGCGCATCTGCGAGTCTCCGGCAGGGGCAGGGCCGCTGGCAGCCCTTTCGTGTAAACCCGACGCGCAGCGCTCTGTATCCCCAGTTTACAGATGAGAATATCGAGGCTCAGAGAATAGGTAAGAGGGAGGTACCCAGTCTGGGCTTGAGGAGGGGGTTCCCCAGGGTTGTGGGGAGGGCAGATACTGTATTTGCAAAATATTTAACCTACAACAGAAACGTATGTGTGCCCGTGGGCAAGATCTGTCAAGCCCCTCTTGGCACCCTCAATAGGAGCCACATGGCTGTGTTCACCCCAGCTATTTGGAGTTGAGACTTGACTGGGAGGGGAAAAGGGGTGAAGGTCTGCAGGTGCCCTTCCCTGTGGCTGAGAGTCCAAGGCATCGATCCCAGGAATGGCTATGAAAACACAGACCCCCAACTTCTTTGGCATTTAAGGCCATTTCCTCCCCAAGCTCTCCCTACATCCCGCCTCTCACCTACTGCTCCTTATCTTCATACTTCTGGGTAGCACATATTCTAGAACTTGCCAGCACACCCTGACCTTTTGCTCCTGTAGGAACATCCTCCTGGGAATCCTCAGACCAGCTTCCACAGTCTGGAGAGAGTCCCCTGTGCACTTCTCAGTCCAGCCTGAAGCCTGGCCTCTACTCCCAGGTCCTTCAGGATGACCTCTCCCCAAAAACACAGTGGGCTCACATCCCCTGTCCTCTCTGGCTGCAGATAGCGGCTCGCGGCTACCCAGGTAGCAGTGGACCCTGGAGGGACTCCAGGTCTGTGCATGGATTGCTCTTCTTGTTCCATTTCACAACTCTGCCCTGAGTTTGGGGCCAGTAAACTCCCCGCAAATCCAATGGCTTTAACCCCCACACCTAACAGACTGCTGGTTCAAGTGAGTTGTTTTGGAGTTCGGTCTCCATACCAGTAAAGTGGGGCCTCTGTTTTGGATAGGAGGTGCCTTAGAGAGGGGCTGGAGAGCCCGCTGTTGGGTGATCCTCTGAGGACATGGTGCAGCCTGGCACCCTCCGCTCCCCACTGCACCCCGGGTGCCCCTGCCTGCTTGCCGCACTCCAGGTCGCAGTTGGCGCAGCGCACCACCTCGGTGCCATCCCCTGAGCTGTCCACCAGGAACTGCAACAGCCGATCCACTGGAGGGAGCCCGCTGGGGCCCTTCACCACCGTCTGGTGCCTGTGGAGAAGCTTCAGCCAAGCTCCAGATGCCCCTTCCCCGAGGCTCCCTACCCACTTCCTACTTCGTACATTCCAGGCGGAACTAAAAATAGGGTGGGAGGTGGGGTGCCTGCAGGCCTGACATCTATAAATATTTCAGCCAGTGCGCACTCTGACCCGTCCCTTCCCAGCCCTGGAGGGATCCTGGGAGGGGGTTGGCGACTCAGGGTGTCAAAGGCAGAAGCCTCACCTCAAGCCCCTCTCGCTGCATTAGGCAAATTCAGGGCCACCCCAGGTATCCTGAGCTTCCCTGGTAGCCCAGCGGTTAAAGAATCCACTTGCAATGCAGGGGACAAAGGAGGCTTGGGTTCAATCCCTGGGTCAGGAAAATCTCCTAGAAATAGCAACCCACTCTAGTATTCTTGCCTGGAGAATCCTGTGGACAGAGGAGGAGCCTGGCGGGCTACAGTCCATGGGGTCACAAAGGCTCAGACATGACTGAGCAACTGAGCACACGTGCACAGGTAGGCTGAGCCAACACAACTTGCTACTTTGGCCTGAGACTTAAGGACCCCTAAGTGAGTCATTGGGAGTGTCCAGACGTTGAGCTGAGATCCCCTACTCCAGCAGCATCCAATTCCACAGCACAGGCACTCTAGCCTGCCCTTGCCCCCTGATTTATCTTGAGACGCCTTGGGTCATAATCCCAGGTCTCAGTTACCCTGATTTGTAAAATGGGCAGGAGCCTTCACGATCTCTGGCAGAGAGGCACCAGCTGGGTACAGTCTCTCCCAGCCTTCTCCCCGGAGAGTCTTGCCCTCCCAGCACGAAGATCCCTTCCCAGAGGGAGCCAGCCTCCCCTCCTCTGGGGCTTCCAGGCACTCACTGGCACAGAGGGCAGGCGAGGCGGCCATCAGCAGCGCGGCCACGCAGGCAGCCGGCACAGAACTCGTGAAAGCAGTCCAGCAGGCAGGGGCGCTCATACTGCGCGTGGCACAGCGGGCACACGAGGGGGTGGCCGCTTGTCCCGTCCAGGGCGCCCGGGCCCTCCAGAGACGTGAAGATAGCTCCCGACATCTTCAGGGACAGCGCAGGAGGGCGGTGGGGCGCCCTTGGTTGGGGAGGGCTCTCACCGTGCCCGCGCCGGCATTCGCAGCCCCCCTTCCCCTGCGCCGGTCCCCCTTACCTGTCCGGCCCGGACCCTTCGCGGCGTCCAGAGATCGCGGAGGGCGGAGCAGCTAGGGCTCGGGTCTGGGGGCCAGCGCGGC
>NW_011494861.1:7293532-7296828 GCF_000754665.1 Bison bison bison
CTGTACTCCACGCCCGGAGGAGGAGTGTGGCGGGAACGCGCGGCTGGAAACGACTCCGTGGGGCTAGGGTTCGAAACTTGGACTGGATCCCCCCTGGGATGACAGAGCCCCGAGCCCAGAGTCGCCGGAGCGCCGCACAGAGCGGGGCCCGAGGGCCCTGGCTGCGGGCTCCTCAGGGATGTATGGCCCCTCGGCCAGGCTGGCTCTGTCGGGTCGGACTTGGCCGGGACAGGAGTTGGTCTGCGCGGTCCTATTTCCTCAACGGGCAGTTGAGGGAGCCCGAGAGCAGCATCCGCCCCTCCCACTCTTGGCTTGGGATGCACGTGAGAGGGCTTGGCATGCCAGGGCTGCGTTTGGCAGGTTGGGGGCCCCCGGCCAAGTTTCCGACCTCTCAGAGCCTCGGAGGTGGGTTAGAACAAGGGGACCTCTCGGTGATCAGGGCAGGCTTCAATGAAGTGAAATGCACGTCTCAAGCCTCCAAATAATTAAGACCCCAGCCCCATCAGCAGCGGAGTGCCCCATGAAGAGGTAGGTTTGGGAGGGAAAGAGCGAGAGAGGATGCGCTGAGCCTTTCCACTTGGGCCCCTCTGCCTTTCTTGGCCTGCTGTATACTTGTTTCACCCAGGGTGATTTTCTCCAAATTGCCTTTCTCTGCACATGCCGTCCTGAGCTCCTGGAGAGCAGCCCCGGTCTCTGCTCCCGCCACCGCCCCCGCCCCCGTCCCAGAAATCAGAGTCAAGCCACAGCCTGACCCATGGAAGGTGCTCAATTAAATCATACTAATCAGTTAGAATGGATGTGAGAGTTGGACTGTGAAGAAAGCTGAGCGCCGAAGAATTGATGCTTTTGAACTGTGGTGTTGGAGAAGACTCTTGAGAGTCCCTTGGACTGCAAGGAGATCCAATCAGTCCATTCTAAAGGAGATCAATCCTGGGTGTTCTTTGGAAGGAATGATGCTAAAGCTGAAACTCCAGTACTTTGGCCACCTCATGTGAAGAGTTGACTCATTGGAAAAGACTCTGATGCTGAGAGGGATTGGGGGCAGAAGGAAAAGGGGATGACAGAGGATGAGATGGCTGGATGGCATCACCGACTCGATGGATGTGAGTTTGAGTGAACTCCGGGAGTTGGTGATGGACAGGGAGGCCTGGTGTGCTGCGATTCATGGGGTCGCAAAGAGTCAGAAACGACTGAGTGACCGAACTGAACTGAACTGAATCAGTTAGAAAAAACTAGGAGATAATATTCTAGCTGGGTTTTGAAAGATGACTAGAAGTTTGGAAGGGAGAAGAAAGGAAGTGAATTCTAGGCAGGAAATACCTATTCTTTTCAGGGTTGATAGCTTATGGTGGTAGGTGTCGAGTTTGTGGTCTCTGAAGGAGGTTTCACTCCAGAACCAAAGATGCAGTCTCAGTCATTCAGAGCTTTGTGCAGCAGAGATTTTATTGAAATAAAAGGACAGAGACAGCTTCTGACGTAGACATCAGAAGGGGGTAGGAAGAGGACCCACTTTGCTAGATTGAGCAGGGCATTATACACTTTTAAGCTGGCTGCTGAAAACAGATAAAAAGAATACCTCAAGACTGAAAGTTTTACCAGACCCTTTCCCAAGTCATACATCCTGAGATAACTTTGACACAAGATTAGCCAGGGACAATGGGTTCCTGGCAACATGCCTCTGGGAGAGATACAGTGTTGCTGAGAAAACAGGTTCCTTGGCAAGATTTGTTACAATTATAATCATTAACATAGAGCCTAAGTAAAGCACACCATGAGTAAGATGTATTACTGCTCTGTAATGATTAGCTCCAGATCTAAAGAAAAGCCAGCTCTCAGGCAAGATACATTGTTACACAAGGCTTAAGGAAAGCATGAGCAAGACACATTGTTGCTTGTACAGCCTATGTGACTAAGGCAAAAGAACTAGAACATGAATGTTCACCTCCTCCTTAAAGGAGCCTTGGACTCCCTATCAACCTGCCTAAGTAACGCTAGAACAGTCCTCTCCAGCCCTTGAGCTCCAAGTCCTAGTAACAGTGGCCAGTGTTTACAGGTCAAGGTACTATTCAAAGCTCTTTTACTTGTATTATCTCAACTAATCCTGACCATCTTTCAAAAAAGTGAAAGTGTCAGTCGCTTAGTTGTGTCCTGACTCTGCAACCTCATGGCTATAGCCAGTCAGACTCCTCTCTGTCCATGGAATTCTCCAGGAAAGAATACTGGAGTGGGTAGCCATTCCCTTCTCCAGGGGATCTTCTTGACCCAGGGATTGAACCTGGGTCTCCTGCATTGCAGGCAGATTCTTTACCATCTGAGTCACCAATCCTGACCACCTTACAGCCTTACTATTTGAGTAGTATCAATATTTACTGAGCATCCACCATGGGCCCTATACATAGAAATGGACAAACCAGGTTCACCAAGTACACAAATCAACAAATACAATGACAGACTATGTTAAATACTCTGAAGGAAGAATCGGGATGATGTGATGGAGGGCAGCTGGGAGGAGGTGGAGCTGAAGACACACTAGATAACCATGGATGGGCAGAGCTCCTAGAGGATGAGAAGAAATGAGACACAAGAAAAGCCAGGAAGAGTTCAAAGCTGAGCCAACAGCAAGTACAAGGTCCCAGAAGTTGGAATAAATGTGAAGGAAGGAATGGAAGACCAATGTGGGTGGAGAGGAAGAGATGCAGGATTGGGGTGAGGCTGAGGATGGAGAGTGGGGGCAAGGGCATGGAGAGTTGAGGGTTGCATCTTTGGGGTGAAGGTGGTCATCTTGACCTTCTAGACTAGAGAGGAGTCCACGCTGGATGCTGTACATACAGACTTGGGGAGTCATATTTAAGGTTATGTGTCTGGACTTCCCTGGTGGAACAGTGATTAAGACTGGGCACTTCCACTGCAGGGGGTGCAGGTTTGATCCCTGGTCAGGGAACTAAGATCCTGCATGCCCTGTGGCAAGGCCAAAAAAAAAAAAAGGTATGTGTTTGGAGCGTGGCAAAGGTCAAGTGTAGATAGACGAGAGGGGCTTTGTTTCCCGTAGACCGTCAAGTCCAGGGAGGAGGAGAGGGAGAAGCAAGGAGCCGGAGGAGTGGCCAGAGGTGGAAGGAGAACCAGTAGAGACTGAGGTCCTGGGGACCAGGGAAGAAGGGTCACCAAGGACGAGTGATCTCTGGTATCAGATGCTAATAGAAGCAGGAAGACCAGGACCTAACCCCAGTTCTTAACAGGAGGACATCACCAATGACCTTGATGAGAGCTGTCCTGGTGGCTGGTGGGGGTGTGTGTGT
>NW_011494861.1:7296928-7312897 GCF_000754665.1 Bison bison bison
TGAAAAGGCCACCCTCCCCCGCCCCGAGTGGGTTCAAAAGGAAATGGGAGGAGAGAAATTGACAGTGCACAGAGGAAACTTCCAAGGAAATTGGCCGTAACAAAAATATCAAAATTTTTGGGTTATCAGAAATTTCTCACAGTTGTGAGGCTGGAAGCCTGAGAGCAGGTGTAGACAGATGGGGCTCCTGGTGCAGCCACTCTTCCTGCTTGTTGTCGGCTCTCTTCTCCCTGTGGCTCGAAGGGCAAGACAGATCTCAGGTGTCTTCTTTGCCAGTCCCATCATGAAGCCCCACCCTCATGATCGCTTATAAATCTAATTACTTCCCAGAGGACTTGCCTCCAAATACCATCGCTTTGGGGACTAGGGTCTCACTTATGAATGTGGAAGGACACAGACATTCAGTACATAGCAGACAGGAGCCGAAAGGGGTGGTATGTGACAGGAAATGTTGCGGGTTGAAAGAGTGCTTTTTCTGTTTTGAGATGGGAGGTTTTGTTTTTTTTATTATTATATTTTTATAAGATTAGCAGTCAACTTTTAAAAAATATTTATTTTTGGCTGCATTGGGTCTTGGGCTTCCCTGATAGCTCAGTTGGTAAAGAATCCTCCTGCAATGCGGGAGACCTGGGTTCGATCCCTGGGTTGGGAAGATCCCCTGGAGAAGGGAAAGGCTACCCTCTCCAGTATTGTGGCCTGGAGAATTCCATGGACTGTATAGTCCAGGGGGTTGCAAAGAGTTGGATACAGCTCTTGGGGTCTTAGTTGCAGCAGGAGGAACTTTTGTTCCTTCAACTGAGAGAAGCACCAGCTTCTCTTGGGTTGTGGTACACAGACGCAGTGGTTGCAGCATGTGGCTTTGTGAGCTCTTGGCTTCCCAACCAGGGATCAAACCTGCGCCCCCCTGCATTGGAAGGTGGATTCTTTACCACTGGACCACCAGGGAAGTCCTAAGATGGGAGATTTTAAAGAATGGTTAAGTGCTGATGGGAAAAAATCCAAAGAAAGTATACATTGATGATTTCATGGGGTGGGGGTAAGGGCTATTGGAGTGGTGTCCTCAAGTAGATGGAAGTATACCACGTGAGTGCCCTAGTGCGGGGGTTGATCTCAGATGGGGGTCTTATGACCCTTCTTCCATAGTAACAGGAGGGAAGGCAGAGTAGGGTAAAGATGTTGCTGGATGGGTAGGTGTGTAGGTGGGTGTATCTGAAAATTCTTTTTGGATTGCTTCTGTGTTTTCAAAAGGAGAGCAACGGAGGTCATCAGTTGAGAAGGATGTTTTGGGGTGAGGAGCTGGCATTCTGGCCAGAGGTGTGAAAAAAAATTACTTAGAGGACTGGCAGGCAGCCCTAAGGCTTGCTAAGAGAGGGGTCAGGTCACTCAGGAAAAAGCACGCTAAGGATTGTTAATCAGGTACAAAGGTTTGTAAACTAGGTAACTTGAGGGGTGAAATAAGAACTCTAGCAACTGCAGGAAGTAGCTGCCACTCCTAGGATGATCCTATTAGAAGGTAGACACTTGAAGGAGGGGGCTCAGGAAGCTGATATCTGAGAAGGGGGCACTGCTCAGCTGGTGTTGGGGAGAAGATAATGAGGCTGGTTCTACAAATGTTGGAATAACTGCAACTGGATTCAACTGAGGTTTCTGGAATGTTCCAACTGCTGCTACCCGGATGAAGAAGCAGGAGGAGGTGACACCAACAGCACAGGAACAAGCAGGAAGTCAACCAAGACAAGTCTCTTCTTTTTCCTCCAGCCTGCAGTTTCCCTCCTAGGCCTCCATTGAAAGAACCTGACCAGAGCCAGCTGGCAAAGCAGAAATGTGGTTTGCAGTCAGCAATAGCAGCGTGGGGGCTTTCTTGGTGTCTCAGTGGTAAAGAAACCACCTGCCAATGCAGGGTTTGACCCCTAATCAGGAAAGATTCCATATGTTGAGGAGCAACTAAGCTTGTGTGCCACGACTCCTGAGCTTGTGCTCTAGAATCCATGAGCCAAAACTACTGAGTCCATGTGTTGCAACTACTGAAGCCCGTGTGCCCTAGAGCCTCTGCTCCACTGCAAGAGAAGCCACCACAATGAGAAGCCTGCACACCCCAATTAAAGAGTAGCTCCCACTCGAAACTAGAGAAAAAAGCCTGCAAAGCAAGGAAGACCCAGCACAGCCAAATACGAATAAATACATATTATTAAAAAAAAGAATAGCAAGGTGGGTTTGGAGCTTGGTCAACTGGCAGAGTGGGCCTGAAGGTACACCTAATCAGCATGGACAGTATCCTAACACCACTGTAAGCTAGGCTTGGGCTTTAGATAGGTGACTACATGGCAGGTGGATACAGGGACAGGAGGGTGTGTGCAAGTGAGTGATTATAATGCAGGACCCTGGACTGGAACTTGTAATGTTGCAGGAAGGGGGACTCCTTCCAGGGCCAGAGAGTGGGCTTGTCTATCACTGAGAAATGAATTGTCTGAGGAGACACATGTGCTGACAATGCAAGAGACTTTATTGGGAAGGGGTGCCTGGGCAGAGAGCAGCAGAGTAAGGGAACCCAGGAGGACTGCTCCACCACATGGCTTGCAGTTTTGGGTTTTATGGTGATGGGACTAGTTTCTGGGTTGTTACTGATTGAAACACTCAGATCTCAATCACTCTGATTGAGGGTCCTTCCTGGTGGCACATGCATCACTCAGCCAAGATGGATTCCAGCAAGGAGGATTCTGGGAGGTTGGTAGGACACGTGGTGTCTCTTTTTGACTTACCCGAAATTCTTCTGGTTGGTGGTGGCTTGTTAGTTTTGTTTTTACCAGGACGTCCTCTCATAAAATAAATCATGCAAATAATTACTTTGGTGCCTGGCTAAAGTGGGCGGTTCCAGTCAGTGTTTCCCCTAACAGCAAGGACATGAAGGACTGAAAGTAGTCCCTCACGTGGAACGGTAGGTCTGGGGATGAAGACCCCTTGCCACTCAACTTTGGTCCGTGGACTAGCAGCAGCAACAGCAGTATCTCCTGGGAGCTCTCATGAAACGCAGGATCTCAGGCCAATGAGACCCACTGCATTGGAATCTGGAATGAGATTCCCAGGTGATTCCTGTCTGTATGCCAGTATGGGGAGCGCTGCTGCTGCTGCTGCTGCTGCTGCTAAGTCGCTTCAGTCGTGTCCGACTCTGTGTGACCCCATAGACGGCAGCCCACCAGGCTCCCCCGTCCCTGGGATTCTCCAGGCAAGAACACTGGAATGGGTTGCCACTTCCTTCTCCAATGCATGAAAGTGAAAAGTGAAAGTGAAGTCGCTCAATCGTGTCCGACTCTGAGCGACCCCATGGACTGCAGCCTACCAGGCTCCTCCATCCATGGGATTTTCCAGGCAAGAGTACTGGAGTGGGGTGCCATTGCCTTCTCCGTGAGGAGCGCTGGCAGACGAATTTTTGAAGCTGGGAAACTAGAAGGGATGAGGGACTTCCCAGATGGCGCTAGTGATAAAGAACCTGCCTGCCAATGCAAGAGACCTAAGAGACTCAGGTTCAATCCCTGGGTCGGCCCACTCCAATATTCTTGCCTGGAGAATCCCACGGACAGAGGAGCCTGTCGGGCTACAGTCCATAGGGTCTCAAAGAGTTGGACACGACTGAAGCGGCTTAGTACGCACCAGAAGAGATGAGCTGGAAAGCTAGGATGATCCGAGGATGGGCAGATTGAGTCTGAGGTGGTGGAGAGCGTACCTGACTGCAGCCAAAAGGGCTAGCACCAGGAAGCAGCCCCTTGCGCACCCGCTTCCTGATTGGGACTTTGGGTAGGAAGAAGCCAAGTGCTCTCGGACATTAGGACCCCAAATTAGGCCTCACCTCCCCAAGTTAGTGGGTTCGATTCCCATCCCACTACCTGGTTATTGACGGTTTATTGAATCTCCTTATTTATTTTTTTAAAGACTGTCAAAAGTAGAGCGAACCCCTTTATTTCTCTTCGGGCTCGTCTAGTCAGGCTCCCCCTCGGATCCTTCGCAGTAGGACAGGCTACTCGGCTTCCTCCCTCCCACTACAATCCTGGGTGGGAGGGGCGTGAGACGATGGGTTTTTGCATTCAGGTAAAAACAATCGCTCCCCGAGAGTACAGAACGGGGCAAGACAGTGGCGACCGAGGAGCGTGGCAGAGAGATTAGTACGGCCTGAGCCCTGCGTGCTCTGCGCGCTGCGGCCTCTTTGCGTCTGCGTAGTTCGCTCACCTCCCTTTCTGCCTCCGCTACCGCCATGGCGCCTGTGGTTAGTATGGCTCCGCGTGAGGCCTCGGCTCTGGGGGAGGCACGTGGGCCTCACCGGCCCGGCCCCTACCTGGCTCTTGGCGGACGGCGCTCAGCATCGTCCTACCCGGGCCTGGCTAGCAGGCCTGCAGGAGTGAGCCAGTGTGGCCGCCGATCCCCGCACGTTGTGGGCGGAGGAGGCCGCGGCCCGAGGCTCGAGGGGGAGATCTGGGGCTTTCGGAAGCTGCCGCTCGGGCTTGGGCTCTTGCCTGTGGTCAGCAGGGAGCTGGGGGACTGAGATTGCAGCCTGGGCTGGTCAGCGAACCTTGGAGCCGGCGTAAGGCAGCCGAGGCCTGGGCCCGGTTACCTGGGCGGAGGGAGGGGAAGGAGGGGACCTGCCACTCTCGGGGACCGTGCGCAACCGGAAAGCCTATTCCGGGACTCGGGATCAGTGTCAGGGTCCACGAACGGAGGGCTCGCTGGCCAGTTCTCACGAGGAGGCCTGGGCTAGAGGACCCTTTCGCGTCTCCGGAGAAAGTTAGATCTTCAGGGCGCAGCTCTGCAGACCCTTTCTGGTGTCCGGCGGGGGGCCATTTGGATTCTGTATCGGCCAGGCTGAGCCTGGGCCGTGTGGCGCCCTCATGTCACTGGCTGCAGATGGTCTCCTCCCAGGTTACTTGGAGAAAGTTTCCCTACCCTTCTTTGTTGGGACACCTTTATTAACAGTTTGGGCTCATCTCCAGCTTTCTGCCTGGGTGGGCCTTTAATGCTTTTAGGCGTTTGTATGTTTTTGATTTAAAACCATGGTGTGGGGGGTATGGAGCCCATATCCTGCCGGCAGGTCTTCTTGCTGATTGTGTGTTTCCGGGGCTTAAAGCAGCCCCTTTGATTGTTACTAGGAAGACATGTTAGGAAGGAAAAGAATGAGTGACTTTTGTCGAAGCCTAAGTGTTTGAAAAATTCATCCAGTTAATACAAGTTTTAGGTGAAGTTCTTTGAGACAGGAAAGGATGTGAAATGTGTTCTTGCAACTACAGGTAAGTATGTTGTCCAAGTGCTTTTTTTTTTTTAATTGGAGTTGGAATTTGTAGAGGGAGAATATTTATACAAGGATCTTTGTGAGAATGAAGGAGCTGGAACCTTGTAGCTAAACTGGTGGTTTGAAAGTGCTCATTCAGAGATTAAATCAGTCAAAAGACCAGAAATTCTCAACAGTCTTGTTGTAATTAGCTAGACCCTTGTTCAAGGCATTTGGGGTTGGATGGGCTGCTAGGATGTGTGGTTCTGGTCACTGTCCTGAGAAAGTAGATGAGACAGGACGAAGGGAAAAAACAGATCAACTGGATTGCCCCTGAGTCGGAAAAGTTAGGATATGTAGTCAATTCAGATTAAAACTGTTTTAGGTATGCAAGGCATTTTCATGCCTGTGCCTTCATCCTGGAAGAAGACAAGTGAGTGTTTCTTTATTTTGGAAATTTTAGAATGAATAAAAGGAAACGTTTCTTTTATTGTAGTTCTTAAGCTAACAGACCTTCCATTATTCCCCTAGAAACCAGGGATGCTGGAAAATGTAAATGGGAAAAGAGTGCTGTAATGAGTTTCCTCTTCTAGAGGGCATGACCCCAGAGCAGCATCTTGAGTGTTATCTATCCTCCATCCTTGGCACCTAGCAGGGGAACAGAATCCCATGGTTTTTGCATTTGTGTGTACTTTTACAGTTCTGGTCTTTCCACTTTGTTAATTTTTTTTTTTGTTTTTGACTGGTTATGGCTTTATCTCTCTTATCATTTGTATCCTTTTCTTAGAAAAAGCTTGTGGCGAAGGGGGGCAAAAAAAAGAAGCAAGTCCTAAAATTCACTCTGGACTGTACCCACCCTGTAGAAGATGGAATCATGGATGCTGCCAATTTTGTAAGTTACCCCGCTGATGCCACCCTGGACAGTAGCAAACCCTTTCGGATATTGCTGAGAAGACATACTGGAGCCTGTTTGTTTGTAGGCTCAGGCTGCTCTGCAGTTCTTGCTGTTGGGTTCGACTCTGGATCTCTGTCTGGTTCTGGTTCTAAGCCTTGCTTTCTCAGGGGTGTGACAGTGGTGAAGAGTAAAGGAGATGCAGTGGAGCAAGTCACTGCCAGAGGGCCACATTTTCTTCTTCGGTTTCCAAAAAGATTTTACTTAAAATTTATCAGGTGAACTTCCTTGGATCCAGCATCTCCTCTGCACTTAGGTGTGTTTAGGTGTAAGCTTGGCCCTGACACTGACGTTTTGGGCCCAGGGGCTTCCTGTGCCCTGGGCCTGATGCTTGGTTCGGGGGCGTTGGACAGAGGACAGCATCTCCTTGAGCTTTCTGTTGTATTAAGCATCAGAGCTTCAGTATTCATGTGAAAATATCCTGCTTGCTGATTTGTAATTGTAGCTTGGATTTTTTCAGACCTTGCTCTGTACTGATTTTTTTGCCCTCATGTTGGCCCCATCCCCCAATACTCCTCTATTTCACCTAAATCTAGAAAAATGAACCCAGCTGCCACATTTTGGAATCTGCAACTTGGTTTTGGCATTTTACACTTTTCCTCTCCATAGCCAAGCAGAGCTTGGGGGAGTTCAGACATACTGTTGTGCAGAGCCCTAAGTTGACATTTTCTCTAAAGTCTCTAGAGTCAACTATTGCCAAGATTAATATCATTACAACAAGAATAATTTTCAAATTAAAAAATTAGCAGCTTGGCCTGTGGCCACGACTTACAAAGTATGGTGTCTGGGTAGCCTGTAGTTGACTGCCCTCTTGTAGATGCCTGCCGTGGCCCTGGCCTGGCCTGCAGGAGGTCCCTCCGTGGCTCCGTGTTCCTTCTGTCTTCTTGCTTTTCTCTGGGGCCTCTTGTCCCTCCTAACTTGTAGCTTCTTCCACATTGTGTCTGATGGCCCTGTTCTGCCATTATTCCCTCCACTGTCTCTCAATATGTGTATATGACTGTCTTCCTTTTAGGTTCCTCCTTTGGATAGAAAACAGGAGTTGTTTATTAGTCTAAGACACGAAAGTCAAGATTTCTGACCTCATCACACCTCCTGTTGACAGTTAACATGTTGTATATTGGTGGGTTTTTTTTTTTTTTGGCTGTGTTGTGCAGTATTTGGGATCTTAGTTCCCTGACCAGGGATTGAATCCATGTTCCCTACAGTGGAAGCTCAGAGTCCTAGTACCAGCAGGAAAGTCCCCAGATTGGAGTTTTTAAATAGAGGACTGTAGGGATGGGAGCTGAAGGGCCTTCCTGTCATTGCAATATCAAGAAAACCATAAAAGTCTTCCTTTTTGGTCCAAGAGGTGAATGACCAGCCCAGCTTCCTCTGGGATTTTCCCAGAGTCCCATCTCTGAGCTTCTGGGCCAGTGTCCCTCCTGCTGTTCAGTGCTGGTGCACGTGGCCCCTCAGCAGATAGATGTGTAATTGCTCTGGTTGCTGTATGTTTTTGTTCTGCTTGGTTGAAGATTTATTTTCTCCGATCACACTGAGGACACTGCTTTACATGTCTTAGGTTCAGAGGCTGCTTGCCATTTTGGTTGCCTATATCTACAGTTGTAAGTTTGGGCCTAGGTTTCCTGTCTACTCTTTACCCTTGACCCAAGAGTCAGAGACTGGACATATAACCAGCTATATGCTTAGAGATAGGAGTATAAAAAAATATTTTGGGACTTTTGGGATGGTCCAGTGGTTAGGGCTCTATGCTTCCAATGCAGGGGTTGTGGGTTCAATCCCTGGTCAGAGAACTAAGATCCCACATGCCATGTAGCGTGGCCAAAAAATTAAAAATAAGTGGTGTGTGAAAGTGGTTCAGTCATGTCCAACTTTTTGCGACCCCATAAATATACAGTCCATGGAGTTCTCTAGGCCAGAATACTGGAGTGGGTAGCCTTTCCCTTCTCCAGAGGATCTTCCCAACCCCAGAATTGAACCCAGGTCTCCCACATTGCAGGTGGATTCTTTATCAGAAGAAGACAAATAAAATTTAAAAGTGTTTTGCTGGTGATGTGGGTGAACTAGTCTCCTCACTATCTGGTCCATTTGATGATTTCTACAGGAGCAGTTTCTTCAGGAGAGGATCAAGGTGAATGGAAAAGCTGGCAACCTGGGTGGCGGTGTTGTAACAATTGAAAGAAGCAAGAGCAAGATTACTGTAACTTCCGAGGTGCCCTTTTCCAAAAGGTATGGGAAGGGGAGGCATTACTTGTCCGTGTCCTCAGCTAAGGTTCCCACCCACCCTGGCCAGGAAGGTTGCTCCCTGCAAAGTCATTTGCTTTGTGGTTGCCTCTGTTAACTTCTGGAGCAGTGTCCAGCGTGAGGGGCGGTGAATGAACGAATGTTACTATGGTAGTTAAAAGTATTCAGCTCTTGGTAGCTTTCTGCAGTTTTGTTTTCCACAGCCTAAAGCAGTGGTCCCCAGCCTTTTTGGCACCAGGGACCAGTTTTCTGGAAGACAGTTTTTCCATGGCTGGGGGAATGGTTCTGGCAGTAATACAAGCCATGGGGAACTTCGCTGTCTGGCCCGCTGCTCACATCCTGCTCTGTGGCCCATTTCCTATCAGGCTTTGGACCAGACAAGTCTCACGGCCTGGGGTTTGGGGACCTTTGGGCTAAAGGATTTCCAGCAGTAAAGATGCTCAGACTTGCTTAGATTGTATTCTTAAAAGTGAGCCTGCCTTTGCCTCTAGATCACTTTGAAGAGCTTTCATTTTTATTCTGTTTTTTTTTTTTTTTCCCTTTTGTTTAGTTGCTAAGTCGTATCCCACTCTTTTCGACCCTGTGGACTGCAGCAACACTAGGCT
This sequence comes from Bison bison bison, assembly GCF_000754665.1. NCBI lineage: Eukaryota > Metazoa > Chordata > Mammalia > Artiodactyla > Bovidae > Bison > Bison bison. Next base: position 7,305,981 of record NW_011494861.1, read on the forward strand.
TTTTTTCCTGTAAATGCTACCAGAATTAGATGAGGGATCAGAAGTCTCAGTTTAGACTGAAGCCACCTCATTTAATTCCTGTAGGCCCATTTATTTATTTTTTTGGTCCATACCACGTGGTTGGCAGGATCTTAGTTCCCAGACCAGGGGTTGAACCCTTACCCTTGGCAGTGAGAGTGCTGTGTTCTAACCAGTGAACCACCAGGGAATTCCCCTTTGCTTATGTTTTTAACTAAATTAGTCAGTAAATGGCTGGGTCCCTTCACTATTCATCTGAAACTATCACAACATTGTTACTTGACTATCCTGATACAAAATGTTTTTGGTGTTAAAAAAAAATTTAAATTAAAAAAAGAGAGATGACTTTAAAGCTAAGTGAATTACTCCTTTTTTTTCTGGCTGTGTGACTTGTGGAATCTTAGTCCCCTGATCAGGAATTGAACCGAGGCCCCCAGCAGTGGAAGAATGGAGTTCTAACCACTGGCCTGCCAGAGAAGTCCCTGAATTACTCCCCTTCTGCCTGGCTGAGTTATTTCACGTGTGCAGAAGGCAGTTAGATGGCATGAGAGATGGGATAACCGAAGGGCCTCCAAGGTGTACTTAACACCTCCCCCACCAGCCTCTGCTGAGCTCGCAGGGAAGAGCCTGTGGTCTGTTTCCAAATCTCCTGACCTAGTGTGAGAATGTCTCCTAACACATGTCACTTCAGTTTTCACAGACTTTCTCTTGTTTGCCAAGTAGGGAAGGAAAAGAACCTGATCTGTTAGAACTATGTTTTCTTGAAACATTCAAGGAGCTCCTAATCTAGAACGTTCTTTTGGACACACCAAGTGGGATCCAGTTCTTGACCCAGGATCTAGTTCTTGACCAGGGATCAAATGCGTGCCCCCTGCAGTGGAAGCTTGGAGTCTTAACCACTGGACCACCAGGGACCAGTGGAACATTCCTTGCTTATCTCTGAACTTGTGTGTTTTAACCTAGCTTCCCCCCATACTCTATTATGAAAACACTAAGCCACCTAAACTTTTGAATTAACCCACTTTACCTGGATATAATATAGTAGAAATAGTAAATGGAAATAAAAGAGAATACTTTGTAGGTGAAACGACCAAATTGTTTTATTTTTATGTAGGGAAAAGTGGGTAGAATTGAACTGAGATCTTCACATCTTTGTGAAGATTGCTTGGTTGACGTGAGTAACACAGTGGAACAGTGTTTGTTTCCGGGAAGGGTCGGGTTTCTCGGTTTGTTAACACTTGGTCCCATCTAAAATGCCAGAGTTTGCCAGTGCATCTCATTTAGCCCTTGTACCAGTCTGAAGAGATGGTGAGTATCTTGAGACCTGTTTTATAGAGGGTGACACTGAGGTCTAGAAAGACTAACTTGCCCAGTGATGGGTTTGCTGAACCTTCTATTCCCTCTTTACGGTTCTGGGAAGATGCCAGAATAGATAAACCCCAGGGCCTCATAAGCAGATGGATGAGAGAGCAGGATTGTGGGCTTTGTGTTGAGCATAAGAGCCATTGTTGCCTTTAGGTTGAACGGTTTCCTGACAGTGGTGTTTGGGGTTGAGGCTTAGCTCACGCAGGCTCAGGTGGCCACTGGGCAAGTGGACTAAGGCCAGGTGCTTAAGTGGACAGCTCGAGTCAGGGCAGTTAAGCAGTGGGTGGATGGGGAGGGGGGTTGGGAGATGGGCATCTCAAAATGGGAGTGAGAATGTGACAAGGCCCTGAGCTGCGGTCCCAGGAAGCAGCAACCTCAAAAGGAGGTTTTAGTCAATGAGGTGAAGTACTTGGAGCTTGTTAGGAACCCAGCAGTCTCTCAATAAAAGATATTAAGATTGTGTGCTTAGCTTCCAAGTGATCACCTTGATCTCTTTCCCCAGTGGTCACTACAAACCATTTTATAGGTGATGGCTCTTGTTTCATGGACAGTGGTCACATCTTAATCTGTTCTCATTTTTATGGCCAGGTTAGTTAGAAGAAATGTGGATGATGTTTATTCTCATTAGAACAGTGACTGGGTATATTTCCCAACTGCCATTTTTTGAACCATGGGAAAATACCTTGAATTGTAGTGACTTTGAATGCACAAGTTTCATAAAAGTTAGAGTATTTCAGAATATCAGAAGGTCTTGTGTCTAGTGGAGTTCTCAAGTGTTTTTTCTCTGCAGGTATTTGAAATATCTTACCAAAAAATATTTGAAGAAGAATAATCTACGAGATTGGTTACGCGTAGTCGCTAACAGCAAAGAAAGTTACGAATTGCGTTACTTCCAGATTAATCAAGATGAAGAAGAGGAGGAAGATGAGGATTAAAACTCAATCTGGAATATTTGTATAAGTTCTTAAATAAAATTTATCAACTGAAATGGTGGTTTTCCTTGTATCTCTGCAGTGTGGACTGAACAAAATTGGAAATCTTAGTAAAAAGGCTTCACCTGGGCTGCCTCTCACTTGTTTTTAAACTTTTTTTCTGCTTAAAGATTTCAATTCTTGTGGTAGAAATAGCAAAACAGAGCTAAGGCTCCTTCGAGGGAACTGACTCTTGTGTGACACTGAGCAGATGGAGGAGGGCATGGGGATTGGGGGTGAGTCAGTTACTATTTTACAGAAAAAGGGTGAGTCAGTTCCATTTGGTACCTCTCAAAGACTGAGGAATACAAACGTGGCAACACCCAATTCACTGCAGGCAGAACCAGGGACTTGATTTTGAGGTTCTCTTGTTTTGGAATAGTGGCAGTGTCGAAGAAATGCAGGATTCTGGGGCAGTTTTGTGATTCTGTCTTCATTTTGTGATCATAAATTACTCTTGATACACATGGTTACTATGTATGCTAACCCTTTTTCTTCCCATGGAAATAAAATGTGGTCCTTCAGTGTTGTCTTGTATTCTGTCCCTCTCAGGAAAGGGTCTGAGGAGTGGCTCTTTTAAAAGTCCCAGGTGTTGGATTAAGGAAAGGTCTACACTATAGGAATTTGTAAAATAATTGTTTCTGCAAGTCTTTGCAGCGAACTGTCATTCTGACCCCAGCAGGGGGAGCTGGAGATGAGGTGTAGTGGAGATTCCAGAAGTGGGTGAGGATCTGTGGGATAGATACATGGGTTGGGATTGGAATTCTTCGATGCCCAGAGCTCTGGAGTCTTGGGTTTGGGTGTGAAGGGGAGGGCCTGGGAGACTACTCAGGCTGAAGAGAAGTGTCCAGATGCCCAGGGAAAGTCACTTCATGCCGTTTAGGCCACAGCTGGACTTAAAGTCATTCTACAGACTAAATTGAAGGCAGTGTTCCCACCATACCATTCCCACAATGGGTTCTGTTGCCCTGTGTGTAGAGGCTAGAGATCCAAGGTCATTAACAAGATTGTAAAGATGTGACTTGCTGATAGGATCAAGAGGGAGAAGAGGACCTGATACCTTAAAGTGCCCTCCTTAAGTCTAAACCATTCTGCAGGAAAAGTGCATTGTCTTAAGGTGACATAACAAATTCATGGTTTTCCAGAGCTTGCCTATGGTTCATTTCCACACCTGCAATTCTTAACGTTCTTGCTAGTTGCATAGCTAGAAATGTTAACATTTGGTGCTTTTTGAGTTGACTTTAACATTGAGGGTTTGTGATTTCATTTGTGGTAAAGTACCATTTTCTTTCTATGCAAATTTCTTGGAGCAGAATTATTTGCATGATTCTGTTCTAGAGAAGGCAGGGTTTCTTTCAAATTTAACTGAAGCTCTTTGGTACTGTCCCTTACTATGATTATTAACCTTGTTAAGCAAGGTTGTGACTTGGGTTTGCAAATTGTACTTGTTTGTTGCATTGATGTTCCATTATAGAAACCTTAGTTTGATTGTAAAAGATTATCCCTGGGCTGAAATTAGTATATAAGTTTTTTCTTTTAAACTATTCCCAGGATTTAAAATTTGTAATAAAATGGAAACTTCTTGGGTTTTCTGTGCCTTTTTTAACTCTTGTATTTTGACTTCTGATCACATACTAAAGTGGCTAACACATGGCTACTATTATTGTGCAAGGATATTTTTTTAAGGACTGCATGTTAATCTGTTTAGCAACAGAAAAATTGGTTGTCCTGCTGTACCAGCAATGACCTTGAACTTCATTAAGTTTGATAAGAACATGTATATTTTATTCCCTCTTTCTTCACCTTAGTTACGTTGCTGTGCCTCAGGTTCTGGAGAGTACTATAACCAAACTCTCCATGTAGAATTTCTTCAGACCCAGAGCCAGAGAAATAACTTGGCAAACACATGACTTTTTCTGATGGGTGTGATGTGAACTTGAATTACTTGGCACCCATTATACCAGCTGGGCCTGGGCTGCATTTTAGACCAATTTTCTTTTGATCTGTCTTGCCTCGTGACTCACCTGCCTGATCAAGGCACAGGAAAAGATTAGGTCATGGAGAGTTTGAAGCTGAGATTTGAGTTCGTGCAGGTAGTGAAGTAGGAAGTTGGTACAGTCTTGTTCTCAGCTGACTCCAACTCCACCTCACCCTTGGCTTGATCAATACCAGCTGTTAACAAAAGTTTTAACTTTGTTTTCCTTTCAAAGGCCCCTGTGGACCCCCAGCCCCAACACACACCCTGTGACTCCTTCAGTGGTGAAGTTGTGCTTTTCTGAGTCACGTCATCCTTGCAGCATTTCAGGAGGAGCCTTATGTTAAAATAGATGAGTTCCAGCTAATCAGTGGAGAAAGCAATGGCACCCCACTCCAGTGTTCTTGCCTGGAGAATCCCAGGGACAGGGGAGCCTGGTGGGCTGCCGTCTATGGGGTCGCACAGAGTCGGACACTACTGAAGCGACTTAGCAACAGCAGCAGCAGCAGCAGCTAATCAGTGGTGCCTAGCACTGTGGTGTTCAGAAACGTGTCACAGACATGGAGAAAGTGGGACAGTTTGATCATATCAAATACTTAATTTTAAGACAATTGGTCAAAATTAATGGGGCATTTAGACCTCAGCATTCTTAGGGCTCATTTGGTATCTTGGAAGGTGAGCAGCACTCCTGTAAGTTGATAATGGTCCTCCAGCCACTGATAGGCTCAGGGGAGCCTGGAAACTGGCTTTGGCAGTCTGCTTTTGTCTCCCTTTTGCTGCCTGGCCCGTCTTCTGACTTGCCCCCAAACTTCTCAAGGCTGTATGTAGGGTCGTTCTGACCCTTTCCTGTGAGGGGGCACACCCCTAGGAGGTGGGTCCCTGACAAGACAACCACAGATTTGGCAGTACCATGGCCTTTGCTTGGTAACCTTGGACAGAGCCAATATATTCTGGGTTTTTTTTTGGTTGTGCTGGATCTTCTTTGCCGTGCGGGTTTTTCTCAAGTAACAGAAAGGGCTGCTCTAGTTACGGTGGAGGAGGATGACTGATGAACATCCCGACTCTGATTTGCCAAATTAAGCAGCTGGAACTCTTCTTGGTTGAAAGATATCTGACTTTCTCAACCTCATCTTGGGAACTGGAGCCACAGTTAATGGTTCCTGTGTGGTGAAGGGCTTTCTGGTGATGGGAAATACTGTAGGTCCCAGCTTCTCTACAGTGGGACAGGGGACCTGTGGAGGTGCCCTGACCTAATTCCTCCATCTGGGAAGGGCTGGGAGCAGGGCTGGTGCCGAAAGAGTGGGCAGTTTTTAGTGTTTTCTCTTGGATGGTTAATTTTCAGGAAGACAGGAGGTCTGGGAAGAGGAAGGCAGCCTTGCTGGGGAAAATGCAGGCCTGCTGAGGCATCTGTGATTGAGGCTCCCTCAGCTAGGTGCCCAGGAGGTGAAATACAGCTTCAGGAGACCAGGAAGGGCCCTTGCTTTCTTAGCCCGCCTCCTCCCTGCCTGTCCCTTGACCCTGGCAGGGTGTCTGCCCAGGGTGGATTCAACATCTCTCCTAATGTGGTTTAAAAGCAATTCAGGAGATGGTATTCCCAGCTCCCTGCACTTTGTCAGGAGGCTGGACAGACCTGTCCTTGCCCAGGAATGAATGAGGAGGAGCTTTGGTTTGAGGTTTACTGGAAATTCATTAGATGGGAAGGGAGAGGAGAAATGTGGGACACATCTTTCCAGCCTTCCCTGTGCCATCTATCATCTTCAGGCCACCTCCTCAGGAGGTCTTGCACTGGGAGCCCTCGCCAAGCACCCACAACTCTCCTGGCTCCTCAAAGGCCCCAGGAAGGGAGAGCCTGCCTGGTGATGCCAGTGTGGCATGGGTACTGGTGTCTGTCCACCTGGAGGAAGCAGGTGTTCAGCCAAGACCAGAGAGGTGGATGCCAGAGAGGAGACCGTCTCATAGCTGCTTTGGGCTTCCCGAGTCAGGTGGTTCCTGTGGGTCCCTGGCGCCACTGGGTCTCCAGTGGGTTCCTCCAGAGATGTCTGGCCCCAGGCAGTGGGGTGAGGGTTCCGGGTTCTTCCAGGATTAGAAAGCCGGCCAGCCTGTCCTTCGCTGAAACTTTTGCGTTCTTAGAGTAGCTTTAAGACTCGCTGCAGCCAAGACTGGCAGCGCTTATTTAAAATTCCAGTCTTGCTCCCCAGGGCTTTGGCCTCCATCTTCACCTTTAACAACCGAGGACTGGCGGCGCGGTTCCTTCCCACTCCGCGACAGGTGTCGCTTCTGAGCGGGAGTTTTGGGCACAGGGAACGCGGTTCCATCTCACCCCCGGGGGGCTGGCTTTATTTAAAGCGGACCGGCAAGGGGGGGCTTTTTGGGAGGGGATACGTGGGTGGTGGGAGCCGGGTGCGATGGAGTGAGGGAGGAGCCAGCCTGCAGATTTTTCTGGAGGAATCAGACCCGCTGTCTCCAGAGCGGCCCTTCCCCAAGTGCGGAACGCTTTTTTCTTCGAATGTTCTTTGGAAAGGGGGTTATAGAAGCGTGTTTGGCTCGGTGCTAGGCGACCAGGGGCTGGGCGCGTGTGAGCAGTGAGG
>NW_011494861.1:7314215-7320283 GCF_000754665.1 Bison bison bison
GTCGCCCCTGCCCGGGCGAGCGCCCGGGCAGGGGCGACTTCCCTCCGGGCCCACGAAGGCTCCAGGCTGAGGCGCGCGGGCTCGGACTCCGCTCCCGGTTCCCGGCCGCCGGGTGCCGCGACCGCCTCTCCCGAGCACTTTGCCCGGGCCGCCGGCGTCGTCCTGGCGCGCCCTAGCGCCGGCCGGCGTCTCCAGCCCGCGTTCGCCCGCCTAGTGGCGTTCCCAGCCCACCCTGCTTTGGCTCCGGGCCTGACTCCCAGGGCCACCGCCCCAGCCTTTGCTATCCCTCTCCAGAATTCAGCAGAAAACAGGGTTTGTGCGTCAGGGGCAACCTTGCAGGATCATTCCTTACTTAACTGCTCACCGTGTGTTTGGGACGTTCCCCTCACGGCACAGCTGGGCAGGGCCTCACACTGTGGACCGGCCGTCTTCGTTCCCTTCCAGAGGACTCTCACATCTCAGCGTCCCCACACCAAGTCACGGCCCCTTCTGGCCTCCCAGGGGACTTGTGGGAACTGCGGGAGCCCTTCCTCGCCCTTGAGTGTGCTGTTTGGCCCCTGGAGCCCTTTCTCCAGGGGCGAGAGTATTCCGCACATTGGCACCCCAACTCCTGCGTGCAGGAGGTGAGAAGGGGAGGATCCAGGTGGCAGTTGTCTCTTTCTAGAGGGGATTCCCACCAGGTGGCCACGCCCACTGGGGGGGGCGCTCCTCACCCTTCCCCACTTGTTTGCTTCCTTTGACATGGTGACTGGGGCCTCACCCTGATCAGATAGTTTGGCCAAGTTTGCAAAGGGCCTGCTGGGGTGAGGGGATTGGGGGTGAGGTGGCCCCACATGGGCGGAGTTGCTTGGACAAGGTTGACTCTTACATCCTGGGGGCCAGGGAATTAGGCCCATTTCCTGGAAGGGAACATAGAGGCCCAGCACAGGCACTGAAACCCAGGGCTGTTTTCTACCCAGGAAGCTAGCTTAGGGAAAGCTGGTTACTGGCTTCCTCGGGGCATGGCACTCGGGGCGTGGCCCTTTGTGGCACTGATTGATGGGGGCAGTGGACAGCTGAGAGTACCTGAATAGCTTTATTTCCAGGATTCACCAACCCCCTGATGGGGTCCTCTGTCCCCTCTGTCCCCACTTTGAATCTCTCTGGTTGTGTCAGGGCTCCAAGAGTGGGAAGAGGAGGAGGCCAGGGAAGTGCCCTCAGGCTGATGGGCACCCAGCTCACTCCTTTAGGGCCAGAGGGCTTGGACCTTGGCCAGAGTCACCTGCCCGCCACCTTGTCTCCCTCCTGCTTGCATCCATTGCTCCAGGCAGGTGTGGGGGGTGGGGTTGGCCCCAGGGTCTCTAGGAAGCCCCTCAAAGCCCTGCCAAACAGAGACTACCCTACCTTCCACAAGACCAGGTGCTTGACACCAGGGAGATACCTTCAGAGGGTGTCCTGAGCCTTTCTGAGCTCCTAGCCCTTCTCTGTGTCCCTGGTCCCAGCCACTGTCCCCTCTACCTGGGGACTGCAAAGCCTCCTAACCAGTCCTCACTGACCATACTCCACTCAGCAGCCAGGGTCACCTCTGTAAACACAAAGCAGACCCCAGCCCACTGGCATGAACCGATTGCAAAACCCCTGTTCTACTCCACCCCCATTGCCACTTCCCACCTTCTTGCTCATGTATTAGCCTTCTAGATTCTTTTGGAACTCCCCAGGCTCCATCCTGCCCTGAACATTGACTGTGACCTCTGCCAGACCCAATATTCCCTGGCTCACGACTGCATCCTTCCTGCTACTCAGGTCTCCAGCTCCTGGCTGAGTGTAGGCCCACTTCTCTCAATTCCCAGGCCCATTTTAATGCGTCATTTTCTTGACAGTATTTCCCTGGAATATTATCATCAGCTGACTTGTGTCAGTAGGCTTCCCCCCTTGAGGTTGACCCTGTGACCACCCACTGTGCCTGGCACTGTGGGTGCTGGAGAGAGGGGCACAGTCTTGGGGTCTGAGGGCTGGGGGGGTCCCTGGGTCACCCTGACCTCTGGATATGATGACAGCCTCAGCCTAGGCCTCGTGTCTCTCCTAAAGTGCTGGCCGCCCTGGCCCCTGTCCTTCACTTCGGCCTCTCTGCAACTCTCAACCTGAGCTGGTGACCATGGCCCACAGGGATGGGCCCTGCATGTGGCAGTTTGCTGGTGTGGAAGCCGGTGTACTGGGAGCTGTCACTCCAAGTTTTCAATCTGCTGTGGTGGGCTCAGTACTTGTCACATCTACTTTCCTCACTCCGCCTGTCTCCACCCTCTTCAGCAGTGTTCTTGCCACCCAGATTTGCCCAGGCCAGCTCTCTGGCCTTGAGGCCAGTGGGTGAGGAGGAGGGGGCTTGGAGGAGGAGGGCAGGGTCCCTGCTTCTTGGGCGCAGGGACCCTGGCTGCCAGAGTCTCTTGGGGATTCAGAGGGCTAGTCCACAAGAGGGCTCGAGAGAGTCAGTGGCTCTGCCTCTGCTGCTTGTTCATGGCCTGACCTTGGGCAGGACACCTGGTCCCTCTGCCTCAGTGTCCCCACTTGTGGAATGGTACTGTGACACCAGCTACCTCATAGAGGGGTTATTATGAGGACTGGTGAGATGGTGCATGTGGAACATGTAGGTCACAGTGCCCAGCACATGATAGGTGCCTATCATAAAGTGTGGCTTATAATTAGCACCATCCAAGGGGGGCAGTTTGCCTGCCTTCCCCAAGGAAATGCTTCTGAGACATGCACCCTCATCTGGTAAGCTGGGGGCAGGGAGCCTGGGCTTGAGGGGCTGGAGGGAGGTAGGGAGGAAGGGAGAAGAGGGCTTGGCACTCCAGGCCTTTTCCTCAGAAGTCCCTGCCTGGTAGGCCCAGCCCTTCCATCCCACATAGTCGGGGGGCGGGGGTGGGTTTCCTAGAGCTGGTGAGCCCAGCTTCTCTCCTGGCCGGGTAGTAGGACCACTCTGGCACTTGACTGGCCTGTGCACCCACAGGACTGGACCCCATCTAGGCTTCTGTGGGCACAGGGACCAAGAGGGAGAGAGCACCATGTTTCCCAAAGGTCTATATTTTCTTAACCTGTTCCCCCACCACTGGGGAAATGGTCAGAGCCTGATCATATTTAATACGTTTTGCTGAGAGGAGGAGGGCACAGTGATCAGCACGCTTTGCCCAGTGGGTTGGCCTGTGAGAGACTCCCCTCATTCCCAATTGATCTATTATTTCATCCATTCATTCAATCATCCACCCCTTTGTTCACCCAACCACCCATGTATGTACCCTGTGAACATCTGCCCATCCAGCCACAAAACTGACCAACTAGCCATATACACCCACCGCCCACTGGCTAGCCATCATACCCACTCATCATCCATCCATCCATCCATCCAACCCAGTCTCCATCCATCCATTTATCCATCCATCCATCCATCCTGGCGTGCTGCAGTCCATGGGGTCACAAAGAGTTGGACATGACTGAGTGACTGAACTGAACTGAATCCATCCATCCATCCATCCATCCATCCATCTATCCACCCATCCGTTTATTTATCTGTCTAGTCCATCCACCCATCCACTGGTCCATTCATCTATTCATCTATCTGTCCATCCACCCATCATCTGTCCGTCCATCCACTCACCCACCCAACACAGATTTCTTGCATGCCTTCTCTGAGCCAAGTACTGAACATACTATATAGTGTCTGACCTTCTGGGGGTTTAGCAGGTAGAACTTTGGAGACTTTCTGCCTTTGGCTCTGTCCTTATTTCTCTCTCCCTGTTTGTCTTCTCACTTTGTCCTCCTGTTTGTCCCTTTGTCTGTTTTCCAAGTCTGTCTTCCCTGAGTCTTTGCTCCTCTCTCTCTGGCTGTCCCTCTCTGTCTCTCTTGTGTCCCTGGCCCTCCAGGGCTCTCCCCCATCCCCTCCCTCCTGCCTCTCTTTCCTCCTCCTCCCCTGCAGTGCTCTGGGCCCACACCCTCCTCCCTCCTCACTCTTTCCGGGCCCCAGTCCCTTAGGGTAAAAGCCTGCCCTGTTCCCTCCTCCTGCTGCCTGCCTGTGGTGCTCAGGACTGACTCTTTGATGAGACGCCAATGAGGTGATGTCTGGGTTTTGTTAAATGTCATAAATAAATTATTAATCCTCTCCTGGGCAGAAGTACTTCCCCTCCTCCTGCCCCTGCCATTATCTGTGGACGCCCATGGTGTGGGGGCATTCCAAGGACTGATGGGAACCTTAGTCTTGGTGGCCCCTCCTTGGTCGGCCCTAGAGTGGCCCTGAGAAGCCCTGGCCCAGCGATGCCTGAACCCCCAAGTCCTTCAGTTCCACCATCCTAACCTCCCTGAGGCCCTGGGCCCCACCTGCCATTGCCAAGCACTTCAGTTGCATCTCACAGTTTCTAGTTCCTCATCCCGTGAGAAGGGCAGTGCTTGGCCCATTTGTTTTTTAATTTTTATTTATTTATTTTCGTCCACGTCACTCAGCTTGGAGGATCTTAGTTGCCCAACCAGGGATCACACCCGTGCCTTTGGCAGTGGAAGTGTGGAATCCTAACCACTAGACCACCAGGGAATTTCCAGGACTCGGCCCATTTTAAGGATGAAGATGTGAGCTCCGGGGAGAAGGGACTGGGGGCCGCCCCCCCAGTCAGGGGCGGCGGTTTGAAGCCTGTGCTCCCCTGTCCCTCCTCCTGGTCACCGGGTGGTCTTGTTTCCTGCCTGGGGGAACTGAAGGAGCCCCTCTCCCCAGGCTCTGGAGGGGAGGGGGGACATTGAGCTGGGTCCCCATCACTGACATTTGCTCACTCTTCTGGACCTCTGTCATGGAGCTCTTGATCTGGCTCCGCCTCCCCAGATCCATCAGCTGCCTGGAATCAGATGACCTAACTCTTCCTTTCGCAATCATGTTTTTCTTCTGCTCTGATCACCTTGTGTTTGCTAAGTTGCCTGGGGGGCTGCCCTCTTTCCCAGGCCCCTCTGGGCTCTGTGGCTGTCCTTCCCCAGAGGACAGGGGCAGGGGATGGGCAGAGCATGGGGACTTGGGGTGGACTAGCCCAGACCACCCCCCTGAGGGAGCCCAGATGACCTTCCAGACCAGGGACCATCCTGAGTCACCTCAGCATCCCCAGAGCACATCCACGCTTGGCACAGGGGCAATGCTGTTTAAATGCTTGTTAAGTAAGTGCAGGGAAGGGCTGAGTTCTGGGGGCTCCTACACCTGGAGGGAGGGGCAGGCATGGGGACCACCAACCAGAGTTCTATCCTGGCTCTGCCGCCTGCCGGCTGTGAGACTGAGAAGTGGGCAAGTGATGAGATCCTTGGAGCCTGTTTCCTCATCTGCAAATGAGGGTAATATTACTGTCTCCCTGGGTTGCTGTGTGGAGTAGATGAAGTCCTATAAACAAACATATGCTATCTGCTTCGAGCCTGGTGCAGGCGGTAGGTAGATCCACTGTTTATTATTGTAAGGTGTTTCTCTGGGAAGGGCCTATCCCCCTTGCCTGGGCTGCAGCCTGTCGAGCAGCCTGGGGCTCCCTCAGGGCTAAGCCCTTGTGTGCAGGGAGTTGGTGAGGGGCTGGGGATAAGCTCGGGGAAAAGCCACAGAAGGTACCTGTGTTCATGGTCCCCTGCCTGTCCCCCGTCTTGTCTCTGAAGCAGCCTCCCCTGTGCCCTCCCCAGGCCTGGGAGACAGACCAGGGCAAATGGGTCCTAATTATAGTCCGTCTGGGATCGATGGAGCCTGGGGCCCTGGAAGGGAAGGTTGGTGCGGGAGGACACTGCCAGGCAGCCTGGAAGGGCTGTGTGGGGCAGCCAGGCGGAGCTGGGAGCCGGGCGGAGCTGGGAGCCAGCAGGATGAGGAGTCCTGAGGCTGCTTCTCCTCGGTGCCCTCACCCCAGGGCGTGCGTGCTCCCACGTTACCACTGGCTGGATGCCCTGGAGAGGGGGTGCAGGGCTGGGCTCTGGGAGGGGCACCAGGAAGGGTTGCTCGGATATGACTCCTGAGGTCTGGTTCTGGAAGAAGCTCAGAAGATGGAGGAGGGGGCAGGGCTGGGCGGGAATTATGGGGGTTTGTGGAAGCACTGTCA
>NW_011494861.1:7320383-7327189 GCF_000754665.1 Bison bison bison
AGATGGCCCTGGGCTGTGAGGTCTCCTGGGAATGGAGGGAGGGATCTGTCCAGGGGCAGAGGGCCCGAGGCCTTATCCTCTGAGGCCAGGGCTGCGCTTAAGGCTCGAGGTGCCCCTACCCTGTTCCCAGGCAGGATGGGGCACTGCCCATGGGCGATCCCAGCTTTCTTCTTGAACCTCTCGCAGCCACCTGCACATCCCCTTGTCTGTGCCTGCTGGCTGGTCAGTCTGTGACTGTGTGCTGGGCTGGCCTCCCCAGTCTGGGGGACTGCCCTGCTGAGGGGATGGAGGATGTGGGGAGCAGGCCGGAGGCAGGAGGGAGAGGCCCCCTCCCGATTGCATCAGCTGAGCCTGTTACATAACTGTGCTGGGCATTGCCAGGGTGCGGGGGCGGCTCTGCCCAGGCGGTCTCTTTGCAGCTCCGGGGGAGGTGGAGGTGGGTGGGGGAGTGGGCAAGCATGGACGGGCATCAGATCCCCAGCCTGGCTCCCAGCCAGCCATGTCGTTGTTCCCCGGAGCCCTCCACTCCCGAATGGCTCTGGGGGTGCCCATGCACCTTTCCAACTGGCACGAGAATCCTTGCCCCTCCCACATCAGGGTCCAGGGGACAAGATGGGGTTGGATCCTGCCTCCTCTGCCCAGCTCCCCTCAAAGCCTGCCCACGTGAATCCCAGCTTTGGGCCCACCCTCACTGCTTGGCCCTTGTGCCAGCCACAGCAGCTGTGCCCTCCACAGGGTCCTTGGCACTGCCCCCCCTCTGCTGGTCAGGACCCCTAAGCTGGCCTCCTGGGGATGGCCAGCACTCAGCCCAGTCTCAGGTCACTCCTTCCTCCGTGGCAGCTCCCTCACCTTCCTGGAGTTGGCTCTCTCCATGTCTGTGTTCACCTGGCAGGATGGGGAGGGGCTGGGCCTCGGGTGTGCCCTGCCGCCTGCTCCAGTGGACCGACCTCTGCTGTGCAAGATGCGGGGTGGGGGCGCTCAGGCTATAGGCCCCTGGCTACCTTGGAGGAGAACCTGGTGCAGAGGGGTGCCCAGTCAGTGGTGCAGCCCCTACCTTCCCCTGGGAGGGAGTGGAACGACTGGGAGATGGCCCTCCAGGGCACAGGGGTGGGAGGGGTATTCACTGGGCCGCCAGAGTCACCAGCACCCTCTAGCTGTATCCAGAGTGTGACCGGGGGTACCTTCCCCCTTCCCACTGGTGACTGTTGGGGACAGGGGTCTCAGGCCTCTGCCTGTGTGCTAAGTCGCTTCAGCTGTGCCCGACTCTTTGTGATTCTCTGGACTGTAGCCGCCAGGCTCCTCTGTCCATGGGATTCTCCAGGCAAGAATACTGGAGCGGGTTGCCATGCCCTCCTCCAGGGGATCTTCCTGAACCCAGAGATCAAACCCACATCTTTTATGTCTCCTGCATTGTCTTCTTTACCACCAGTGCCACCTGGGAAGCCCCCAGGCCCTGGAGTAGACCCCTGTGGAGGATGGGGGGGATGTTGGGGGTGTCCAGGGTACAGATATGTGTCCAAACATCTGTGGGTCTGACACATTCAGCAGCCAGGATGTTTTGCTCTAAAAAGTGTCCTGGCAGGGCCCTGTTATTTAAATTTGATTCATCGAGGACACTGTCCATTTCCCAGAGGAAAGTCCCCTGGGTGGCACTGGCATGTCTCACCTTCCTCAGGGTCTCCTAGTGTCAGTCTCACAGTGGGGTCCCTCTCAGAGGCCAGCCTGAGGCTAAGTGAGACTCCCTGTCCTGTCCCCCACCCCCTGGTGCTTCTCTCTGTGCCCCCGCCCCATGCACATGGGCCATGAGGGTGGGGGTGGGGGACAAGCTGCTGGTGTGGGGACTGGCTTTCTTGAAGCCCCTTTGGTGGACCCTTTGGAGGTTCTACTGGCTCATTCTGGAATCTTCCTTCATCCCAGAAGAGCAGATGTAGCTCTCTCTAGGTGTTTTTTTTTTTTTTTAAATAGCATTTTATATACTTAAAAAATTCTTTATTTGGTTGCACTGTATCATAATTGCAGTACGTGGGATCTTGGATCTTTGCTGCAGCATGGAGTAATCTCTGGGCTTCCCAGGTGGCGCTAGTGATAAAGAACTTGCCTGCCAATGCGGGGGACATGAGAGATGAGGGTTTGATCCCTGGATCAGGAAGATCCCCTGGAAAAGGGCATGGCAACCCACTCCAGTATTCTTTCCTAGAGAACCCATGGACAGAGGAGCCTGTCTACAGGCTCCAGTGAATACCTCTCCCACCCCTGTGCCCTACAGTCCATGGGGTCACAAAGATTCGGACATGACCGCAGTGACTTAGCACGTGGGATCTTTAGTTGAGGAATGTGAACTCCTAGTTGTGGCATGTGGGATCCATTTCTCTGACTAGGGGTTGAACCTGGGCCTCCTGCACTGGGAGCTCAAAGTCTTATCCACTGTACCAGCAGGGATGGCTCTGGGTGCTTGTTCTTCCTGTGTCACCTTGCTGCCGTTTGCCCCCAAGAGGACCCTCCCATTCCCTACCCCCATGGAACTCAGGGATCATACCCTTTATCCCCCTGACATCCTGGGTAAGGAGTTAGACCCCGGCCACAGGCTCCCTTTGGGGGGTGGTGAGAAGCACAGAGATGCCCACATGACGTACTTGTCTGCTCACCTGGCCTTTCGGCTGGAGGAAAGTGCGAGGAATTCAGGAAAGGCAGGCGGTTTCTAGAAAACGCACCTCTCTCTGAACTGTCACACTGTCCGCAGCACCCAGTGGAGTGTGTTTGGCACCCTGCTGTGCGTGTCCGGGTCCACGTGATGGGGATGGGCCTGCGTGGGTGCAGTTGGGGACTAGGCCAGGTGGGGGAGCAGCGTGGCCTTCAAGTCCCTATTAAGGGGGGTCCTGGCATCCACCCTGCTGGTCTCTCCTCCAAACTCCCAGGTACTTGCCCCATGGCCCACCTGGCATCACCTAGGGTGGTGTCATCTGCACTCATGAGCTGTCTCCTGGCCCGACTGTGGGCCTCTGGAGGGCAGGGGTAGGCCCTGACTCTCCCTGGGCCAGCTGGAGATGGCTTTCTGACTCTGTGGAGCTGCTTTCTTCCCAAGGAGCTGGGTCAACAAAACCCAGCTTGTTAGTCAACAAAGTTAGTCGTTTTTGTTTCAGTTTCTGGAGCACTGTTGTAGCAAGGAAGATGGTTATTGTCCGATTTTACAGAAGACAGGAGGAAAGGCCCAGAGAAGTGGAGTGGTGTGACACAGCCCGAGGGGCTGGGGCAGGGGAACTGGATGGAGGGAGAAGGGGTGGGCGTTTAAATGGGGCGGGGGGGGTGTGGGTGGCCCTGGCCTGGGACAGTTGGATGGCAGCGGCCCTGCCTCTCACTCCGTTCCTGGGTTGGGGAGTGAATCTCCCAAAAAGAAGCAGCAGAATCACTCCCTCCCCCTTCTTATTCCTCCAGAAGAAGAAGATGGTGGCCTTGAAGGCTTCGATGACTTTTTCCCGGAGGAGCCCGTGAGCCTCCCCAAGAAGAAAAAGTCCAAGAAGCTCAAGGAGAACAGGTCCAAAGGGAAGAGGAAGAAGAAAGAGGTGAGCAGGGCCGGGGCTGTTGGGGGGCTTGGCTGCTCCTCCTGAGCCTGCGAAGAAAGACCCAGAACCTTCCAGAGAGGAAGGGTGTGTCCTGAGAACCAAGCTTGTGTGAGAACACCAAAACTGGCATCTGCTGTGAGCAGTGCCCACCGATACCTGCCCGAGATGGATCTCATATCGTTCCCTGACCAGGGATTGAACCCCGGCCCTCGGCAGTGAAAGCGCAGAGTCCTAACCACTGGCCCACCAGGGAGCCCAAGTGTGCTGTCTTCTTAATCAGGGTGTTCTGGGGTGTTTATTCTTTCCCCCTTGGAGGCTGTCCCGGGCCATGACAACACAGGGTCCCCGGCGCTTGCACCTCTTCACTGAAGGGCCCTTATTGCCACTTGCATCTGTGTCCACTGCCTCCGTGTCCACTTCCTCGGTGCCCTGGGCAGCACCTTCTGCCACTGCTGGCAGGCATCTGTCCCTCGGGTTTGCTGCATCCAGCTTGTTGTGACTTGGGGTCCTGATGAACGTGATCGAAGTGGGAGAAGAATAAGGAGACCTGAGTATGGGATGGGTCTCCTCCAAGTAATCTGAGTGCATGTTTCCAGAACACTCCACACAGAATCACTTTATCCTTGACATCAACCTTGGGAATCAGGGTCAGATGATCATCACCTCCTGTCAGAGGGGCAACCTGGGGTCGACTTGTAGCTTAAAGCCCCTCGCACTCAGAAGGGATGATCCTAGGGCAACGTGGGGACTCCTGTCTCCCACCACGTGGGAGCTGCCACCGCTCCTTGGAGCCACCCCATCCTCTAGGTAGCCTTACGGGGAGGGGGTGGTGTGCACCCTGCTTTACAGAGGAGGCTCAAGAGATGAACTTGCCCAGGGTCATGGCGACATGGCTGAGATCTGGCCCCAGGGATGTCCAGCAGCCTATCCCCCCAGCCTGGTCCTCCCCTGGCTACTGTGGGGTTTTTGATGGGGAAGTGCTGTCGGTTCTCTGGCTTTCTTGCCTCCCCTGTCCAGAGGAGACCCTCCTGGTCCAGCCTCGCAGGGGTGGCTGTTGGGGAGGTGTTAATGGGCTTGGTGACCTTGGGGGCAGAGTAGCAATGTGCTTGTGTGTGTGGAGCCTGCTGGAACTCTCTGATGTGCCTCAAAGGCCACTGTGGGCCTCTGGCTTGTCCCTTGCAAGGCTTTGTGCAAGGGACAATGTGTTATGACTTCGCTCTGGAGGGTCCTTGAAGATGCTGCAGGGAGTGGGGAGGAGGAGACCCCTGAAGACAAAGGGCCTGTGATGGTGGGCAGGCCATGCTGGGTGGGATTCTTCCTCAGATCTCCCCAGGCCACTGCCTGCACCTGTCTGAGCCTCACTTCTGTGTCTGCAGTAAGGGGGGTGGTCATCACTTTACCCCCAGCCCCTTGTTGGGGGGCAAATCAGATGTGGGCTGAGGGGGAGCCTTCATGTGACCAGTGCCACAGGGAAGGCCAGTAGCTTTGGGGACATCCAGAGTGTTACCCTACAAGTGTCTGGAGGGTGGGGCCTGCCTTGGACTGTGCCCCTGGGTTCTCGTGGTGGTCAGCCGGGGCTGGCCTGTCAGGAGCTTGGGGACTGGGGCAGGGAGGAGTCAGCCCCGCCTCCTCCAGCTGGAACCTTACAGGTGCGTCCTGTCTGTGCTGTCCCCGGAGCTTGGGGTCAGCATTCCTCCCCGGGACCGCCCACTGTGCTGCTGTCCTCGCTTCTGGGAAGCCCCCATAGGACAGCTGCCCTGCCCAGGCTCCTAGCCTAGGCTGTCCCTGAGCCTCTCCCTGCCCTCTGTGGCCTTGCCAGGCTGTTCGTCTCCTCGGGCGCATATAAACTGCCCTTTCTGCCCCCGGAGGGGCCTGAGTCTCCGCCGGGCCCAGCGCCACCCCTGTCCTACACTCTGCTCTTCATCACTGTTGCACCTCAGCTTTGTCCTCACCTCCTGCTCCTGGCATCCTGGGCTCCCGGATCGACAGGTCTGTCCCCTCCCAGGACACCCCACCCCTAATCCCAGGGCTGCTTGTGGGAAGGTTTGTGAGCTGAAGTGTGCTGTCCCCATTATCCAGGAGGGGAAGTGGAGGCAGGAGAGAGGACCCCTGCCTGGAGGCTCTTCATCAAGGAGATGCAATGGACTGGGCCCCCTGCACTGGGGGGACCTGCTGCAGCTCCTCTCCCCACCCTGGCCTGCAGGTCTGTCCTTGTTGGGAGTAGAGAATAGATGGTGTGGGGCTGGTGGGGCCCTGGGATGCAGGGGTCGACTTCCTGGTCGAAGCTGTGAAATCTGGACTTGCTGCGGCCACTGGGCTCACCCCCCAGACCCGGGGCTCCCTGGACGCGGGTGGAAGGGGATTCTGGGTCCTGGGGCTGAGCACAGGCACCTCCTTCCCCAGGTCCTCAGCAATTTCTCTCTTTCCGCTTCTTTCCTGGGACTGCTTCTTTCCTCTCTTTCTTTCTTTCCTCCTTCCCCAGGGAGGGAGGCTGGGCCAGCGTGGGCTGTTCCATCTGGCCCTTGGTCTCAGGCCTCAGGCTGGGTCCCTGCCTGGTTCCCAAATAGTGATGAAGGCCTATGAGGGGAGCCCCAGGGGTCTGTGGCCTCCCTTCCTGGCTCCAGGTGGGGATGAGCTTTCTCTGGCCTTCCTGGATACGGGGTACAGCAGGCCCCTCCCCGAGGCCCTGGTCAGGAAGGAGGCAGGATGTGGGCAGAGTCTTGGCCTCGATGAAGCGGGGGCTGGGTGAGGGGCTTGCGGCCAGGGGAGAGGGGCTGGTGGCTTCTTAGGACAGGGGGGCTGGTGCCTGCCATCCTCGTGCTGGGATCACCCTGATCACCCAGGCCTCTCGTCTCCTTTCTCCGGCCCTACCTGGACACAGGGTTTTGTTTTTGTTTCTGAGCCCAGCTCTCACTCCTATGGCCGGAACTTGGCCTTTGTGAGGGACCCATCTCTTGCTACCTCTTCCCTGGCCTCCCTTGCCCTCCTCTTCCCTCCTCTGCGTTTCTTCCCCGCCCACCTCATCGTCGTCCTGCCCTCTCCCCCATCCTCTCCTCTCTCCCTCCTGTCACTTCCTCACCCACTCTCCTTCTCTGCACTGAGATGCAATTCCAGATCTCAGAGGGGATGGAGGCCAGGGGAGACTGGAGGGCTGCAGGGGCCTGGGCAGTGCCAGGCAGGCCCCCAGTGTAGCCCTCAGACCACGGCTGCCCCCCTGACCCCCACCACTGCAACACTGAGAGCCTG
>NW_011494861.1:7327341-7327516 GCF_000754665.1 Bison bison bison
GTCTAAACACGCTGCCGCTGGAGAGAGGGATCTCGGCCGCCATGTGCCCACTGCCCGCTCATCTGCTCGCTCCTCCACCCGCCCGCAGATCTGAGTTCTCATGATGTGGGTGGGGGGGATGTCACTCCTTTGCTCCTTTTCATCTCCATCCAGGTGGCCCCAACCCAAGACCATG
>NW_011494861.1:7327616-7337819 GCF_000754665.1 Bison bison bison
GGGTGGGGGGACAGGCAGCGAGTCATGAATCCTGATTTACATAAAATAACCGGGCTTCGGCCGGAACCTGAGCATATGTAGATGAAGCTCCTTGTCAGACCCAGCGCAGGAGGGAGAGATGATTTCAACCTGTACTGCAGCGGTTACCATAGCAACCAATTATTCAGTGCTAAATTATAACTGTTTATAACACTTGTGAATGGGAAGGCTCATATTTCATTCTTTCTTTTTCCCTCTCAATCTTGAAGGACCCCAATTTGAGAATGACCAACTCTCTGAGTCCCTCCTTTTGAGTTGAAATGCCTCCTTTTTAAGAGATGTGGTGTGTGCCAAGTTCAGGCATAGAAGGAAGGGAGAGGGAGATGGAAGGCCTGGATGGAACGACATCTGCAGAGCTGTGGGGGGGAAGAGTGGACACTGGCCGCCAGCTAGGGATCCCCAGGGCCTGTGCTGGTGGCTTACTGTGCCTTGGTGGGCCCGAGGCTCAGGGCAGAGACCCCTCCTGCCTACCCCCAAGTCCTCACACGCCCAGCTCGGGAGTAGCATCTAAGGCAGCTTTGCACATGGATTCTGTTGGGACTCCAAGTTCACTTGGGTTCTTCAACCATCAGGGGCGTCCCCTGTAGTCATGCCCGGGGCAGCTGCAGCCCAGAGGACAGCACCAAGGTCACAGCCTGATGAGTCCTGATGTTCAGAGCCCAGGTGTGGCTTGGGGCTGAGGTTGCTTTAGGGATTTTTTTAGGGCATTTTGTCCTGTGCCTGTACCTCCCTTGTGAATGTGGCTTGGCCTGCACCACCCCTGAAAGTTTCAAGATGCTGTATGGCTGGTCTACTCCTAGTTTTTGGTCCTTCCTGCCCTTCTGGCCACTGGCTGCTCTGCATCCCTCTGGGTTCTGCTGATGGGTGCCCCCTCTTCCAATTGTTTTCAGAACCATGTGCTGCCCTTCCTTTTGCCCTTTTGTCTGCCAGGGAAGATTTTGGAAAAAGAAAACACAGGAGAAAAGAGGCTCTAGTCTCGATGGATGCAGAGAAGTGCTGTGGGTACAGAATTATTGTACCAGTGGGAAACTCATCCCCAAAGACCTGTCCTGCATCTCACCAGCCACCAACCCCCCTGCCCCCGGCTGTGTGAGCAAGAGGGCTTGGATGAGATTGGGGTGCAGATAGGGGTGGACCAGGCAAGGTGAGCCTCATTTTGGTCAGGGGAGAAGGAAGGGCACAGAGGAGATTAGGGAATGGGTGGGGAATTGGGGAACCACCTCTTCTTTCCGGCTGGCTTTCCTCGATGCAGGTAGACGGGGTGAGGAGGGGTCTTCCCATTCTGTGAAATGGGAGGCCGCCATCGTTGTCACCCTAGTGGGTGATTGGGGCCACTGATGTGCCTGGTGTAGCTCCAGCTCATCCCTCTAGGAGGAACTTAGCCCTCCTGCTCCCCCACTTAGACCCAGAGTGGCTGCTGGACCAACCCTCATGGCAGTGCCCAGCTTGGGGTCCTCTGCCAGGCCTGCTTCTCCTGCACTGTGCACACACAGACAGAGTGTCTGCCGGAGGGGCCTTCCCTGCCTCTTCCTCTCTCTGGCTCCCTCTGGGCCCTGCCTTCAGAACTGTGCCGGTCACCCCACTGCTCCTTCACCTGGGGTATGGTAGCCTGGGATCCTGCTCCCAGCAGATGCTCAGGGAAAAACCCCACAGGTGCAGCCACAACAGCCCCTTCTTGTTGCCTGTGTGTGTGTGCGTGCACGCACGCGTACTCAGTTGTGTCTGACTCTCTGTGACCCTGTGGACTGTAGCGCACCAGGCTCCTCTGTCCATGGGGATTCTCCAAGCAAGAATACTGGAGTGGGTTGCCATTTCCTCTTTCAGTTGAAGAGTTGAAGGAAGGGTTGCCTCTTCCTGACCCAGGGATTGAATGCATGTCTCCTGTGTCTCCTGCGTTGGCAGGTGAGTTCTTTACTGCTGAGCCACCAGGGAGGCCCCAGCTACACTGTAACTGTCGTCCAGCTGCAGGCACTGTCAATGCACCTGACTTTAATCCAGTCTGGATTTGCTTAAACGAGGGAGATGAAGCTGGTTGGGTCCTCCAGCTTGTGGTCCTGGTCGCATTTTATACTTCCAAGCAGAATTGGGGGCATCGTGGGTACTTGAGTCTCCCCTATTTCAAAATGTTTAAAGCCCTCTTTCACAGGACCTCCTTTGTTCCTTTTACTGCCATTTATGGCATCCCCATTTCACAGATGAGGAGACTGAGGTCAGGGTGTTGCAGTGATTTGCCCAGTTCCCTGGTTAGCAAGGTTTTCATAGCTCAGAGACAGCCTCTGTCCTGCAGCCTCCCAAGGGAGCCCCAGAACCTGTCGTGGGTCCTCCTGTCTCATCCCTGGTCTGGTCTGTGGGCAGGTGAGAGCCAGCCCCAAGCCCCTCCCTTGGCGGGCCCCACAGCCTCTGTCCGCGGTGCTGAAGCTGCTGGTGGCTGCCTCCTCCCATCCTTACCTTTGCTGGGTTGTAAGCACTGTCTCTCAGGTCTTCCAAAGGGTGCTCTTTCCAAGCTGGCCGAACTCTACAGCCTCAGAGGAAATGGACATCGCTGTCTGACCTCTGCCTCCCCAGAGGACAGAGGCAGAGCTGGGAGCTGTGGCTATGAGCCCTGGGAACAGGATTGCGTGTGAGGCTGTCCTGTCCTGGGAAGGCTCTGGCAGTCGCCAGGACCGGTGCACTGCCCCTGGGGCCCAGGGTGCCCAACTGAGTCAGTATTCTGGGAAACACTTGGGTTCCGGAAAGGCCCAGGCCCTGCTGCCTGCCAGCCACCAGCCAGCACACTGACTCAGCAGCTTAATGAGCATAAAAGGTTTGGAAGCAGGGAGCCGGCCTAGGCAGAGAGTGAGCTGAGCAAGCAGAAGAGTCAGGAAGTGCAGGGATCCCATCGGTGGGTCCTTTCCCAGATGTACCTCAGGGAGAACCTCCCTCCTGGAAAGAGACTCTCAGACTGTAAACGTGGCTGGACAGGGCAGCAGCTGGCCTGGACAGACAGACCCACTGTCCTTACTGCCCTCCGTCTGCTCGGCTCCTCTTCCATCTGCTCCTTCCCTCCCCCACCTTCCCTCCTCTCCCTCCTCCCCTCCTTCCTCCTCCCTCTCCATTTCCTCTTTTGCTTCCCTCCCTCATTCCTCTTCTCACATCCTTCATCTCCCTAGTTCTCTCTTCATCTCTTCCGTGCCTCTCTTTGCTCACCTTGAAGAGAGAGTAAACCACCAGCATGACGATGCCAAACATCATCTTCCTTGGAGCATCTGTGCCCGGCCTCTCCTGCAGACCCTGGCTGGGAGGGGCCTCCT
Organism: Bison bison bison; assembly: GCF_000754665.1. Taxonomy (NCBI): domain Eukaryota; kingdom Metazoa; phylum Chordata; class Mammalia; order Artiodactyla; family Bovidae; genus Bison; species Bison bison. The sequence goes on from NW_011494861.1 coordinate 7,330,946, forward strand.
CAGCCCACTTGCATCTTCAAAACCCCAAATACACAGCTTTCTCAGAGGGACAGTGACTTTCTAATAGGGGATGCTCTGTCTGTAAACACCCTTATCTCCATATAAATGGGCCATTTTCTGCCTGTACAGACAGGAAACTAAATCAAGGAAGCCAAGCTTAAGAGCTGCCTAAATTACCTTGTCTCATATTGAGATGAAGCAGCCAGGATGGGGGCCATGGGGAAGGTGGGCTTGTGCCTTAGCAGCTTCTGGAGAGCCCACATGCAGATAAGACTGGGATGACTTCCCTGGTGGCTCAGTGGGTAAAGAGTCCACCTGAAGTGCAGGAGACACAGAAGATGTATGTAGGTTTGATCCCTGGGTTGGGAAGATCCCCTGGAGAAGGGCATGGCAAACCAGTCCACTATTCTTGCCTGGAGAATCCCATGGACAGAGGAGCCTGGTGGGCTATGATCCACAGGGTCGCAAAGAGTTGGATACAACTAAAGTGACTGAGCACTGAGCACGTGCGCTGTATGTTAACCACAGGTTTCACTTGACACAAACAACTCCATAGGATGCAAAGATAAGCAGAGTCGTGCGGAGGTGGGGTCCGGGGCAGAAGCCAGGGGCCCTTCTCCAGCCTAGCCTGCATTTTGTTTTTTGGCTCTGGGCATCACATCCTTTGTGTGTTCAAGTGTCATCCCTGACACTTGTGTTACAATCTGAATCCACAGAAATCTGAGGCAGAGCCTGGACCTCACTCTGGGGCCGTCCAAACAGCTGCCCTGTGCTTGTGCATTGTGAGGGTAAAGCCTGGCTTCACACGATGCCTTAACTCACCTGCATGGCACGGTTTGTCATGTCGGGGATGAGACCCTTGCCCCATGCTGGTTCCAGGTGATTGGAGCTTTGGTGATCTGGTGGCTGAGACTGATCCAGAAAGCATGGGCTGACAGACTCTTCCAGGAGGCCACTTTTAGGGCAGTGCTGCTGCCTAGCCCTGGGGCCCTTGTTGTCCTCACCATCCCCCTTTCTCTTCCAGGGGAGCAATGACGAGCTGTCGGAAAATGAAGAGGATCTGGAAGAGAAGTCGGAGAGTGAAGGCAGTGACTACTCCCCGAATAAAAAGAAGAAGAAAAAACTCAAGGACAAGAAGGAGAAAAAAGCTAAGCGGAAAAAGAAAGATGATGAGGAGGATGACAATGAAGATGGGTGTCTCAAGGTAACACTGAGGCCTGGCTGGGGGTGGGAGGTACTCAAGAGGGGGCTGAGCCCCTGCTGCCAGCTCTCTGCTTTCTGACCCCAGAGCCCCTGCGTGAAGAGCCTCCTTTCCCACCAGTGGGTGTAGAGGCAGATGTGTCTGGGGGTGTGAGTGTATCCATGTGCACACGTGGAAAAGTTGGACACGAGTTTGTGAGAAATACTGTATCCACAAGTCTTCCAGACACATCAGAAATAACAATGGGATGACCGTTAGGAGTTGGGGGAGGAAGTCAGGCAGCCTTTTGCTGATGTCCATTGTCTTGCCTGGCCTAGCGCAGAGCTGTTTCCGAGGGGAGTGATGGTCTGAACTCAAGTTTGGTGTCAGGAGCCTCTCGCTCGGACGCTTGGAACAATTTGGGAAAATAGAACAAATGGAGCTTTTGCCAAGAAGCAGCAGCTGTGGGACTTCCCTGGTGGTCCAGTGGTTAAGACTCTGCACTTGCAATGCAGTGGGTGTGGGTTCAATCCCTAGTTGGGGAACTAAGATCCCATATATTGCATGTGTGCATGCTCAGTCATGTCTGGCTCTTTGCGACCCTATGGACCGTAGGACACCGGGCTCTTCTGTCTATACGATTCTCCACGAAAGAATACTGGACTGGGTTGCCATGCCCTTCTCCAGGGGACCTTCCTGACTCAGGGACTGAACATGGTACAACCAAAAATTTAAAAAGAGAGAGAAAGAAAGAAAAAAAGCAGCAGCAGCTGGACAGCTCTGCTTACTGTAGAAGGGGGATTTACTTAGCACGTATTCTGAAATTCTGCCTGCGTGGGTGTCTAGGAGAGTGTCCCGGGGAGCGTGAGCCAGGGCAGCTGTAGCGATGGGCCTACAGCTCTCCTCAGGGGCAGAAGCCTCTTCCTCATGAACATGAATGTGGGGAGCGCTGTGACTGAGCCAAGGCTCTGGAAATCTCAAGGCCACTCCGTGGAGTGGGGAAGGGCTGAGGGTAAGGCGGGCAGGGGTAGATGACAGCACCATACCTGGGAGTCTCCTGCTTCCATCCATCTTTCTCCAAGGTTCCGTTTGGGCTGGCTGCAGATCTGAAGATTAGCGCTCTGTAAATATTAGTACAGTGGCTGATGGGTGAGGCAGAGGTGGTGACTATCAGCCACTGAAGTTGGGAAGTGCCTGAGGTGCCCTGACACCCAGGGGCGAGCTCATTAGCTGGCTGGCGTGTTGTGAATCATCTGTGACTGATAACAGCTGAGAGACTGACAGCTTTGGAAGATGAACTTATGGGAGTGATTCAGGGTGATCCTGGAGCGATGCCATTGCTTGCTCACTTGTTGCTCTGCTTCCTGGTGGGAGCAGAGGCCTGATATGCCTCCAGGAATGACTGTGTGTCAGGGGCAGGTTGGCCCAGGGAGGAGGTCCCTCATGGGAGGACCTCTGAACCATTACAGAGATCGGGAGGCCAGGAAGTGGGTCCCTCGGGGCTGAGGGAGATTGTGTGTCCTGGATGGCCTTCTTTTGCTGGAGCAGACAGCTCAACCCTGAGGGGCTTAGGGAGTCAAAGGGGTTTGTTAGACCAGCAGCCCCAAGAGCTGCGAGGTAAGTGGACTCCAGTTCGGGGGACCCAATGGTGTGATCCAGGGCCCTGTTTCTTTGCATTTGTGGGCTCAGCTCTGGGTTCAGGCCCAGGCATCTTCAGGGCTGAGAATGAGTGTAACAGCAGCTCAGGGTTTCCTGGACTCCCACTGCCCCGTCCAGCAGGAGGGGAAGCTGGCCTGTCTCCTAGTTTTCCTTATAGGAGACCTAGGGCTGCTCCTGCCTGGACTGGTTAAGTCACATGCCCACCTGGACCAAAGAGGCAGCCTGGGAGTGGTGTGTGCTGATTGGTGGAATGGATCAGTGGGCGGGGCTGGGCTGCCTGGAACAAGCGGGGAATCCGAGTGAGGGCACTGTTCCAAGGACCTCTGCTAACTCCTTCCTTCCCATGAGGTAGGTGCTTTATCCCCATTTTACAGATGGGGAAGCTGAGGCACAGAGAGGTGAAGTTAGCTTGTTCACCTCTCACTGACACTATGTGGCAGAACCAAGATTGGTACTTGAGTCTGTCTGGCAGGTTGTAATCTCATAGTCAGCACTACCTGCTGTCACCCTTCCTAGCCAGCCTGGGTCTGCTTGGTGGCCTGATGCCCGGGCTGGCCATCTCTGTGCCCTTGGGAACTCACACACCTCCCTGTGCCTCTGCTCCCAATGTGAAGTAGTTGCTGAGGGCTCTCCTCTGGGCTCTGCCCCCAGCTGGACCACTGTCCCATGCTTCGCTCTGGCCAGGGCACACCTTCCTGGCCCCAGAACCCAGCAGCAGCCTGTCCTTTCACGAGGTCCAAGTGTGACTGTATCACCCCAAGGTGACAGCCTAGGGCAGAGAGAGTGAGTCCTGTACTTATTCCTGCCCTGGGCACGCACATGGCTTCCCCTCAAACCCCCACATTAAACCCAGATACGTGGTCCTGCACCCCCTCGTAAGCTGGCATCTGAGCCATTCCTACTGCTCAAGGGACTGGCAGCCTGGAGTGCTCTAGGATATTTTCAGTTTGGTGTGTGAACTGCTCTTGTTAAGTTGCAGGTTGCAGACATGATCACCCCGGCTTTTCCCAGGCCTCCTGGGTGGGGCCCCAGGGATGGGGGTGCAGGTTAGAAGGACTCCCACCTTTGATTCCATCTCCGGCCCCTGTGTCTGTAGGAGCCCAAGTCCTCGGGACAGCTCATGGCCGAGTGGGGCCTGGACGACGTGGACTACCTGTTCTCCGAGGCCGACTACCACACGCTGACCAACTATAAGGCCTTCAGCCAGTTCCTCAGGTGGGCCTCAGAGGAGCCTTGGCTGGGCACCCATGGAGACAGCCTCCCTGGGGGAACCAAGTGGGGAGCCAGAGGGACAGGGCCCTGGGCTCCTGGGGTTGGGGGAGTGTTGGGCTGACATTGACCCTGGGCAGAGCTGGCAGGAGGGACAGGACCTTCCACTTCCACAGATGGTCCTGCCCTCCCTTGCTGGTCCTGCCCCCAGGAACGATGGCCCCAATCAATCCCGAGGTCTTAAACCCCGTGGCCACTCTCAGCTCTAGAAGAAATGGAACTGGACCCCCAGGGTCCTGCTGGAGGCCCCTGCCTCTGGGCCTTCGGTCTTACCAGGCCTTGAGTCTGTCTGGCAGGTTCTAATCTCATAGTCAGCACTACCTGCCGTTCCCCCTCCTAGCCAGCCCAGGTCCGCTTGGTGGCCTGATGCCCGGGCTGGCCATCTCTGTGCCCTTGGGAGCTCTAATTGGAAACCCAATGAGAAGGTGACTAGCCCTGAAAATAGGAAATCAGGGGTGTTGCGGGTGGACGGCTGTCTCTGGCTTGGTCCTCTTCCTTGGCCCTCCATTCAGCCCACTTTCCCAGTTTGCTACATATTCCAAATGTGGGAGAAGATGGGTGGGCCCTGCGGGAGTCACATGGGGGTCTCATCCCCTCCACGGGGCTGCCCTCACCCTCTGCCTCCCCCCACCCCCGTGCAGACCGCTCATCGCCAAGAAGAACCCGAAGATCCCCATGTCAAAGATGATGACTGTCCTGGGTGCCAAATGGCGGGAGTTCAGTGCCAACAACCCCTTCAAGGGCAGCTCGGCGGCAGCAGCTGCAGCGGCAGTGGCCGCGGCCGTGGAGACGGTCACCATCGCGCCTCCCCTGGCTATCAGCCCCCAGCAGGCACCCCAGCCTGTGCCCATCCGCAAGGCCAAGACCAAAGAGGGCAAGGGTATGGCTGCGGGTGGGTGGCACCCAGTCCTGCTGTCCGAGGCCCCCCAGACCCTATAGCTTGGGGCGGCTGGGACAGCTGGGCCGGTCTTTACCCAGGACCCAGTGCCTTGGTTGACCTTGGATCCACGCGCCCTTTCTCACCTATGTTACCACATCTGTCCTGCCTCCCTTCTGGGGCTGGTGGACAAGTGGAGGGGACAGTGGGCTCAGAGTTTTGGGAGTTTTCCCAGGTATGAAGGAAGGGACCGCGGTGGCCCAGGCTGCTGGGAGTTGGGGGGCTCTTGTGTTTGAGGCTGCACCATTCCCAGGAGAAGGGGTCCTAAAATGACCTGTTGATCCCTCTTCTGAGTGTCTGGCCCGGGTGGGCATGGGCGTGGTCAGGGCCAGCCTCCCAGGGAGACCCAGAAGGAGGTCCAGATCGGTGGTGTCTGGCTGGGGACAGCAGAGGCTCTCTGCGACTTGAAGTTCTCAGGGAGGGGCTTCTCTGCCCTAGGTGAAGGGCTTCTGGCCCCCTTGGGGATAGGGCCATTGATCTCCCCCAGACTCTGAATGGTGGGCTCACCTGCAGCTCACCTTCTTGGTGCCATGACCAGGGTTTTGATGGAGGGTGGAGGAGACTGTGGGGACCTCTTGTTTCTGCCCCAAGCAGCTCTGGTCTCTGGGACGATGCATTCCTTTGCCAGGTCCCGCAGGGACCCTGGTGGGCAAGTGATGCAGTCTTCAGCACCTGCTCCTGCTCAATTCCCTCGCCAGCTGCCCAGCCAGCCTTCTTTCTCATTTCCTCTTGGGCTCCAGCTGCTGAGTTATCGATTCCCTGAGCTGCCTATTCAGAGCCTGAAAAATTGAAATAGATTTTCCATGGCGCCACTGAGGTTACAGCTGGGCTGCCAGCCCCATCTCTCTGTGTGGATGTGGATAGAGGAGGGCCCCGGACGAGGCCACCTGCCTCTAGGCCCCCACCTTCCCTGCTCAGCCTGGTGGGAAAGACTGCTGGGGGCAGGTCATTACTCCCCAGGTGGATAACTGTCCTGTGGCCAGCTCCATAAAAACACAGCCTCACCTCTACTGGCCATAGAGGTGGGGAAGGTCTTGAGTGGTGCCAGTGTGGGGGTATAGTGGGCAACCTGGAGGCTGGCTGCTGGGGGAAGGTCTCTGCTCTAGCCCACCCCTCCGGGGCCCAGGTATGGACTGCAGGTAGGTGGGTGTGCCCTTGGTTGCCCTGGTGGCCCTGGGGGTCTGTGGCTTTACTGGGGACAGCTCCTTTCTGGGGAGAGGGATGAGACAGGGCTGTTTCCAAGATGGCAGTGCAGTGGCTAGGACCGGGACCAGACCAGAGTTATGCTCTGGCCTCCCCTGCTACTTGCTGTGCAGCTTTAAGCAAAGATGTCACCTTTCTGAGCTTCAGTTTTCTTGTTGGAAAAGAGGTGACAGCAGAAACGATCCTTTCCTTAGCAGGTTGCTGTGAGGCTGAGTGAAAGCATGGTGGTAAGTGAGCGAGCCGTGTTGCTTTTCAGGGCCTGGCGTGAGGAAGAAGATCAAAGGCTCCAAGGATGTGAAGAAAAAGGGTAAAGGGAGAAAGGTGACTGGGCTCAAGTTCCGCTTCGGAGGGGTCGGCAGCAAGAGGAAGAAGGGGTCCTCGGTGAGTGCGAGCGTGAGCGTGAGCGTGTGTGGAGTGCACACCGTGCAAAGACTGGATGACTGAAAAGCAGGCTGTCAGTTCATTCTCCTGTACCAGGCAGGGGGCAGGTCCCATTCCCCTTCCCCACTCTCTCTTCCTATGCTACATGCCTGTCTGCTGGGCCTGTGCCCCCACCTGACTGGTGAGGGGGTCAGCCTGGATCCTTGCAAGGGTCCCTGGAGTGTGGCTTCTGGGTGGGCCACGCG
>NW_011494861.1:7339284-7340761 GCF_000754665.1 Bison bison bison
TTCCATATCTCGGTCCTTCCTCTCTCCCCTTTATCCATCCGGCCGTTCATCTTTCTGTCCATCCACATACCTTTCTGCTTCCATTCCTCCTTCCTTCCTCCCATCCTTCTTTCCTTTTGCTTGTCTTCAATCCATGTCTTCACTCCTTTACATTTTTTCTTTTCTTTCTGGCTGCACATAGTCATAGTGAAAGTCACTTATTTGTGTCCAACTCTGCGACCCCATGGACTATACAGTCCATGGAATTCTCCAGGCCAGAATATTGGAGTGGGTAGCCTTTTCCTTCTCCACGGGATCTTCCCAACCCAGGGATTGAACCCAGGTCTCCTGCACTGCGGGTGGATTCTTTACCAGCTGAGCCACCAGGGAAGCCCAAGAATACTGGAGCGGTACCTTATCGCTTCTCCAGCTGATCTTCCTGACCCAGGAATCCAACCCGGGTCTCCTGCATTGCAGGCTATCAGGGAAGTCCTGCACAATGGCTTGTTCTTAGTTTCCTGATTAGGGACTGAAGGAGAGCCCTAGTCAGTGAAAGTGCAGAGTCCTAACCACTGGATCCCCAGGAATTTTCCCTCTTTGCTCTTCAGTCATTCTGTTCACCCTGTCTGTCCATCGCCATCCATTCATCCATCTATTGAGTGCCGGGACAGCCTGCGGTGGAGATGGGTTGTGCATGGGGAGTGGGGACACGGCCCTCCGTGACTGCCTCTGCCCCCTCCCCAGTCGATGATGGCGATGGCTATGAGACGGACCACCAGGACTACTGTGAGGTGTGCCAGCAGGGTGGGGAGATCATTCTGTGTGACACCTGCCCGAGGGCCTACCACCTCGTCTGTCTGGATCCCGAGCTGGAGAAAGCTCCTGAGGGCAAGTGGAGCTGTCCCCACTGTGTAAGCCCTTGGCAGACGCCGGGGGTGGGGGTTTTGTCAGTCCTGGTCTTCCAGACCCCTGCATGGTCTTCTCCGGGCAGAACATGGGGCGGTTGCGAGTGTGAGGGAGGGTTGCACCATGGTGGAGGGGGCGTCCTGGCCCAGGGTGCCTCCACCTGGACTCCCCCCTCTTCCAGGAGAAGGAAGGGATCCAGTGGGAGCCGAAGGACGACGACGACGACGAGGACGAGGGCGGCTGCGAGGAGGAGGAGGACGACCACATGGAGTTCTGCCGCGTGTGCAAGGACGGCGGCGAGCTGCTCTGCTGCGACGCCTGCCCCTCTTCCTACCACCTGCACTGCCTCAATCCGCCGCTGCCCGAGATCCCAAACGGTGAATGGCTCTGCCCGCGCTGTACTGTGAGTGTTACGCCGGCCCGCGCCGAACGCCCCGCCCCCGACAAGTCTAGGTCCCTCCTGCGGCAAGGCCCCGCCTCACAAAGGTCCCACCCATCAAGGCCCCGCCTCCATCAATCCAGGCCACGCCCACCATGGCCTTCGCCCAGGCCGCTCCACCGCCCCCTTCAGCCCCCACCCATCTAGGCCCCG
>NW_011494861.1:7340861-7343482 GCF_000754665.1 Bison bison bison
CCACAAGGCGTCTCCCCATTCTGGCCCCGCCCCATTGTCCATCTGCTCAGTCCCAAGCCCTCTCCAGTCGCCTCAAGTCCCGCCCGTCGCCTCACCTAGGCCTGCGCCGCTTCTCAATTCCCATTAAACTCGCTGGAAACAGCTATGAAAAGAGAGGTGGTCATAAACCTGCCACTGCCCATAAACAGCCACTGTTTACTAGGCATCTCTCTAATGCTTACTGAGTTTTCAAGTACCAGGCCTTTGTTATTTTCATTTTTAGATGAGAAAACTGAGGCTCAGGGAGATAAAGTGATTTGCCCAAGGTCATACAAGGTCTCTTGGGCTGGAGCCTCGGTTTCAGCAGGGAGAGAGCACCCCTCCAGTCACTATAGGTGTTTGAAGGTGTCCATGCTCTGAGATGTCCCCAGCCCACCCCCAGTGCTGGATACTCCACCCTGTGGGCTGGGCCAGCCCTTGGTCACCCCATGTGCATCTGGGCTTCCGTTGTGCGTGTGTGTGTATGTGTGTGCATGTGTGTGTGTGCAGACACACATTGCCTCATCTGCCCGCACGGCATGGGCAGGCTCCTGAGGACAGGGTGGTGTCTTGGAGTCACTGTGGTGCTATCTGACTTGGGGAGCAGAGCAGCCTGTTGGAGGGAGCCTCGGGGTGGGGACCTGAAGCTAAGCCCTGAACCTGGGGACCTTCCTCTGTCCACAGTGTCCCCCACTGAAGGGCAAAGTCCAGCGGATCCTGCACTGGCGGTGGACAGAGCCCCCAGCCCCCTTCATGGTGGGGCTGCCGGGGCCTGACGTGGACCCTGGTGTACCCCCGCCCAAGCCCCTGGAGGGCATCCCAGAGAGAGAGTTCTTCGTCAAGTGGGCTGGGCTCTCCTACTGGCACTGCTCCTGGGTGAAGGAGCTCCAGGTGAGGTACCTGGGCAGGTGCGGCTGTGCTTAGGACATGAGGTGCTCTGGCCAGCTCCCTGAGTGAGAGACATTGTTGGGCGCTGGGGAGGGGGAGGAAGAAGGTGAGGATTGTCCTGCCTGGAACTCAGGCTGGGGGCTGGGGGGATGGGGGAGGAGCTGGGTTGGGGGGACACCGGGGGTCATGGCCATCTGCCTTCCTTAACCTCTGTCCCCTCTGCAAGCAGCTGGAGCTCTACCACACAGTGATGTATCGCAACTACCAAAGAAAGAACGACATGGATGAGCCACCGCCCTTTGACTATGGCTCTGGCGACGAGGACGGCAAGAGCGAGAAGAGGAAGAACAAGGACCCTCTCTATGCCAAGATGGAGGAGCGCTTCTACCGCTACGGCATCAAGCCCGAGTGGATGATGATCCACCGCATCCTGAACCACAGGTGTGTGCCTGGCGCATGAGCTGCACTGGACACGCGGCCCCTTCAGTCTGTTAAATGGGCACAGGACCACATACGGGTGTGGTGGGGGCAGGAGGGGAGGCTGAGGACACCCACTGCTGGTGATTTGACCATCCAGCTGGAGGGGTTTTCACACACATGGGTACATGTATGCACCCGTGTTTACACTTGCATATGCACATGTTACACTCATGTAGAACAGTTTCTAAGTCATATGTATAAAAGGGCAACTTGACGAATGGCCTGTGAAACTTGCAGACGGGACACTTGGGGGGCTGGGACCCTTGTGCTCCTAGGCCTCTGCTTGATACCTGTGGGAGGGTCCGGGGGACCACAACGGGCCTGAGCTGTGGGTGTGGGTACACGTTTGCTCCTCTTTATAACACAGCTATCACCACTGAGTGCCATCTACCCAAGAGGTAGGCCTTTTACCTCTACCTTTGTGTTTGTGGACACCATCAAGGTTAAGTCACTTGCCCAAAGTCACACAGCCAACAGGCAGGGGTGCTTGGATTGGAACCCAGTTCTTCCCTGATGGCAGGACTTGTTTTCTTGGCCACTATTCCAAGTTCCAGTGCCCTTGATAGTCCTTCACCGAGCAATCAAAAATTCCCTATGTACCAGTGGTCAGAGGCTGCAGAGACCAGACAAAAAGACCAAGGCAGAAGGCCTCCAAGAGTTTGGCTTTGGTTTTGTGGGTGGTGGGAGCTCTTGCTGATTCTTGAGCTCAGGTGGCTGACAGGTGGGCACAGGGTAGGATCCATGGAGGCTCTGTCTCAGAGTGACTTGGGGTCCAACAGACCACATGTGTCCTGAAGGCAGGAGCTGGGTAGAGCAGAGCTTCAGAACCTGAGTCTTCCACTCAGATCCCAATGCTGGCTCCCATTTTCTGGGCTCTGAGCCTCTGTGTTAATTTTTTATTTATTGATTTGAGTGTGCTCGGACTTTAGCTGTGGCATGTGCAATCTTACTTGCACATGTGTGTGACCTAGTTCCCCAGATCAGATCAGATCAGTTGCTCAGTCGTGTCCAACTCTTTGCGACCCCATGAATCGCAGCAAGCCAGGCCTCCCTGTCCATCACCAACTCCCGGAGTTCACTCAGACTCATGTCCATCGAGTCGGTGATGCCATCCAGCCATCTCATCCTCTGTCATCCCTTCTCCTGCCCCCAATCCCTCCCAGCATCAGAGTCTTTTCCGATGAGTCAACTCTTCCCATGAGGTGGCCAAAGTACTGGAGTTTCAGCTTTAGCAT
>NW_011494861.1:7343582-7343767 GCF_000754665.1 Bison bison bison
GATGTACTCTGCATATAAGTTAAATAAATAGGGTGACAATATACAGCCCTGATGTACTCCTTTTCCTGTTTGGAACCAATCTGTTGTTCCATGTCCGGTTCTAACTGTTGCTTCCTGACCTGCATACAAATTTCTCAAGAGGCAGATCAAGTGGTCTGGTATTTCCATCTCTTTCAGAATTTTCC
>NW_011494861.1:7344459-7355165 GCF_000754665.1 Bison bison bison
CAGATCCAGCGGATGTTGGCAATTTGATCTCTGGTTCCTCTGCCTTTTCTAAAACCAGCTTGAACATCAGGAAGTTCACGGTTCACATATTGCTGAAGCCTGGCTTGGAGAATTTTGAGCATTACTTTACTAGCATGTGAGATGAGCGCAATTGTGCGGTAGTTTGAGCATTCTTTGGCATTGCCTTTCTTTGGGATTGGAATGAAAACTGACCTTTTCCAGTCCTGTGGCCACTGCTGAGTTTTCCACATTTGCTGGCATATTGAGTGCAGCACTTTCACAGCATCATCTTTCAGGATTTGAAGGAGCTCAACTGGAATTCCATCACCTCCACTAGCTTTGTTCGTAATGATGCTTTCTAAGGCCCACTTGACTTCACATTCCAGGATGTCTGGCTCTAGGTGAGTGATCACACCATCGTGATTATCTGGGTCGTGAAGATCTTTTTTGTACAGTTCTGTGTATTCTTGCCATCTCTTCTTAGATCTGCTTCTATTAGGTCCATACCATTTCTGTCCTTTATTGAGCCCATCTTTGCATGAAATGTTCCTGTGATATCTCTGATTTTCTTGAAGAGATCTCTAGTCTTTCCCATTCTGTTGTTTTCCTCTATTTCTTTGCATTGATCGCTGAAGAAGGCTTTCTTATCTCTTCTTGCTATTCTTTGGAACTCTGCATTCAGATGTTTATATCTTTCCTTTTCTCCTTTGCTTTTTACTTCTCTTCTTTTCACAGTTATTTGTAAGGCCTCCCCAGACAGCCATTTTGCTTTTTTGCATTTCTTTTCCATGGGGATGGTCTTGATCCCTGTCTCCTATACAATGTCACGAACCTCATTCCATAGTTCATTAGGCACTCTATTAGATGTAGGCCCTTAAATCTATTTCTCACTTCCACTGTATAATCATAAGGGATTTGATTTAGGTCATACCTGAATGGTCTAGTGGTTTTCCCTACTTTCTTCAATTTAAGTCTGAATTTGGCAATAAGGAATTCATGGTCTGAGCCACAGTCAGCTCCTGGTCTTATTTTTGCTGACTGTATAGAGCTTCTCCATCTTTGGCTGCAAAGAATATAATCAGTCTGATTTCGGTGTTGACCATCTGGTGATGTCCATGTGTAGAGTCTTCTCTTGTGTTGTTGGAAGAGGGTGTTTGTTATGACCAGTGCATTTTCTTGGCAAAACTCTATTAGTCTTTGCCCTGCTTCATTCCATATTCCAAGGCTAAATTTGCCTGTTACTCCAGGTGTTTCTTGACTTCCTACTTTTGCATTCCAGTCCCCTATAATGAAAAGGACATCTTTTTTGGGTGTTAGTTCTAAAAGGTCTTGTAGGTCTTCATAGAGCTGTTCAACTTCAGCTTCTTCAGCGTTACTGGTTGGGGCATAGACTTGGATTACTGTGATATTGAATGGTTTGCCTTAGAAATGAACAGAGATCATTCTGTCGTTTAGGGATCAAACCTGGCCCCGCTGGTTGGAAAACTAGAAGTCTTGGGAGTATGGAGTCTTAGCACCTGGACAACCAAGGAAGTCCCGTGTGCCTCTGTGTTTCTAATGGGAAATGGGACCCTACCCTGTGCCCGCCTGTCAGCCACCGCTGGTTCTCAGGCACCTGAGCTCAACAATCAGCAACCAACCCCGCAGGCTGCTGTGGGGGCTCAAGGAGGATGCCAGTGCCTGATAACAGGGCCATCAGAAGCAGTGGTGGGGAGTGTGGGAGAATTTGAAAAAACCACCCTCTTGATTATGAAATGCCTCCTCCTCCCATCCCCTGCCCTCACTGACAGTGACTTGAGGCCCCTCCACCGCTGAACTGATCCACAATTTTTTACCTTTATTAAATTGCATGTTCAAAACGTAAATGCCGATTTTTCTCCCTGCCTCCAAAGTGGGGCAGGTGAATTTCCTCCAAATATATTACCTGAACAGGGTCTGAATAACAACCACTCATTTATTAAAGAAAAAAAAAATCCATTGGTTTCCATGGTGACTGGGGATTGGTACCTCTCTGTGTGTGGTCCCCAGGCCTAGCCACTGCCATCTGGGGGAGCCCTGGCGCCCTCACCCTGCAGTGCCACCGGCTTGGTTGCTCAGTGCACTTGTGTTGGGTGGGAGGTCCTTAGGAGCTGTATTCAAGCTGCAGTGTGTAACAGGCTTCTCTGGCGCACCCTCTCTGTGCTGCTGGCTGGGCCGTCAGGTCCCCGGGGGTCTTTGGGAGAGGACAACCCACTGGAGGAATCATATCCTTCTCTACTTAGTGGGGATGGGCCCTGGACTGGGATGGGCACCCCTCCAGTCTTCGGGAGTTCTTTTTTCCTTTTCAAACTTTTTATTTTGTATTGGGGGTAGAGCCAGTTAACACTGTTGTGACAGTTTCAGGTGAACATCTTAGAGACTCGATCTTACATAGACATGTATCCATTCTCCCCCAAACTCCCCTTTCATCTAGGCTGGCACATAACATTGAGCAGAGTTCCCTGTGCTGTACAGTAGGTCCTTGTTGGCTATCTATTTTAAATATAGCAATTTGTACATGTCCATCCTGAACTCCCTATAACTTGGAAGTTTTTAAAAAAACTTACTATTTTGGGCATGCTGGGTCTTTGTTGCCGTGCTTGGGCTTTCTCTAGTTGTGGCGGGCGGGGGCTGCCGTCTGGTTTGGGTGTGCTGGCTTCTCGTGGTGCTGGATTCTTTTGTTTTGGGGCATAAGCTCTAGGGTGCGTGGGCTCAGCAGTTGCAGCACACAGGCTTAGTTGCCCAATGGCATATGGAATCTTCTTGGATCAGGGAAGGAACCCACGTCCCCTGCACTGGTAGGTGGATTCTCAACCATTAGACCACCAGGGAAGTTTCTCCTTGGGACTTCTTAAGCAAAAAAACAAAGGTCTATGGTCAGGGGAGAACCATCTGACTCAGCAGTCGAGAATTCTAGAGGAGTCCTCATGATGGAATGAGACTCACAGCCACAGAGGATGGGGAGGACACTGGATTTGCTCCTCTGCTAGCCTGGGGGACCCAGATATCCCTCTGCTTTGCCACTCACCCCGTGCCCTCCTACCTCCTTCCCACTAGCTGTGTGGCCCTTGGGAGTCCCTGCCTGGTGCTGTCCTCCTGGCTGGGGCTCCCAGGAGACCCGTGAGGGTGAGAGGCTTTGCATCCTGCGAGGTGCCCTCCGTGGTGCCCGGATGACCCGCCCTCTTCCATCTGTTTACCGTGTTGCAGCTTCGATAAAAAGGGGGACGTACATTATCTAATCAAGTGGAAAGACCTGCCCTACGACCAGTGCACCTGGGAGATTGACGAAATTGACATCCCCTACTACGACAGCCTGAAGCAGGCCTACTGGGGCCACAGGTGCGCTACGCTGGGGCCCCTGGGTGGAGCCTCCCGCCTTCCCAATGGCCTGAGCTCTGCTCTCTCATCCCGTCCTTTTCCTCAGGGAGCTGATGCTGGGAGAGGATGCCAGGCTGCCCAAGAGGCTGGTCAAGAAGGGCAAGAAGCTGAAGGATGACAAACAGGAGAAGCCCCCGGACACACCCATTGTGGATGTGAGTGGGAAGGGGTCACAGGGTGGGGTTGCCACCCAGGCTGGGCCTTGGAGGAGGGCAAGGTCTCTGGAGAACTCTGCCATGGGTCTGTGCACCTGGAGCCGTGCCCATGTGGGAGGGGGTGCTGCGGCTCAGCCCACTCCTGCCAGGTACCTGGTGGGACAGGGATGAGGGGACCGAGCTTTCCCCGCAGGGGAGGCTCACACCCTGGGGTCCTGGTCCCCAGCATCCTGTAGAGTGGCAGCTCCCAGGGGACAGAGAGATTTGAAGGATGGGTCGGGTCTTGGTGCACAAACTGGGGAGCAGATAGTCTCTTCTCAGAGCAGTCTATGAACTTGTGTTCTTTTAGATGAGTGAATTCCAAATATTCCTTTATTTACTTATTTATTTGACTGTACTGCGTGGTATATGGGATCTTAAATTCTCCAACTAGCAATCGAACCCGCGCTTCCTGCAGTGGAATCGTGGAGTCTTAACCACTGGATCACCAGAGAAGTCTCTGTAATTCCAAGTCTTTAAATCAAAAAGTGCCCCTCACTTCAGGAGTACAGCAGCTGATTTGCTAATTACACACCATTCTTATCAGTTCAGGGGGAGGAGACCCAGGACTTACCTGGGAACTTTGAGCCTATGGGGAGTGGAAGGTTGGCTTTTATTCCTTTAGCAAACCTCTCTGGGATGTTTGCTAGTACCTGGCCCTGGGAAGCAAAGCCCTACCCACCTGTTCCATGAAGTGCTCATCTTCCAGGGGCTCATGGAAGGTCCAAACACAAATGGGGATTTGGCTTGGGTCTGAGATGCAGGGTAAGGTGAGTGGGTCTGATACATCAGGGGGACTTCATGGGGATGACAGCCTTGAGCTGTAGACTAAGAGGCACAAAGAGGGTGATGTTCGGGATCAGGCACCCTGGGCAAGCATCAAATGGATGTTGACTCAGTGCCTGCTGTGTCCGAATAGGACCAGTATGGTGACCACAAGCTGGGCTCAAAATCAGAGAATGCAACAATTGGGAAACTGCCCTGATAAATGTATGGGGCCACCCTGGGAGAGCATGTGGGAACATCTAAGCCAAGCCTGGAGTCAGGGAAGACTTCCTGGAGGCAGAGGCATTCCATCTGAGGCCTGAAGGATGAATAAGTTAGCAGGGACAAGAGGAGTGGGAAGAGTATTCCAGGCATAAAGAATCATCCAGGCAAGGTTGGTGGACCTTGGTGGCCCAGGATCCAGGGTACGTCTGAACCTCTGCTTTTTCTGCAGCCCACGGTCAAGTTTGACAAACAACCATGGTACATTGACTCCACGGGCGGCACGCTGCACCCGTACCAGCTGGAGGGCCTTAACTGGCTGCGCTTCTCCTGGGCCCAGGGCACCGACACCATCCTGGCCGACGAGATGGGTCTGGGCAAGACTGTGCAGACCATCGTCTTCCTCTACTCCCTGTACAAGGAGGTTCGAGGGTTGGGCGGGGCGGCCGGGGAAGCGGTGGCTGGTGTGGGCTGTGGCTGGGTAGCCTCAGCGCCTCCGTCTCCCTCCCCAGGGGCACTCCAAAGGGCCCTACCTGGTCAGTGCGCCCCTATCCACCATCATCAACTGGGAACGTGAGTTCGAGATGTGGGCCCCTGACTTCTACGTGGTCACCTACACGGGGGACAAGGAGAGCCGCTCCGTGATCCGGGAGAACGAGTTTTCCTTTGAGGACAATGCCATTCGGAGTGGGAAGAAGGTGTTCCGGATGAAGGTGAGCACCCCTCCCCCTGGGAAGGACTCTGCACAGGAGCCCAGTCTGCCCTGGGGCGGGGGTGCACAGGGGTTCTGCAGTTTATCTGGGGTCTCTTCTTTTGGGCTCTAGTGGAGGCAGCGGCTGGCGAAGAGTTGCTTTTAAGGCAGGATTACCTGCTGTATTTGTGTCCTGGGGCTGCAGTAGCACAGAGTGGAGCGGGGCAGAGAATAACACTCACCCTCTCACTGTTCTGGAGGCCAGGAGTCTGAGACCCAGCAGGCAGGGTCCTGCTCCCTCAGAAGCTCTGTGGGTGGACCCTTCCGCATCTCCTCCAGCATCTGGTGGCTCTTCCTTGGCCGTCCTTGCTTTGCAGCTCCATCTCTTTGGTTTCTGCCTCTGTTGTCATGTGGCTGTCTCCCTGTGTGTGTCTGTGTCTCCTCTGCTTTTTTAAATTTAATTTTAGTTTATTATTATTTTTGGTGGCGCTGGATCTTTGTTGCTGCACCGGCTTTTCTCTAGTTGTGGCAAGCAGGGGCTACTCTCTAGTTGCTGTGTGTGGGCTTCTCGTTGCGGTGGCTTCTCGTTGCAGAGCTCTAGGGTGCTCGGACTCAGTCGTTGTGGTGCACAGGGTCAGTTGCTCTGTGGGATCTTCCCAGATCAGGGATCAAACCCGTGTCTCCTGCATTGGTAGGAGGATTCTTTACCACTGAGCCACCAGGGAAGTTCTCTCTCTCTCTTTTTTAAAATTTGTTTTTGGTCATACTGCATTGCATGTAGGATCTTAGTTCCCCAACCAGGGATGGAACCTATGCCCCCTGCCGTGGAAGCTCAGGATCTTAACCACTGGACCACCAGGAAAGTCCCAAGATTCCGCATTTCTGACGAAGTCCCAGATGGTGTGCACACTTCTGGTCCTCAGGCTGCACTCTGAGAAGCGAGGACACGGAGCGCTCAGTGCTTCTTGCAGCTGGCACATGGGGGCCCTTGGGCAGCCATGGCACTCACTCTAGCTGCAGTGCTGGGATCATCCCCAACCTCCCCAAGGGTTCTCACCTTGGCTTTCTCCATCCTCTAGGAACAACTGTGACCCTGGGAGATGCCCAGTAACTTTTATTTGGCTGCGCTGTGAAGCTTGCAGGATCTTAGTTCCCTGACCCGGGCCACAGCAGTGAAAGCACTGAGTCCTAACCACTGGAAAGTGAAAGGGAAAGTATTAGTTGCTCAGTCGTGTCCAATTTTTTGTGACCACGTGGACTATAGCCTGCCAGGCTCCTCTCTCCATGGGATCCTCCAGGCAAGAATGGAGTGGGTAGCCATTCCCTTTTTCAAGGAATCTTTCTGACCCAGGGGTCAAACCTGGGTCTCCTGCATCGCGGGCAGATTCTTTACTGTCTGAGCCACTAGGGAAGCCCTTAACCACTGGACTGCCAGGGAATTCTCAATACCCATTTGTTTAATGAGGGTGATAAGCTCAAATGGTTCCAGAAACAACTTCTCTCTGAGCTCACATCGGGCTCGTGCGATAGGCTGGGCGCTTTGCTGATTTAGTTGTTTAACTTATTGTCTTTTAAAAAAATTGTGGTAAAATACACATAACTTAAAATTTATCATCTTCACCATTTTTATAAGTACAGTTCAGGGACACCAAATACATTCACACTTCTCTGCAGCCATCACTCCATCATCTCCTGAGCACTACTTCATCTTGTAAAACTGAAACCCTGTCCCTGTTAGATACTGACTACCTCCAGCTCCTGGCAGCCTCGTCCTTTTGGTCTCTGGCTTTGATTATTCTCAGTACCTCGTGTAAGTGGAATCATACCGTATTTGTCCTTTGTGTCTGGCTCATTTCACTCAGCACGTTGTGGCATGTGTCAGGTTTTCAAGATTGGATAACATTCCGCTGCATGTGTATGAATGGACCACTCAGCCCATGGACACTTGGGTGTTTCCACCTTTTGGTGCTTGTGAATAATGCTATGAACATGGGTGTGCAAACATATTCATTCAAGTCCCTGCTTTCACTTCTTCTGGGTCTATACCCAGAAGTGGAATTGCAGGATGGTACAGTAATTCTATGTGTAATTTTGTTTGTTTCTATTTTTTAAAATTTTATTGGAGTATGGTTGATTTACAGTGTTATGTTAGTTTCAGGCATACAGTTATGTGAATCAACTATACATATGCCTATATCCCCTCTTTTTTTAGATTAGTTTTCATATAGGTCATTACAAAGCATTGAGTAGAGTTCCCTGTGCTATACAGTATGTTCTTATGGTCTATCTAATACATAGCGTGTATATATGTCAATTCCAATCTTTCAATTTAGCCCTCCCCCATTTCCCCCCTGGAAACAGGTTTGTTTTTTACATCTGTGACTCTGTTTCTCTTTTGTAAAAAAAAGTTTATGCAGTTTTCAAAAATTCCACATATAAGCAGTCGTTATCTTTGCCTTACTTCTCTCAATATGACAATCTCTAGGTCCATCCATGTTGCTGAAAATGGCATTATTTTGTTCTTTTTTTATGGCTGAGTAATAATATTCCATTGTATATATGGATGACATCATTTTTATCCATGCCTCTGCTGATGGAAACGTAGGTTTATTCCATGTCTTGGCTATTGTAAATAGTGCTACAGTGAACACTGGGGTACATGTATCTGTTCAAATTATGATTTTCTCCTAACCCATGGCCAGGAGTGGGATTGCTGAATTATATGGTAGCTCTGATTTAGTTTTTAAAGGAACCTCCATACTGTTCTCCATGGGCTTCCCAAGGTGGCGCTAGTGGTAAAGGACCCGCCTGACAATGCAGGAAAAGGAAGATAGAATGTCTAACTTTTTGAGGCACATACTTAGCTCTTTTAATTCTTGTGGCATTCTTCCCAAATACAGTATTGCTCCCTTTTTACAGGTGAGGAGACTGAGGCTTGGGGAGGTTCATTAACTCGACCAAGGTCTAGCTCAAAATAGCAGTTGTTGCTGTTTAGTTGCTAAGTCATGTCCAACTCTTTTTCGAACCCATAGACTGTAGCCCACCAGGCTCCTCTGTGCATGGGGTTTCCCAGGCAAGAATACTGGAGTGGGTTGCCATTTCCTTCTCCAGGGGATCTTCCCAACCTAGGGATCAAACTCCTGTCTCTTGCTTGGCAGGGATGAGTGCAAACTGCCTACAGGCTCCCCTCTGCTCCTCTGATCTCTGGGGACAGTGCTCTGGGCCTCAGCTGACCCCCTTGACTTGGTGGCCCGTGACTTCCTCTCAGTCTCTAGGCTCCCTGAGCTCTCTGGGGGTCCTGTCCACACTCCTTTTGGCTCTTTTGTCTCTGGAGACCTTGATCCACTGCCCTCCCAGCTCTCCTCCCAAACACTCCCCTTTCCCTCCAGAAAGAAGTGCAGATCAAATTCCACGTCCTTCTCACCTCCTATGAGCTCATCACCATCGACCAGGCCATCCTGGGCTCCATCGAGTGGGCCTGCCTCGTGGTGGATGAGGCCCACCGGCTCAAGAACAACCAGTCCAAGGTAGGAGGTGCTGAGCACTGGCCCCTGGAGCCATCTGGGTGGGCTGGCCACCCTGTGCCCCCTGACGGGCCCCCTGTTCCCCTCTAAGTTCTTTAGGGTCTTGAACAGCTACAAGATCGATTATAAGCTGCTGCTGACAGGGACCCCCCTTCAGAACAACCTGGAAGAACTGTTCCACCTCCTCAACTTCCTGACTCCAGAGAGGTTCAAGTGAGTCGGGGGGCTGGCCGGGGAGGTGGAGTGAGGGCAGCCAGGGAAGGGGCGTCAGTGCCTGTCTGGCTCTGGGGCTGCTCACTGGGCCTCAGTTTGCCCATCAGTAAAATGGGAGTGTTAGCAGTGCACTGGCACACGCTGAGCGCTTGGGGAACACCCACTGCTGCTCAGCCTGCGATCTTTCTTCGGCTCTAACCCAGAAGACCTCGAGGGTCCTCCTTGGTGCCTGTCCCTCCACCATACCCCAGATTATTCCTGTCCCTCCACAAAGACCTGAGTGATCACATCAGCGACAGTGCTGGGAGGCTGAAGGCTGGGGGTGATGGTGGAAATGGGGGTGAAGATGGAGCCCCAGCCTCCTTGCTTACCTACCGCCATGTTCCTGCTTGGAAAGGGGATTCAGGGTGAAAAATGCTGATTTTGGAATCAGGAGATATAGCTTCAAGGGAAGGCTGGACTGAATAACCATGGGCACCCATCAGCCTCAGTTTCCTTCTCTGTAATGTGGGTAAGAGTCCTAGAGACTGCACGTCCAGGACGGCTTTGAGGACAGAAAGATAGCTTACGTGGCTGAGACAGCTGCAATGTGTGGAGGTGACCTAGGCTTAGATGGAGACTAGAAGGACACTGAGAGCAAGGCCTGTGCTTCCTGGCCCACCAGCCAGCTGGCCTGCCTTCTGACCCTCTGGCAGGTGGCAGGGGGCTGGTTGGCCTTCTCCCTACCCCAGTCCTGGCTCCCTCTACAGAGGGCTTTGGCCTCCTCCAGGCTGTCATTGCATTTTTTTCTTGCAGCAACCTGGAGGGCTTCCTGGAGGAGTTTGCTGACATCTCCAAGGAAGACCAGATCAAGAAGCTGCACGACCTGTTGGGGCCGCACATGCTGAGGCGGCTCAAGGCTGATGTGTTCAAGAACATGCCGGCAAAGACTGAGCTGATTGTCCGTGTGGAGTTGAGCCAAATGCAGAAGTGAGCGGCCTGCCCTGGGTCCCCTGGGCCTGTCTTCTCCCAGAAGGGCCTGAGTGGGCCTTCCTGGCCCATTGCCTGGGATGGGTGAAACAGCCTTTGGCCTCGCCCTTGCCTCCACTCAACTTTTGCATAAGCTTCCTTCTTGGGGTCTCCTCTCAGATTTCACTGATCAGTCCTGTCCCCCAGTAACTTGCTGGGTGATGCCAGGCCTGTGGCTTCACCTCTTGGGGCTCCCCTTGGTCTCTCTGCAACTGTGCTTGGCTGCCAGGCCCCAGCCTCCCTGCAGACCAGAGTGTCGTCTCAGAGGCTGGCATGGCCAGGTGCGTGCAGACTGCCTTTCCTCCTTGCTCTGTGACAGGAAGTACTACAAGTTCATCCTCACGCGGAACTTCGAGGCACTGAACTCCAAGGGGGGTGGGAACCAGGTGTCACTGCTTAACATCATGATGGACCTGAAGAAGTGCTGCAACCACCCCTACCTCTTCCCTGTGGCTGCTGTGGTAGGTCCCCATGGCCACTGTGGTAGGTCCCCTGTGGCCACTGTGGGAGGTCCCCCATGGCCACTGTGGGAGGTCCCCCATGGCCACTGTGGGAGGTCCCCCGTGGCTCCGCTGTGGGAGGTCCCCGTGGCTGCTGTGGGAGGTCCCCGTGGCTGCTGTGGGAGGTCCCCTGTGGCTGCCGCTGTGGGAGGTCCCCCGTGGCCACTGTGATAGGTCCCCCATGGCCGCAGTG
>NW_011494861.1:7355293-7361764 GCF_000754665.1 Bison bison bison
GGCCCCTGTGCCCCCCTGGGGAGGCCCCCTATGCCTGCTGTGGTGGGCCCCCTGGGGCTGCCACTCTGGCCACCATGATAGGGGCCCTTGACCACCACTGTGAGTGCCTGAGGCTGCCATGTTTGGGGCCTGAGATCATGGTACATGCATGTGGCTGCTGTTGGGGGTTTTCTGTGGCCCTCGTGGCAAGTGATCATGGCTGCCATGGTGCCCCTGGCTGCTGGGATAGGTGCTCAAGCCTTCAGCCTCCAATCCTCCCCGAGTATGAAGACTGGGAGGTGATACAGGTCCCCACTGTGCCAGAAGTTTCTGTAAACCTACCTCCGTCCAGTGCTCGGGCAGGCCCTCTCCTTTCCTGGGCCCCTATGTGTGACCATAAAGTGATAGGCAACACTGTATGTAAGAGTTCCTTACAGCCTCAGGGACCCCAGGCCAGGTATCCGAGGGATGACTTGGCTGCACTCAGTCACTGAGGGAGTCAGGGAGGCAGGCCTGGGTGGTGATTGTGATGTGCAGTCCTAGATGAGAGACCAGAGCCCCGGTTAGACACCTGGCCCCAGCCTTGTGGTCTCAGGACCATCAGTGGTCCTCTTGGAGCCCTGGGTTTATCCTCTATAAAATGAGGACAATGATAGCATCTCTCAAAAGAGTGAGAACCAGATGAGAAAGCCCATGTTCGGTGCCCACATGAAGAGCCTGGGACAATGGTACTTATTACCCTCACAGCTGTTCTGGTTCTAGTTTAAACCCTACACAGTTTATACCTCCCCACACCCCCACCTCACCCCCAAACAGGAAGAGCAATGCTGAGTTAAGCGTGGCGGCTATGCTGTGGGTGATGCAGACTCGGGCAACCCCAGGCTGCTCTCACCACTCTGGCCCAGCAGAGCCTTTGAGCTGAGGGTCTTCCCAGCTGGGAGGCTGGGTTGGCCTTCCCTGGATGTGCCCTGCAGGACTGCAGAGGCCAGGCTAGAACCTTGTTGAGAAGGTCAGCTTGCCTCCAGACTGTCATCCATCCATCCACCTATGTCTGGGGTCTTGGTGGAGTGCCAGCAGCGGGAAACAGAGGCCAGGGCTGGCAAGTCTGAGCCCTGCCTGGGGACACAGTGCAGGGAGCATCTGTGTGGCCTGCTCGTATGTTCCTGCAGAGGCTGGCCTGACCTGGGCTTGGGCTTGGTGCTCAGTTCATTGCTGGACCCTCATCCCCCCCGGCCCCTGCCACCTCCCAGACTTCTTTGGTGGAGAGCCAGAGAGAAAAGGGGAGCCCCCACAAGACCCCACCTTGTGCTGTGTCTGCAGGAGGCCCCCGTCCTGCCCAATGGCTCCTATGATGGCAGCTCTCTGGTCAAGTCTTCAGGGAAGCTCATGCTGCTACAGAAGATGCTCAAGAAACTGCGGGATGAAGGGCACCGTGTGCTCATCTTCTCCCAGGTAAGCCGCCTGCAGGTGTCTGACTGGCTTCTCCACCTCTCGCAGCCCATGCTAGTTGAGGGTGCGAGCTGCCTGCAGACCTCAGGGCCTGATGCTATCTCCATGTGGGTTGTGTGTCAAAAGTCACTCCTCCAGGCCTTGGCATGATGCAACCAAGGAGAGCTGGCTGGGTTCCAAGTTCAAGACACTTAGGGCACATTGGCCGTGGGGACCAGTGTCCTCCCCACTACTTGACCCTCCGGCCTGCTCCTGCTGGAGCTTCTGTCCAGGCTGGGACAACAGCCCTCACCCTTCACCCCTGCAGCCCCACTTCCCATGAACCAACCCAAGGTGGGGCCCCTTGGGTTGGTTCACAAGGAGCCCTGTGTTGGGTTAGTTCGGGGAAGTCCTCTCTGAAGCTTGATCCTGAAGTTGCACTTAGAGCATTGCTTTGGAGGTGGTCAGAGGGCAGGGCTGTCTAGCCTCAGAGATTTGATCATCAGTGCACTTGTTCCTTTGTCCTTTTGCACTTGTCGTATGTCAGGCTCTGTGCTAGCCACAGGGGTCCAGCTCTTGTTCTTAAGACACAGTCTAGAGTGTGAGATGGAGGTAGACACATGTCTGTGACAGGAGTCAGTGATGCTCCTCAAGCCTGGTGTGAAAAATGCTGCCTGATGGTTGGACTGAGCCAGGTCCATTGCTCAAACCAGAGACTAAGATGTGGCTCCTCTGTGTACTCTGGGTAAAAGTCTGCTGGTGACACCAGCCCTTGATCCCACTAGGGGCCTGCAGCAGGCCGAGGGATCTGGGGAAAGCAGATCAAGCCTGTGACTGTAGGCTGGCCTGGACAATGGATCCAGAATCCCCTGTGTTCTGTTTAGTCACTCAGTCGTGTCCGATTCTTTGTGACCCCATGGACTGTAGCCTGCCAGGCTCCTCTGTACATGGGATTCTCCAGGTAAGAATACTGGAGTGGGTTTCCATGCCCTCCTCCAGAGGATCTTCCCAACCCAGGTATCGAACCCAAGTCTCCTGCATTGCAGGTGGATTCTTTACTGTCTGAGCCACCAGGAAAGCCCATGAATACTGGAGTGGGAAGCCTGTCCCTTCTCTAGGGTATCTTCCTGACCTAGGACTTGAACCAGGGTCTCCTGCATTGCAGGTGGATTCTTTATCAGCTGAGCTACCAGGGAAGCCTCCAGAATCCTCTAGTCCCCTGCTAACATAAGACATGATTCTGAACTGAGGTCTTGAGGGACCAAGTAGGGAGAACTGCACAATTTCTAGAAGTTTGCACAAAGAGAAAGTGACAGAGACAGGGCCCTGACATCCAGAACGAGCCTGCAGGGGGAATTCCCTGGCGGTCTAGTGGTTATAACTCCTCACCTTCACTGCCAAGGTCCTGGGTTCAATCCCTGGTTGGGGTACTAAGATACCACAAACAGTGTGACATGAGCAAAACTCCCACCAAAACAAAAGAAACTCCAATAAAATAAATAAGCACAAGCAGCAAGAAATGAAACAAGAATAACCTAACTAGCAAAAGTGTTAGTTGCTCAGTTTTGTCCAACTTTTTGCAACCCCATGGACTATAGCCTACTAGGCTCCTCTATCCATGGAATTCTCCAGGCAAGAATACTGGAGTGGGAAGCCATTCCCTTCTCCAGGGGATCTTTCTTACCCAGGGATGGAACCTGCTTCTCCTGCATTGGCAGGCAGGTTCTTTACCACTGAGCCACCAGGAAAGCCCCTAACCAGGGAAAGGATCTGCTTAAAATGAAAACAAAACATTTTAACAGATTAGATAAACTCTCAACACTGTTGAAGAGAACACTGATGAATGAGAACCTGGCATTGAGGAATTTTCCCAGAATGCAGCACATAAAGACAAAGATAAAAATGAGACATTGCATGGAAAACACCTTGAGAGGCTCTAGTAACTAACTATTCAATATGTATCCATAATAGGAATTGCAGAAAAAGAACTAGAGAAAATGGTAAAGAAGTTAGATTTAATTAGAGTCTGTAGACCTAGAGAAAGACATGTGGTCTCAGGTCTGAAGCACACTCTGGAGTACCAAGAAATATAAATGAAAACATAAATATGAAAGGAAGCCCTAGGCACATTGTAGGGAAAATGCTGCACTTTTCAGATCTTGTACCTACACAGGAATGACAATTAGACTGTCCTTAGATTTTATCAGCAATAGAAGTGGCAAAAAAAAAAAAAAGGCAATATCTTCATTATACTATGGGAAAATTGCAACTGATAATTTTATGTCTAGCTAAACTATCTTTCAGGATTGATTATGGAGGATTATGGGAGCTCAGAAGGACCTGCCTTTCTCTTCTCATAGGGAGGAGTGAAATCAGGGAAGATATCACAGAGGAGGTGCTGTTTGAGTCCCCTAGACAGTAAGGGGGTGGGAAGAAAGTCCAGGTAATCTGGGAGGTTGTGGGATACAGAGGAAGCATTGGGATATGAAGGCCCAATGGACTGGCACCAATCTGGCAAGCCTAGAATGCCAAGAGGAGGATTTGGGACTTTACTCTGAGGGGTGACAGCAGGGTGGCACATGATCTGAGCTGTGTCTTAGGCAGAAGGCTGTGGGGCTGGTGTGGGGGATGTGGTGGCTCTGGGGGTTGAGGTTGGAAACTGCATTTTTCTTCAGAGAATGGTCCCAAGTCAGGCCTGCCTGGGTCCCACCTGTCTCCCCACTCAGTAGGTTGCTCTGTCTCTCCCCATCTGTCATGAGGTCCCTGCCCATGACAGGGATCCCTATGGGGGTCCCTCCTCTGTGGCAGCCCCTCAGGAATACCATGTCCCCTGTAGATGACCAAGATGCTGGACCTCCTGGAGGACTTCCTGGAGTATGAGGGCTACAAGTATGAGCGGATTGACGGTGGCATCACTGGGGGCCTTCGGCAAGAAGCAATTGACAGATTCAATGGTACCCAACCTTACCCAGGGCTTCTTGATGGGGACCCCTGTCTGTCTCTCCTCCCAGGCCAGGATCTTAGCCAGACCACCCAATTTATGGTCAGGTTAGCTACTCCTCAAACAGCTGAAGAAAGCAGTCTTGTCCTTAGGTCCTAGTAGCTGGTAAAAAGAATTCATCCCATGGAACTTTCCAGGGGCCTGCTTGGGTGTTTAGAACTCAGAAATTAGGAGGAGGGCAAAAGGGGAGGAAAATTCCTCTGTTACTAAATGAAGCTGGTGCGGAGGGACTGGCCAGCACCCCTGGGATTCTGATACTGACACTAGCTAAGACTGCAGTTACGAGCAGGGCTGGACAGGGCCTGTCCCCGCAACAGAGGCTGCTGCAAGGAGGGACAGAGCTGAGCAGCACTGCCCTAGGGGAAGGACAGAGGAAAGGGCAGGGCCACCCCAGCTCAAACTGTCTCCCTGGTGATGCTGGGAGGCTGGGAGCTGGCTCCGGAGTGGAGGGAACGTCTGACATGGTCCAGCACCTCTTTAGTGGGAGGTTTTCAGAAAGAGATGGAGTGGTCTTGTGCTGCTTCCTGCCTTCCACCCTCAGAGCAGGTCTTGGGCCCTGTGGCCCCCAAACCCAAAGCAGCAACTCCTATTGCCCACTCATGTCAGAGGTAAGGTGAGTATGGTTTCAGGATGTAGACGTGGTCCCAGGGCACATGGCAGTGGGAAGCATCAGGTGGATCCGGGACCTGTGTGCAGCTCAAGCAGGTGCCATGGTCAGTCCCAGGTCACTTAATGAAGGGCCCGGATGGGCCTGAGACCCAGCTGTCTTGGGGCAGTGGGGACTGACCAGAGGGCTGGCCCACGCCCTGGAGCTGTGACCCTGAGTGTTCAGTGGTCACTCTGACAGCATCGCATGTGGTAGCTGGGAGGGCATGAAGGATGAGCTCTGCTGACCTCCCAGGGGCCTCACCTTCAGGGGCTCTGCTGGTCTTTGCTGGCTGTTTGTAGTTTCTCCTTTGCCCCTCTGGGCTTTGAAAATCAGTTCATTCTCATTTTATCTTCCTCCTGTTGGGTCAGGGCTCGGAGCATAGCTGTGGGCTATTTGGGGCTCAGGTGGGCTGCCCTGTCTCTGCTCCATGCCCAGGGGCCCCAGGCCTCTTCTGGCTGCCCCAAGCATAGCTGAGGCCGTTGTGGCCTGAGATGGGGTCACAGTTCCTGCCCTCTCCCCGTGATCTCCCCTGTGCCCTCCTGTCTGCCACGCCCTTGTCTCCCATCCTACCTCTCTGGGTATGCCCCTCACTCACCCTACTGGGCACCCGCCTCTCTTCCTCAGCCCCTGGGGCCCAGCAGTTCTGCTTCCTCCTTTCGACCCGGGCAGGTGGCCTGGGGATCAACCTGGCCACGGCAGACACGGTCATCATCTACGACTCGGACTGGAACCCGCACAATGACATCCAGGTGTGTGGCCCCAACACCAGACCCCTCTCAGAGGGTCCCTTGCTGCCCCCGGCTCTGTGGGCGTTCCCTCTCCCCCACTCCCAGACTGTCTCAGGGCTTTACCTCTGCCTGGACCCACCTTGTAGAGTCCCAGCCCCAAGGGCCACCTGGAAGGTGAGCCCCCCACCATTGTACAAAAGAGGAAACAGCCCAGGGAGGGGAGGGGACATGTCCAAGAACATGCAGCACTCTGTGTGAACATGACCCCTGTTCTGTCCCATCACTCTTAGGATGAAGGCCATGGAGGGAGTCAGGATGAGGGGTACCGGGACCCAGAGGGGGCCAGTTTGGGAACAACAGGAAAATAGAGGGGACAAGGCCTTTGGAGGTGGGGGGAGGAAGAGGCACTGGTGGAGGAGGGGGCACTGGAGCTGGTGAGGAAGGGTGGGAGGGTTAAGGGGTGTAGGAGCAGAGACACACTCTGCTGTCTCCTGCCCACCCTTCTTGGGACAGGACCAGGCACATACACACATTATACTCTTAGGGCACACATACAAACTCATGTCTCATGCACACGCATGTGCACCTGTGTGCAGTTGCATACACAGACCTTATTACACTGGGCCATTCATGTGGATGCCTGATGCACAGAGCCTCAAACCTGTCCTCATGTCACACCTGTCCTT
>NW_011494861.1:7361864-7363210 GCF_000754665.1 Bison bison bison
TCCTTGCAGGGTAGCTATGCCTCTCCAACAGGTGGGCTCACAGCCCTGCTAGTGGTCACTCCCAGGGAGATGCAGCCCCCACCTTGGCATGAGTGCCATCAGCACCCTGTGTGGCTTCACTACATCAAGTGCACTGGCCACACTGCCCCTCACACCTACCCCTGCACACCTGTGATCACACTGAGTTACCCCTGCACAGGCACCCAGGCCTGTACTAGACCACACACAGTAAGGTTGGGAGCGCAGGTGCCCTGGTGCACATACATCTCCATGGGCCGTCACACAGCCCATTCCATGCAGAGGGTGCTCGTGAGCTCATTCGCATGCCTCCCCCTGCCCCCACCCCCTGGTGCCTGGCCCTGGGCCCCCAGTCCTCTGTTGAACCACGGGTGCTAAGCTACAGGTTGTCCCCAGGCCTTCAGCCGCGCCCACCGCATTGGGCAGAACAAGAAGGTGATGATCTACCGCTTTGTGACGCGGGCCTCAGTGGAGGAGCGCATCACGCAGGTGGCCAAGCGCAAGATGATGCTCACCCACCTGGTGGTGCGACCTGGCCTGGGCTCCAAGTCTGGCTCCATGACCAAGCAGGAGCTGGATGACATCCTCAAATTTGGCACGGAGGAGCTCTTCAAGGATGACGTGGAGGGTGGGTGTCCTGGGTGCTGGGCATGGTGGGGGGTAGCCCTGCTTAAGACACTCCCCTCCCAGGGCACCCCCAGTTCCCAGTCCCTCCTCCTCCTGCTCCCCACTCCTGGCCAAGATGGGCAGGGCCAGGGTGGTATCTCTGGTGCTACCCCCCAGCCCTGCAGCTCCCCATCCCCGTGTCCTACAGGCATGATGTCTCAGGGCCAGAGACCAGCCACGCCCATCCCTGATGTCCAGTCCTCCAAAGGGGGAGCCTTGGCCGCCAGCGCCAAGAAAAAGCATGGCAGCACTCCGCCAGGTAGGGCCCTCCCAGCCCAGCCCCTGTACCCTGGACGGCTGTTCCCGGAAGGAAGTGGGCCCCCAAACCCATTTTGTCAGGTTCCCTTGCGTGCTCCCCTTGGGTGCCTGCGGACCTGAGATGGGGCCGAGGGGCTGTGACAATACAGGTTCCTCTCTATGGTCACTTACTCTTCAGCTGCAGCCCCTGGCGGGGACCGGGAAGCACCATTGTCTGGAACCTGCTCTGGTGGGGGGGGGGGTCCCCTGAATCTGCATCCTGGCTGCCCTCAGGTGACAACAAGGACGTGGAGGATAGCAGTGTGATCCACTATGACGATGCGGCCATCTCCAAGCTGCTGGACCGGAACCAGGATGCCACGGACGACACGGAGCTCCAGAACATGAATGAATATCTGAGCTCC
>NW_011494861.1:7363310-7365077 GCF_000754665.1 Bison bison bison
AATGAATATCTGAGCTCCTTCAAGGTGGCGCAGTACGTGGTGCGCGAGGAGGATGGCGTGGTAAGCCCCGCCCCTCCGCCGCCCCGCCCTCACCCCTTTAGGAGTTCTCCATTTAAGAAACTCTGGCTCCTGGGTCTCTCCTGAGTGGCTCCCCTCCTTACCTCTCAACTTCCACCGCCCTACGCGCAGACCGTGGGTGCTAATTATTCTAAGTGCAACTTTTCCTTTTGAAACTGGGAGCCTCCTAAGGGCAGGGGTGGCGCTTATTCAATTCTGTATCTCAGTGCCTGGCACAAGGCCAGGGCATACTTGTAGCATGAATGAATGGTTGCGTGAATTACTGAGACAGGAGCCTGAAGAGGAAGGCCAGCTGGGGCTGGGGTGATCGGGGAGGGCTACCTGGAGTAGGCAGGCTTTCCAGTTCTCCTTGAGCCCCTAGAGGGTGAGCCGAGGTAGAGGCAGTGAGGCCTCCGCGGGGGCGGAGATGCCCGCCGGCCCCGCCCTCACCGCGTCCCCGGCCCCGCGCCCTCAGGAGGAAGTGGAACGGGAGATCATCAAGCAGGAGGAGAACGTGGACCCCGACTACTGGGAGAAGCTGCTGCGGCACCACTACGAGCAGCAGCAGGAGGACCTGGCGCGCAACCTGGGCAAGGGCAAGCGCATCCGCAAGCAGGTCAACTACAACGACGCCTCCCAGGAGGACCAGGGTGCGTGTCTGGTGGGCAGGATCCTGCTGGCGGGGAGGACATCCCTGTGGCAGGAATTCCCGGGGCGGGAGAGAGTGGGAGCCGTGTGGAGTGGCTGAGCCGGGAGACGGTTGGAAGGCTTCTTGGAGAAGTGGGGCAGGTAGCTGGTGTGGGGTGTTGGGTTTTGCGGGGAACGAGATGGGTAGTGACTCAGTGACTTCACTGCTAGTGGTTTTAGTCAAGCCTCAGTTTCTCTATCTGTTAAATAGGGCCATTGATGGTTTAAGGCCTGAGAATGTAGTGTGAGGTTGTAAGGTTGTTAAGGGAGCTGATAGGAAGTGCACGGTGGCTGTTTTCATCATCACTGTTATTGGGCTGGGTGTGAGGGGCCCCAGCGGGCTTCTGCTTAAACAGCCCACTCTGTGCCCCTCTTCCTGACCCCCCGACAGAGTGGCAGGACGAGCTCTCAGACAACCAATCTGAATATTCCATTGGCTCTGAGGATGAGGACGAGGACTTTGAGGAAAGGCCGGAAGGGCAGAGTGAGTCAGGGCTGGTGACTCTGGGCTGGGGCCAGGCTGTGTGTCGGGGAGCTGATGATCAGGTTGGGGGTCCCGGGGGCATTGGAACCAGCATCCGTCCTTTGGAATAGGCCCCAAAGGGTCATGCTGTCTGGGGCATGTTGGGGGGTGGGGTGGGTCAGGACATCTCAGGCCCCGCTGAGGGCTTGTGGCGGGGCTGCTCCCCCAGGTGGACGGCGACAATCCAGGAGGCAGCTGAAGAGCGACAGGGACAAGCCTCTGCCCCCTCTTCTTGCCCGAGTCGGCGGCAACATTGAGGTGGGGCCCGCCTGCACCCCCACTTTCCCACTTCTCTTTCCTGGAATTTATCTCATCTTTCAGAGCAAAGAGCTTACCCCTGCTGCCACCCTGGGGTGTGGAGGAGGGATGGGAGGGTTAGGGTTACACTGGGTCACATGCCAAGTGGAGGTGGGGGGCAGGGACAGACCCTTGGTCTGGGCTGTGCCCCTTTGGGTCCTGCCCCAGGTGGAGGCCCCCCCGGCTCCCCCTGCTTTCCCCCC
>NW_011494861.1:7365177-7366069 GCF_000754665.1 Bison bison bison
GCCTTGCCCAGGTGCTAGGCTTCAATGCCCGCCAGCGGAAGGCCTTTTTGAACGCCATCATGCGCTGGGGCATGCCCCCCCAGGATGCCTTCAACTCCCACTGGCTGGGGCGGGACCTTCGTGGGAAGAGCGAGAAGGAGTTTAGGTAAAGGGGCCGAGGTGGTGGCCCAGGGTGTGGCCGCCCACCCGGAATGGGCAGGCTCCTCTGGACGGGCCAGCACAGTGGGCGGTGTTACTGCCAGGCTGGGGGCGGCCAGAGAACTCACTGCTGTCTGATGTCTGGTAGCTGAAGTCCAGGCCTGGGTAGGGTTCCTGTGTAGAGAACGTGACCAATCACCTCTGCCAGGGCAGCTGGTGTTAACAGAAGCACAGAGGATCTGGGTTCTCCAGGGGAAGGGCTGTCCCAGGAAGGTCCCCTGCCCAGGGCCCCCTCTGTTCTTCCCTCGGGCTTGACCCAGCAGGCCTGGTTGGGAGGCAGGTGATGGGTGACGACTCCAGCCAGGAGGTCCCCCGGGGTCCTGCCGGCCCCCCACTCCCTGAGCCCCAGTCCCCCCCCACCCCAGAGCCTATGTGTCCCTCTTCATGCGGCACCTGTGTGAGCCGGGGGCTGACGGCGCGGAGACCTTTGCGGACGGCGTGCCCCGTGAGGGCCTCTCCAGGCAGCACGTGCTCACGCGCATCGGGGTCATGTCACTAGTTAGGAAGAAGGTGGGTGAGTAGCCTTTACTGGGCTTTTCCTGGTGGTCGCCCATGGCCTGGGTGTGCCCCAGGGGGGGTCAGTGGGCAGAGAGCAAGCGCTTGGCTGTCCAGGGTCTGAGTCAGCTTAGAGGGATGGACCCATCTAAGGGTGGGGAAATGGGCGGTGGTTGGGAGGGGACTGGAGGCCAGGATG
>NW_011494861.1:7366513-7392889 GCF_000754665.1 Bison bison bison
GAGACCCCACGTCCTCCTTACATCCCACCTCCACAAAGCTTCTAGCTGAACAAGTATCACTACCCTAAGAGATTTTCTTTTTAATGACAGCTTTGAAATGTAGTTCACACACCACAATATTCAGTCTTTGCGTGCGTGCTAAGTCACTTCAGTCGTGTCTGATTGTTTGCGGCCCTATGAACTGTAACCTGCCAGGCTCCTCTGTCCATGGGATTCTTTAGGCAAGAATACTGGAGGTTGCCATTTCCTTCTCCAGGGGATCTTCCCAACCCAGGGATTGAACCTGCGTCTCTTATGTCTCCTGCATGGGCAGGCGGGTTCTTTATCACTAGTGCCACCTGGGAAGCCAAAAGCCTTTAAAAGTGTATTACCAGTTGTTTCTAGCATATCCATAGGATTGTGCAGCCATTGCCTCTGATTCCAGGGTGTTTTCATTAACCCCCAAAGAAACACATGCTCGTTAGTAGTGACACTCGATTCCTTCTCCTCATGTCTGTCCCTGGCAACCACTGATCTTTCTGTCTCTGTGGGTTTGCCTATTGCGGACATTTCATGTAAATGAAGTGCACCGTGTGGCCTTTTGTGCCTAGCTTTCACTAGCATGTGATGTATTCCAGATTCATCCAGGTTTTAGGGTGTCAGCACTTCATTCCTTTTTGTAGCTGAATAATATTTGATTCCGTTGTTTGGATCCACCACATTTTGTATATCCATTCATCAGGTGATGGATTTTGGGTTGTTTCTACCTTTGGCTATTGTGAATAATGTGGTGAGTAACATTGCTTTGAACTTTTGTGTTCAATTGGAAATAGGTGTTTTCATTTCTCTTGGGTGTATAGGTAGGAATAGAATTGCTGGGTCACCTGGTATAACATTCTGAGGAACTGCCAAACTTTTTCACAGTGACTACACCATTTTACGTTCTACCAGCCGCATATGAGGTTCCAGTTTCTCCACCTCCTGGCCAGCACTTACCTAACTTTTTGCTTATAGCCATCTTAGTGAGTGTGAAGGGGGAGTCTCATTGTGGTGTTTTACTTACTTATTTTTGGCTGTGCTGGGTCGTCGTTGCTGCCTGGGCTCTTCTCTAGCTGCAACGTGCAGGCTTCTCACTCTAGTGGCTTCTCTTGTTGTGGAGCACGGCTTCTCGGGCTTCAGTGGTTGCGTCACATGGACTCAGTAGTTGTGGTTCTCGGGCTCTAGAGCACAGGCTCAGTAGTTGTGGCACACAGGCTTAGCTGCTCTAAGGTATGTGGCATCTTCCCAGACCAGGGATCGACCCGTGTCTCCTGCATTGGCAGACAGATTCTTTACCACTGAGCCACCAGGGAAGCCTGATGGTTTTGATTTCCATCTCTGGTGGCTGAAGACGTAGAGAATCTTTTCATGTGCTTCTGAGCTTTTTGTGCATCTTCTTTGGAGAAACATCATTTCACATCCTTTGCCCTTCCTTAATGGGTTATTTGTCTCTGAGTGTCTTTTTGGTGATCTGTGTGTTTATCTGGGTAAAACATCTTCTTCCCTGTTGTACCCCTCAGGCCTGGGGCATCCTGCCTGTCCCAGGTGACAGGTGAGGCCCCGAGAGGCTCAGCGCCTTTGAGGACATCCTGCTCCAGGGCACAGGTGCCCTCTGGAGGTGGACATGCCTAGTTTTCTCCCTGGCCATCTCCTGGAGGAGATGGAGAAGGCCCAGCCCTCCCCTGAGCAGCTTAGCCCATGAGCTCTGTTTTCTTATCTGTGATGTGAAGTTGGGTAGTGACCACCTCCCAGGGCTCCTCAGAGCATGTGGGCCACTGGCCCTTGGCAGTGACTCAGCATGGAAGAGGCAGGGGGCCAGCCAGCCAGCCTGAAAGCCAGGACCACAGCTGGGCCATGCTGGCTCCCAGTGGGGCCTCCACCCACCTCACCTACTGTTTCCAGATGAGAGGCCCCCACAGCCTGTAATTCTGTCCTATTGGCCCCTGGATTTGACCTCACTGGGCCCAGGGTCCTCTAAGACTCTCCACATTGCTGGCCTGGCCCGGGCTCTTTGGCTTCCCTGGTTCACCTGTCCTTCTGCAGGTGCCTGGCCTAGGATCCTCTCTGACTCCCCATTTCCTGCCCTTCTCCCTTCTCCCACCCCAGCCCACCTGTCTCACCCTTCTCCCTTGTTCTTTCAGACAAAATGGAAGCCCCACTAGGCTACATGGATGAGAAGGAGGTGGGGGTGCAGAAGCCAAAGAAGCCCCCAGAAATCCAGGTAGAGAAGATGCCAGTGTCTGGGCCCCTGTGGGTGTGGGGTGGGGGCTGGGTCCAGGGACCTTCTCAGGTTTTGCCCTTGGCAGCTGTAAGCCAGGCCTCCCTCCTGGCTCCAAGTTTGAGCCCCCAGGACTGGAGCATAGTTGAGAGCAAGCACTGGGAACCAGAGAGTGGATTCTAAGCCCAGGGCCCCTTCCCTGGCTCCTATTGAGGTCCAGGCCCTGTAGCTCCCGAGTCTCTCCTCCCTAGGCCCTGCCAACTGCCCTGGACAGAGTGGAGGGAGAGGACAAGCAGGAGAGCTCAGATGGCAAGGAGAGGGCCAGAGAGGAGCGACTGGAGGAGATGGAGAAGGCCCAGCCCTCCCCGGAGCAGCTGCTGAAAGGTGCGGGCTTCCACCCTGATGGAGTGTCAGGCCTGTCTCTCCCTGGCTGGGTGGGGGACCATGCATTGCTGTGTCCTAGTGCCGTAGGGCCCAGGATGAGGCGAGAGCCAGAGGCTCAGCTCTCTGAGCTCAGTTCTTTGCATGTGGGCTTTTCCTACTGTACACGTTGGAGGTTATTGGGCTACATCTTATTAGTGACTAAAAAAAAAAAAACACTATTTATTTGGCTACACCAGGTCTTAGTTGCAGCTTGTGGGATCTTTAGTTGAGGCATGCGAGCTCTAAGTTTTGGTATGTAGGATCTGTTCCCTGACCAGCGATTGAACCTAGGGCCCCTGCATTGGGAGCGTGGAATCTTAGCCACTGGATCTCCAGGGAAATCCCTGTTAGTGAGTTCTGAATCAATCACATTGTGGTCTGAACACATGAGTCTGTATGATATTGAAACCTTTTCTTGCTTCATGTGGTCAGATTTTGTAAATGCTCATGTGTGCTTGAAAAGAATATCTGTTCTTTTATTGCTGGATGTAAGGTTCTAAATATGTGCACTAGATCAGGGGTCCCCAAACTCCAGGATCTAATGCCTTATGATCTGAGATGGAGCCTATATGATAATAATAGAAATAAAGTGAACAGTAAATGTTATGCTCTTGAATCATCCCCCGGGTCCATGGAAAAACTTGCTTCCGTGAAACTGGTCCCTGGTGCCAAAAAGACTGGGGACCGCTGCATTAGATCGTTGCATTGTTCAGATTTTTTATATCCTTACTCATTTTTGGTTTGATCAGTCAAGTCTGAGAGGCTTATGTTAAAATCTCTGTGATTGTGGGTCAGTCTCTGTTCTCCCAAGGCCAGATTTGGCTTTAGTTTGGAATTGGGTTGTTAGGTGCATATTGGTTCAGGTTTTTTCTGATTTTCTGGTGAAGTGTTTATTTATTATGTAATAACTTTCTTATTCCTCCTGATTCTTTTTACTTTAAGGTTTATTTAGGCTTAAATGGATTGAGCTTACTTTTGGGCTTTTCTGGTGGCTTAGATAGTAAAGAGTCTGTCTGCCATGCGGGAGACCCAGGTTTAATCCCTGGGTCGGGAAAGATGCTGTGGAGAAGGGAATGTCTACCCACTCCAGTATTCTTGCCTGGAGAATCCCATGGACAGAGGAGCCTGGCGGGCTACTGTCTACAGGGTTGCAAAGAGTCGGACATGATTGAGCAACTAACGCTTTCGTTTTCTTTCACTGAGCATAGTGCTTTCAAGGTTCATCTGTGTTGTAGCATGTATTGGAACTTCATTACTTTTTGTTGAGTATATTCTACCCTGTGGATACACATTTATTTTTCCATTCATCAGTTGATGGGTTTTGGGGTATTTCTGCTTTTTGGCTATTATGAATAATGCTGCTGTGAACATCCATGTATAGGTATTTGTGTGGATAGGCTTCAGTTCTCCTGGGTATATACCTAGGAGTGAAATTGTTGGATCGCTTGGTAACTCTCATATTTGGGGACCTACCAGATTGCTTGCTGTAGTGGCTACACCACTTTACATTCCCACCCACAGTGCATAGGGTTCATTTCTCCATATCTTTGTCAACTGCTGCTGCTGCTGCTAAGTCGCTTCAGTCGTGTCCGACTCTGTGCGACCCCATAGACGGCAGCCCACCAGGCTTGCCCGTCCCTGGGATTCTCCAGGCAAGAACACTGGAGTGGGTTGCCATTTCCTTCTCCAATGCATGAAAGTGAAAAGTGAAAGTGAAGTCGCTCAGTCGTGTCCGACTCTTAGAGACCCCATGGACTGTAGCCCACCAGGCTCCTCCGTCCATGGGATTTTCCAGGCAAGAGTACTGGAGTGGGGTGCCATTGCCTTCTCCTATCTTTGTCGACACTTGTTATTATCTCTCTTTTGGATTTTAGCCATCCTGGTGGGTGAAACGTCATAGCTCAAGTGGTTTTGATTTGCATTTCCCTTGTGTGTAAAGATGTTGAGTATCTTTTCAAATGTCATTGGCCATTTTTATATCTTTGTTAGAGAAATGTCTTTTCAGATCCTTTGTCCATTTTTCAATTGGGTTATTTATCTTTTTGTTATTGAGTTATAAGGGTTCTTTATAATACATGTTCCATATCAGATACATGATTTGCAGGTATTTTCTTACATTTCTTAAGTTTTATTTGTATAATTGAGTTTTAGGTTTATCTTTTGTAAATAATATATGGTGGGACTTATTTTAAATCTAATCACAGAATCTCTATGTTTTAGTCAGCAATTTACTCTCTTTACATTTATTGTAATAGCTAGGTATCTGGATGAATTTCTGTTCTTATTTTGTGCTTTATATCACCCTGGCCTTTTCTTTTTTTTTCTCCTAGCATCTTTTGGATTGATCAGAATTTCTTTCTATTTCCCCCTTTCATCTCAACTCCTTTGGAAAGTTTGCAGTCAATTCTATTTTGTATTCTTAAATTTTTAACATGTTGCCTCCTGAATATTATAAGGACTATAGGCAACTTTATCTCCCACGTGCTGTTACTTATTTCTAAACTATAATCCTTATTTAGATTTTCCCACCCTCTTAACAATTTTGTGTTTTCTAGTATGTTCACTGTTGCTTTGTTCAATGT
This sequence comes from Bison bison bison, assembly GCF_000754665.1. Lineage (NCBI taxonomy): Eukaryota > Metazoa > Chordata > Mammalia > Artiodactyla > Bovidae > Bison > Bison bison. The sequence goes on from NW_011494861.1 coordinate 7,371,755, forward strand.
CCTTCTTCCCAAAATATACCCTTCAATGGTGCTTTCAACACATTTCTGTGGATGGCAAATTTCTCTCATTGTATGTTATTTTTCCTTTATATCTTATCGTATTTTTCTTGAATAATAATTAGCAAAATTCAAGGTGGGTTAGGAGTTTTCCCTCAGCATTTTGAAGACGTGATTTCTTTTGTACTCTGACTTCCACTGTGCTGAGAAGGCTGCTCTCAGGGTAATTGCTGCTCCTTTGTAAGAAACTTGCCTTTCCTATCTTTCCTAACATGGTAAGACCATTTTTAAGACTTTCTCTTAGTCTTTGGTCTTGTATGGTTTTACTACAATGAAATTTTTATTTATCCTGCTTGTGACTGACTGTGATTCTTAAAGTTGAGTATTGTGTCTTCTATTGATTATGGGCAAATTCTCAGTCATTCCCTCCTTGAATGTTATCTTTCCTCCCATTAAGTTTATTTTCTTCTGGAATTCCTTTTACTCATTTATTCATTCATTATCCAACAAATATGTTTTGAACACCCACTGTGTGTTGGGAGCTGTCCCAGGCATTGGGGACACAGACAGTGAACCAAAGCCAAAGCCTTCGCATAGAATTTGTATTGTACTGGGGGACCTAGCTGATCAGCAATAGACACAAGTAGATCTTGTTTAACAAAAGGCTCCAAATTCAACAAAGAAATGAAAGCAGGTACAAGATTTGTTTCTCTGCAAGGCTTTTTGAATCACCCTCAGATCTAGCTTCAGTTTTTACTTTCTTCATACAGCTGTTTTTAACCTATTTGTACTATTTTCTATGGTTGCACAGTGAATTATTACACATTTAGCAGGATGAAATGACACCCATGTGTTAGCTCATGGTTGCATGGGTCAGAAGTCTGTGGTGGTATGACTGGATTCTCTGCCAAGGGACTTGCAAGATTGAAGTCAAGGCATTGACTACTGAATTCTCATCTGGAGGCCTGGGGGAAAATCTACTTCCGTGGTCATTCTTGTTGGCTAACTTCAGCTCCTTGGGGTTGGAGGACCGAATCCCTCTTCCCTTGCTGGCTCTCAGCGGGGGCCCGTTCTTGGCATCTAGAAACTGCCTACGTTTCTTGCCGTGGGGCTCATTCCGTCTTCAAGCCAACAGTGGTACACCAATCCCCACCATGCTTCAGATCTCTGATGTCCTTTTCTGTGACCATTCAGAGAAAACCCTGCTTTTAAGGGGCTGGTGTGATGAGGTCATGCCCACCTGGATCAGATCGGATCAGATCAGATCAGTCGCTCAGTTGTGTCCGACTCTTTGCGACCCCATGAATCGCATCAAGCCAGGCCTCCCGGTCCATCACCAACTCCCAGAGTTCACTCAGACTCACGTCTGTCGAGTCAGTGATGCCATCCAGCCATCTCATCCTCTGTCATCCCCTTCTCCTCCTGCCCTCAGTCCCTCCCAGCATCAGAGTCTTTTCCGATGAGTCAACTCTTTGCATGAGGTGGCCAAAGTACTGGAGTTTCAGCTTTAGCATCATTCCTTCCAAAGAAATCCCAGGGCTGATCTCCTTGAGAATGGACTGGTTGGATCTCCTTGCAGTCCAAGGGACTCTCAAGAGTCTTCTCCAACACCACAGTTCAAAAGCATCAATTCTTTGGCGCTCAGCCTTCTTCACAGTCCAACTCTCACATCCATACATGACCACAGGAAAAACCATAGCCTTGACTAGATGGACCTTTGTTGGCAAAGTAATGTCTCTGCTTTTGAATATGCTATCTAGGTTGGTCATAACTGTCCTTCCAAGGAGTAAGCGCCTTTTAATTTCATGGCTGCAGTCACCATCTGTAGTGATTTTGGAGCCCAGAAAAATAAAGTCTGACACTGTTTGCCCATCTATTTCCCATGAAGTGATGGGACTGGATGCCGTGATCTTCGTTTTCTGAATGTTGAGCTTTAAGCCAACTTTTTCACTCTCCACTTTCACCTTCATCAAGAGGCTTTTTAGTTCCTCTTCACTTTCTGCCATAAGGGTGGTGTCATCTGCATATCTGAGGTTATTGATATTTCTCCCAGAAATCTTGATTCCAGCTTGTGTTATAATCTCTGTCTTTTAAGGTCACCTGTGCCTTGTCACATGACTTGCTCAGGAGAGTAGAATCCATCAGATTCACAGTTCCAAGGATTATATACAAGGCTTGTACTCCAGGGGCAGGAAGTGTGGGAGGACACCTTAAAAATATGCAGTAAAACGTCTAACATATTAGCAATTGTGTATTTCATTTCTAGAGTTTTTAATCTAGCTTTTTCTGCTTCATTTTTTTTGGACTTGTCTTTTCCTATGTATTCTCTTCCTTCTGTGTCTGGCTGATGGATATTGTTTTCTTTTTTAACAATTCTTATTTATTCAATTTATTTCTTTTTTGGTTGCACTGGGTCTTCACTGCTGCACACGGGCTTTCTCTAGTTGTAGCAAGCGGGGGGTTCTCTTCATTGTGGTGGGTGGGTTTCCCATTGCAGTGGCTTCCCTTGCTGCAGAGTACAGGCTCTAGGGCTTGAAGGCTCTAGTGGTTGTGGCTTGTGGGCTCTAGAACGGGCTCAGTAGTTGTGGCCCGTGGGCTTTAGTTGTTCTACAGCGTGTGGATTCTTCCCAGACCAGGGATCGAACCTGTGTCTCCTGCATTGCCAAGTGGATTCTTATCCACTGTACCACAGGGAAGTCTGGGTATTGTTTTCTGAGTTTCATTGGGGTGCATCTTCATCAGGAATTGTTTTATCCTTGAGAACCCATGTCACTTGGGTAGCAGGAATGTCCCCCTTTCTGTTTCCAGAACTCCGGGGCCTCGTGGTCTGACTGGTGGCCTGGCTAGTCTAGGGCTAGTGTTATGGCACAATGCAGATTCTACAGCCTGCACACCTGTGTGTAGGGTTTGGCTCCCCACTGGAGATTTTCTGACCCTGGACTCCACATGGGAGCCAGGCCTCCACAACTTGGCCATGAGCTGGTGGATGACACTTTTCTTCCTTTGCAAAGGCCTAGTGGTTGAAGAGTGTTAGTTTTTGTATTTAATTCCAGTTCTCTGCATCTTTGGGGCCTCGCCCTTCCTGTTCAGTGTAGAGACACAGCTGGAGTCCCCCAGGCCTCTTTCTGGTGTCCACTCACCCCCAGTGCAGGACCCCAGTGCATGCTTCTTGAGCTTTTAGTTTCCCTTCGTTTATAGAAAGTGAAAGTGTTAGTTGCTCAGTTGTGTCTGACTCTCTGCAACCTTATAGACTGTAGCCTGCCAGGCTCCTCTGTCCATGGAATTCTCTAGGCAAGAATACTGGAGTGGGTTGCCCTTTCCTCCTCCAGGGGATCTTTCCAACCCAGGGATTGAACCTGGGTCTCCTGCATCGCAGGTGGATTCTTTACCTTCTGAGCCACCCAGGAAGTTCTGTCTTCATTTATGGCACATGATAATTTCCTTTAGTTTTGTGAGCACACCTATGTTTTTTTTTTTTTTTTTTTTTTTTTTAATGTGATAGGTTTTGCCTGACACTTCTGGGTGTCTGTAAGAGGTGTTTTGTGTTGATGAAGGCCTGACATGTTGCCAGAACTTTGAGTCCTCTGGTTGTCACTACAGTAGAGAGGGTCTGGGGACTGTGCCTTGAGAGAAGTTTGGGAGAGACCGCTGCTGAGATGGGTGGGTGGAATGAGGCCCCGTCCCCACCTGCCTCCCCAGTGGATCCTCCTAGATGCTACCTGTTGGACTCCTGAGTAAGATGCTAGAGTGGATTCCGTGAGTGGCTATAATACTATTGGGAAGCCACCAGCCCAGAGTCCCCGCTGCCCTCTGGACCCCTCCCCCTCTCTGAACACCTTTTATCTTGCAGAAGAAGTGCTTCCTGAGAAGGAGAAGGTTCTGGACAAGCTGGAACTGAGCTTGATTCACAGCAGAGGCGACAGCAGTGACTTCAGGCCAGGTCTGGGGCTCTGGACTTTGCTCTGTCCCATGTCCTCCTTGGTCTCTTGAAGGAGCCATGAGGAGCCTTCTGAGCCTCCCCTTGGCCCCAGGCCCTGATTAGAGCTGCTGCATGGGAGCCTGGACTTGCCAGCCCTTGGAGGACAGACCTTCTACCTCCTATCTCCTGACCCCTCCTGTGGCCCTGGCCACCACTACGAGGAAGGAGAGCTGGTCACAGAGTTTGGCCTGGAGCTTTGGGGTTCAGCTGGCAGCCTGTGTCCTTCTAAGTGTTGGAATGTTCTGGAACAGTTGCCCCCAGATCAGAGCCCCGAGGCAGCATTGCCACCCTTCAACATAAGCTACATTTTCACAGTCCCCCCTCGCCCCGCCCCATTTTCCCAGGTGGTCCTGACTTGGTGGTAGAGGGGCATCCAGGCCCAGAGCAGCCCTCCCTGCTCAGGACAGAGAGAGGGTCCTGCTGATTAAAACCCTTGGGGGCAGTGAGTCCCTTGTGGGTGGGGAGGTATGTTTCCCGCTTGCCTCGGGGTCCCCAGTGCTTGGTGGAGCAAGCCCTCCCCCCGGGCACTGTCTTTGGGGTAGACGAGTGAGCATGGGTCTGTCCTCCCCCAGATGACACCAAAGCTGAGGAGAAGGAGCCTGTTGAGACCCAGCAAAATGGTGACAAAGAGGAAGATGAAGAGGGGAAGAAAGAGGACAAGATCGGGAAATTCAAGTTTATGTTCAACATTGCAGACGGGGGATTCACAGGTATCGAGGGTGAGGCCATGGTGAGAGAGCTGCAGGCTTCCTGACCGTGGGTCCCAGGAATCTGGGCGGATGGTTGTTTGATACTAATGTGTGAATGGTTGACAAAATCCACGGTATAACCTTTCCCAGTGGCACTGGAACACTAAAGTGCTCGGGGTGGGGGTGGTGAGGGAGAGGCTTACCCGGGCCCACCCCTATGTGGGACGGGAGCACCTCATCCTGCTTCCCTCGGCTGGCTTCCCAGAGCTGCACACACTGTGGCAGAACGAGGAGCGTGCGGCTGTGTCCTCGGGGAAAATCTACGACATCTGGCACCGGCGCCACGACTACTGGCTGCTGGCGGGCATCGTCACGTATCCTTGGCCACGCCAGTGGGGCAGGGCTCTGGTCTGTCCCTCTGTGGGCCTCAGGGAAGGGTGTGGGGCTGGTGGGGGGCGGAGTCTGGGCTGGTGCTCCTGACCAGGTACCAAGGACCCTTTCCTGGTGGTGGTGATGACGACACTGACTGTGATCATAAAGGTAGCTTGTCCCTTTATACTCAGTACTCACTCCATCTTCACAGCAGCCTTCCCAAAGGGTTGCTACTATGATCCCCATTATATGGAGGAGGCAATGGGTGCTCAGAGAGGCCAAGTGACTTGCTCAGGGACACACAGCCCTTCCATTTGACTCTACAATGAATGCTCCTAATTCCAGACCTCACCTCATCTCAGTGATGACACCTGAAGGGTGCTTCACCATTTAGGAGGGCTTTTATTCATTTGTTCATTCTTCAATTCCATCTTTACTGATGATCTACCATGTGCCAAGCATGGAGTATGCAGCCATGAATGAAACAGCCCCAAATCTCTGTCTAGCCGGAGCTCATATCCAACTAGGGGTAGATGGTGAAAAATATAAATTAGCAAAATGTGGGGCTCAGTGAACATGAAAAGGTGGGGGTGAGGCAAACGGAGCTTTGGGGATGTGGGTTGTGTTTAATGTGGGAAGGTCAGAGAAGGTGATATTTGAGTGCAGACCTTCCAGAGACAAGGAGAGGGACACACTACCTGCGGAGAGCCCCCCAGCAAAGCCGGCCTTGATGACAGTCTCGAGTGAGACTAGTCATTATAATGAGAGGTGGAAAGTTGTAGGTCAGGAGTCAGCAGATCTTTCCTGGGAGGGACCCGGGAGTGGACATTTCGAGCTTCACAGAGGACGCCTCCACTCTGTCAAGGTAGCAAAAGTAACCACAGTACGTAAACCAACAAGCATGGCCATGTTCCAATAAAACTTTATTTACAAAACCAGGCTGTGGGCTGGATTTGGCCTGCAGGCCACAGTTTACTGAGGTTACATTGCTTGGAGCTGGAACTTTCCTGGTGGTTCAGTGGCTTAAGATTCTGTGCTCCCAGTTCAGGGGATGGGGGTTCAATCCCTGGTCAGGGAACCAGATCCCACATGCTGCAACCAAGACCAAGTGCAGCTAAATAAATAACACACACAGAGTTAAAAAACAACAAAAAAAAGATGCTTGGAGCCAGCTTGCCTGGGTTCAGATCCCGACTCGGCCCCTCTCTAACTGTGGGCCCTTGGCAAGAAAACGTCGTGGTGTTTCTTTGTTCCCTCTGGCTGCAGGGGAGGCCCCTTCCTTGCCTGTCCCTAGCTCCTTGGTGCTCCTTGGCTCACAGCTGCATCATTCATCTCTGCCTCTGTTGTCACAGGGCCTTCTTCCCTGGGTATCTCTTTGTCTGTGTCCAAATTTCCTCCTCTTATGAGGACCTCAGTCACTGGATTGGTGCCCACTCCACCCCAGGATGACCCTTTCTTAATTTAATTAATTGATTTTTTTAAATTAATTGATTTGATTAATCTGCAAATGCCCTATTTCTAGCTAGGGTCACAGCACAGGTGCTGGGGGTTAGAACTCGGCTGCCTCCACCATCTGGATTTGGGGGATGAAGAATTTTATCCGGTGAAGCCTCAGGCCCTGCCTGGGCCCCTGGGGGCCCCTGTCGGTGTCCGCTGATTGTCAGGTCACTGTCACCCACACAGTCCTCTTGCAGCCAAGGTTAATGCCTGTCTGGAAAGCGCAGAGCCAAGACGCCAGACCCTAGGCTGGTTCCCCCTCACTCCCTCCCTCCACCCCATGGCCAGGTTTGCCCTTAACGGCCCCCCACCTAGGCATGGCTATGCCCGCTGGCAGGACATCCAGAACGACCCGAGATACATGATCCTCAACGAGCCCTTCAAGTCTGAGATCCACAAGGGCAACTACTTGGAGATGAAGAACAAGTTCCTGGCCCGCAGGTTCAAGGTCAGTCCTTGGCAGGGGCCAGAGGTTGAGGGTTAGGGGGCTGCAAGAGGGTGGGTTATGGGAGGGCCTGGGGCAAAGAAACGAGCAAGCATTTCTTATACCCCACCCGTATATCCGGGTGTGGGCCAGACCGTCCATGAAAGGGAATCGTTGAGTCAACCAACAGGTGCTGGCTCCTTGCTCTAAAGCCAGACCCTGCTGGGCAAGCGTCCCTGCTCTGGGTAATGGGTGCAGAGGATCCAGCTTGGGGAGGGCTCTGAGGGGTGGCCAAGAGAGTGGACAACAACTGGGTGGGGAGGAGCTGTCTTCCTTCCTTCCTTTCTTTCAGAGCCCTGGCCGGTGGGAGTGGGTGCTGGGGGGGAGGCAACCAGGCCAGCACTCAGTCCCTCCCCTCACCCTGACCCCCTCTCACCCCACTCCCACCAGCTGCTGGAGCAGGCGCTGGTCATTGAGGAACAGCTCCGGAGGGCCGCATACCTCAACATGACCCAGGACCCCAACCATCCTGCCATGGCCCTCAACGCCCGCCTGGCCGAGGTGGAGTGCCTTGCCGAGAGCCACCAGCACCTGTCCAAGGAGTCCCTCGCCGGGAACAAGCCTGCCAATGCTGTGCTGCACAAGGGTGAGTGAGCCCGTCCCCTGGAGATGGGCCCGCACCTTGCGGCGCCCAGTGGCTCCTTGGCAGTAGGTGGGGGCGTGGGGCAGGGGGTAAGACATCAGCCCCCAGGGCACCGCCTCCAAGCCAGATGGGATAGACTGTCACCCAGCCTCTGCTCTTACGTGTGGCAAAAGTGAGGCCCTTGCTTTTCTGGCCTTTTTCTGAAGGTCAGTGCCATGTAGGCCCTGGGTGGGGGGGTAGGTGATATAGCAGAATATTAAGTTGTACAGGCTTGTTTATTGGGCCCAGACAGTATGCTTTATTTCTATTTTTTAACTTCTTTTAGTGAAAGAGAAAAGGACCCTTTAAAAGTTTTTAGTTTTTATTGACTTATAATTGATTTATACTGTTGTGTTACTTTCTGCTGTACAACAAAGTGAATCAGTTATACATATAGATCCGACTCATTGGAGAAAACCCTGGTGCTGGGAAAGATTGAGGGCAGGAGGTGACGGGGATGGCAGAGGATGAGATGATTAGATGGCATCACCAACTCAATGAACATGAGTCTGAGCAAACTCGGAGATAGTGAAGGACAGGGGATCCTGAGCATGCTGTAGTCCACGAGGTCACAAAGAGTCAGATACAACTGAATGACTGAACAACTCTATTTAGATTCTTTTCCTATATAGGTCGTTACAGACTATTGAGCAGAGTTCCCTGTGCGGTATAGTAGGTCCTTATTGGTTATCTATTTTATTTTATTTTTTGAATATTTATTTGGCCGTGTCAGGTCTCAGTTGCGGCATGTGGGATCTTTGTTATGGACTCTAGTTGTGGTGTGTGGGCTCAGAGTTGTGGTGGGAAAGCTTAGTTGCTCTTTGGCATGTGGGATCTTAGCTACCCGATCAAGGATTGAACCCACATCCCTTGCCTTGCAAGGTGGATTCTTAACCACTGGACCACCAGGGAAATCCTTATTTTTTATATAGTACCGATATATGTCAATCCCAGTCTCCCAATTTATGTCAGTATCTTTAAACACATTGTTCCTTTACTCTGTAATATTTTTAAGTGGTGAGGTTTCTTATCTCATTTTAAAGTTGGGGACATTGATGCTTAGGGAGGTGAAGTAATTGCCCAAGGTCTCCTGGGATTCAGACCTTTGACCCTCGTCGTCCTAATCCCGAGAAAGTGCCCAGGCTGGTTAGGGGAGGGTGAGCCAAGCTCACCCCGAGGGCCCTGGACTCTGTGGCCCTGGCTGTTTGGGAGAAGTTTCTCGAGGCCGCTCTGCTCCTGGGCTTGGCCAGGGCTGCAGACCTCCCTGGTCGTCAGGAGGCTGGCCGAGGGCCCGGAGGGAAGCCTAGTGTTGGGTCAGAGCTCCGGGCTCTCATCTTTGCAGCCCTCGGGGCCCCGGGAGAAGCTGTTTGGAAAACGGGACTCTGGTCCAGCGGGCAGGTCTCTGATGCGTTTGCTGGGAGGGCTGAGTGGGGGGCGCCCCCTGGCGTCCGCTGCGCGGCGTGCAAGTCACACGGTAACACAGCCTTGTTAATAAGCACCGGCCTGGGCGTCCGCGTCCCAGCTCCTCCCCCTCCCTGTCTCCCTCCCCAGTCCTGAACCAGCTGGAGGAGCTGCTGAGCGACATGAAGGCGGACGTGACGCGCCTCCCCTCCATGCTGTCCCGCATTCCCCCGGTGGCCGCCCGCCTCCAGATGTCGGAGCGCAGCATCCTGAGCCGCCTGACCAATCGAGCCGGCGACCCCACCATCCAGCAGGTCAGGCTCGGCGCGCGCCCTGGGCCCCAGCCCCCCACGCACGCACGTCCTGGGCGCCCTGGGGCGGAACTCGGGCCGGTGCGGGACTTGGACCTTTAAACCTGAGTCCTTGCCTCCAGGGCGCTTTCGGCTCCTCCCAGATGTACAACAACAACTTTGGGCCCAACTTCCGGGGCCCTGGACCGGGAGGGATTGTCAACTACAACCAGATGCCCCTGGGGCCCTATGTGACCGGTAGGTGCCCGTCTGCTCCCTGGCGGCATGTGCAGGGGCGCCCGCGGGCCCCGCCCGCGTCCGCCGCCCCAGCGAGCCGAGCTTCCCTCTCTCTGCACAGATATCTAGCCGGCCCCGAGACCTCGCTCTGGTGCAGCGCTCCTTTCCAGCGGAGGTGAGGCCTCTCCAGGGACTCCGCCGTCCCTCTCCCCTCCATGGCTGCACCAGTCAGTCCCCACTCCCTGTGCTTATCCACAGCCCTGAGTCTGGGGTCCTCTGCTGCCTCTTGGGGCTTAGGGGGTCTTGCCCTTCCCTGCTGGGGACCATCTTGGGGCCGGTGTGTCTTCCCAGGCTTCCAGACACTCCCCTGGGAGGCTGGGAGGTGGGACATGGGCAGGTACATGTGGGGATCTCCTTTGCGTACACGGGTGTGTCTGTGTGCACATATGCAGGATGCGTGCGTGTCCGTGGTAGTGAGTCGGGGACCATTGCCCCCAGCCTGGAACCCTTTTCTGCCTGCACTTTCCTGCTGGGTGGTGGGCGCCCTGGGACATCACCCCTCCTCCCCTGGCCACCCCACCTTGTGCCCAGGACCAGGAGGGTGGCTCAGGGTGTGTGTGGGTCAGTGTCACTGGCTGGGAGATGGTTTTATTCGTGAGAAGCCACCAGTCCACTCTGGCCTCTTCCACCTGGCCGGCAGCCCCTGCTAAGCTGTCTGTCCTGGTAGAACCACTGCTTCAGGGTAGAGGCCCTGGGGTGGGGGTGGTTTCCAGATGGGCCCTCCCTGGGGTCCCCGCTTCCTATACTCCAGGTGTGGGAGGTCTGGGCTAGGAGCCCCTCTGGTTGCAGTTGGCTGTGACAGGTGGCAGTGGTGGCTCCAGGGTGTTGGGTGAACCCCCAGTGGGGATGTGAGCACCCAGCTCTGTGACCCATGACCCACCTCTTGCAGCCACGCCTGCCGGGCCCCCTGCCTGATCCCCACAGGAGAGAAAAGCTGCCGCCTTTCTAGAGCCAGGCCACCTGAGGACAGAAGGGGAAACTGAGTCATGCCATCACTGGGGACAAGACCCAGCCAGAAGTGCCACCTGCTCTTAATCCCAGTGTCTCCCACACCACCTTGGCTGGCTCTGCCAGGACGACTTCCTAGAAGAGATTTCGTTTCTTTGTACATCTTTTTGCACTTTCCTATTGAAGACTTGAACAAATTTGTCTTGATAAAAGTTGAGTGACGTGTGGAGGAGTCTGACATGCAGCACTTAGGCCTCTCTCTGTGGACGGGCTCCGGACCTGAGGGAAGCTCCTGGGAGCCCAGCCGCCGCCCTGGACTTGGACTGGTTGAGGAGGACGTGGCGCCCGCCCTGGACGGGCTCTGTGTGCCCCTCTCCCCTGTCCCGTCTGCACCGTGTGACTGCCTGTACTCTGACCCTGGCCCAGTGGGGCCCCCCAGTGCCAGGTGGGTCAGAACTGGGGAGCCGCCCGGCCTGCAGGTAGAGACCTGGCTGGCGTCCAGGCCAGGCCAGGCCAGGCTGCGTCCTGCAAGGCTGGAGACCACAGGTAATGTGTTCTCTCTGTGGGGGAGAGGGCTCCATCGGCACGTGTCTGACCCTGACCCAGCCTGTCTCACAGGCCCCCTGGACTCTGTTGTCACTCGTGGAGGGTCTTTGGCCCCTGCCGTGTGTGGCAGGTCACGGCATGTGCTCCCCAGAGAGAAGAGACGGCAGGTGTCAGCCTGGGGGCTGCTGGGGCCCTGGTCTCAGGCAGCTGTGGGAAGGGGCTTACTCTCCTGCCCCGGATGTGGCTGCTGTCCCAGCAGTGCTGAGAGTGGCCCCGGAGCCCCTGGTCCTGCCCTGTGCCCTGGGAAGCCCTTTATACCCACTCCCCATGTTGTCTTCTGGTGGCTGACATGGAGAAACCAGGCCAGCCGCCTGGAGCCTGGACTTATCCCTCCCCTGTCCCTGGAGAGGCCTTGATCCCAGCACTTGCCCCCTGGGGCAGGTCTGTGACGGCCCTCACTGTGTTCTTCAAAGGTTTGGGGAAAGCTTGGAGGCAGGGGACTGGATCCATTGGCCTGTCCAGTCCTCCCTACTGGAGTGTCCCCAGCCTCCTGCCCTGTTTGCTGCCAGGAGTGGCCTGCTGGAATCCCGATCGCCTTCCACCCAGCTGGTGGCACCCTCTGATGGCTCCAGTTCAGAGGAACAGAGGGATGGGCCAGGACCTGGGTCTGTCCGTGTCTGATGTTCCCTCTGGCCCAGCCTCAGCCTGGAAGGGATTTCAGAGCCTTGACCAGGGAGCCTTGACCTTCCTGGAGTGGAGCCCTGGTGCAGAATCCTGTCCAAGTGAGAGCCAGGGTGGGCCTGGATGGGGGGCACCATAGGAGGGCTCCGTTCAGCTCCCTGGCCAGGACTAGGGCCGGGATTTGGGGGTGACTTGGGGACATGGGGCCATTGGCCAACCCTCCCAGAGCCCTCATCTATAAATGGCTCTCCCAGAACCCCTAAAGGACCGGACCACAAGGCCCCATTTATCTCCAGGCTGACTGACCCTGGCATTGTGGGTGGAGGAATGGGAGGCAGCCTGAAAGTGGTACACGGGTGTACGTGTGGCAGGACACGTGTGGCAGCAGGTGACCTCACCCTCTAGGAAGGGTTGGGTCACTCCTGCCCACTGTGATTTCTCCAGTGCCACGTGGGCCTGTGTGTTCCTTGCAAAGGCTCTGGCTCAGGCCATGGGCTGGGTGACTGCCACGAACCCCCCACCCAGGGCCCCATGACTGTGTCCTCCCAGGCAGGTGGTCAGTCCTGCGGCTGGGCTTGTGGGGAACACAGTGGACAGGTCCTGAGTGTCAGGGGGCACCTGGTGGAGGACAGGGGTCTGCATCCCCACTGCCCAACTCCAAGTTGGGTGTCCTTTCCCCACCAGCCCTTGCTTCCCGCCCTCCCTCCGTCTCCTCCCTAGGCCTCTACCCTTTTCCACTACCAGCTGGACCAGGCACCAGGGATCGGCCCAGCCACCTGCACTGCCTGGTCCAGGAAGGGCTCAGCTCTCCAAGACCAGCACTTGGGAGGCCTGGGAGGGCGACTGCAGACAGCTGGGGAGTGGGTTTCTGGTTTTGGAGAGGAAAAAGGATCTAGAGAATGTTTTTTCTTGGTTTATCAGTTATCTCCCTCCCAGAGTTGTAGTGGAGTGTGGGGAGTGGGGCGTCTGTGCTCTTGGACATCTTCAGGCTGGTTTTGTTTTTGCTGTTGGCACAATGAGGGTTGTTGTGCAAGTGGAAGCCCCAAAGTGCCAGCCCCATTTTTGTCCCCAGCCACTTTATTATTTAGACCAGTGCTGAGTAGGCTTTCTGTTGAACCATCTTTGGGCACAGTCTCGGAGGGCATTGGCTCCTGGGCTCCCCGGTGACCACGGGAGTTTGGGTTGGACTGTGTCTGGGGGTCCCCTCGCACACGCCCACCACGGAAACACAACCTGAGACTCCCCCTGTGCACAGAGACCCTCCCTGCAAGCCGCCTTCAGAAGCTCCTTTGTTTTCTGCAAGTGATGACCATGGGCCCATCCTGCTGGTACTCATGACTGGGCAGGCACCTGCCCTCCTACTGGTTGGGGGTCCCTTCCCAGGGTCCTCTGGGGGAATCCCTGGCCCAGGTTGGGGGCTGACCGAGTCGCACCCCATGGACACCTGCAGCCTTTGCTCCCAGTTATTGGGTCCCAGGGATGTTGAGGGCCTGATGGGGTCGTGTAGAGGGTGGGCTTGGGAACCTCCAGAGTGGGGTGGCAGGAAGGAGCTTGGGTGGGAGGCGGGGGCTGAGGTTTTGGCCCGGCCACAGCCCAGTGTCCCGCCTCTGCACCTGCAGCTGTCCTCTGCTGATGACCCATCTCTGTTGAGGAAGCCGCCCCACCCCCACCCCGATTTTATATTTCTGGAAGTTTACAGGTTGTGGTGCATCAGCCCAAAGTCATTGGCTTGTGTTTTGGGATTTTTTTCTTAGTTTTCAGATTTTTTTTAAACAAAGTATTTTTTTAGGTGCGATAACCCAGAAAGGGCCCGTTGGGTGTGTGTGTGTCCTGAACCCCTGATACCGAGGTGGGAGTCCGAGCCTCCTATGCTCCTCTGGGCCTGAGCATGAGGGGAGGGTCCCACCTGCACTGCCCCCCTCCCCAGGCATCAGTGTGTGGGGGGATGAGGGAGCAGAACCCCACCCAGGCCTGCATCTGGCCCTGCTGAGAAGCGCCTGCCCCTTCCCTAGCACAAGCCCAGGCTGATGAAGGGGCCGGGCGCTGGGGTGAGTCGAGGGGGCGGGTCCCAGCCAGGAGCTGGAGCTGGAGGCTGAGCCCCTGTGCGCAGTGACCTATCCGGTCCTCGGGAGGATGTGTGGGAGGCTTGACAAGGACTGTACCTGACACCGTCCCCTTCACTTTGTACTCTGTGTGTATGTCTTGGTTTTCCGTGTTTTAATAAATCCTCTGGGAAAGGATTGAATCAGTGTTCTCCTAGCTTTTCACTGATCTAGGATCGGGGTGGGAAAGGATGTTGGGGGGAGGGGGTGTCTCCTGAAGCTACCTCTCACCTGAGAAGACACGGCCCCATGAGGCTGGGGGGCTTTCTGGAACGGAGGGCACCCGAGAAGGGGTGTTCAGGGGTGGTGCCGGCCCCTCCCCCCTGCATCCTGAAATCAAATTGCTCAGGAACACTGAGCCCCGTAGATGGGCCCGCAGGCCTCCCTGGACCCCGACCTCTCTGTCCCTGAGGGCCCAGCAGCCTGCCACCAACCTGCGATGGCAAGAGAGACTGTATTGGTGAGGGGGGCAGGCAGGGCATTCCAACCCCAATCACCTGGGACAGACTTGGGTTCTCGGTCCCCAGTCTTTGCTTCTCCCCCCAGGGCCCATGTCTCCCAACCTCCCCTTGGCTCCAGGCTCAGGATTTGGTCTGCTGGCCTTTAAAGATACCTCCTCCCACTGCCCTCGACCCAGCCCTGACCCTGAATACCCTGCAAAGGAGAGGAGCGGAGAGGAGCAGACCCTGACGGGCTTGGGTTTTATTTTGTCATTCCATAAATACGGCACTGTGTCTCCGCTGTGTCATTGGAAGCGCGAGGCGTACGGTGTCTCTGCCTGTGGGGGGGGGGTGATGCAGTTAGCTGAGGAGCCACAGTCATTAAAAAAAAAGGGGGAGAGAAACAGCACATTATTTACACTGCCAGAGAGAACAGGAGACAGGGTAAACCCCTCTGTCGTTCTTGGGACCTCAAACTTGCTGTAGATTTGGGATGAAAAATGGTAGGGGCTGCATGTGTCCTTAGCAAGGAAGACTGGTCCCGCTCCCACGCAGACTGGGCCTTCTTTCCTGGTGGGGAACTCCCAAGGTGGACCCCTGGGGGCAAACTCTGCTTCCAGGGGAGGGTGAGAGGCTGGCTGGCAGGTGGCTGGGGACCGTGGGGGGGCTTCTCCTCAACAGGGTAGGGTGAGGATGGCTGGTCTCAAACCCAAGCTGAAGTTCAGGCTTCCCCTCCAGGGCCTGCCTTGGCCAAGCTCTTTGTCTCCAGGCTCTCCCTGCCCTCGAGCCCCACTCCATCCCTTCCTTACTCCAGCCTCCTCCCACTAAGTTGGGTGACCCTTCCTCAGGAAGTGGAGCCCCATCCTTCCATACCCACTTGCCGGGGGGCGATGCAGAACTAGGCTGCAGACAGCACCCCAGGGCCTGGAACAGGCTTGGGACTTGGTGCTGGGCATCTCGGCCTTGGAAGAGCATGGCCCTGAGAGCCCACGTCTCCCACTGGGCTTGTCCTTCCCAGATGTAAAGCTCATGGGGTGGGGCGGCAGGCCCAAACATGGGCCCAATTGCAAGCCCGGGTCCCTCTTCCATTGGTGGGTGGGCAGGGTGGCAGCACTGTGGAGGGGGCCCAGCCAGACTCCAGGGAGGGGCAGGTGACCTGGCTCCTGAGCATGGCCAGCTGTTGGGACACTTGGGCTCTGCCTGGTGGACTGTAGCGTCTTGTCCTTGGAGCTAGGCCCCCCAACCCATGTGATGGTGGCAACTCTGTTGGGACAGGTTTGTCCCTCCTCATGCTCATTAGGGTGAAACTTGCAGGAGACTTGGTGAAGAAGACCCCCAGGGGTCTAGTCTACAAGAAGGGAGAAGGTTCTAGACTCCAGGGTCAGCACAAAGGTCTGGAGTGGAGGAAGTTGTTCTCCCCCCACCTTGTGGCTTTCCTAAAGTCAGTTTCCTAGGCCTCAGCTCTGCCAGGACTGGACGGTAGGCCTTTGGGAATAATGGCAGGGAGGTCCATGTCTGCCCAGGGGTGAGTGTGAGAATGTAGGGGGCACCCGGGGCAGGGGGCGCCCAGTGTAGGAGTCACCTAGGCCCATACACAGAAGGCCAGTGCATTCAAAGAGCCTGGCTCGGGTCCCCTGCACAGCCAGCAAAAGCTGGGGTGCCGCTCAGGACCATGGGGGCTGGGCCTGCTGGCTGAGGGCCCCTCCCCTCCTCTATCCCTGCAGCCCCAGGCCTGGCTGTAAAGGGGCTGACACTTCTGAAGGTCCTGGCCTCTGTCCCTGTCCCCAACCTGTTCCAGGCTGGGGTGTGGGGTGTGGAAAGGAATGATGAACCCCAGCCATCCCTCCCTCTTCAGAGGCTGTGTGAGGGTGTCCTGGGGGAAGAACTGCTGCCTCGCTGCCCTGGCAACAAGCTCTGAGCACCCCACCTGACCTGCTCTGAGCCCTTGCTGGGGACGCTGCTCCAGGGAGAGGCTACGGGGGTCTTAACCTGGACTGTGGGGGTTGCTGCCCAGGCCCTGGGCATGAAGCACAGAAAACCCCAGGAACCTGCCCTCACTGAAGGGTCCCAGAATGTCCTCTCTGCAGACCCCAAGGCCACCACCCTGGGCAGAGCAGAGGCTGGCCACCCCATGTGTGGTCAGCAGCCACAGTCAGCTAAGCATGCATGACCTTGGGGCCTTCCAGGCAAGGACAGAGGGGCAAAGGACTGGGCACCAGGTGGGGAGGGACCCGGGCTAGAGTCTGGACACGGGCTCATTAGTTGTATACGAGGAGGAAGTCAGTGGGGCGATGAGCTTGAAGTCAGACCCCTGACTTCCTGTGGGTCCACCCTGGAACAATCGAACCCCCTTGGATCCTTGCCTCTGCCAGCAAGGGTGGGGGTGGGGGTCAAAGGACAGCTCGGAAGGCCCCTCGGAGACCCAGTGAGGCAGGTGGTGTGGAGAAGGGGGTGTAGAATCTGATGTCAGGCCCAATAACAGTACCTGGAGCCCTTGGCAAGAGGGGGGATGAGGGAGACCCCAGTGGGAGGCCCACCCCAACCAGGGCCCAGCTGAGGGGCCACAGGAAGAGCCAGACCTGGCTTCCTCTTCCCCTCCCCAGTACCAGGTGGGCTTCTTGGCAGAGGAGAGGCCAGCTCTGCCTGCTCCTAGGCCCCAACGGGTCTCGGCCTGGCCTGGACTTGAGTCTCTGAGATGGGGCGTGGCTGGGAGAAACATCGTTTCTTGGTGGAAGATGAGCAGAGGCGGCAGGCTTGGGCGGGACGGCTCGAATGCCTTTGAATTGATGCCAACCCTCCGGCATGAATCTGACGTTAGTCCTGTGAAGCAGCAGGTGCCATGTGGCAGCGACTTTTGAGATCTTCTCCTGATGACACGTTGGTGTGTTGCTTTGTTTTTGATGCAAACCACACTCTTGGCTTCAAAATAGCTTAAGCGAGCAAACAGAGAGGCTAGGAGGGAGATGAAACTGTCCAGGCAAATGGTTGGGGGCTTCTTAGGATCTGTAGTCCTTTTTGCTGTAGGGCTTATTGCCCAAAATACTATCGATCTCGTGGATGATGGAAGACGACAGTTTTGGAAGGACCTGTGTGCAAAGACGGGAGCTAGTCAGAATCAGCCTGCAGACGAGGTGATGTGTAATGGAGCAGGACCTTATGGGGCCTTCCTGGTACAGACCCCACCCCTCCCATGTCCTCCATACCTGCCTCTTGTCTGTAGAAAGACTTTAACCAAAGAATAAATTCAATTGGAGAAGTGAGAAAATGCAAAAACAAAGAAAAGCAGTGAAACAAGACAATAATAATTGTGTAGCCATTAAGCAAAGTCAGGGGGACCTTTTAGTTCATCCTCAAGGGCTGTAGATTGTATTCTGAGCCATGTCCTTTGAGCTCTTCTGTAGATACTGAAACTCCCGTCACGTGGAAGAAGTTAACAACATCACTACCAGACTGTAGCCATGACATGAACTGCTCCATCATGCACAATTCTGAGAACCAGCCTCAGAGAAATGGGAACAAACTGAGCCTAGAACTGAAGATTGTGCGTGTGTGTGTTAGTCGCTCAGATTGTGTGTGTGTGTGTTAGTCGCTCACTCATGTCCAACTCTTTGTGATCCCATGGACTGTGGGTCAGGGGATCAGGAAGATCCCCTGGAGAAGGAAATGGCTACCCACTCCAGTATTCTTGCCTGGAGAATCCCATGGACAGAACTGAAGATTAATTGTGCTTCAAACAATTAAGATGACCCTGATCAATTCATGTTGATGTATGGCAGAAACTAACAATATTGTAAAGCAATTATCCTCCAATTAAATAAAAGGATGACCCTGATCAGATGATCGCATGATCAATTTCAAGATGACTGTTGGAGCTGACTGTGCTGTTCTGCTTGTAGCCACTCCTCAACCTGTGTACCCCTGAAACTCCCCTTTGAAATCTCTTGCTCCCTGATTGACAAGGGGAAGTCTGTTTGGGGACAGGAGTCCACCTTCTCCCCAGGACTGCTGGCCTCCTCAATAAAGATGTCTTTCCTTTTGCCCAACACTTATCTCTCAGTATTGGATTCTTGAATGATGAGCAGTCAAACCTCACTTCGGTAACAGGGAGACATTCTTCCAGCTGTCCGCTGGCCCTGGCCTGCCCCACCCTCATTGCCTGCAGCTTGTGGAGCAGAGGGGGCCTTGCTGCTTCTGTATTCCAGGTTTGTGCAGCTCTGCCCCTTGAATGGATGGACAGTGGCGGCATAAGATGCAGATTTCAGGACCTTAACATCTGATAATCCACAGCCCCAAACTGCTTTTCCCAGCCCCCCTGACAGCAACACCCTCTTCCAGGTGACAAACCCATGGTTTATCCCCAGGATCTGCGCACTGTCCCACACTATCTCACATCCAGTCTGTCAGCCAGTCCTGTTGGTCCACCTTCCAGAAATCTAGGACCCAACCAGCTGTCCATATGTACCAAGGTCATCCCTCACCCCTAGATTGTCATCAGTTCCCAGTGATCTCCCTGCTCCCCCTCCTGCTCCCCAACTCTTTCCTCCACTCAGCAGCCAGAGAGTGAGAGGCAGCCTTTTAAAATCTAAGTCAGACTGCCCCTCCTCTGCTCCCATCTCATTCGACCATCGCCGAAGTCCTTAGAGGGCATGTGGTGCCCGGAGGACCTTTCCCTGCCCCTCTGCTCCAGGCCTCTGGCCTTACTGTTGTCCTGGGGTTGTGCCTACCTTGCACCTTTGTGTCAGCCTGGATTGTATTTGCACCGCCCACTCCTCATCCTTCAAGCCTTTGCTCACAAGTCACTTTATCAACAAGGCTACCCTGTAGCCCCTTTTAACTTGGGTCCATGGCTCCCCGCTTCCCTGCCCTTACTGGATACTCCTGACCTTGCTCTAGGTTTCCTTTCCCGGAGTGCTTATCACCCTCCGACACACATTATAATCTTACTCCTTGCATTTTCTGTTTTTTGTTTATCCAGATAAAAAGCCAGCCCTTCAAGAGCAAGGCTTTTATTGGTTCACTGCTGTAGCCCAGGTGCCTCAAACAGTGCCTGGTATGTAGTAGGTGCTCAATAAGTACATGCTGGACAGATGCCTGGCTGAGACCCTGAACTCTGTCCAGAGCCAGCAAGGCTGGCAGGCGCCACTCACCTGTATTGCTCCAATGTTCTCCATCAGCTGGTCTGCGCTGGAAGCACCCAGGAGCACGGAGCTGACCCCCTCGTTCCTCAGGCACCAGGCTGGGGGTGGGCAGCAAGAGCAGAGGTGAGGAAGGCACCCCCACCCAGGGCCCTCCCTGGTTCTACCCTACCCATGATGGGGCCAGAGAGACCCAGCCTCTTGGGCATAGGACTGAGGGTGTCCCAGGAGGGCCCTGGCAAGCCAGGGGCTCAGCAGTGCTGGCACCAGCTGCCCCCAGTGGAGAGATGGCCCAAGTGCTCATGGACACCCTCATTCTCTCCCCATGAATATGGGAGCCCATTACCCATGGCTGGCTGATGGAAGGGGGTGGCCCAGGCACTCAGGGACTCTTGATTTCTTTCTGGGGACCTTGGTCCCCACTGCGCCCCAGCCCTCTTACCGATGGCCAGCTGGGGGAGGGTACAGCCCAGGCGCTCGGCGATGGCCTGTAGTTCCTTCAGCTTGGCCTGCTGGCGCCGGCCCTCCTCACTCAGGATCTTGTCCTTCAGCCACTGGTATCCCTGGTTGTGGGATGTGGGGAGAGCACAGCCCATGGGTGAGGGCAGGTCACCCGGGCCACTGCATGCATGGCACAAATGACGATCTGTGCCAGGGTGGCACTGCCCTGGCCCTGATGCTGTGGTCCAGACCCAGGCAGGTGGAAGGATGGGAACCACTGCATTTGAAGGCTGTGGGAAGCTAAGACTGGGCCCGTGAGCTTGGACAAGGAGGTGGACAAACCGATCTTCCCTTCTTCTGGGAGGCTGGGCGGCCCAAGAGGTGTGCCCACAGCAAGGTCAGGGAGCCCTCTGGGAGGCTTCTGTGGTTTGGGGAGAAATGGGGGAGGCAGGCCATCCTGATCCCTAGGGCGGGGGGCTCCAGTGTTTGCTCTGTCCTGGCCTGGTCAGGCCTTTCTCTGCCTGCTCCTTGTCCCCCCAACACTTCAGTCTGGAGACCCTCTGAGTCTCCACTCTGAGGTGTATGTGTCGGGTGTTCACTTTTCCCTGGGGCACTTCTGAGGGATACTGAAGAAATTACGCAGCCCTCCACCCAGAGGTTCAGTGGTGGGCCAGAGAATGTAGGCGTGTCTATAGGGGAGGAGGCACCTGAAATGGAACTGTAGCCCTGGCCCGGGTTGTGAGTGTTGAACTTCGGGCGAGGCCCCGGGTAGAGGGGGCTTCAGCTGGCGGATGTCCCACAGATGGGCAGCCTTTCTAGACATGGGGTCAGGCCAGCTGGGGCTCCAAGTTCCCACGCCTGGAACCGCCCCGCAGACAGTGGCCCAGGGAAGGTGTCCAGCACCAAGGTGTCCACCCAAAGGCTCCATCCCTCCAAAATGCCTGTCCCTGCCTATCCCCTCCCCCAGCCCCCGCCGCCAATTCACCTTCAAAGAGGCTCTAGAGTAGGGCGGGATGCCACTGTCGTACTTTCCGGAAACGATGCCGCAGGCCAGAGGGGACCACGTCATGGCGCCCACTCCTGGGAGAGGAGAGCGGGAGAGGTCAAGCCCAGGGCCCGGAGAAGGAGCAGAGAGACAGGAAAGGAGCGTGGCAGAAGAGCGCAGTGAAGGCAGGGCAAGACGGGGCCGAGCAGCAGGGCGTGAGAGGGGCGGG
>NW_011494861.1:7393075-7398841 GCF_000754665.1 Bison bison bison
GGAACATGTGGTACTCCGCCTGCTCGCAGATGGGCGGGATCAGGTTGAACTGCCGGGCCACGGAGTAGGCCTCCTGTGGAAGCAAAGAGGGGCACCGATGGTTCCTGCGGGCCAGCGATCTGGGGGCCTTCTTGAGCAGCAGGGAGAAGACACAAAGGCATCTCCAGGAAGTTGGCTGGCCCGCCTGCCCCCTGCCCGCTCCTCTCAGCTTCCCTGGAAGACTGTTAGGCTCCCCCTCCGTGAGCTGAGAACACCGGGTGGGCTGTGGAGCCCCAAGGACAAAGGGATTTGGGGCGAAAGCATGACTCTGTAGTGAGGCTTAGGTTCCGGCACTTACTGGCGGTGACCTTGGGGAAGGGGCTCACCCCTCTGTGACTCAGCTTCCCCATCTGTCAGGCGTTGCCCGCCCTCAGGACAGTGCCTTCTTGTTACTGATTTTATCATTGTCAGTCTAGGGCCTGGACCCGGAATGACAGCAGGGGCAGGAAACGCTAGGTTAGGACGGGGGAGTGGCTGGCATGAGCTCATTTCTGGGACTCGGAGCCCAAGGCCTCCACTCTGCAGACTGGATGGGCATGAGCTCCTGGGGAAGCCCGTCTGCCAGCCTGAGAGGCCCTTTTCCCCTTTAGCTTAAGACTCAGCTTTCACATCTGTAAAGTGGGGATGAGATCCTGACACCTCAGTGAGTTCTGTGCTGCATCCAGGCAGCTTCAGAAAAATGCCAAATGATACGAAAGTCATAGATGCCAAAGGCTGATTGATACCACAGGATTCTCGAGTTGTATTCAAGTTGAAGATCCTAATTTTTTTTTTTTTTTGATGAACCAGAAATCTGGGACTCACTAGAGGAGAAGCCCCCCTCTGAGGCATGCCAAGATGTGGGAAATTCTGGGAGGTGGGGCATGGGAAGGGCTGGGATGGGGAGGAGGCCTGGAGCTGAGGGTGAGGGAGTCAGCCTGAGAGCTAGTCTAAGACGCAGTCCCCAGGCCTCTGCCCTTCCCCCACCAACCAGCTGTCTGCCTCTGGGGAGCTGCTCTGCCAACCATTCTGGGATACCCCAGGAATATTATAAAACGTCTTTCACCCTCAGCTTCTGATGGCTCCTGTGAGGGAAACAAGGAAGGGGATGCCTTCCTGAAAGTGCAGGTGAGGGAGAAACCTCATGGACTATGAGATGGAAGCTCAGGCTCTGCGCTGCACGGCCTGTGGTACCCATCGTTTAGTGTGACCCTGGGTGTGTTACTTAACCTCTCTGCGTCTCAGTGGCCACATCTGAGAAGCAGGGTGCCAGCAGCACTTACTCATAGGCTGTGAGGATGAAATGGGAGTTAGTCCACATGAAGCCGTCAAATCTAATGGCACCTGGAACACTGCGGGAGCTCAGCCTAGTGGCTGGCACGGACACCACTGCTGGGTGCTGGCTGAGCTCCAGGATCCCTGCTAAGAGCTTCACCTCTGATCTCTCAGATAATCCTCACATAGCCTCATGACAGTAGGTCGTCCTAGCAGTGTTGTTCTACAGGTGGGGAAACCGAAGCTCAGAGAGCCGAAATCATCGGTCCGGGGCCACACAGTGCTGGGATTCAAGCTCAGAGCCCTGTCTGCAAAGTCTGCAGACATCACTGCCACAAGTCACCATACCGTCCCTCCCCTTAGTACCCAGCAGTCTATGCGTCAGGGACCAACGGCACCGAATCTGCCAGAGCCCCAGGGTCGTCGCCCATGGAGCGGGGCCGGGAGCCCAGCCCCTGGACGCATACACACCAAGAGGTCACATTACCATGATCTCCATGGAGCTCCAGCGCGATGTGCCCCAGTACATGGCCATCCCCTGGTTAATGACGTGAGTCATGGCACGCACCGTCTCTGTCACGAGAGAAGGGGAAACTGCAGGTTGGGGGTATGGCCGAGGGCACAGGGCCCCGCCTGGGGACATTCTGCAAAAAAAAAAAAAAGGCCAGGAGCAGGGAGAGGATGCTGCCAGGACAGCTTGTAAGCAGTGAGCTTCCTGGCTCCAGAGGTGTGGGTGGCCGGGGTTTTCTGGGATGACAGAAAAAAAGTGAGCTGTTGTCCAAGAAGCTGATCTTGAAAACAGTGTCCCCAAATAGTTACAGGCCTTATGGAATGTTTGAAAATATGGGTTATGGATGGATTGAAATGTTTCTATGGCAGATTAGAGGGATGAAGGAGAGGTGAGATCAAAGAATGTGACTCTAGACTCTAGAATGGGGGGCATTCTCTAGTTTGGGAAAGATTTGGGGACCCTTATTGCTCAGGAAGAACCAGATAAACAGATTAAGGTTATGATCAGATTGACAGGCAGCAACAGGAAATAAACTCAACTTTTGCCTTCTCTAGTATTCTGAAAGCGTTAGTTGCTCAGTCATGTCCAACTCTTTGCGACTCTATTCACTGTAGCCTGCCAAGCTCCTCCGTCCACGGGGTTCTCCAGGCAAGAATACTGGAGTATGTTGCCATTCCCTTCTCCAGGGGATATTCCTGGCTCAGGGATCGAAGCTGGGTCTCCTGCATTGCAGGCAGATTCTTTACTGTCTGAGCCACCTACTGGGGCTACTCCAGACTGTCATTGGGATCTGGAGAACTGAATGTAGAGGTAATAACAGTGTCTGTCCCAACAAAGGGCAGGGGTCGGGCCCTGGCTGGTCCCAGAGGGTGGGGCAGTAGGGCGGAGTTCCTCTCATGTCCAAGAGATCCAGCAGTAAACATGGAAAACCCCCTGCAGACCATGCCCCAGATTCTCAAACCAGTCAGTATCCAGCAAGGGACCCTCTCCCCATCTCCACTGTGACAGATTTTTCTTCAGTTCAAAAGAAGTTTTTCTGAGAAATAAAAATCTGCCACAGTCGCCCCTAGGCTGCTTCAGCCCCAGGGGGATACTGTGGTCTTTACAACTGAACTTGGCCTCAAGGAGCAGTGTCCATTTTGGGAAACATTCATTCTTCAGCTGAACTTCTGGGGCTCCTTGAAAATCCCATCTCTCCTGAAGTGGCCACTGATGTCGGGAAGCAGAGGCCCCTCAAGACCGCACGGGTGGAAGGAAGGAAGACAGGAGGATGCAGGTCCTTTCTGAGCTCCACCTTGGAAGGCCCCAGGCCACGGGGACAGTCTCTGGCAGAGTGGTACCTCTCTTTTGGGGTGTCTCTTCCACCCATTCTCGATCCCTGAGTGCCTCTTTGCCAAGGTCCCCCTTTTCAGTAGAAAACTAATGTAGCTGGGACTTCTGGGGTGGTGGTCTTGGTGGCCTTGCCCAGGACCCCTGAAAAATTATACCTCAGCTTCCAGGTCTGTACGCCAAGTCCTGCCCTCTCCTTCCTTCCAAGGTTGGGGACTGGGTTCCTCTCCACCCATCCCAGGGAGGGAGTCTGGCAGGGAAGCCCCCTACCCGTGGGCTATGAGCAGGGCACCACTTTAATGGCCAATACTATTCGACATGAAGAGCAGCACTTGGTTGCAAGGTTGAGGGTCCCAGGAAGGTACCTGCCCACATTTGAGCCCTGTGCCCAGGCTGCTAGCCCGGCCGTCCTCATCGGGTTCTTTAGAAACAGCCTTGGGGGTACCTGTGACCATGCAGTGTGACCACCCAAGTCTTCAGCCAAGGCTCAGGCCCACATGCTGGAGTAGGGGAAGCAGAAGACACCCCGTTCGCCAGCCTGGCTTCCTCGAGCACAGCTCTCTCCCTTCCATGCAGAGAGGAGGGTCCAGCGGGAGCCCGGGGGCCAGGGTGGTGTGCGAGCCTGCGGCTGGCCTGGGAGGGAAGGGGTCCTGGGCGAACGCTGCTGGGTACCTCGAGGGTCCAGGTCCTTGGCAGGCTGGGCATGGAGCCTGTGTACAGGAGCATCACCCTTGTGCTTCTGCCTAAGCTGGGTGTCATGACACCAGAAACAGGGACAATTAGGGATGACTGTCTACCTCAATATTTAATGCTGTTGAATAGAAGCGGGAGGACCAAATCCTTCTAGCTGCTGCCAAAACCCAGGGCATCTCCTGCTGTGTCACAAATAATACATGGGAGGGGTTGGGTGGCAGTGCCAGCTGGCAGGCGGGAGCCCTTCCATTGTGGAATGCAGCCCAGTTTCCAGGGAGACCAAGATCTGCCCTTGGTGTGGGGGCACCCAGGGTCCTTTAGTTTAGGGCAGGGCAGAGACCACTGCCTGGCCAGAGGCTACCCCAGGTCTCAGAGTATGCCCCGCTCATGTAGGTATTCTTCAGGAGAAAAATGATCACATTTCAATGGCGAGCTCTGACCGCATAGCATGGGGTGAGAGTGACAGGTGGCCCAGCCTGCCCAGGGTGGAAATAGGGCAGCTGGTGCCTGGTCCTTTTGCTTTGGATTGAGGTGGGGGCTTAGCAAAGTGGACTATGGAGAAGATACAGCCTGCTGGGGGCCAATATTCTGGGGTCCCCGATGTGTACACTCCTGTGGAAACCCGGTCTCCCCAGCCCTCTCCCAGACCATCCGGGGTCAAGGTGTCAGGCGCTGATCACAGCATCCCCAAATCAAGAGGAAGCCCCCTTGGGTCATGGATCATGGCGATGCAAGGCGGGGCAAGGAGGGGGCATGCATGCATGGGAGGGAGGATGGGAGGAAAGAGGTGACAGCATGGATGGGGATGGGAGGGGGTGGCGGGGGTCTGCTCTGCTTTGCTTTTCTTCACTTGCAAGATGTTCCCATAAGGCACTTATTTCTCCTTTGTGCATTTTATGGAGAAGTTTTATCATGGGGGCGGGAAGAGAGTTGTGTAAATAAAAACACTGTCTCATAAAATGCAACTCGGACACAGAGGTCAGTGGTCAGGCCGAGGGTACTGTGTACCTTCTATGATGAAAGTCCTTGACTTGGAGGAACTAAATGGATCCCCTGGTGATAAAAGAAAGATCGAAAGAGACCAGAGTTCACAGCTGTGGGAATGCTGAGGGGTGCAGTCTGACAAAGGGCATGGGGATGCAGGCTCAAATCACTTTTTGCAGACTACTGGTTTGGATAACACACACACACACACACACACACACACACACACATATATATACACATGCATGGGTACATGGTATATATACAAACAAATGAAGAAAAAGTAACTTGAATGTAACTGAATTTTCCAAGACCCTGAAGCAGCGAAGCACAGATGAGAAGATGCCCAAAGCAGAGAGCTGGAGGAGATAGGAGGGGCTGAGACTACAGGAGTCAAAAAATAAATAAGCATCCGAGAAACCAAAACTGCTTTTCAAAGCATTGCACGTTTCTTTTCCTCCTCTGAGTAATAGTTTATTTCCCAGAGCAAAAGGCCCCTAAAACCTCCCAATAGAATGTGGATGGTGACTGAAAGAATTGAAAAGAATGCAGCAAGGAGTCATGGGATCATGACTTTAGCTAACACAGCATGCGTTCAAGCCCAGGATGGGGCTGGGACCTGGAGCAAGGATGGGACTCAGCCTGGAGGTGCTGGGGCAGCTGGGGGAATGATCAGAGGCTGAGTTCCCCACACTGGGTAGGCCCCACCTCCCACCCCACTAGGCTTGGGTGCCCAGCGGGCCCTGGCATGGTGCCATCAGAGCCTTAGGTTCAAAACCTTCTGCCCTTTTTGGAACCACGATGTCCGGCCAGGTGCTTCCAAGGAGAACATACCTTCCATGGGTGTGTTGGGGTCCGGGCGGTTGGCAAATACCACATCCACATACTCCAACTGCAGCCGCTCCAGGGAAGCTTTCAGACCTGGGCAGGGGAGGAGTAGGGGGAGGGAGGGGGGG
>NW_011494861.1:7398941-7426788 GCF_000754665.1 Bison bison bison
GGTGCGTTACAATCTTCACAGACATTCCTGGGCCCTCACCCGTGAGCAAGAGGTGACAGGGACAAGGCAGTCCCCGGGACCTGTGGACGGCAGGGTGCACATGTGGGCACAGGCCATTGAGATTGCAAACAGCCATGAGAGAAGAGGTGGCACACCCCCAAAAGAGGGGGGTGGGGTCCACAGGCCACATGTCCTGTGACTGAATGGAGGGGACGCCTCCTAGAGTGGTCTGGGAGGGAACTGGGAGGAGCTAGGCCACCCGACATGGAGTGGATCGTCCATGGCATGGAAGGCCAATGGGGCCCACTGAGCACTTGGCAGCAGCTCAGAACGGAGCTGCAGAGCTGGAGTGCAGGGCCGGGCGCCAGGGCAGGGCAGGGCAGGCAGCAAGGCCTCCTAATCCTTTTATTTTTAATGGACTGACTGTATTACTTCGACAAAATGAACATGGGCGAAAAGGCACTGAGACAATAACAACTGGGACACGCGAGGCATTCCAGCCCACTCCCCACCCCCATGCGGGACTCCCGTGTGCTGAGCCCCAGGCTGAGTCCGACACGCAGGACCTCGCTGGGGTCCTTCTTGATTCCTGTAACACCAGAGGTGGGCATTTTTCCCCTGCGTTTAACAGATGCTGCCACAGAGGTCTGGGGAAATAATGTCCCTTGCTCAAGGTCACCCAGTGGGCACAGGGCCCAGCCTGGGTTGAAACCCAGGCCTGTCTGTGTCTTCCCAGGGTCACGTGAGCCCCACCCACTCATACCCCTGCCCCTCTCTCGTGACCCAGAGGGACCACCCCGTGTGAGCCTGGGTGGATCAGGGTTTGGGCTGTCCCTAGAGCTCCAGGCTTGTAGCATGGATGGGGCCGGGGCACAGTGGTTTCTTCACTTTTGCATCCACAGGAGGATGCCAAGGGCATCCTAAGGCCCGCCCCCTCCTCACCTTCTATTATGTGCTTCCTGGAAAGGCCCCTCTCCGTCTCGGCTCTGAAAAACAGGTGACAGTGCGTGCAATGTTTCAAGCGTTTTTCGGGGGAAATGTTTATGACGCAATGTTAGGTGAAAAAAGTAGGTCAGTGCATGCCACTTGCAGTCTGGTTCCATTTTGGGGATAAAACCACAAGGCTATGAGGATCTGCTTGTGTGGAGAAGCTGTGGCAGAGCCGGGCTGCCCTCGATCCTGGCTGCCGTGGATGCGGTGGGGCTCAGTGGGGGGCGGGGGTGTCTGCTTTTCAATTTGCCCTCTCTCTGACTTGGATTTTTCAAAACTTAAAATGAATCATATTTCTAATTCCTATGAAGCCTATTTTGTCCAGCCCCGGAGAAACTATGGGGCCAGATTCCCAGAAGACAGCAAGGGTGGTCTGTGGCCCAGAGTAAGTGGAGTGAACAGGACAGTTCAGGAATTTTCTGCTTTTTCCAGAATTTTTAGGATGTTACCTTGGTAATCACAAACAAACAAAACCACAAAAGTAAAAATAAAAGGGAAGCAAGGATTGAGCACAAGGCAACTCAGCCAAAGCTGCTTTTCTGGAACTTGGGGTCCCTCAACAGGGATGGCACGAGCCAGGGAAGATGGCCACACACACACCACCCTGTACCCTGCTTCCTGCTCCAGGAGATAGGAAAGCGTGCTGCCCAGGTGCTGAGGCTGGCGTATCCAGGACGGACCCCAGGCAGCCTCCGTTCCTCCAGGATGACTGCCCCCTGCCCACCCACAGGGGTCTCTGCAGACCTGGCCCCTCGCCAGGGGGTTGCCTGTGGCTGTACCTACTTTCCTCCCCAGAAGATCTTGGTGGTGATGACGAGGCTGGATCGTCTGTGGAACAAGAGAAGGAGGGCTGTTCCTGAGTGCGACCCCTTGGGGTCTTCCCTCCCCGACCCTCCCCACTGTCTTCAGCCCTTACCCAGGAGTCCTAAACCCTCACCCGGGAGCACAGGGTGTGAAACAGGGTGCTTCTCTATCACTCAGTGTTTGGGGTGTTCCTAGCCCGGGGGCCTGGATCGAGCCAGGAGAAAACCTATAGACATGATTAACTATGTGGATGCAGCTAACTAACCATGGAACCAGGGCTGGGCAGTGAGGGGCCAGGTGGAGATGGAGTCTAGTGTGACTGGAGCCTGGAGCCTAGAGGAGGGGCACGTTTGGGAGCAGGGGACAGGGTCCAGGGAACAGAAGGCTGCCGCTCTGTGGGGACTCGGAGGACGTCAAGTGTCAGGACTGGCTGGGGCTTGGAGGGCTCTGGTGAGGATGGAGTGAGATAAGGGACCACCCGGTATGGCTGTTTTCTACTGGCTGAGGCAGCATTTCAGAAAAGCTGTGTGGGACAGCCTTGGGGAGCATCCTGGGTGCCACCAGGTTGGGGGAAAGGCTGGGGTGGAGCTGACCCGAGAGATAGGCAGGTGATGCTCCTGGGAGCTCAGACTTGGGTGGCTGAAAGCCTGGGGGAAAGGAATGGATTCAGGTCTCCCGCCGCAAATCCACAAGAGGCAATGCTGACATCTGTTACTTTGTCTTGGAGGGACAGGTGGGTGGGGTGATGATGGCTCCTCCTATCCACATTTGACCTTGACCATTCCCAAGGGATGGGGGAGCAATGCCCCTGTGGTTGTGTTTTCTTCCCATGAGGGTCGGGGGGGGGGCAGTTTACTGCTCAGGAAACAGCTCCTCAAAGCCAGAGGCTCTGGCTGCTGCCAGTATCACCTTCAGGCAGGTGGGATGACCTGGTAGGCATCTCCTCGTGTGTTTACCTGAGACACCATCGGGACTCACTCATACCTGTAGTTTCTTTTACTTACAGAGTGACCTGGGATTTATTTGGGGATCAATTAGAGCCATGAAGAAACAACCTGGGTTGGGTCAAGAGGAGGGTGTCAGTCATCCAGGCCCCAGGAGCTGGTGGAGACTCTGAGTGTGTGCACCAGGGGAGGGCGTGGAGGACACCTGAGTGTGTGTCGCAGGGGACAGGATAGGGGACACTTGAGTGTGTGTACCAGAGGAGGGCGTGGGGGACACCTGAGTGTGTGCACCAGGGGAGGGGATGGAGGGGTTTGGTGGAGGTAGGGGAGGCCCAGCCTTCTAACTGCTTCTGACTTTGCTGAAAATGAAGACACACAGGCCACAAGTGGCCCCAAAGTGCAGTCAAGTGCTCAGCCTGGCCTGACCCCAGGTGTGCGGGAAACTCTGTGTCAAGCCAGACGGAGGCTCCTGACCCCCGGGCTCAGGCCCTGGCTCCCTGGGGGTGGCCACCCATACTGTGAGCGCTGGCTCCCCTTGCAGGAAGCACAGGGACTGCCTCTATTCTGGGACATTCTCCCCTTCCCAGCAAGAACAATGCTGGGACCACCAGGTCTTAGAAAGCCAGGCTGGCTGCACAGGGCCATGAGGCCAACAGTCGGCACTCTGCCGGCAAATAGGAAGAAACAGCCGTGGGATCCTGCCTACCCCGCCCGGGGCCCCTAGAGCAGGCCTCTTCCCTTCCTGTAGCCTTCTCCAACCTTCTCCCTGTGCGTGTATGCATGCATGTGCCCTGGAGCTGGAGCATGTGAGCAGAGGAATTAATTACCTCCATCCCTTCTTCTTGATGATGTTTCCTAACACCACTTCAGCTCTGCAGAAAAGACCGAGACATGGGGACTTCATTATTGGGTAACGGAAACCCCAAGCCGCACCCCCACCTTGCTCATCAGCCACAGGGTCCCCTGGGTGAAAACACCACCCGGCCCAGGGCTGCTAATGTCTGCATTGGCCCGGGATGCTCATTCCAGAGTGAGGAGAGCACCTGGGAGCAGCGGGGGCTGCTCCCCATGGAGGTGGCCACGGCCATGTGCCACTGTCCCAGCACAGTGGCTCCAGCTCCCACAGAGAAGGGAGGAGTGACGTCCTGCTTGGAAAGACCAGCAGCAGCTGCTTCCCTGGCCCCTCGGAAATTCACCAGGGAAAACGCTTGGCAACATTACATGGCGAAGTTTCCAGACAAGTGTGTTTTTTTTTTTTAAAAAAACATAGCTTATTCACCAAGCACATTCTCTGTTTGCAGAGACAATCAACAAGTACTCAGGGCTGACTTTCCAGCAGAGTGTGTTCGTGTTTGTGTGTGTCCATGAGTGTGTGTGCATGTCCACGAGTGTGTTTGTGTGCGTCCACAAGTGTGGGTGTGCCCACAAGTGTGGGTGTGTGCATCCACGAGTGTGAGTGTGTTGAGTGTGGGCATGTGTCCATGAGTGTGGGGGTGTGCACCCATGAGTGTGTGCACTGAGTGTGGGTGTGTGTGTCTCTCTTGTTTCTTGCTTTTGTAACAATAGAGAGATGGATGCCATGCTGACCGCTGTCCGGTCTGCTTGGTGTCACTCTGGGCCCTGCACCAAACTCGTGTCAGCCAGGGTCATGCGCTGACCATTCCAGCCGTGTTTGGCACTGCAGCACTGGATTAACTTTGAAGAACTTTCTGCTCGTGGCAAAATGTTTCTGAGCAAAAAACAACAGACGGAGAAGGATCCATACCCAGTGCTCCATTCCAATTATAACAGTGCCTGAGTCATCCACTCAGAAATCATGGGCTCTAATTTGCAAGCTGTTTAGCATCCATTCTGAAGGCTCTTCATTTATGGTCAAGATGCACAGAAAATCACTCAGCCCCGAGCCTCCTTCCTTTCATTCCTGGGTCTCTCCTTGGTGGGACAAAAGATTAGGAAAGAAGGAAGGAGATGGGCAGCAGGCAGAGGTCCTGGGGCTATAGGAGCTGCAGGCAGTGACAACTGAAGCCTGTTGCTTTCAGCTTTGAATTCTGCTGGCCGCGAATTTGGTAAGACTGGCCTCTGTCCAGCGGGGATGCAGAAATCCTGCAGCTCTCTGGGAAGTGCCCAGAGCATGAGAAACAGGGGGACTCAGTAAGATGGGCGCTTGGCACTCTGGTTAGAAGAGGGACTCAGTGTGCTGGCCTGCGATGCCACCCTGGGTGTCCAGTTAGGCTGAGGGGAGTGAAGACAATGCCTCGAGGAGTGTGGCTGCCATGAAAGGGGGTGTGCGGGACTTGGACACAGGGCCATCTGGAGCTGGGGGAGGCTGTGGGGAGCTGTTGCTCGCACACTCTCGTGGGCAGCAAAGCCAAGGCAGGCGCAGGGCCAGGGAACAAGCTGGGGTGCTTGAGACGGGGGACGCCTCTGGGCTTGGCATCTGCATCTGGCTTTTCCACCTCTGACCCTTCGGCTTAGCTCATCTGTCTGGAAAGCGTTTCACTCTGCTTGAAAGCTGTTGCCAGTGCAGAGGGGTTGGGGGGTGGCAGCAACAGGGGACAGAGGGCCACTGATGGGGACTGGAGGAGACTCAGGAAGGGGGTCCCAGCAGAGACCCTTGGGGACATGAGACCCTCGGACCCTGGGCTAGGACTTGAGCAAAGGCTGAGCTGGGGTCCTGATTCTTGGTCCTCTGGACTCTATCCTGGGCTGCAGGTAATAACCTGGAGCCCAAGAGGCAGGTGCTGGCCCCGAGGCCATGGCACACGGCAGGCCAGGCTGAGTGGCTCAGCTGACGGGAACTTGGCTCGCCCTACGCAGCAGGGGGCCAGAGGGAGGACGGAGAGCGAGCCAACAAATGATTTCACAAACAAAAGCTGACTTTTGGAAACCCAATGCAGGAGAGTGGATGATTTGATTACAGGCCAGTCTTTAAAACTGAAGCCAGAGGCCTTGGCTGAAGAGCGCTTTTACATAATTGAGTAGGAAAGTTCATTGCCAAGATGGGAAGCGCTTCTTACAGCGCTGGGCTCGGCTCAGCAGACCCCGCTCTCCCCGGTTCCTGAGGGGCCCTGTGTTCCCTGCAGCCCTAATTGCACCATTAAGATGTGAGAGTGCCAGGCATGCGGGGCTGGCTGCAGGTCGCGGGCGCAGCAGGAGAGCCGGAACTACAGCTTAATCACGCTCTCGCCCAGCGCGGCATCTTGGGCACCAGAGGGGCTGCGGTCAGCTCACTGCTTGAACACACGTGAGTTTGGCAAGTCACCGAGTGCTCTGTGATTCTGACCCCATGAAAACACACCTCCTCCAGCCGTTTAGAGTTTGGAAGAGCACGCAGGGAATGGGAGGTGCAAATTGTCTTGGGAACGAAGGGCACGTCCTGGGAGCAACAGAGGCTCCGGCTCTTCCCCAGGAAGCCATGGTTGGCCCGCACTGCTTTTTCCCGTGAGAAAAGGAACGTACTTGCCCGCCGCGTAGACTTCTGCGGTATCGAAGAGGTTGATGCCATTGTCGTAGGCCAAGGTCATTAGCTGCTCTGCCATCTGAAATGAGAAAATCTGGGTTACTCACAGGCAGCACTGTCTTGCTAACCCAGGCGGAGTGGGGCCTGGAGGCTCAGAGCTCAACCTTGAGGTCTGGGGAGGTCCTCTGAGTGCCCAGGCCCTGTCCCTGTGTTCCCACGTCCTCTCCTGCTGCAGGGCGAATGTGGAAGCAGCTCAGCCATAGACCCACAGAGAAGAAAGAAGCCAGGATGAATAAAGAAACAGCCTCTGGACTGTGAATATCTTTTTCTTTTTTTTCGGCTTTACTAGTAGGCTTCCCACGGAGAAGGCAATGGCACCCCACTCCAGTACTCTTAACTGGAAAATCCCATGGACGGAGGAGCCTGGTAGGCTGCAGTCCATGGGGTTGCTAAGAGTCAGATACGACTGAGCGACTTTACTTTCACTTTTCACTTTCATGCACTGGAGAAGGAAATGGGAACCCACTCCAGTGTTCTTGCCTGGAGAATCCCAGGGACGGGGGAGCCTGGTGGGCTGCCATCTATGGGGTTGCACAGAGTTGGACACGACTGAAGCGACTTAGCAGCAGCAGCAGCAGCAGCAGCAGTAGGCTTCCCAGGTGGCACTAGCGGTAAAGAAACCATCTGCCTATGCAGGAGATATAAGAGGTGCAGGTTCGATTCCTGGGTAGGGAAGGTCCCCTGGAGGAGGGCATGCCAACCTACTCCAGTATTCTTGCTTGGAGAATCCCATGGACAGAGGAGCTTGGTGGGCTACAGTCCATAGGGTTGCAAAGAGCTGGACGCAACTAAAACAATGTGGTAAGCACACAACAAATGAGATCTCAGTTCCCTGACCAGGAATTGAACCCGTGCTGTCTGCAGTGGAAGTGTGGAGTCTTAACTACTGGACCACCTGGGAAATCCCATGGACTGTGAATTTCTTGTGAGCAGGGACCCTGCCTGTTGGGTCATCACAGGGCTTAGCACCTGTACTGAGTTGAACCCTGTCCTCCAAATTCACATCCACATAGACTCTCAGAATGTGACCTTGTTTGCCAGCGGGGTTTTTGCACATGTGATCAGTTCAGATGAGGTCACACTGCATTACAGTGAGTCCTACATCCGACATGAGTGGTGTCTATATGAATAGATGCAGACACACAGGGAAGAGGCCGTGTGAAGATGGAGGCAGAGGTTAGGGTAAAGGGTCTACAGTTCAAGGAATGCCGAGAATGGCCAACCTCCAGCAGATCTGGGGGACAGGAATGGAATTCCTTCAGAGCCTTGGAGGCACCGCGGCCCTGCAGACACCTTGACTTTGGACTTCTGGCCTCCAGAACTGTTGAAGAAATTTCTGTTGTTTTACACCACCCAGTTTGTGGGACTTTGTTCCAACTGTCCTGGGAAACGAACACAGACCACAACAGGGGCATGATAAAAACCGATCCTTGGCAGGATCAGTTCAGTTTAGTTGCTCAGTCGCATCTGACTCTTTGTGACCCCATGGACTACAGCACGCTAGGCTTACCTGTCATCACCAACTCCAGGAGCTTCCTCGAACTCATGTCCATTGAGTCGGTGATGCTATCCAACCATCTCATCCTCTGTTGTTCCCTTCTCCTCCCACCTTCAATCTTTCCCAGCATCAGGGTCTTTCCTAAAGAGTCAGTTCTTTGCATCATGTGGCCAAAGCATTGGAGCTTCAGCTTCAGCATCAGTCCTTCCAGTGAATATTCAGGGTTGATTTCCTTTAGGATTGACTGGTTTGATCTTTTTGTAGTCCAAGGGACTCTTCAGAATCTTCTCCAACACCACAGTTCAAAAGCATCAGTTCTTCGGTGCTCAGCTTTCTTTATGGTCCAACTCTCACATCCATACATGACCATGACTACTGGAAAAACCATAGCCCTGGTAGCTCAGCTGGTAAAGAATCCTCCTGCAATGCAGGAGACCCTGGTTTGATTCCTGGGTCAGGAAGATGCCCTGGAGAAGGGATAGGCTACCCACTCCAGTATTCTTGGATTTCCCTGGTGGCTCAGCTGGTAAAGAATCTGCCTGCAATGCAGGAGACCTGGGTTTGATCCCTGGGTTGGGAAGATCCCCTGGAGAAGGGAACAGCTATCCACTCCAATATTCTGGCCTGGAGAATTCCATGGACTGTACGAAACATGGGGTTGCAAAGAGTTGGACATGACTGAGTGACTTTCATTTGACGAGACCAACCTTTGTCAGCAAAGTAATGTCTCTGATTTTTAATATGCTGTCTAGGCTGGCCATAGCTTTTACTTCAAGGTGCAAGCGTCTTTTAATTTCATGGCTGCAGTCACCATCTGCACTGATTTTGGAACCCAAGAAAATAAAGCCTGTCACTGTTTCCTTTGTTTCCCCATCTATTTGCCATGAAGTGATGGGACCAGATGCAAACTACAGCTAGAATGTTTCTGTGAGGTCAAATCCCTTGAATTTTTCCCAGCAACTGCAGGGGGTGAAGTGATTGTTTGCAGATGGAGAAACTGTCTTCCTCAGATAACTCTCTGGCCTTGGCCTGTGCTTTTCCAGGCAAGGAGCCGAGGAAATCTGCCTGCAATTGACAGCTCCCTCCAAGGTGCAGTGGAGAATGAACTCTCTGGCTTTCTGGACACAGCAGACATCCTTCTCAGCGGGGGTCATGGATCCAAACTCCTCCACTAGCCATTTCTCGAAGCTCAACTCAGAGGACCAATATTCCCTCTCAGGCCAGCCCAGGGTACAGTGAGTAATACTGGGTGGGCCAAAAAGTTCATTTGAGTTTTTCCATAAGATTTTTTTTTAAAAACATTTGTTCCTGGCTGTGCTGCACAGCATATGGGATCTTAGTTCCCTGACCAGGGATGAAACCCATGCGCCTTGCTTTGGAAGCATGGAGTCTTAACCACTGGACCACCAGGGAAGTCCCTAGATCCTATAGAAAAACCTGAATGAACTTTTTTGGCCAATCCTATTTAACCCTCAAAAACTGTAGGACAGAAAGCCAGCCAGTTGTGGCTTCTAGGAGCTTTTCATAACACCAAACACAGAATCCCCACTGGCCAGGAAGGTACAGAGAGGGAGGCCAGTGCTCAGTGGGTGTCAGTGGGGTGAAGGGGAGGCTCAATCGCTGCCTATGGGCAGGTGACTGGTGCGACCAAATCCCTTTATTTTTCAAGAGAAGCCAGAAATCCAGGATATTGGGGTTGTGTTCAGTTGCTAAGTCATGGCAGATTCTTTGGCGTCCCAATCTATTACTATCTCCTAGAGTTTGCTCAAACTCATGTGCATTGAGTCGGTGATGCCATCCAACCATCTCATCCTCTGTTGTCCCCTTCTCCTCCTTCCCTCAATCTTTCCCAGAATCAGGGTCTTTTCCAATGAACCAGTTCTTCGCATCAGGTAGCCAAAGTACTGGGGCTTCAGCTTCAGCCCCAGTCCTTCCAGTGAATATTCAGGGTTGATTTCCTTTAGGATTGACTGGTTTGAATTCTATGCTATCCAAGGGACTCTCAAGAGTCTTCTCCAACACCAGCATTTGAAAGCATCAATTCTTAAGCACTCAGCCTTCTTTATGGTTCAACTTTCACATCTGTACATGACTACTGGAAAAACCATAGCTTTGACAATACGGACCTTCGTTGACAAACTGACATCTCTGCTTTTTAATATTCTGTCTAGGTTGGTCATAGCTTTTCTTCCAAGGAGCAAGCATCTTTGAATTTCATGGCTGCAGTCACGTCCACAGTGATTTTGGAGCCCAAGAAAAGAAAATCTGCCACTGTTTCCATTGTTTCTTCATCTATTTGCCATGAAGTGATGAGACCAGATGCCATGATCTTAGTTTTCTGAATGTTGAGCTTTAAGCCAGCTTTTTCACTCTCCTCTTTCACTTTTATCTAGCGGCTCTTTGGTTCCTCTTCACTTTCTGCCAGGAAGGTGGTGTCATCTACCTATCTGAGGGTGTTGATATTGGGGAGAGGGTGTAAAATCTGTTTCAAATATTGGCAGTGAATCCCAAAGGTTTCAGAGGCTGAGCAGGTCAAAGCTACCCCCATCAGTCAGCTGCTGTCATCAGAGTAGGAAGGCTCTTCGGTGGGGGAGTTTTCTGAATTCCCATCCCCCACCAGAGTAGACTGGCTCCTCTTCTCCCTCCTGGGGCTCAAGTGTAACATTTCCAAAACAACTGCCTTCTCTCCAGGAGCCCTCCCTTCCTCCTCCTCTTCCTGTTTCTCCTCCTTTCTTCCTGTCTGTCCCCTGGGCTGGAATGCTCTGGGTCATCAAGTGGCTTACTCTCTCATGTCTGCCTCCCAGTCCTCCTTTCTCTGTTTTCCTGTTCTTTGTAGTCAGCTCACTAATGGCTCCTAAAGATATTAGGTCCCAGAATCTGTGAATGTCACCTTAGGTAACATTCATGTTACATTTACAGATGTGATTAAATTAAGGGAGATTCTCCTGAATGAACTATGCGTGCTTAGTCGTTCAGTTGTGTCTGTCGCTCAGTCTCGTCTGACTTTTTGTGACCCCATGGACTGTAGACCACCAGGCTCCTCTGTCCATGGGATTCTCCCGGCAAGAATACTGGAGTGGGTTGCCATTTCCTTCCTTCTCCAGGGGATCTTCCCGACCAAGGGATTGAACTCGAGTCTCTTGCATCTCCTGTATTGGCAGGTGGATTCTTAAACCACTGCGCTACCTGGGAAGCACCGGAATGAGCTACGTGAGTCCTAAATGCCACCACAGTTGTCCTTATAAGAGGGAGGTTGCAGGAGATTTGACACAGACAGGAGAAGAGGATGTGACCACAGAGGCAGAGGCTGGGGTGGTGTGGCCATAAGCCGAGGACTGCAGGCAGCCCCCAGACACTGCAAGAGTCAGGAAGGATTTTCCCCTCAAGCCTCCACTGGAAGTGTGGCCCTGCTGACCTTAATTTCAGCCTAGTGATACCAATTTTGGGTTTTGGCCTCCAAAACCATGAGAGAATAAATGTCTATTGTTCTAAACCACGCGGTTAGTGGTTAATTTCTTACAGCAGCCACAGGAAAAGAATGCATTCTTCATCGTTCATTTAACGTATTCTTATCGGGACTAAGACGTGCTTACGAGGTTTCCCTGGGGGCTCAGTGGTAAGGAATCCAACTGTCAGTGCAGGAGACACGGCTTTGATCCCTGGTCAGGAAGATCCCACATGCTGTGGAGCAACTCAGCCATTGAACCACAACTACTGAGCCTGTGCTCTGGAGCCTGGGAGCTGCACCCGCTGAGCCCAGGCGCTGCAACTACTGAAGTCTGCACACTCTAGAGCCCATGCTCCACAACAAGATAAACCACTGCAATGAGAAGCCCGCATGCACAGCAACAAAGAGTCAGCATAGCCAAAAACAAATACATAAATAAATAAAATTAAAAACCAAATTACTCTGATTATTCAGTTTTTTTTTTTTTTTTTTTTAAGGATATGCTTAGGATCTGTGATCTGTCCCACTCTCCAGACAGACAGCAGCCCAAGGGCAGGGACCTGGCCTTGGGCAGGTGCTCAGACAGCATGAGCAGACAGAGGAAGAAAGATCTGAAGACAATCCTAATTACACCCAGGACAGTGCCTTTGGGTGACTGTGAACAGAAAGAGAATGGGGGAATCTGGGAATTATCAGGGCTGATTTTTGGTCTGCTATGATTTTGGTGCAATTTCTTTTCCAGATTTTTCTAAGTAAATGCTTTCCTATGGTATTGGAGAAGACTCTTCAGAGTCCCTTGGATTGCAAGGAGATTAAACCAGTCAATCTTAAAGGAAATCAACCCTGAATATTCATTGGAAGGACTGATGCTGAAGCTGAAGCTCCGATACTTTGGCCACCTGATGCGAAGAGCCAACTCTTGGAAAAGACCGCAATGCTGGGAAAGATTGAGGGGAGGAGGAGAAGTGGGTGACAGAGGAGGAGATGGTTGGATGGCATCACTGACTCAATGGACATGAGTTTTAGCAAACCCTAGGAGATGTGAAGGACAGGGAAGCCTGGTGTGCGCAGTCCATGGGATTGCAAAGAGTCAGACATGACTTAGCGACTGAACAACAATCATATGGTTTTTCCCTGCAACACTGCAACTGTGGCATACAGACAGCTGTCTCTACTGTCTTCTGTGCTGTTTCATCATGGTCCTGTCTCCATGCCAGTCATCAAACATGGCTTCTAAAGACTTTCTCTCTGTGGGTGCATCCTGTTTTGTGTAATGGAGTTTCTGTTTTGTGACTTTCAGTTATTTCCAATGTCAGAGTCTCAGAGGCTGGAGGCAGAAGGAACTTTGGAAGACACGTGGGCCACCTCCCTATCACCCCCTCTAGGGGACAGCGTCCTGCCCCAGATCTGGGAGGGGCTGCTGGTTCTGAGGCAAGGAGCCCAGGTGGGGTCCCCTTGCATGGCTCTCCAGGTGTGACCTTGGGCACCTGCTCAGTCTGGAGGTTCTGCTTCTTCAGAATGGGATAACAGCACCCACCTCTCTGAGTTGATAGAGGATTGAGAGCCATAATAAATGTAAAGTTCTCAGCCACTATTTGTATTAAATTTTTATTGCCCAGGCTGCTTGGAACATGGGCCCGAGGGGGCATTTTCTACCTGAACAGCTGTGTAAGATCACAGAAAGGGCATTGAACTAGAGTTTGGAAACCTGATTCTGTCCAGGGCAGCTCTGGCACTTTGCCATGTGATGTGAGGTCTACTAACACCAAGTGCTTCCTGCCTCCCTGCCTGACCCATGGAAGTCCCCTTCCCTGGGACAACAACCCACAGATATTTGCAGATGCTGCTGTGACCCCAAAGGATGGCTGACAGCAATCCTTTTCTGTAAAGAGGCTGAGGGTAAATATTTCAGGCTTTTCAGACCAGATGGTCTCTGTGGCAACTATTCCACTCTGCCCTCACAGCCTGAAAGCAGCGACAAACAATATGTAAATGAACTGACGTGGCTGCCTGCCGAAAAAACTTTATTTACAAAAATGGCTGTGGAATCCATAGAGGTAGAGAGTGGATAAGAGGTGACCAGGGACTGGGGGCTTTTGGCTTACTGGGCACAGAGTTTCTGCTTGGGGTGATGAAAAATGCTGGAAATAGAACACAGTGATGGTTGCATGGCAAAGTTGATGTTAATACCTGTTTACTTCAAGATAACTGTATACTTAATAAATGTATACTTCAAAAATGGTTAACATGGCACATTTTACATTATGCTTATTTTAACTACAGGAAAAGTGATTAAAATGGCAAATTTTACGTTTCATATATTTAAGAAGAAAGGAAAAACAAAAAATAAAAAGAAATCAGGCTGGGGACCAGCTTTGGCCCCGGGGCCATCAGATTAGATCAGATCAGATCAGTCGCTCAGTCGTGTCCGACTCTTTGCGACCCCATGAATCGCAGCACGCCAGGCCTCCCTGTCCATCACCAACTCCCTGGGGCCATCACTTACTAATATTTTCCAAGTCCAGCCAGGACACACCCCTCTGCCACAGTAAATCCACTGGTTCCTCATTTCTGGGTCTCCCTGGCATCTGGGCACAGTGTCTTGTACACAGGAAGTAACTCTAAAAACAGAACTCTGTTTCTGAGTTCCACAGCACGCTGAATGCCTTCCTTTGGACGTGAACTTAGTAAGGGACACAGTGTTCCAGGTGGGCTCACGCAGCTGGAGTGCCCAGTGGGCCTGGGGCCGCACATGTGTTTCTCTGCAGCCCAGATGGTCTTTGCTTTGTCTCCTTGCAGCACTAACCCCGCTGGCTCAGACCAGGCAGTCAGCTGAAGAATAAAATCCAGGCATTCTTCATGTGAACCATAGCAAGGTGGGCCCCTTAGTCTTGATGTATTGATTTTTTGGGACACTAACTGTAGGATTTAATACAAAAATTCTGCTTGCTCTTTTGTTCAGTCATTTTCACCTGTCAGGGCCTTTTAGAACCCTGAATCTGTCATCTGTTATATCCACCGTCCTTCCAGCTTTGTGTCATTTGCAAATGACTTCCAATGTCTTCATATGTGTCACTATGTCCCTGATGGGGACACGGGGGAGGCCGGAGCCAGCTGTGGCTGTCATTGGATCATTAATCAATACTCTTTGGCTGCGATGGATCTGTTGCTGAAGAAGTCACTTAATTGGATGGTTACCATCCGACCACTTCTTTGTATCTTTCCCACAAGGACATCACACACAGTGTAGCTAATAATGCCATTCAGAAATGAAGCCACATCCTTGACAGAATTCT
The DNA here is from genome assembly GCF_000754665.1 of Bison bison bison. Classification (NCBI taxonomy): domain Eukaryota; kingdom Metazoa; phylum Chordata; class Mammalia; order Artiodactyla; family Bovidae; genus Bison; species Bison bison. The sequence continues at coordinate 7,413,442 of NW_011494861.1, forward strand.
TCCACATCGAAAGGGAAGCAGGGGAATCAGACTCAATTTATTTAGGGTAAAGCACGTGGACTCCAGGGCTCTGACCTTCTAAGTACTTGGAACCAATCTGGTGGCTGAAGTGGAACAATTGCCTGGACCTTGAAGACTGCCAACTTTACCCTGAGATAGCTCAGACCTAGAGCCTCAGAGCAGGGGCGAATATCAACAGTTCTGTAACAGCTACGGTCACAGAAGGAACCAGAATGCAAATGAAATGCATCTAGATGGTGACAGAAGCCAAGCTTTCCCTTCGAAAAGTAACTAAGCAATCATAGCTAAAGGTCTCAAATGAACTAATTTATATTTTTAAGGGCTTCCCAGGTGGCACAGTGGCAAAAAACCGCCTGCCAATGCAGGCGACGCAAGAGACACGGGTTCAATCCCTGGGTTGGGAAGATCCCCTGGAGGAGGGCATGGCAATCCACTCCAGTATTCCTGCCTGGAGAATCCCACGGACAGAGGAGACTGGTGGGCTACAGTCTACGGGATCTCAGAGAGTCGGACATGACTGAGTACCTATTCATTTTTTAAATGCAACCTTCCCAACAGTAAGCAGGGTGGATGTGAAGGCAGACAGCATCTCATGCAGAGGTTCTGAGCTCTCTGAGCAAATACCATCGTTCTCACTTCCAAGATACTCATTTCCTACCCAGAAGTGCATACCAGCCTGGGAATCATCATCCTCTTCAGGACAGACACTGGCCATGCTGCATCCCAGGGTGGGGACAGAAGCCCCAGCAGGTCCATCCCGTGGCAGTGTGTCCCACGAAAGCTGGCTCTGGGGCATGTGCAGTTAGCAGCTCAGTCAAACATTCATCTGCTTGGTCTTCAGTTTGTAGCAAATTTGCAAATCTACATTCTAATTTTTTTTTTAATTTGGCTCTGCTGGGTCTTAGTTATAGCACGCAAGACCTTTGATCTTCGTGGCAGCATGCAAGATCTTTAGTTGTGGCATGTGGGTTCTAGTTTCCCGACCAGGGATCGAACCCAGGCCCTCTGCATTGGGAACGGGGAGTCTTAGCCACTGGACCACCAGGGAAGTCCCTCAATCTGCATTCTAAATGCTCTTGACAGACATTTACTGAAGTTTCAAAGCCACGTGGGCATCCTCTGTAGCAGCAGCAGAGATCGCTTAGGGCTTGATGATTCCGAAAGTGAGCTCTCTTGGAATTCTCCTAATTGTGGGGCGGGTGTCACACAGATGAGAAACCTGAGTTTCTGGGACTTTAAAGGATCTGCTGAAGTCTCAAGGCACCCAGCTGCTGGGTGTTAGCACCACTGCCTGGCTCACCCTTTCTGCTGTCCCCCAGGGCACCCTGGAGAGACAGAAGGAGGGAGCCATGGAGGCCGCCCTGAGCGCCGACCACCTGGTACATTTGGAAGACTTTACCACATGCTCGGGGTGCTGGTGGCCCTCTCTGGGGCCTGGGGGAATGAGCGAGCCCCATCTCACCTCGTCAGTGATCTGGCCTCCGAAGGTCACCCATGTTCCTAGAAGGAGAGACACAGGCTGAAGTCAGAGAATGCCCCCAGGGATGCTAGTTCTCCCCAGGGTGCTTAGACCTCGGGTAGCAGGACATGGCGGTGGGGGGAGAAGGCAGCCATGGGCCACCTTGCTGCTCTGTGAGAGCGTGTGCTGGGCATGTGTGGACATCTGGCCTTTGGGGCAAGTCTCTGTCTCTTGGGGTCAAGGAACCAAGGGGACAGTAAGCGCCCAGAGCAGGCAGCTGGCTGGCGGGCGGTGATGGGTTTGTTGGGGCTCTTGCCACTGCAACTCCTATTCCGGGGACACCCTGTGGGCAGCGGGGCCAGGGCTGTCTCTTTGAAGATGCGCTGGTCTGACAGCCGTGTCCTCATGCTTGCTGGGTGGTGTGTATGTGTATGTATATGTGTGTGTGGGTGGGTGGGTGTACGTGTGCCTTGTGAGGTGGAGAGACAGCATGTTCTCGGAACAGAGGTCATATCTGGCAAAAGGAAAAAAAGGGCAAAATCCAACTGCTCTTCATGAGGGACCCTGTTATGTAAGGAAAGAAGGTGCTGGCTTCAGGGACAGGGGGCTTCCTTGGTTCTCTGCTGCTGGGCAGGGGGCTGTGTGTGTAGAGTGCCCTGGTGTTCACGAAGGCTGGATCTCTGTCCCCCTCCTGTCCTAGGCCCCTCCCCCATGGCCTCCTGGTTGCCATGGCAACCAAGCCTCTCCTTCCCCCACAATCCTGGCTCTGGATGCAGCTCCCTCCCCTCACCCCCAGAGGTGAGCCCTTCAGCCTTCCCACCGCCCCTGTTCCCGTGGTCACCATGGCACCAAGAGGCCCCCACACTCACCGAGCCCCAGGCAGGAGACCCGCAGGCCCGACTTGCCCAGGTTCCTGGAAGACAAACGTGGTGTGAGTTTTCAGCAGCTCAGGGCAGGACCCATTGTTTTCACTGCCCAGTCTCCCGAACCCCCCATGCATGTCATTAAAGGCTCTGAAGGCCAGGGGTCCTTTGGAGAGAAGCCTGCTGCTCACCCACCCTGGGGTAAAGGGCCAACTGTCCCCCACATGCCAGGGCACGGCCATATTGCTGGGCCAGGCCATGCTCTGACCACCGCAGGGCCCCGAAGCCACCGTGGGGAGAAAACATGGAACGGGCCGGGCCCCGAGTTGTTTCATGGGCTGAAATAAGACTGGTTCAGGCCTTGCGGCCCTGTTCTCATAAGAAGCTTCTCTTTGCATTTCTTTAGTGTCACGTTTGTGTTTTGTGTATCTTCATTTCCCCTCTTTGTGGAGTACAGGACAAGTTAGTCCCACATCCCTTGGGCCATGTGGCCCCCGGCCCTGTCTCTCTGCAGGAGGAATGGGGGGAGATGAGAGCTCCACTGAGAGGTGCCCATGCCCACAGCAGGCCTGACCCCCAGCCAGAGCCACAGAGGAGGGCGAGAGCTAGACTGACTCCTGGCGGCACACGTCCTGGTCAGGATTAGTGGCCATAGCTGCGCAGACTGCCCGGGGCCCCACCACAGGCCTACTTAGTGCCTGCCAGATGGGGTCTGTCCCAGGTCCATGGGGACCAGCTGCAGGCTGTCATTAATGCCCTCAGGGGGTCACGGAGGGCAGCAGTGCCCTGCTGAGGCCTGGGCTTCCTGTCCGGCCTGGCCCATCCCTCCTGCCAAGGCTGGCTGGGCTGGAGCCTGCCAGACAGCAGCGGGCAGGGTGGCCCTGTCACCGATTCCCCAAAAGCTCAGGGCAGCAGGCAATCCCCTTTTTCTGATATTCTGTTTTACAGAAGAGCACCCTGGGGAGGAAGTTGGATTCCACCCAGACTTTGAGAACACGCTCCCCACCCCAGTGGTGGCCCTCATTCCAGCCCTTTATGGAAGTCGCCAGATGGTGAGGTTGACAAGTGGCAGGGTGCGAGTCCACCTCCCTCCTGAGACATCTCGGTCCTGGGACCAGCCCGAGCTGTGATACCCCACGGGTGGGAAGCGAGAGAGCTGTGAGAGATGCACAGGGTGGACCCCAGCCTCCTTTCCCAGGGCCCTTGGATGTTTCTAACTTCAGTGGGTGCTGTGTCCTGTTTTTCTACCCCACGTGGGTGGTCCCCTGGGAAGCAGGTATGGGGCTAGCCTGACCCTCCCCTCTCTGACCTGCAGCCTCAGTTTCCCCAGTTACAAGATCCCTGGACCCTGCCCACATCACAGCTGGTTGTTGATCGGGGGTGGATAGAATAAACTTGTAAGCAGTTTGATAACAGTTTGTCACCAAATATTAGTAGTTCTAAATTGTCCAGCTTTCTCGTTACGTTTCCATTAAAATCAGCCCAGCCACTGGCCCACTGTTCCTACAGGATATGCTGGTAGTTTTCCTAAATGAGGACATAATAGCAGCTGTTTTCTTTTCCAGGGAGGGGAGTGGATCGGCAGTGGCTACAGGCAGAGGCTCAGAAGCTGTAAATCAAGCCCTGCTTCGACCTTCCTGGCTGTATGCTTGCCCCTGCGTGTATCATGTAACCACCTGAAGCCTCAGTGAGCTCATCTACAGAATGGGCTTGCGATGCTGCTTCTCTCAGGGGATTGCTGTGAGGATGAAATGGGATAACATGTGCCTGGGCAAAGGGACGCAGAACACTGACTCTGCAGGAGTCTCATTTTCAAGAGAGCACAGAACTGGGGTAGGGTGGGGTGGGAGGGGGTGGACCGCAGCCTTTTCCTTATTCGAGAAACAATGTATAAATCTAATAGGCTTTAAATGTTACCATGTTAAAAAGGGAACTCAAGTTTCCCCCCACCTTTTTTTTTTTTACCCTATAAATCAATGAAATAATCTACTAATGCCCTCAGCATTGCTTGCACATTCCAACCCAGAGCCACTTGGTTTATGAACTTAGAAAGAGGCGCGATTCATAACTCTGTGAGGTGACAGATGTTAACTAAACCGATGGTGGTGATCACATCGCAACAGGTAAATGTATCAAGTCATCACATTGTAACTTAAACTTATACAATGTTATGGGTCAATTATATCTCCAAAAACAAGGAAAAAATACTTGGAATATTCTTGATTTGCTTCTGACTTGAGAGGAGAGATCTGAAATACAGTATGCATGAAATTCAAGAGCTGATGAGTTGAACACATTCTTTAAACGTTTTCTTATATAGTTTAAATCATGCTTGAATTGATGTTGCTTGCTAAGTAGAAAGTGAACTTGTGTTTTGTTATGTATAAAGAAATAGGAATTAAAAAGGAATTAAAGAAAGAAAGAAAAGCACAATGACATCACTTATAGACCCTGCATCAGGCCAGTTCTTTTTAGTAGGTTAGCTAGTTTATCTCACACATACTTGTGTGAGATACTTGTGGTGAGAAACATACTTGTGGTGAGAAATTAGAAAGCTGCTTAGGAGTGGTCTGATAACAAAGCATCAGGGACTAAAAGTTCTAATCAGTGGTCTTAACCATTTTGGGTCATAAACCCCTTTGAGAAGCCCCTCCCCTGGAAATGAGCACAGTCATGAAAACCTTTAGAACCTTGTTTGTGATGCCTGGGTGTTTGAAGACTTGGGCACCTGGTCTGGATAAATCCAGGTGCTGGGAGGGAGACTGAGCATCCCACCTCTCTAGAACCACCCCCAGGCATGATAGTGGAGGAGCGATATCCCGGCCAGGCTCTGCAGAAGGTGAAGTTTTAGGCCTGTCCTCCCGCAACTGCCCTTCATCAGCGTGCAACCAAGTGCCGGCACTTACAGCTTGTTCAGGGGCTGGGCGGCTTTAGCAGCAGACAGGTGAGGACCCAGGACAGCAGGCTGAGCCCACCTGTGTCTGTGGCTGAAGAGAGGCGACCGCCCTTGCCCATCAGAAGGGGCTCCGAGTTTCCTCCGAGTGCTTGGTGATGCAGCTGTGGCTCCACCCACCGCCCACAGGAATAATTTAGCAAAACTAGGACACGGCGCCATGCTGCAATTACCCCGCTCAACTTGTTTCCCTGTTAAAATGATGGTATTAGTTCTGCCATCCGCTGCCAGGCCTCCGGAGGAGGAATGAGAAAGGACAGGGTATCTCCGGGCTGGAAGTTTTATAAATATGGCAGCTTGGTGAGGGTGGGGGCAGCCTAACAGCACAGCCTCGTGTGGACCTGGGCTGGAGACACGCTGCCACTCAAAACTTTCTACATGGGGAAATCATTTCCTACAGGTTTTCTTCCCCTAATTAAAACTCGCCACAGTGATAAAATAGTTGGCTAAATCCCTAAACCCCGATAATGTTAGTCTTTATTAATTTGTCTCCTGTCCCTCCTGTGGTCTGGAAAAATGGCTAATGAGGACTCAGGGATTTAAACTTTGCTGGAGGAAAACAGTGATGTTTATCATGGCGCACCCCCCCTCTCCCACCCCAATGGGCCGCACCCTTGAACACTGTATTTCACATTCTAGGCAATTACACATCCTTTAAAAATAGCTGTTCAGGGCCTTTCACTTCAGCCATCTGGGAGGAGGACAAAAATGTGGTCAGGTGATGGAAAGCAACTTGGCCTTGGAGATGGTTTGATGGACAGGGATGCTGGGGTTTCCTGTCAGCTGTCACCCTGTGGGGTATTATCTGTTTACAGCTCTGCCCGCCCCCAGACTCCAGGCTCCCTACGACGGATCTGGGCTACCAGACCTTTGCCATCAGATTGCATCTGGCAGCCACAGGTCCTGGGGGTGTTTGTTGGCGTGAGGTGGGGCTGAGAAGCCCAGGCCTTGGGGCCAGACCCTCAGGATCCAATGCAGGACCCTCTTTTTACTCACAGGTCTTGGTGTCTCCCCTCCTCCACACTGAGCACCTCTATTGCTCAGTGCCAAAGGGGCCCTTTGGCAAGACTGTGGCACCCTGGTGGTACAGGCCACATCACCCTCAGTGCCACTGTGAAGGGCCAGCTCCTTAAGGAGGTGGTCAGTAGCGGGTGGTCCTGGATCAGGCCCCCTGTAGCTCCCACCTGCATGTACCCTGGCTGTGATCCTGGGAGAGTCATCATGGAACAACCCCGTCAGGCAGGGACCCCATACTCAGCAGAGCTGTCCGGTGGTTTGGGTTCTGACTTCCATTTCAGCTCTGAGACTGCACACCTACAGGGAAATGAGCCCACCTTCTCCCTCTTACTGCCAGGGCAAGCTTCCCAGGCCCTGCCACCTGTAAGGACAGGTGGGGTCCCCCAGGATGGAAAGCTGGGGCTGGGGTCTCAGATTCTGAACCCTCTGGCCCAGTGAGCACCTCCCTATGCTGCCTGTCTCACCTTCAGTGCTTCCAGCATGTCACACACACACATACACAGGCATGCATACACACAGATACACATACACACAGGTACACACACACTGGTACACACACACAGAAATGCATACACAGCTGTAGATATACAGAGATACACACACACAGATGCACACACACAGATCGATACACACAGGTGCACACTCAAGTGCACACACAGAGGCACACACAGGTGCACACATACAGATGCACACATAGATGCACACACACCAATGTACACACAGATCCATACACACCGGTGCAAATACACAGATGCACATACACAGATGTACACACAAGTGCACACACACACAGATCCACACACACTGGTGCACATACAGAGATGTACACACAAAGATCCACACACACAGATGCACATAAACAGATGCACACATAGGTGCACACATAGATACACACACACACACACACACGGATGTACACACATAGGTGCACACAGGAATCTTAAGCATTCAGGCTCTTTGATGTCCAATCTTCAATGGATCTTAAGATCTTGGCAGGGAAATCCTGTCAATAGCCACATTTCCTGTGTACATTCTCCTTCATACTTTTAGAAATGGTCTCACTCTTTTGATCTTAGGATTGACTTAAAAGTCTCGGCAGGTAACATGTATCTAAACTAAAAAACAGATTCTGTTTACTCTTAGTTTTTGGTTCCCACTTAACAAAAGATAAACCACCAGAGTTTCTAGAAAAGAAATTGCCCTTACTGAATTGAGAGGATGGGAACAAAAGCTCTGTACCCCAGAGACCCATAAAAGCATGTCAAATGTCCCCAAAGATCCAGGGCAGGAGGGTTACAGGTGGAGATGCAAAAGGCCTTGTTATCTCAGAATTCATCTCGAGGGGCCTGGGACTTATGACACGGGTCCTTCACATGAGGTCCATCTTCTGGGCACTGGTTTAAGGTTTAAGCTAGAGGTTTAAGCCACACAGCTCATTTCTTAGGATCCATTCTTTCAATACTTTCCAAGTTGGTACCAACCAATATCAGCTAGAAACCCATTCTCCTCAAATACAACCAGATTCTTCTGCAGCTTTTTCTGAGGTTGGTGGCCTGTGTGATTTGAGTCTCAGAGAGCAGAGTTGGGAGCCAGGGACCTAACTTAGCTTTTCTGGTTCCTGAAGATGATTTGTGGTAAGAACTACCCTCTCCCTGGAACATCATTCTCAAAGTGCTCAAGGCTCTAAGTACAGAGAAACTCATGAGTAAGAACGGCCAGATTGCACATGCACTAATACATGATGTTTGTTTTTGTCTTCCTGACTCACTTCACTCTGTGTGACACTCTCTAGGTCCATCCATGTCTCTACAAATGACCCAGTTTCATTTGTTTTTATGGCTGAATAATATTCCACTGTTATTTGCAAAGCAGAAACAGAGACACAGATGTGGAGAACAAACATATGGGTGCCAAGGGAGAAAGAGGGGTAGAGGAACTGGGAGATTGGGATTGACATATATACACTATTGATACCACGTATAAAATAGATAACTAAGGAGAACGGAATGTATAGCTCAGAGAACTCTATTTAAGGTGCTGCGGTGACCTAAATTGGAAGTAAATCCAAAAAGGAGGGGACATATGTATATATAAACTTGATTCGCCTTGCTGTAAACAGAAGAAACCAATATAGCATTGTAAAGCAACTATCCTTCAACAAAAATTAATTAAAAAATTAAAGGAAGGCCAGACCTCTAGCCGGGTGATGCAGGGGTCCAGGGTTCAGACCCAGCCCTCCTTTTGCATCTGGGTGCATCCCACTGGGCATCTGAGCAAGACCCTGGGTAGGGCAAGACGGGATGCAAAGAATGTCAGGAAGGCCCCCCCCCTGCCGACACTGGCCCTTTGCATGCTCTCTACCAACAGAGTGAGGGCGAGTGCACCCAGAGCACGTGGGGGGCTGGGCCCAAGCAGAGGGACACACAGAAGCCAGGCCCGAGCCCTTAGCAGAGAACTCCAGCCGCTGCCTGTGCCCTGCAGAGCCTGAATGCTGCTGTAGAGGAACCTGGGTCTGGGGTTCGGCTCAGGTCAAGGAGTGGGGGAAGGTTAACTCTACCACGTGGTTCACCCTATATCCCCGACTCTTAAACTGAGGTTTGTCAAGGTGGCTTAGCTGCAAAGACATCAGACCACTCAGTGGGCATTCCTGAGGGCCTGTGTGCCCAGGGGGAGGGCAGGGCACCTGTGGTCATTGTCCTGGGGCTGCCAGGAAGAGGAAGTATCACACGGCATCTGACATGGAGGGGCTCAGCTCTAGTGACAACCTCCATCCCCTGCCCCCAGGAAGGGAAACAAACAGGCAGAAGGAGAGAAGAGGCATCATCATCCCCCACCACCGATGAGACTGGGGCCTGACGCTGACTTCGATTTTATTTCTCCCCCCACATTCTGCCAAGCCCCCCCAACCCCAGACACCATGGGGAGGGCACCCCTGCCCCACACAGGCCCGCGCACTGCATACCTATACTTCATCCCGGGCTGCTTCACGCTGGCGTCGCCTGCGCTCGGGAGGCTCTGCACCGACAGTTGTCCCAGACTCCGGGCCACCATGGCCACTGCACGGAAGCGGCCTCGGGTGCCCAGGCTGGGGCTGCTGGCCGCTGGCCGGCCCAGCCGGTCCTCGGGGCCCCGGCCCTTGAGGCCGTGCTCCGAGCATACGAAGGACACCTGCATGTCGCCGGCACTCAGCTCCTGACCACGTCCCCTCTCCTTCCGGGCTCCAAGGTCATCTGCCCCTGGAAGCCCCGCTCCGCCTGGGACAAGACTTTATCCCAGAAGCTGAGGGAGCTGCCAGGAGTGAAGATTTCCAAAGGCAATGATGTAGAAAAAGCCCATGTGGTCTCAGACAGAAGGGAGTCAAATTTCCAGAAATGTGCTAGAAAAGATCTGATCAGATAGAACTCAGAAATCCAGGGGTGGGGGGTGATGCCATTTTCTCTCCCTTCTCTGCAGGTCCGTCCTCTGCCCCACCCTGGTCTGGCTCTGCCTGAGCCCCCAGCCCAGCTGTGTCTGGCAGGGCTGGGCTGCCAGTAACTCTCGACCAATGAGCGACACTGCCGTCCTCTGACAGCAGGAGGGGGAGGGAGCGTGCCTCCCATCAGGGTGGCAGCCTGGGGGTTCAGGGAGCAGCTGCTTCTTCAGGCTTCCCCGGGTGTCTCAGAGGGAGCCTGGCTCTGTGCACCGTGGCTGTTGAGACTCCCACCAAGTCAACGAGGTGACTGGCGAGAGGTGCGGGAGGTGCGGTAGGCGTCCGGCGATTCATTATTAATGAAGCGGATGCACAAGCCGCCCGACTACCCTGGCCGATCCCTGGGAGGCCGGCACCGGTTCTCCAGGCTGACAGCCGCTCAGCCGGGACTGGAAGAGGCATGCACTGCAGCCGGGTGGGCGGCTGAGTGTGCAGGCAGTCGGCCTGGCCAGTTCTGTCCCGTGGCGGTTCTCACCCAAGAAAACAAGGCTGCCACCGGGTTTTGGCATAGGAAGTCAAATCACCAGAGATCTGGAAGAGAGAGGGCCACTCTTTCTGGATGGTAATGACCCAGGTGAAGTGAGGAAAGAGCCCTGCAGTCTCAGAGACCTGAGACACTCCAGCACTCTGCACGGTACTTAGCTTGCAGCTGATGCTCAATAAACACTTTTAGAGTGAATGAATGAATGAACTAAGGAATGAATGAATGGATGGAAGGATGGATGAATGAATGGATGAGTGAATGAACTAAGGAATGAATGAATGAAGATCCTCTGCTTTACCCCAGCCTCCTTTCCCACACTAAGGGGATCAGGATGAAGATGGGAACAAGCTCTTCTGGAACAAGGTTAAGGGGTTCCCTGAAACCCAGAGAGACGCCCCCATTGGCAGGAAGGGCTGGCTTTGCTCTCTGACCCCAAGCTTGCCACTCTTACCCTGCAGGGTGGCCCTCGCCATAGCTGACTTTTAGGTCCCTTTCTGCTCTGTGACTGAGAAGGATGGGAGGCAGGTGGTCAGACTTTGCTGCTAATTCGCTCTATGATCCCAAGCGAGTGTCCTGCCGTCTCTGGACTTCCATTGACAGAATGAGGTGGCTGGCCCGAGGACCACTCTGTCTCTCGGGACCTGGCTCTGCAGGAACCTTACACGCCTTCTGGGTATCTATCCTGGACAGGACTCAGAGAAGAAGCCACCCCAAGATGTTCACAGAGGATGGCTGCACTTGCTCTCAGATCTGGCCCTGCCTTTTTGAGAAGTTAATAATAAAACCTTGCTCCATCCAGTCCCAGCCTCCCTGCTCCCGAGCTGGGCAGCCAGGGGCAAGTGACTCCCTCTCCAAGCCTCAGTGATCTTGTGTCCAGCACAGGTCACCAAGGTGTTCAGATCACAAAAGTGCTCACACTGGGGTCCGGTCCTCAGGAAGCACTCCCACTATCCCTCAGCAGAGAGGAAGGGCTTTCTGGCCATGGAGTTAGGAGAGACACTTGTGAGAGACTCTCCCCTCCCCCACCAGTAAGCGCATCCTGTTTGTCTTCCCCATGGCCTGACTTGGCAGCGGGAACTGCTCCCCAGGGGGGCACCTGGTCCTGGGGTGAGAGGGAGGGCAGAGCTGGTACCTTTGCCAGGGGGGCCCTGGCAGGTCACAGACGCCACCTGTGGAGGGCAGTAGGGGCCCTTCAGGATTCACAGGCCAGAGCTGCCTTCCTCTTTCACCTGCCCGTGAAAGTTCCACCTGCCTGGCGTGGGTCCCTGAGCCCCTTGGGTGACGGGCGATGGGAAGGAGGAAGGGCAGGCTGCAGTGCTGGCCCCTCTGCCAGCTGGGCTCTCCACCAACTGGGCCCTGCACTTGAAGACAATAGACCCTGGCTCTCAGGAAGCCCACACCCCTGCCGAAGAGGCTGCAGGTGGCAAAGACCCTGCCTCTGGCTCCTCCCCAAGCTCGTGGAGCTTATAGTCCACTGCAGGGATGCTCAACACCTGAGCAGGCTGCTAGAGGAGCGTGTTACAAATGCAGATTCCTGGGCCCCAACCACACCTATGGAATCAGCAGCTCTGGGGCTGGGCCTGGGAAAACGCATTTCTTTTTCTGATGTGGACCATTTTTAAAGTCTTTATCGAATTTGTTACAATATTGCTTCCGTTTTATGTTTTGGTTTTTGGCCCCAAGGCACGTGGGATCTTAGCTCTCCGACCAGGGATTGAACTTGTACCTCCTGCATTGGAAGGTGAAATCTTAACCACTGGACCGCCGGGGCAGTCCTGGGAAGCTGTGTTTTTATCAAGAGATTTGAGTGGTGCTATGCACTGGCCTGGAGGGTGTGGAGATCCCCTACTTCATTCCACCTCCCTCGGTTCTCTGTGCACTGGCAAATCATTGGATCCCACAAGAGACGGCATCTCACTATGGATTCCTCAGGGTTGCTCTTAACCAGATGGTTAAGTGAGATTTAAGTGAGATTCACAAAGACTTAGTCACCACAGTGTGTAAAAGGTCACCCATCTCACCTCCCAATCCAGCAATTCCACTCCTAGGTATGTGCCCAGAGAAATGAAAACAACGCCCACACCAAAACTTGAACACAAATGTCCACAGCAGTATTACTCATCACAACCCCAAAGGCATAGCAATCCAAATGTCTAACAACAGGTAAAATAATGAACGAATAAACAAAATGCAGTCTATATCCACGCAGTAGAATGTTATTCAGCCATAAAAGGATGAAGTACTGATACCCGTTCCAACATGGATGATCCTGGAAAACACCATGCTAAGAGAAAGAAACGAGTCACGTGCATGCTAAGTCACTTCAGTCGTGTCTGACTCTTTGAGACCCTATGCACAGTAGCCCACCAGGCTCCCCTGTCCATGGCATTCTCCAGACAGGAATACTGGAGTGGGTTGCAATTTCCTCCTCCAGGGGATCTTCCCGACCCAAGGATTGAAACTTTGTCTCTTAGGTCTCCTGCATTGGCAGGCGGGTTCTTTAAGGCCACGTACTGTATGATTCCATTCATATGAAATGTTCAGGGGACTTCCCTGGTGGTGCCGTGGTTGGGGATCTGCTTGCCAATGCAGGGCATACGAGTTTGACCCTGGGTCCAGGAAGATCCCTCCTGCCTCGGAGCAGCTAGGCCTGTGTGCCACAACTACCGAGCCTGCACGCTGCAGCTGCTGAGTCAGTCCTGTGTGCCTAGAGCCCGTGCTCCGCTCGGCCATGAGAGAAGCCACCGCAGCGAGACAACCGCGCGCCACAACTACAGGGAGCCCGCACAAAGTACTGAAGACCCAGCGCAGCCCAAATAAAGTTAAAAAAGTTCAGAATAGGCAAATCCATAGAGACAGAAAGCAGATTTGTGACTCTAGGGGGTGAGGGGAGTGGAGAATCAGGGAATGATAGCTATAATGTAGGTATGGGATTTCCTTATTGGGGTGACAAAAATGTTCTAACATTGGTGATTTTTGCACAGTTATATGAATATACTAAAACCATTAAATTGTAAGAGTTGGACATGAATGAATGACAGAACAACAAATGGGTATATGGTGTGTGAATTATATCACAAT
>NW_011494861.1:7426888-7436046 GCF_000754665.1 Bison bison bison
AGAACTGTTACTGAAAAAAAGTGTCAACGCTTTCAAGACTCTGGGCCTTCACTCTTGCTGTTCCCTATGGGAGTGCCCTTCCTGTTTCTCTGCCTTTGAATTCCCTGTCATCCCCTGGCATCAGCTGAGACAGTACATGCCGTGTGAAGCAGTCTCCCCGCTTCTCAAGCACCAGTAAACCTTCCTTCCTCTGGGTGTCAGACCTCAGCCTCCCCAGTGATACCAGAGGCCTGGGGGCCACACAGGAGGCACTCTCCCAGGACTCTTGCACCTGGCCCGGTGCAGAGTCCCCAGTCCCCGCTCATCCCTCTGTAATGCATTGTGGGGATGGTGGGAATGGACATCTGACCTCAGAACCCGCCCAGGGAACCCAGGACAAATGTGGCGGGTCCAGCAGAGAACTGCTGAGCGGAGGAGTTGGGCAGGTGGGTTTGTGCAGCTGGAACTTTCCACATGCCTCAGACAGGGGTCACAAACTCTTAATGTACTTAGAAAATCACAAGAAAAGACAAGAGTGGAAAACCGAAAGCATAAGACCTGAACCTGAACTTGCCACAATTAAATGTCACCCCAAGGGTCTCTCCTTTTAAATGTGTTTTGGTGGAGAAGTGAGTCCCAGACAAGGGCTTGTCGCAGAAACATCGAGTGTGGATGGTTTTGAGCCACAGCAGATTTGGGGTTCTTTTTCTGCCTCTCTAGTACCTGCTGTTGTTAAAGCAGCTGGTTCCTGCCATGATGAATCAGAGGGGCAGCCACCCCGAGTAAAAGCCCTGTCGTGTCTACAGAATGCCACCAAAGAGAACTTCTTGAAACAGGAGCTTCTGGCGTGGTGCCTAGGATCCACCCCCAACCTGCCCCAGGGGGCTGGGGAGACCCCTGGATCGTGGCACGGCAGCTCTTCCAGAGTGACTGGCTCATCTCACCACCTCTCTCCCTCCCTCCCTTCCTTCCCATCTGCCTGATGGCCACACAGAACATGAGCTGGTTCTCCAGGTGCTTCTGTTGGCACCCATGATATTCCCAGACAGTTTCTCTCTCACCAGGAGCCAAGCCTGGAGCTTTGGCTTCCATCACTACCTTATTTAGTCCTCAGGACAATTCTATGAGGAAGTGACTATAGTCTCTGATTTCCAGATGGGGACACTGAGACCTGGGGAGACCACATGACTTGTCCAGAGCTGGGTTCCCCCCAGGACACTCAGTGACATTCCTGCAGGCTTGGGAGTTGAGTCAGCCCTGATGACCCAGCGTGGGTTGAAACACGTCCCCCAAAGGGACATGTCCATGTCCTAACTCCTAGCACCCATGAATGTGACCATCTTCAGAAAAAGGACCTTTGTAGACGTCATCACATAAAGAGGAGGTGATTGGGGTGAGCCCTAAATTCAACGATTGCTGTATTTATAAGGAGAGGAGGATTTGGAGACTGACAGAGACACACAGAGGGAAAACAGTCATGTGAAGACAGAGGCAGAGATTGGAGTGATGTGTCTATAGACAAAATCAAGGAAGCACAGACATATTACAGAAAGCAAGCTTATGGTTGCCAGAGGGGAAGGGCTATTGTTGTTCAGTCGCTAAGTCCTGTCTGACTCTTTGTGACCCCATGGACTGCAGCACACCAGGCTTCCCTGTCTTTCACTATCTCCCAGAGTTTGCTCAAACTCATGTCCATTGAGTCAGTGACATCATACAACCATTTCATCCTTTGTCGCCCCTTTCTCCTCCTGACTTCAATCTTTCCCAGCATCAGGGCCTTTTCCAATGAGTCAGCTCTTCCCATCAGGTGGCCAGAGTATTGGAGCTTTGCCTTCAGCATCAGTCCTTCCAATGAATATTCAGGGTTGATTTCATTTAGGATTGACTGGTTTGATCTCCTTGCAGTCCAGGGGACTTTCAAGAGTCTTCTCCAGCATCACAATTCGAAAGCATCACATCAGTTCTTCAGCGCTCAGCTTTCTTTATGGTCCAACTCTCACATCCAGACATGACTACTGGAAAAACCTTAGCTTTGACTATATGGACATTTGTTGGCAAAGTAATGTCTCTGCTTTTTAATATGCTGTCTAGGTTTGTCACAGCTTTTCTTCCAAGGAGAAAATGTTTTTTAATTTCATGGCTGCAGTCACCATTTGCAGTGATTTTGCGAAAATAAAATCTGCCATTGTTTCCACTCCCAACTGAGAGATTGGGATTGACATATACACACTACTATATACAAAAATAGGTAACTAATAAGGGCCTACTATACAGCATAGGGAAGCTACTCAGTACTCTGTAATGACCTATATGGGGAAAGAATCTAGAAGAGACTGGATATGTGCGTGTGTATAACTGATGCATTTTGCTGTAAACCTGAAACTGACACAACGTTGTGAAGCAACTAGTTTCCAATTAAAATTATTTAAAGAGCCAGGGTTGGATCTTTCCCGAGAGCCTTCAGAAGAAGTGTGGCCCTGCTGACCCCTGGCTTTTGGACTTCTCGGCTCCAGATCGTGAGAGAATAAAAAGCTGCTGTTCTGAGCTTGTGTGTGTGTGCTGTGTTAGGGTAACCCCAGAACACTGGTAGAGAACTGGCTCAAGGTAGACCTGCCCCACCCATCACCCCAGACTGGTCCACTCACCAACCCTCACCTGTCTTTTCTCCTGCCCCTCTTCCTTCTTCCTACCCATCCTTTAAGACACACTGGCTTCCCAGATTTTTTTAAGGAAGTTTTCCCTGACTGGCCCAGCTTGAAGTGACTGCCTGTGAATAAATGAGCAAGTCTGTTTGATGAGCTTGACCACAAATCAAATACTGTCTGTGATTCCTGTAAGAGGCTAGTGGTAAGAGGCTACGCTCTAGAGTGAAAAAATAGCAGGCAGGCAGGACCCTGCACCCTGCCAGAAGCTCATGGCCAAGGCTCATTGCCCAGGGCTCCCTGCCCTCCGGGCCATATCAGAGAGTCTGAGATGCAGCTTCCAGTCCTGATGCCGAGGAAGCAGCAGGAAAGAGACATTTCCAGAAAGAGAATGTTCTGGAAAGTGGGTTAAGACCAAGACTGGGAAACACCATCCAGCCAGTACTTACAGAGGTTTGGACTGCTCTAGGTGCTGAGAACAGACAAAGGTCATGCTGTCAGCGGGATGCAGACACGCAGAAACAAGAGAGGATAGTGGGATTTGAGGGCGACTCACTGGGCATCTGTTTAGACTAAGTGGTGGGGAAAGTCTCTTTGAGGCCAAAGTTGCGCTGATGGGAGGGAGCCGGCCCTGTGAAAACCTGGAGGATGCATCCCCTGGGGGCCACTGATGATGTGCAAGGACTGCGGGATGCAGTGAGCTCCTCTGAGATATGGATGAAAGGCAGGCGCACCCTGAGCAGGAGGAAGAGGAGTACAGGCCAAAATCAGAGGCAGCATGTGCAGGATCCAGTGGGGAGTTTGGGTTCCTTCCTAGGGCCATGTATGGTAGAAGAGGAGCATCTTTGAACCAGGTCCGGTATCCACCTGGCACCATATGGGCCCGTGATCACAGCTGCTGCCCTGTCTCAGGCCACACATCTGGACCCTCCATCACTGCAGCCAGGTGGATGTGGGAAGGGGGAGCTGACACAGGGACTGTGGAGATTTTAAAATTCAGTGCCCCCCTTTTTTTTTTAAACAGCAAGAGTTGAGGACAGTTTAAAAAAAAATGAGTGAAGTTAACAAGAAATCTTTTCCCAGCTGCAGGCTCAGTTCAACTGATAATGTGTTGGGGCAGCGGCATGGTGTTCACCTTGCTCCACCAGGCAGCACTTATCTGGAGGCGTTATCTTTTTTATATTAATATTTAAGACCAGGTTTAACAGAGTCCCAGACCAGCCAGGAACATTAACCTTGGAAAGGCATTTATCTGGGATCTTTCATAACTGGTGGCCGTGGTTCTGGAGGCTCTCTTCCCAGTTAACTGAAATTCCCGGATGCAGCCAGATGAAATCCACCAGATGAAGAAAGGGCCCCACAGTGCGACCACCTCTGGACCATCAGATGCTAAAGGCTCAAGCGGTTTTCTTGTCAAC
Source organism: Bison bison bison (assembly GCF_000754665.1). Taxonomy (NCBI): domain Eukaryota; kingdom Metazoa; phylum Chordata; class Mammalia; order Artiodactyla; family Bovidae; genus Bison; species Bison bison. The sequence continues at coordinate 7,430,928 of NW_011494861.1, forward strand.
CCTTGCTTGGGAAGCAAGGTTCCCAGTGTGGGTCATCCCCATGGTTAGTCCATCAAGCTTCAGATGCAACACAGACCTTTTCCTTGGAGTGTCAGGCAAATAGGACATTTTCCTAGTACCCACAACCCCAAGCTGTGTTTGAGTCCTAGGGCTGTTGCAAGAAAGTTCATCAAACTGGGGGGCTTTGAGCAACAGAACGTGGTTCTATCACATCAACAGGGGCCAGAAGGCTGAAATCTGGGTGTGGGCAGGGCAGGGCTCTCTGCAGGCTCCAGGGGAGGGTCTGTTCTGGCCTTGGCCAGCTTCTGGTGACTACAGTCCTTGGCTTGTGGCCACATAACTCTAATTTCTGCCTCCGCCGTTACAAAGCCTCTTCCCTGTGCACCTTCATTGGGCCTCTTATTAGGACACCAGGCATTGGATTTAGGGTCCACCCAACTCCAGTGTAAGCTCATCTAATTACATCTGTACGGACCCTATTTTCAAGTAGCCTCTAGGAATCTGGGTGGATGCAATTTGGAGGGACATAATTCACCCCAGGGTACCCTTCATCACAAATGGTATCTATACGTGAGGGAGCTGGGGTCTCCCAGGAGGAGGACAACCCCCTGGCCTCTTCCCTTGGCCTCCCCCCTACTGCTCTTGTCTTCCTCACTCTGGCCCAAGCCTTCTCTTCTCAAATGTTCCCCTGTCCCCTTGAACTGGAAGGTTCTTGCCCACCACTTCCAGTGGTCCTCCTTTCAGGTGGTTGGGGTCTCAGCTGTCCCTGGCCTCCCTGACTCTCTTAGGCATTTACCTGCTTTTTCTCTGTCACCCCCTCACCAGGATGGAACATCCAACAGGGTGAGAAGGGACCCTGTCTGTCCTGATTACGCAATGTCTGCAAGCTTGTTGCCTGGAGTCAAGTAGGTCCTCAATAAATATTTCTGAATTAATTAAAGGATGCTAAGATTCCAATAATCTGGCCACCTGATGTGAAGATCTGACTCATTGGAAAAGACCCTGAAAGAAAGATTGAGGGTAGAAGGAGAAGAGGGTGACAGAGGATGAGATGGTTGGAAGGCATCACTGATTCAATGGACATGAACTTGGGCAGACTCTGGGAGATAGTGAGGGACATGGAGGCCTGGCGTGCTGCAGTCCATGGGGTCACAGAGTCAGACACGACTTAGCAACTGAACAACAAACAGCCGAACAGCGACAATCAATGACTTGGGTTTCCCAGGTGGCCCAGGGGTAAAGAATCCCCCTGCCAATGCAGGAAATGAAGGTTTGATCCCTGGGTCGGGAAGATCCCCTGGAGAAGGGAATGGCAACCCACTCCAGTATTCTTGCCTAGAGAATCCCGTGGACAGAGGAGCCTGGTGTGATACAGTCCATAGGGCTGCAGAGTCGGACATAACATAATGACTGAACAGCAACAACAACATCAGTGGATAGCCACCCGCCCCCGCCCCCCGCCACTCAAAAAAAAAAAAAGAAGAAAATTCAGACCCGCATCTCCCTCTTGAGAAATCTCCAACAGAATCAGGAGGTCCTTAGGGCCAGTCTCGACGCTTTGTCCTTTTACATCTGGATTTTTAGAATGCAAAGCCTTAAGAATTCTGCCACCTAATGGACTCAGGGCAGAAGTGCTTTCTATCTTTAAATGACAACCACGTGCTCATGCAATGACCCCTGAAGACCCAAACACTTGTCCGCAGGAGAAAACGTTTCGGCAACAGGGCTGGTCTCTGTTCCACTCTCCAGAGAACAGCCAGATAACCCCTGGGGCCTGTGATAGGTGGAAATCAAATCAAATATAGGACACCCACTTAAATCTGGACTTGAGATAAACAACAAATAACTTCTGGTATAAGTATGTCCTGATTATGGCATAAACTTGTTATTTGCTTGAAATTCAGATTTAACTGGGTGCTCTGTATTTTTTATTTGCTAAATCTGGCAACTGAACACAGACTGATCAGAAGCGGGGAGGGGGCTCCTTCTGGGTGACTGGCTCTGGCCAGGGTTTGTCCCTGGAAGGCACAGGAATAAAGCTGAATATTTGTCATTTATACACTCAGCTGCCAGCTCTGGGGCTCTCTGGCCACTTTCCGAGGCTTTCAGAGGAGAAAGGGTCAGTGCGCTGTCACAGATGCTGATTCCAACGGCAAGCGAGCTAAACAGAGTGTCCTTCTGAGGTTCCAACGGAATTGAGCCCTACAAGCCCATCATCCGAGAACCAGGGACACCTAAGCCACTGCCTTTGCTAGTCACAGCTTTAATTATAGTCGCAGCAACCAGTTCAGAGGCCACTTGTTGAAAAACACTTCCCATGGAAAGGACAGCCTGAACCAAGCACATCTTGGTCCCTAGGACCTTGCACGGTCTGATGCTGCCACGGATTTGTGGGTAGAGATGATGAATCGACGACTTTCCCCTCATCAGTGTTGCGTGCTCGTGCTCAGTTGCTCAGTCGTGTCCGACTCTTTGAGACCCCATGGACTGTAGCCCGCCAGGCTCCTCTGTCCATGGGATTCTCCAGGCAAGAACACTGGAGTGGGGTGTCATTCCCTCCTCCAGGGGATCTTCCTGACCTGGGGATCAAACCCGCATCTATCTCCTGCGACTCTTGCATGCGCTGGAGGATTCTTTACCACTGAGCCACTTGGGGAGCAATTCGTGTTGCTGCCACTGCTGCCGCTAAGTCGCTTCAATTGTGTCCGACTCTGTGCAACCCCATAGACGGCAGCCCACCAAGCTCCCCCGTCCCTGGGATTCTCCAGGCAAGAACACTGGAGTGGGCTGCCAGTTCCTTCTCCAGCAATTCATGTTAGTCAACCCGTAATAATTAACACATCCCAGTGAGAAAGCAAGAAGATGGATGACATAGTAAGTGTACTCTGCTGCAAAGTTTTTTCAAAAAACCACCATCTCCCCATGGAAGAGACACCAAACACCGCAGTGCTTATCTCTGGAGGAGAGGACCACAGAGACCCTCGTTTCCCCTCTGTTACACATTCCTACACAGTCTGCATTCTGCTTTTGCTTTTGGCCTGCCACGCAGCACGTGGGGTTTCAGTTCCCCAACCAGGGATCAAACCCATGACCCCTGTAGTGGAAGCTCGGAGACTTAACCACTGAACCGCCAAGGGAAGTCCTATGGTCAGCATTCTTAAAACCCCAAAATTTACCCGGGTTGACAACAAAGTGATTACCCCGTTTCCTGGGCTGCACCCCTCTCGCCGCAGCCCTCGCCTCGGCCAGGGGACCTTCTGCCCTCGCCCAGCGCCCTGCCCCGCCCCTTACCGGTACTTCATGCCAGTGCACCGGGCGGTGCAGCCTTCCAGGGAGAGGCCGTGCATGCGCAGGAAGCTCTCCATGTTCCTGGCCTGGGCGGCCGCCCGCACCTCCCGCAGCCGCTGCAGCTCCAGCGTGTCGGTCTGGCGGACGGGGTGCAGGGCCCAGTCCGAGTGACACCTGCTGCTCACGCTCCTCAGGCTCTCGCTGTACGTCATGGACAACATGGTCCCACCCGGCCCGGGAGCCGCTGCTGTCCGGATGGGAAACGCCCAGTGGTGATGGGTTAGAGAGCCTCCCCCTGCCCCGGGTTTCCCGGGCTGGACGCTGATCCCGGGGGCAGGGGCGGTGGCAGAGACACACCATCCAGCTAGAGCGGCCACCCAGGGGTCCTGGCGCCTGGGGACAGGGCCCGGCCCCAGGATATAAACACCTCCTGATATGAGGTTCTTGGTCCTCAAAACTGCGCTGGCAGGGAACTCTGGCTGAGCCACCCCCTCCGTCCCCTGCACCCACGAGACAAGCCCGTGCGAAGCTGCGTTCTAGGTGGGCAATGTCAAAAGAGCGCTCCAGATGAGAACAGGGCAGGAGCATGCAGACAGCCCGGCCCGCAGGGCGGAGGACTTCACGAAGCCCCCAGGAGTTGTTCCCTGGGTAAAACCAGCTACAAGGCCGACCCAGAAGCAGCGTAAGCACACCTGTCGCTGAAGCAAACTCTCCTGTGATTTTGCCGGGAGTGTCGCGCCCCCGGGGAAGGCCCTACTTGTTCACAGACTGGTGAAGGCAATGCTATTCACACCGGCATTCTCTGCTTGTAGAAAGCGCCATTGCACCAGCGCAGTTCTTTGGGCTCCATGCGCAAATGAATTATGTCACAGTTCAGTTTTTGCAACAGAAAACACTGAGCGGATGCATTTAAGGAGGGAGTGAGGCGGGGTCAGGGGGAGGGAAAAGGTTGGGAAATTACAAAGCTTAAATGTTAAAACCCATTGCTAAATCATCACCTGAAGGGATGATTATACTCAGAAACTAAAAACGTAAGTGTCCATTAATAGGGAAACCGGCTATGTACCTGATGGTCCATCCACAGAATGAAAATCTGTGCAGCCTTCAGGAGTGAGGTGTCTCTGCATGAACTGATAGGCAATGACCCCCAGGAGGCAGAGAGTCAAGAGACTAGGCAAGGGGAACACGTGTGTGCACAGAATGCTGCCCTGTGTCAATGCACACACACATATGAACGGGTCAGTTGAAGGGCTGCACCATGACTGTGCATTAACATCCTACAGGGGCTTTGACTGGGCAACACCGACACAGTCGCAGGGGGCAGGGGCTGTGCTACAGTCCAGGGACTCCCTTCTCCCCCCGACACCTGACCATGGACCTCCACCCTGGCCTGGATGCCTGCACGGTGGCCCCAGTATTGTCACTGTCACTGAGTCAGGGGAGATTCATTTTTTCAGCTGGGTCAGCCCGGGAGGTGGAGGGACCAGCTCTGTCCCCAACTGTGCCCCAAGGGAGAACAAGCTCCGTTATCCTGAGAAGGGCTGGGGGCTCTCCTGGGGGCTGAGGCAGCTGCAGAGTCTCTGAGGGTGGAGATGGTGCTGGAGCCGCCTGGGCTGGTCCTTCCTCGTGTGAGCTCCCCACCCCCGCCTGACACTTCACATGCCTCTTTCTCCATGGCAGGTGTCATCACCGGACAGACCACAGGTATCTCTATCACTTGTTTGTTGAGCTGATCCTCCTGAGAGTCAGGTCCAAGAAGAAAGGGACTCTTCTGTCCACTTTCACTGCTGTGCGCGCGCGCTCAGCACCTGGAGCAGTAACTGGGCATTTC
>NW_011494861.1:7436146-7444147 GCF_000754665.1 Bison bison bison
CCTGGCTGTGCTGACAGGGAGGGGCTGGGCTGGCCCCTGATCAGGCCAAGCTCTCTACAGGCTGCCTTCTCCTGGCCAGGACTTACATTACCATGGTTCAGATCCACGGGGAGGGGGCTGCAAGGCCCAGAACCTCTGGATTCCCACAGAGTTTAGACTAAGGTCTCTGATGGGTGCTTCTGCAGGCAGGCACACCCCAACACAAAAATCCCCACTTTTCCGGAGAATCACATTGCCAGCAACAGAGGGGCCCCAGGCTCGGAGTGTGTGGGGGTGGCCCAGGAAATGGCACCTTGGAAGCCCTTGGGGTGGGCAGCACCAACTCCCTCCTCCCCTCCACGTGCACGCTGCCCACAACCCATCAAGCAGCTGCTTCAGAGGCAGCTGTGTAGCCTGTGGCTCATGGCCTGTGTGGGGCAAAAGCAGACCACTCCTGGCTTCCCTGGGGGGTCTGTGTTCAGAGAGACCAGCTGGGTGGGGAGCAGTTGCAGGGGCACCTTCCGAAAAACAGGATTAAACTCAGACACACACGTTCCCAGCCCAGCCCAGCCCAGCCAGGCTGAGATCAATAGCCATTAGCATTCAAGACATTACCCACAAAAAGCCATCCTGGTCTGGCTCCAGAAATCTAGCCACAGCCCCAGGGTTGCAGTAACTGTGTGGCTGAGTGGCCCGGTTATGGGCAGGGGCAGCCCTGTGTGTCACCTGCTTTGTGTGACCCAGGCAGGTACCTGGACCACTCTGAGACTCAGTCTCCACATCTGTGAAATGGGATGGGCAGAGGCCTATTGTGCAGGCTGCTGTGGGTGAAACGGAACCATCCTGGACAGCTGGACAGGGGCTGGCCTTGTGGTGGAAGAGTGCTGTGTGTGGGAGGTGGCTGCCAACCATGAGACGTGGAACATGGTTCCAGGCATGATAAGTGGCGTGGGCACAAAAATACACAAGTCAGGGTGGAGGGGAGACGGCCCAGCAGGCAGGAGCCTGACCACGGGCCTGAGTGATTCTAGGGGCCATGCAGGACAAAATGTAAACTCTACCCATTGCCCCTGGTCTTGCAGAGTCACACATTCCTAATGAGACAAACGTAGTGGGTGCCATCAGGAATTGGAGGGAGCCTCTCTGTAGGGTTCTCGTGCATGCTAAATCGCTCTCAGTCATGTCTGACTCTTTGCAACCCCATGGACTCTGTCCATGAGCTTCTCCAGGCAAGAGTACTGGAGTGAGTTGCCATGCCCTCCTCCAGGGAATCTTTCTGACCCAGGGGTTGAACCCATGTCTCTCAGGTCTCCTGTATTAGCAGTGGGGTTCTTTACCACTAGCGCCACCTGGGAAGCATGTCCGGGAGATAGCAAAGGACAGGGAAACCTGGCGTGCTGCAGTTCATGGGGTTGTAAAGAGTCAGACATGACTTACAGACTGAACAACAACTATCTCTGTGGGGACTGGGATCTCCCCTGCCTGTCATCTCTCCTATCTTGTGTTATAGTGGCCTTGGGAGGGGCCCATGGGTGGAGCAGGGCCACCAGCCACACAGATGGTGCCCAGAGCCTACCACTGGGTGAAAGGGTCCTCACGGCACAGGGCAGGCTCGGGTCAGGGGACTCGTGGGAGGAGATGCGGGCTGTGGGTGGGCATGGTGGCCCCTGGCCTGGGGTGGAGGGCAAGGCCGCAGCGCTCACAAGGGGGTCTGTGCCCTGGGGGCAGAGCACGGCGAGGACGAAGCTGGGACACTTTCCTCACCCTAAGGTCCTTGAGGGAGGCAAGACACAGAGGGACTCTGGCGGTGACAGTGCTGCCCAGCGGGAGAGGACAGGGAAATAAGCTGGCTCCTCCGCAGGTGAGCAGGGCTGGGTGCTTGGATGAGGGGCCCCGGAAAGACTCCCCTTATTGGAGCTCCTTCTTTGGCCGCCTGACTGCTCAGTGACCCCAACCTCTGGCTCCTCCTCTTTGCCACCCTGCCTACTCACCTCAGGAAGAATTAGCTTTCCTTAACAACCATTGCTAATTACAGACTCTACAGGGTCCCCCCTGCACTGGGGCCTGCCTTTTGCAAATCTATTCCTGTGGACGGGGACCTGGGGAATTCACGTGAACGGACCGCGTGACATAGAAAAATGGAAAGAAGACATTAACCTCATTAAGCCGCGGGAATCGCAACTTTGCTGAACAGCCTTCCACCTGGGATTCCTGAACTGAGATCTGTTTACTGGGAGCCACCAAAGCCTGAGATGTGGGATCCAGAAGGAACCCAGAAGGTCTCTTTGAAACGGCAACATGTGTCTGGACACCAGAGAAACCAGCCAGAATTCCCAAAGCGGGCGTGCGTGGAGGCAGAGGCATCATTCCGGGACACGGCTAGAAAATGCAGGGCATCGCATCAGGGGAAAAACAAAACCAGTTTTGCCTGAGAACCATCAGTAAGCCAAGGCCCAGAGAAGCAGCCCCCAGCTCTCTTAGGCCTATGCTTCCAAACAGACCTTTCAGACAGCACCCAGCCTCCTGCTGCTGTTTTTCTTGGGGAAACTCGAAAATGCTGGGTCTTAATGGGGAACCCGACAGGGTATCAGCTGGAGCCCAGGTCCCCCGGATGGGCAGAGCGGCAAGGCCGGGAGGCAAGCAAGCTCAAGCAGCAGAACACCCACCCTCCTTCTTCCTGTGGTTACCTAGCTTTCTTTTTGAGGTTTCCCACTTTGAAAATATATAGAGTGTCTCATTTCAGATCAGCCAAAAAGGCATCCCCAAATGCTGTCCATTCCCAGGGTGCTTGTCCCCCAGCAGCATCTCCCCCCCACCAAGGAGGCGGCTGCCACTTGCCTCCTGAGCTGAAGGGACCACTCACCTGCCTCGCTGGCGTCTGCTGGTTAAAAGGGACACAGTCTGATTTACTAGGGCTCACCAGGCGTCTATGGAGCTGGTGCGGCAGCTCTTTCATTAGGGAGTGTCGCTGCAGGACGTCAGAAGCAGTCGGTGAATGAGAGGTCCCACAAGGGTCGGGTTTGGAGGCAGTGAGTCCATTAGTCCTATTAGGGTGTCTGCATCTCAGTGAGAGAGGCTGAATTATTCACGAGCGCATCTCTTCCCCTAAAAGCCCGGGAAGTGCGGTTCCGTAGTGCAGCCTGGCAAGGCAGCCTCCTGCGTCCCGGCTGGGAGGGGGGACCGGCTGGGGTCCTGCAGTTCCCTTGGGCGCATGCCCCCCTGCCTGGAGAGACTGGACCCTGGGAGGAAGCGCAGGCTGGGCTTTCTGGTCTTTGAGGAAGGGATCCAGGCTGGTTGGCTTTCTTCCCACCATGTTCTTAACTTTCTGCAAGCTGGGAAGCCCAGGGGCCTATAGCATAAGACCACCACCCACAGAGAATGGGTGGGGGCCTGGAGAGACATGCCTTCAGCACATACAGATAGACGCCCTGCCTCCCTCTGCTGGGACGCACCCCAGATTGTATGTCCTATGCTGTCAGGACCTATATATGGACAGAAGGTTTCTGCAGTTCGCCGTGAAGACACCACACGGAGACCCTTCCTCACTGTCCTGAGCTGGGGTTTGGAAGACGCTTTGCGGCTGAGCCTGGGGGTGATCTATGCTGAGTCCCTGTTCTGGGCTCATGGCCACAGGGGCCCTTCATGTCATCCTGGGACCCCTGCCCCCCAAAGACTCAGTGTGACACTATGTTCCAGCTGAGAAATTGTGCCAGTGGCATGGGATTCTGGACAGAGGCCGAGCTGATTACCTCGTGACACATCTGCTAAGGGGGGTGGCTCCAAGGAGTGGGGGGATCATAGCCCCAGATCTGGAGTGCAAAGAAATGTGAGGCTGGGGGACAGCATGGAAGTGGAGGTGACTGGTAGTGGGGGATGACCTGGAAAGGCCTTCACGATGGACCTGGGATGGTTCCTTCTCTTTTTTCTTTAGATTTTTGTTTGTTTTGGTCGTACCATGCAGCTTACGGGATCTTAGTTCCCTGACCAGGGACTGAACCCATACTCCCTGTAGTGGAAGCGCAGAGTCCTAACCACTGGACTACCAGGGAAGCCCCTGGGATGGTTCTTAAAGGCTGAAGCCCACAGTCAGTTCCATGGCCTCTGTGTCACATGTCATCCCCAGGCTGGAAGTGGCCATTGTGGCCTCGCTACTGGGTGGTGCTCATTAGCCTGACCTGCTTGGAATGAGGCCCGTCTCCTTCCCCTGGGCACCATTTCCCTCTCATCACATTGTCCTTCTCCACATCTGCCCCTTGGACACCAAGCCCTGGGGACTTGGCTCCTCTTAACCTCCACCCCGTCCTCCCATGTCCCCAGTGGTTCAGCCCTCCTTCACCTCTCCTGGATCCCACATCTAGCCTTCCCATTCCCCTCATCTCATTCCCTGCTCCTAGGCTTCCTTCCTGCAGCAGAGCCCTGCCCCCTGCCCTGCTCTAACACCATCGATGTCTTCCCAGTGCGCACCAAAGGTAGGCTCCTCTGCTTGGCATTCTTGGCCCTCCATCCTCAGATCCCCATCGGCCTCCCTAGCCTGGCCTCTGGTCACTCTCTTTCCTGTCCTGTACCTGAAGGCCTAGATGATGTGACTGCCACTTCCTATTCTCCGGGCACCTCTCTGAGCTGTGCTCAGACTGTCCCCTCTACTGGAATGCTCTTCCTGGTGTATGTGTTGAATTCTGTCCAGCCTGAATAAGGTCCAGCTCACAGGCTCTATGATGCCTTCCCCGACTCTCAGCCAGCTGACCACTCCCTCATTGAACCTCCAACAGCTCTCTGGACTCTCCCAAGACCCGTTTGCCTCCTAGATGCTATTAGAGTGATTTAGGTTTGGGGTAGATTGTGGTCAGCATCAGTCCTTCTAATGAATATTCAGGGATGATTTTCTTTAGGATTGACTGGTTTGATCTCCTTGCAGTGCCACAATATCATAAAAAGGGCAGCAGAGGATGAGAGGGCTTCCCTGGTAGCTCAGCTGGCAAAGAATCCGCCTGCAGTGCAGGAGACCCCGGTTTGATTCCTGGATCAGGAAGATCCCCTGCAGAATGGATAGGCTACCCACTCCAGTATTCTTGGGCTCCCCTGGTGGCTCAGATGGTAAATAATCAACCTGTAATGCGGGAGACCGGGGTTCAATCCCTGAGTCCGGAAGATCCTCTGGAGGAGGGCATGGCAACCCACTCCAGTATTCTTGCCTGGAGAATCCCCATAGACAGAGGACCCTGGTGGGCTACAGCCCATGGGGTCCCAAAGAGTCGGATATGACTGAGTGACTAAGCACAGCACAGCACAGAGGATGAGATGGTTAGATAGCATCTCTCAGTCAATGGACATGAGTTTGAGCAAACTCTGGCAGATAGTGGAGGACAAAGAAGCCTGGTATGCTGCAGTCCTGGGGTCTCAAAGAGTTGAACACGACTTAGCGACGGAACAACAACAGGAACAACAGGATTGCATGACTGTGGCCCACTCTTTCCCCCTTCTCTGTGTCGTGTGACTGTGATTCTCCCCTGGGCTGGGGGAGTATACTTTCCCCTTGACATTGGGCTTGGTCATGAGCTTGCTTTGACCCAAGAATGAGCAGAAGTGACTGTGCCTGTTCTAACTGTTGGCCTTCAGACTCATTTTTCCTCTGGCACTTCTGCCAGAAGAAGAGACCTGGGATGGCCCCTGGTTAGGAATAATGGAGAAAGGGTGAAACCAGCCTTCAGCCTGAAGCTCAGAGACCAATCTGGCTGAGCCCAGCCTAGATGAACTGACTTGAGTCAACCCACAGACACATAAGCCCGAGTCTTGGGGTAGTTTGTTATGCAGCCTCCTGTGTATGAGCTGACAGGTACATGGTCTTCCCTCTTTTACCTGTCTGCGAGTTGCTGGAGGACGGGGCCTTGGACACTTTGCCCTTTTGCAGGAGGGGTGCCACCCTTCTGGCTGACTTAAATAACCATCCACCAGCCATGTCAGAGCTGGGTGATGAGGATATCCCACTGGGAGTGGCACCCAGTATGCTGAATGATCCCACCCCATTAAGGTCATCACCAGAGGCCCCGCAAGAGATGCCTGAGTGTCTGTGTGAAGTAACCACACTGGAGCCTCAAAGGGCAGGATGGCCAGAGCCTATGGCGTTGAATGTGGAGCCGAGAGGCTGAGCAGGGAGTGGGGTGGGGGGTGTCTTCAGATCCAGGGATTCAGTTCCCCCACAGAGCCCCTCCTTGGGGCAAGAAGGCCTCACAGGGATCAGATGCTCACCCAGAGGGGTCCCCAGAGGGTGGACAAAAGGGTGGATCCGGGGGGTTCTGGGGTTAGCAAGGGGATGGGGACCCTTTCATTTCCACTCGACTTACTGGGAACTTCCTATGGGCCCTTTCAGCTACTGGCCTGGCCTGCTCTCATCTCACCTTACTCCTTTCCTTCCGGGAGTGAGGCAGGCCTCAGCATCTGAGGATGCTGTTTAAGTGCATGTCTGGTTTCACTGGTTGAATCCTTCTGGACAGATGGCACACATTCATTCTGGCATATTACGTGATACATCCATGCACACACACACATACCCAATATATACACACACACACGCATACCCACATACCCACACACATAACACATATACACACATACAAACACATACATACAACACACATACACATACATGTGTATATGATGATAAACACTTGTATCCAGTAAGAGCATTTGCAAACCTAATAAGTTCAGCTCTAACTATTTCGAGCAAGACCTATTAAGCCAAACCTCCAGCAGAATCAGATTTGGACCTCTCTTCAGACCTCTCTGTAAGGGGGGAAGACCTCATGGGAGGCACCGAAGCAGTGGTAAAATGAGCTTGAGAACCCAGACCCACAGTCGTGTTCAGACACAGGACCAAGACTGCATGAAGGAAGAATCACACGGAAGTCTGGTGCCAACCCCTACACCCACTGCCTGAGCGAGGCCCCTGGCGCATTGGCAATAAGATGCCATGGCTCTGTCACTGCTGGGGTGCACCCACTGCCCGAGCAGACCCCTGGCGCATCAGCAATAAGAGGCCACAGCTCTGTCACCGCTGGGGTGCACATGCCAGGGAGCAGGCTCTGGACAGAGACCTCTCAGGCTTGGAGGCCACAATGCACCACAGACAGAGCCCTGCCCGCTGAGTGTCCAGTCCTAAAGCTGGCGGCGCTGCCCTGTGAGTTCCATAAGCCTGACATGTTCCCCATGGAGGAAAATGTCGAAGTAAATTCCCAGAGTTAGAGATTTTCAAGAGCGTGTGTGTTTGTGGTGCATGCCCTACCCTAGAGGTCAGGAAGAGGCTGCCCAGAGGGAGGAAGGGACCCGTCCCGGAGGATTCTGCTGATGGGATGTGCCTCAGGATGGACTGCAAGCCTGTCCGTCTGCTGACAGCCTCTCCCTCTGGGGACACAGGTGTGCTGATTTCCAACAGGGAAATAATCAGAAAGAAGTCAACGCATCCATCCCCACTCTGACCCAGGTCCCGTCGGAGCCACACTCCCCAGGGAGCTCCGTAGGCTGCAAATCAGCTCAGATCCAAGGACAAGGGGAGAATGAGGGACTGGGGGCATGTCTTTCACTTTGACCACCCAAGAGCACAAAGCTGGGATCACAGGAAAGGACTCAATCTACTGCCGGAGGAGCGAGTAGAGTAGCGAGTAGCGAGTAGAGAGAGCGATCTCTCTCTTAAGAGAGATCTGGCGAGTGCCCAGCTCAAATCAAAGCAAGTTCCAGATGAACCTACACGACGAGCCCGACTGCACGGTTTCATCATGATGCCGTCGCAACACCGAGAGAGGACCAGAGCCTGAATCTCACGGGGAGGATTTTTCACGTGCGGAGAAATCACCAGCGCCCCCGGCCCGGATGGCGGGGTCCTCCCACCCGCTCCCGTGCTTGCTGCCGGTTTTAGGGAAAACGGAGAAGCTCGTTACCTGTAAAACTGGAGCTGTCTTTTGGGGCTCCCATACCGAGTACTGCGGACAGCAATGGAGGAGAGAGAAGGAGACAGGGAGAGAAGAGACA
>NW_011494861.1:7444313-7455512 GCF_000754665.1 Bison bison bison
AGTGGCACAGGGAGGCAGAGGCCCGTTTATTTGGACACGGGGGTCTCTGCCTGGTCTGGTTCTCACGCCAGGCGGGGAGGTGAAGCCTAGAGGTTAGCCTCTGGGGGAGTCTTTTTTTGGGTTTTCACGAATCATAACAACGATTGAAAACATTCAAACCAGGAAATGCCCACACCCACCTGCTGGCAAGTATGCACGAGACTATGGGGTTCTTTTTAGGATCTCGACGAAGGAGGGATGCCACTGTTCCCCATGGTTTTTGTAGACACTCACTCTAGCTCAGGCCCTGACAGTGACCTGAAGATCCAGCGGTTTGAAGGACTGATGAGCCCCCAGGGTTCCACTCACACCCCAGTCTTCTGTGATAGCAATACCATCAAGGTCTGTGCTCTGACCACAGAGCCAGCTGTTCCACCCCACACCTTCCCCACAGCCTCCCTGTGGTTCAGCCTGGGCTATTTTCCAAATGGAAAGACCCAGAGCTGGATCTGGAAGTGGGCTTTCCAGGAGAAGTTCTCATGGGCCCATTAAGCACCTGGCCGCCCCCACTGTCCACAGGCTCCACACTGGTTATAAGGCTTTGAGCCTCATTCAGGGTGTCGGGGAAGCTGGTGGGACCACAGGAGCCATGACATGTAAAAGAGAAACAGAATCCAGGAAGGGCCTCTGTTACCTCCCATGGAATATTTCAGGAGAGTCAGAGACAAGGCAGGAGTCTAATCCTGGCTCTATCCCACCTGGTCAAACCTCTCATTTTTTTCTTTCCCATTTTGGTCTTAAAGGCTTCCCTGGTGGCTCAGATGGTAAAGAATCTGCTTACAATGCAGGAGACCTGGGTTTGATCCCTGGGTCTGGAGGAGGAATGGCCATCTACTCCAGTATTTTTACCTGGAAAATCCCATGGACAGAGCAGCCTGGTGGGCTATAGTCCATGGGGTACCATGGAGAAACGGCTGGCTTGCATGCAACTTACAGCCCTGTGCACTCACTTAGTCCCTTCCCTCTGGGTCACGGGGAGGTGGCTGGCTTGGGGACCCCTCCTCAGAGGCAGGACTGATCCTGGGAGGGGCTTGGGGGATGGTGCAGGGGCGTCACCTGTAGATCATGCCGGGGGAGCCCGTCTGCCGCAGGGAGAGCCGAGCTGGGGAGCCCGTGGTTGATTCCGGATACATGGAGCCGGCCTCACTTGTCCTGATGCGCTCCCTTCTTCACGGAGGTGAGGTTCTGAAGGGAGAGCAGAGAAAGAGGGGAGCTGGTTAAAAAAGACCAGTCAGGTACAGTCAAGATGCTCTATGATCCTGAAGCCTGGTTCCTTGGGCATCTGTATGTCCTTTGTCAGATAGACAGGGCTTCTCTGTTGGCTCAGCAGTAAAGAATCCACCTGCCAATGCAGGAGACACAAGTTCGATCCCTGGGCTGGGAAGATCCCCTGGAGAAGAGAATGGCTACCCACTTCAGTATTCGTGCCTGGAGGTTTCCATGCACCGAGGAGCCTGGCGGGCTACAGCCTTTGGGGTTGCAAAGAGTCAGACATGATTGAGCACACATGTACGCATCAGACAGACAAACCCACGGGGGCTCAGATGAGCCTGAGATCCGGTTCAGTGCCGGTGAAGATTCCACTCCATCCCTCCACGCTCCCACCCCACCCCTCCCTGACTGCTTTCCTGAAGTTCTAGGAGCACTTCTCCATTGCCCAAACTCTGTAGAGATGGGGGGACCAGAGCCAATCTGTGGACTTGGGGTCTGGGCTGTCTTCCTCAGGCCAGGAAGTAACACTGCGGTCACCCAGGATCATATTGGATAATTCACTTTCCCTGGGGCTTCCCAGGTGGCACTACTGGTAAAGAATTTGCCTGCCAATGCAGGAGATGCAAGAGATTGGAGTTCGATCCCTGGGTAGGGAAGATCCCCTAGAGGAGGAAATGGTTACCCACTCCAATATTCTTGCCTGGGAAATCCCATGGACAGAGGAGTCTGGCAGGTTACAGTCCATGGGGTCACAGAGTCAGACATGACTGAAGCGACTTAGCTTGCATGGCATGCATGCACTTTCCCTGACCCCAGTCCACTGAGGGGGGAGGGCCGCAGATCATTCTACTCTGCTCAGCCCTTCCAGTGGTTTCCCCTTCTATGCAGAGTGAAAGCCTCGGTCTCAACAGTGGCCTCCGCCTGAGCCATGACCTCTCTGACATCCCACCCCACCTCCTGCCTCTTTGCTCATTGCCACAGATATATGGGCTCCATAGGGTCCTGTGAACCCCACAGACACTTCAACCTCAGGGTGTCCACACCTGCTCTCCTTCTGCCTAAGCTCTCTGACCCCAGACCCACCTAAGGGACCCTGACCTTCACCTCCTGATACAGAGGTCACATTGTCATGGAGTCATCTCTGGATGTGTGTGCATGCATGCTCAGTTGCTCAGTATTGTCCCAACTCTTTGCAACCCCATGGACTGTATGTAGCCCACCAGGCTCCTCTGTCCATGGGATTTTCTAGGCAAGAATACTGGAATGGGTTGCCATTTCCTTCTCCAGGGGATCTTCCCAACCCAGGGATTGAACCTGCATTTGTGGAGTCTCCTGCATTGGCAAGTAGATTCTTTACCACTGAGCCACCTGGGAAGCCCCTTCTCTGGACACTATCTTAATCCTTCCGTGGCACCTGTCACTTTCTAGCGCATCTTATATTTCACTTGCTATCTCATTTATGACCCCAATATGTCAGCTCCATGGATGCAGGGAATTTTGTCTGCTGGGTTCACAGCTGTGCTTGGCACACGTCGGGTAGGGCGAGGGCTAGGGACTGGGGCCAGAGGAGCAGGCGACAGGGCAGTCTTCTCTGGGGTTGCAATGCCCACTCTGTCCAGTAGGGGTGCTCACGGCAGCTACAGGTGGCAGTGGTCACTTAGGGAGGCGCCCTACTTCTTACCCCTAGCCCGGACTCTGGAAGGTCAGGTCCCTCAGGGTCAGAAGCGAGCTTCTCGGCTCACAGCCGGGCCCTGGTCATGCTCTGATGCCCACTTATGAGGAAAAGAACCACAAGCCACGATCCGTGCTTGTCTCATTCCTCCTGGGGAGGTCAGCACCTTGGCCGCTCCAGAGGGGGAAAAGGATTGGTGAAGTTTCCCCAAGACCCCTGCTTAGCATAGTTCAGGGGCACAGCCAACGTGCCCAGAGCCCACCTCCTTGCTCTGCAGCTGCCACTATCCAATCAGGAGCCACTGCATCTGCCAGGCAGCCAATCCCCGAGGACTTGACGTCCTAGTGGGGATGCTGTGACTCCCAGGCTGTGCTGGGCTCCAGCACCTCTGAGACAGGCAGGCAGGCATGCCCCCCACTCCCTGGGATTATTCAGGAACCATGTGACCACACACCAGGCTCAAGAGGGACGGGAGGGGCAGCTGAGAGGGTGTGGCTTGGGGTCCAGGCTGTGAGTCTGAAGGCTGGGTTCCTCCCGTCTCCTGCACGTCGACCGGATCTACGTGTGACCTTGAACAAACTACCTGATTTACACCTGGAGACACAGCATGGAGTGCTCACAAAGGCCTGTTCATACTTTCTCATGGGAGCAAAGAGAAGACATGCTCTGAGCCCAAGAGGAGAGATGCTGAGTCAGTCCCAGCTCTTACCCTTTGCAGGCTGAGCTGAGTGACGACAGGGAACCTAGAGGGTCAGGAGACTCCAAGTGTGGACAGTCTTCTCTACAACTTATTATTTTGAAAACTTTCAAACATCAGACAAATTGTAAAAGCTCAGAACAGCAGCAAACACCTATTGCCCTTCATCCTACTTCCCCATGGTCCACATCTGCTCCGTTTGCCCGCACTGCCTCCCCGCCCCCTTCCTCCTCCCGCTTCCTTATGTCTTCTCCCCCCTCTTCACACACAGTTTTTTCCTGAACCATCTGATAGTTGTGATCTCATGCACGTCAACCCTCAGCACTGCAGCAAGCATCTTCTGAGAATAAGAATTCTGTCTTACATAACCCAATACCAGGATCATGACTAAGGCAATTAACTCAGTACCATCCCATATAGGTGGCTCAGTGGAAAAGAATCTGTCTGTCAATGCAGGAGACATGGGTTCAATCCTTGGGTTGGGAAGATCCCCTGGAGAAGGAAAGGACAACCCACTTCAGTATTCTTGCCTGGAAAAATCCCATGGACAGTGGAGCCTGGTGGGCTTCAATCCATGGGGTTGCAAAGAGTAGGACATGACTTAGCAGCAACAACAATTTGATATGTAGCCTATATTAAAATGTTCCTCATTCTTCAAAAAAGAAGAAAAATCTCATATAAACAACCATCTCATATAAACAACCTAATTTACCACATAATAAAAGAATTAGAAAAAGAACAAACAAAATCTGAAGTCAGCAGAAGGAAGTAATAAAGATCAAAGGAGAAATAAATAAAACGGAGATTAAAAATTTCCCAATGATTCCAAAATATATTCTGTAGCTTAAAAAATTCCAGAATCCACTCAAGGTTCATAGATGGCCTCAGTTATTTCTCTCCTGATCCCTCACCACCCCCACTCCCACCATCATCGCTGTTTTCATTTTTGCTTTTCATGGTATTGAGGTTTTTGCAAAGCTCAGGCCGTGAGTCCTGCAGTTGGCCCCATGGTTTGCATTTGTGACTGCAGCCTGATGATTAGATCTGGCTAAACTTTTGGCGAGGTGTGTCTTTCTGGAGAATCTAAACAGGACGCACACGTGTGTTTGCCCATGATGGGCAAGCCAGGTTCTGTCACTTGGTTAAGACAGCTTCTACCTGGCGCGGTGCACTCCTTCCTTCATAATTACCCGGTAACCACAAGGAGGCCTCTCTAAGGCTGCGTGAGGATCCACTTCCCCTGCAACCTCTCACTGTAAGTGTTTTCCCCTTCAGTTTTCCCAGAAAGGCCGCTATGCATCCGGTTAAGCGGCATAGATGACATGAGGGCTGGAGGCCGAATTTAAATGGGAAGAAAACACAAACACAGACTCCTGCAGGTCTCAGGCTGTCATCAAAGCTGCAACCCCAGGCAGGCCCTAATGGTCAGACTCTTTCAGGGACTTGACTGAGGGCCCCAGAGCGGCGGGATTGGCCCTGAGACTTGGGCTGACAGTCTTCTGGGCAAGTGGACCCATGACATGATTTTAAACATGGACACGCGCACTGACACCCACAGAGGGAAAGCCCCAGAATAAACTGGATGAACTGGGCAAAAAGTCCAGGGTCACAGCAGACCACGGTGAGGCACCCTCGACTAGGACACACGAACTCTCTCTTCAAGCCTCAGTTTTCTCATCTGCAAAATGGGTGGCTGGCCTATAAGACCCTCAATTTCTCTGGTGCAGCTCAGAATAAATGACTATATTATTCTGGGGGCTGATATCCCTGAGGGTGTCCAATTCAGAGCTGGAAGTGGCTCCTTCTCTCTCCCTCTTTCTCTGATCCTTCACCCCCAGCATTAAAGATGGAATCTGACTTCTCAGACTTGATAAGAGCTACTTGCACAAGAGGGAAGAATTCAGTGCATCCATGTGAGAGAAGAAAAAGAATTCACAGTAAAGCCAAGAAACCATAAAGTTCAGACCAAGCCAGTGAGTCGAGAGATGCTTTCTGATTGAGTCTGATTGGCGGACCACCTGCTCTGGTTTCTCAGATGTTCTGGTTGATGAGCTGGCATCTGATTTGCATAGAAGGAGGGAATGAGGGTCTAGGAGACTGAGTCATCAGTCTCCATGGCTCACTCCTCCCATAAACAGGTCTTTTGGTGAGTGACTCTGCCACTTCCCCCAAACATGCATGCGTGCTTGCGTGTGCTTGCACACACACACACACACACAGACACACACACACACACACACATGCTCAGGCCAGTGGAGAATGAGCAGAATGACGAGGTGTAATCTCTAGCCTCAGCCATAGGAGACTTGCATTGGAGTCTCTGCAATTGTCATGGACGAACCTGCCCGAGACAACTCCCACCACCTCTGGCCCAAAGAGGCCAGGCTCCCATGCAAGAGCCACCTGACCTTAACTGGGCATCGCCAGCTGCCCTGTGATGTGGAGCTGGCAGCACCAGGAACGCACTGGCCTGCCATGAGGACTGTTATCCAGATGGTGAATGGACCTTTAACTTTAGCACTGCTGGCAGCATATTCTGCTGTGCTTTCATATTCAGGGTCATTCTTGTTGCACTAAATTATAACGCCAGTGGGTGACCGGGAGCTACTTCTAGTCACTGGAAAAGGAGGTCAGGCTGTCTCTCTACCGTAGACTCTGGAGCCCAAAACTTGGGTGATGAGAACCTTCATGTAAGTGAGATTTCTTGATGTGAAGTTAGCCCTTTGAGCTTTGGAGAGGGTGCATGCATGCTAAGTCACTTCAGTCATGTCTGACTCTTTGTGATCCCATGGACAGTAGCCTGCCAGGCTCCTCTGTCCATGGGATTCTCCAGGCAAGAATACTTGAATGGGTTGGGATGCCCTCCTCCAGGGGATCTTCCTGACCCGGGGACTGAACCCACGTCTCTTGTGTCTCCTGCATTGACAGGTGTGTTCTTTACCACTAGCGCCACCTGGGAAGCCCTTCTGGAGAGGGTAACTGTTTCTAAATCGAAATCTTGCTGGAGGGATTTAGTGGTGGTTTAGTGGGTAAGACTGTGCTCCCAATGCAGGGGGTCTGGGTTCCGTCCCTGGTCAGGGAACTAGATTCCACACGCTGTAACTAAGATCTGGTGCAGTCAAATAAGTAAATAAATAAAAATCAGTATTAAGAAAGAAAGAATCCTGCAGGAGCCTATTCACGTTTCCACCTTCTTTTAGGGCTGGGTGGGTGACCCGGATCCACTCTGAGTAACCATTCCAGGTGTTGGGGAGGGAGTCGAGGCCCAGTTGGGGTTCAAATCTGCCCCTCGGTTTGAGCTGTAACTGCCCTTTATTGGTATCTGGCCTTGGGCAAGTCTCTCAACCTTCCCAAGCGTCAGTTTCTCCATCTGTGAGATGGGATGGTAAGAGGAGTCGGAGAGGAGCTGATGTGTTAGCAGGTGGGGTGAGCAGTCAGGGCCTCGGGGGCTGGGATCTGCCTGTGCCCAGCCTGGCTGAGGGAAAGTGCTGCCCACGCCCGGAAAGTCTGAGATCACAGCTCCTTCCTGAACATTTGCACTCTGAGCCAACGGCAGGTGATGTGGTTCTTCCACAGGTATGTCCATCCTAGCAGCAGCCTGCTCCCGGGCAGCGGTCCTGCCTTCCAGAAAAATCACTTTTCAGGGTCCTCAGACTCACTACAACTCTTTTCCTTTGCTGCCTCTTTCCCTTGCTCTCAGAAGTCTTCTCATCTTTTTCACTTTTCCAGAAAAAGTCTCATTGCTTATGGAAGAGACCATGGGCAGCTGTGACTCAGTGCCATGGTGGGGGGCCAGCTGGGGCTGCACCCTCATTCTGGACCACCCTGGAAGCTCAGAGGGTCCAGAAGGCTGGGCCCTAGTTCACTGAGGTCTTAAGTATGATAACACGGTATCAGTTATCTATTGCCACATGACAAGGATTAGTGGCTTACAACAACAAACGTTTCTCACATAGCTTTGGAATAAGGAGTCCGGGACTGACTTGACTGGGTGGTTATGGCTCAGGGTTTTTCCTGAGGCTGCGGGCAGGATGTCAGCTGGGGCCACAGTCTCATCTGAAGGCTCCTCCTCTTTTTTCTTGCCTCACCATGGGATCTTAATTCCCTGGTCTGGGACTGGACCCTGGCCCTTGGCAGTGAGAGGTCAGAGTCCTAACCACTGGACTGCTGGGGAATTCCCTTGAAGGCTCCTCTTCTTAGATGTCTCCTGGATGAGGCCGTGCACAGGATGAGTCCTGTACTCCCTGGATCTCTCAGGTAAAAGCAGTTGGCTTCCCCCAGGGCAAGGGATGGAGAGAGAGACGCTGCTGTGTCTTACCTGACTGAGACTCAAGAGATGTGTCTATGGGTCATAAAGTGAAAGAAAGTGAAAGTGAAGTTGCTCAGTCGTGTCCGACTCTTTGCAACCCCATGGACTGTAGCCCACCAGGCTCCTCCGTCCATGGGCTTCTCCAGGCAAGAATACTGGAGTGGGTTGCCATTTCCTTCTCCAGGGAATCTTCCCGGCCCAGGGATCGAACCCAGGTCTCCCGATTGCAGGCAGACGCTTTAACCTCTGAGCCACCAGGGAAGCCAACCCAAATATGACAGAGGGTGTGAGGACCAGAAGGTGGGGCCCCTTGAGGCCATCTTGGTGGTTCACCATGGAGACACCAGTAATGGACTCTTCCTTGCCCTTACTCAGTCCTCATTTTCCGTGCCTTTCCATACTGTTCATAGGGTTCCTGCAGCAAAATACTGGAGTGGTTTGCCATTCCCTCCTCCAGTGGTCCACGTTTTGTTGGAATTCCTCACTATGACCTGTCTGTCTTGGGTGGCACAACAAGACTCATAGCTTCATTGAGTTATGCAAGTCCCTTTGCCACAACAAGGCTGTGATCCCAAGGCTCAAGAAGGCTGAGTGCCAAAGAATTGATGCTTTCAAATTGTGGTGCTGGAGAAGACTCTTGAGAGACCCTTGGACAGCAAAGAGATCAAACCAGTCAATCCTAAAGGAAATAAACCCAAATATTCTTTGGAAAAACTGATGCTGAAGCTGAAGCTCCAGTACTCTGACCACCTGATATGAAGACCCGACTCACTGGAAAAGACCCTGATGCTGGGAAAGATTGAGGGCAGGAAGAGAAGAGAGTGACAGAGGATGAGATGGTTGGATGGCATCACTGACTCAATGGACATGAATCTGAGCAAACTCTGGGATATGGTGAAGGACAGAGGAGCCTAGTATGCTGCAGTCCATGGGGCTGCAGAATCCAACACGACTGAGTGACTGAACAACAGCAACATTTCCCCTGAGACCACAGGGATGTTGGCTCCAACAGGGTAGGGGGCGTCACTTCCTGTGCTCACTGATTGTCCCAGCAGCATCAGGTACACGGAAGATGCTCTGTGAGTACTGACTGGGGGACCAGGGAGAAGCTCATGGTGCCTGGGTGTGATGGGCATGTGACAGGTGTTGGGTGATCTCCCTGGAAGCTCAGGCCTCAGGGTTAGAACTCAAGTTCCTGCTTCTCAAACTGATGTCATTTTGCATGCTGCTTCTCGAACCCTGGAAATCCTTCTACCAAAGCCCCGAGGTATCGCTCTGACTGTGACACAGCACAAAACCACTGTCTTTTACAGGCCCAGAGCCTGCGGGAGCCACGAGGGCCACAGGGCGCCTCGAGAAGAGACAGGAAGAGGTGTAACTGCTTGAAACCACACAGATCCGGAAGGGCGCTTGTGCAACTCCCCTTCCTCTCTCTCGCAGAAGCTAGGAGCCCCAAGATGGGAGACAACTCCTCCCCTACGAGCAAGATGGGCAGCAAAGGGCGAGAGCTACCGAATGTGTGTGCACTTGAGGTGTCCACTGAGCTCAGGGAGTCATTGTGGGGACAAGCAGAGGGCCCTGCTTGCCAGAAGGGGCTGGAGGTTAACAACACCACTACCAAACAGCACCATCCAGATCTTGCTGAGTCAGATGGAGTTCATGGGAAGAACGGTGCAATCTTTATTAGGGGCTGGGGGTCACAGCCAGGACACCCTGCTGTTTGCCAATGAGAACCTCAGTCTCTCCTCTCAGCTCCAGAGGCCTGAGCCGGGGGGATGGGTGGCACGGTGATCCCTCCAACCTAACACTTCATAGCATGGACCACGTGTGGTCAGACAACAGTGGAGAAATCTGGACCCGTCATGGAGCCCAGGGGTAAGACTGCCTGATAGCATCTGTTCACATGTCTGATCAGTGCCCCATTAAGAATTCCTTATCAAGATCACAGACTAAAAGTTTCCATTTTTTCAGAGCAACCTTCAGATGCCTGTTCCCTGATTACAAATGGGTCAGTCAGCATAGAGCCGGGGCTGGACTGTTTCAGGGAGAGTTCCTGCTCATATATAATTAGTGCCATGATAAAAAAGATTACAGTCCCCAAACCCACCTCTCCCAAAGCAACGATGAAAGGCCTTTCGCCTAGTGCAGACCACCCAGGTCCACACCCACTGCTTATGCACCTGCTGGCTGGGTGCTTTCCACCTGAGGTGAAGCCTCACTGTGGCTCCTGGGTATGTCCCAGCTGGACATAGTGATGGCAGGTTGGGGGTCAGCAGCCAAAGGCCCTCAGTCTTGGGGACACCCTGGGAGGGGATGGAGGCTTGGCTCACGGGGTGGGGGGCTCATCTCTCGGCCATGGCTCCCCCAGCACCATCCAGATCCTGGTGACCACAGGTGGAAGGGTGTGGTCACTTGATCCTGGGAAGAGGGGCCTTGGTACTCTACAGACCATGTGAGCTGCAGCGGGTCAGGGCAAGATGCAGGAAACAAAACCCCACACATGCTCTGGAATCTCCATAACCTTGCCTGAGTGCCCAGGCCAAGGCATTCCCATGGTCATTCATTCAGCAACTATCAGAGCCTTCCTGTCCCAGCCCAGAAAGCTCAGGGTCTCCTTCCCACCTGCTGCCCTGGCCTCCCACAGTGACCACAGCCTGCATCGATATCCTGCTGGGGCCCAGAGTGGAGAGAAGAGCAAGGTGGGGGAGGGAGGTACTGAGAGGCTGAACTTTTCCGGGCCCGGAGGAGGCCCCTTAGGCTCCAGGGAGCTTGCCTTGTGCCTCCTCCACGTGGTGACCACGGGTGCTCTGCCAGGACAGACCTGAAGGGCGGGGAAGGAATCCAAGGGATCCTCCTGCCACCCACTCTTGCCCTGAACTCTGCCCTCCAGGAGAGGGGAGGGATGGGGCCCCTTTCATCATTTTTAAGGCAGGACCTCTGCTCCTTCTGACTGTGAAACTACTCTCTACTCAGAGATGGGAACCCAGGTCTGGGGTTGTGGTCAAGGGGGTTTCTGGAGACAGCAGACTGGCAGGCTCCTCTCCAGGAGCTGCTGGGGCCACTCGGCAGCTGCCCCCTCACCCCCCAGGCCCCACAGAGGAGGCCCCGCTGCGCCCTTGATCTCTGGCAGCTCCTTGACGGGGCGATGAAAGCAGAAGCCAGCCACCCGGGAGGTAGAGCTGTGTCAGACACCTCCCCTGGGTGCCACATGCCGCGCCCCACCAGCCCGCCCGCCGTCCAGCAGTCACTGGGTCAGAGGAGGCTTGCCAG
>NW_011494861.1:7455615-7458215 GCF_000754665.1 Bison bison bison
TCCCAGTCTCTCCGGGGTGGGTAGGGGGGGACCCCTGCAGCTGCTGTGACAGCTGGTCACGTGGGCTCCGCCTGAGTCTAGCAGGGAGTCCACAGGGGCAGCTCCCACCCCAGCTGTAGCCAGTCCTGTGGGGGTGCAGGGCCCAGGGCGCTGCTGGGCCGAGGAACCCTGGAAGTCAAGGGAGCACCCCAACCCTGCAGAGGGAGGTGGGGTGCTGTCTCCTCAAGCACAGAACCCATCCTGGGAAGCAGAGTCCCCAAAATGCCCCGAGTACCTGCTCTCGGGTCAAAGTGGCCGGAGACAAGAACATCTTGGTGTGTACGACGTGGAAGGTGAACACGGCGGGACCACGGGCCAACCAGGAAGCTGGTGGCGTGAGCGACAATGCGGAGGATGCTTGGCGAGACAGGGTGTGGCTTCTAGTCCCAGGCGTGTCCTGAGGAGGGCCCCAGACAACCCGGGGGGCCCCTCTCTGCCAGGGGGTGGGGACAGATATACAGCCAGGCAGCCACCAAGCTAGCTCTGGGGCTGTTAAAAAGAGTTCCTGCTTATTGGTGCCAGCTTTGTGCCAGGGCTGGGCTACACACCTTCTACCCTCGTCTCTTCATTTGATTGTCCCCATAGCCCTGGGTGGGGGGGTTACTGCTTCATGGATGATGACCCTGAGGGTCAGAGGTCAGGCCTATGGCCAGGATTCGAACCCAGGACTGGGCTGATTCCAGAGCTGCGCTCTGAGTCAGGGACTGCTAGGACGCCCTCCCGGGGGGACAGGGAATCTGGGCAGGAATCTGCCTCTCACTCACCTCCCAGTCCTGGTCCCAGCACTGTGCCAGGACACAGCAGGTGCCTGCAGGTGATGTGGGGGTGGGGCAGCCTGGGAGGACAGGTGAGGGGGATGCCCCTTCCTGGGGGGGCAGGGAGGGGAGAGCCAGAGGGAGGGTGTGGATGGAATGTTCCATCTGTGCTGCGCTGCATCTGCAGCCCCAGACATGGCCTATCACCTGCCCAAGCACAGATTCTCTCCCCCGCCCCCCAAGTGGGCCCCCCTGTGCCCCAGGGGTGGGCACGGGGCTCTGAGGCTGCTGAGGGAGTTGGCTGCTACAGTCCCGGCAGGATTAAGACACAGAAGGGGTGATGGAAAACAAAGGGGAAAGAGAAGGGAGAAGTAAACAGCCTGGGGGGGGGTATTGTGGGGAGAACAGGAGGGAGAGGAGTGGGGAGGGAGAGCAAAGAGAAAAAAAGAGAAGCCCTGGGGAGGGGTCAGGGAGGAGAGCCCCCTGGCTGAGTATCCCCATCACACACAGCCCTTGCTGCTTTAACTCTCAAAGGTGGGGGTGCCTTTACAGTCAGGACTCTAGGCCCTAGAATATTAAATGTTACTCAAGGCCACCATAGCCTGCCAGGCTCCTCTGTCCTTGGGATTCTCCAGGCAAGAATACTGGAGTGGGTAGCTACTCCCTTCTCCAGGGGATCTTCCCGACCCAGGGATCAAACCCAAGTCTCCCGCATTGCAGGTGGATTCTTTACCGTCTGAGCCACCAGGGAAACCACAGTGAGTCAGGCCTCAAACCACAGCTTCTTTTGTGGCCCCTAAGACTAAATAGTTTTTCTTCAAGCATCTGCCAATGCTTCTTCAAGAGATTCCTTTGGAAGTGGGAGGGCAGGCGACCGCTAAACACTGGGCTTAAAGTTCAGGATACTTCATTTAGTCTCCAGGGCTTCTCTGTGGACCCGTTTGAGCCATAGATTTGAGCTGGATCAATAAACATGACAGAGTTGCTGAGTGGCCCACTGGCCACCCACGGGCCTCACTTCCTGAGTCATCTTCCAGCTGGTGAGGCTGGGACACAGTCTATCAGCAGAATCCTGGTTGGGGGGTGGGGTTCAAGGAAATGTTGCTTTTTTTGTGGAAAGGGAATCTTCTGGAATTTTTCTTCCTCATGAGGAGGCTGCCTCCTGAATTCTGCCTCTGTTTTTTTTTTTCTTTTTGGCCGTGCCTTGTGGCATGTAGGATCTTAGTTCCCTGAGCAGGGATCTAGCCTGTGCCCCCTGCGTCAGGAGCACATGGAGTCTTATCCATGGACCACAGGGAAATCCTCTGCCTCCATTTTCAGCACAAGGGGTGATTCAGGGTGCTCGGCGTCTCAGGCTGGGGCAGGGGGCAGGAGGTGGCCTGCATGGGGTAACCTGCAGCAAGTCATCTTGTTCTGTGCCCCCAATCTGACCACAGACCAAAGTGGAGTGCCAGGCAGGTCTTGAGAGTGTCTCAAGTATGCTCTTGTTAAGGGCAGACCTCACAGGGGTTCCAGCTGTGTTCACAACTTAAGGAGCAAGCGCTGAATAGATCCGCTTCATGGTAAGTCACGTTTCTTTGGGTCAGGACCCTGGGAGGCAGGCACATCCCCCAAGTGTAGTGGGAGAACTGGGTTCACAGGTCCTGTTTGCTTCCAAGGTTGAGAAGGACAGAGTCAGTCCAGGGCTCTGGAGACACACACGTTCCTCTGCAAAGCCCCCATGTTGCTGAGCCACACATACCTCCACCTGTGGGGAACTCTAAGCAGATTAGTTCTCTGGGGACAACAGAAATGATGAAAAAGGTC
>NW_011494861.1:7458315-7466566 GCF_000754665.1 Bison bison bison
ATTTCATGGGACATGAACATTATATAAAATTCAAATCTCAGTGTCCATGAATAAACTTTCATTGGTGCAGAGCCTTGCACATTCAGCTGCCATAACAAATGCCACATGTGGTGGTGGGGGGCTGTCAATGGCAGACATTTTTTCCTCCAAGTTCTGGAGCCTGGAAGTCCCAGTTCCAGGTGTGGGCATATTCAGTGTTTGCTGAGGACTCTCCTCCGACCTTGAGGATGGCCGCCTTCTCCCTGTGTCCTCAGAGGCCGAGAACAAGCTTGCTGTGGTCTTTTCTTCTTATAAAGGCACTGAACATGGGACCCCACCCTGACCTCATCTAAACCCAGTATCAGTTGTTATGTCCAATTCTGTGACCCCATGGACTGTAGCCTGCCAGGCTCCTCTGTCCATGGAATACTGGAATGGGTAGCCATGCCCTTCTCCAGGGGATCTTCCCAACCCAGGGATTGAAGTCAGGTCTCTTGTGGTGCTGGTAGATTCTTTACTGATTGAGCCACCTCCCAAAGATCTCAACTCCAAAGAGTATCTCATTGGGAATTAGGGCTTTAACATCCCCAGGTGGGGCTAGTGGTAAAGAATCCACTGCCAATGCAGGAGACACAGGTACAATCACTGGGGTTGGAAAGAACTCCTGGAGGAGGAAATGGCAACCCACTCCAATATTCTTGCCTGGATGAACTGATGGACAGAGGAGCCTGGCAGCTGCGGATGAACTGATGGACAGAGGAGCCTGGCAGCTGCAGTCCATGGGGTCGGAAAAAGTCAGATATGACTGAGCGACTGAGCACTTTCCTTCATATGAATTTTGGGGGACACAGACATTCAGGCCAGAACACTAATTCACATATCAGCTATGACTGCTCTCACATCGTGTGGCAGAGCTGAGAAGCTGGGACAGAGGCTGCACAGACTGCAAGGCTAAAATGCTTATTTTCTGGTCCTCTGTAGAAAAGGTTTGAAGAGCCCTGTTTTAGGAGTTACTGAGGCGACACCTCCCTCCTTCAGCAAAGGGGCTTTGGGCAACCTTCACACACACCCTTTGGAGGCACAGACCCCCTGCCCCCAGCAGGACTCCACCCCCATCACTGTGAGCACACACCTGTTTCCTGGGTCCACGTCTCGGGCAGTACCTCTCTCCACGTGGTGCTTCAGTTGAGTGAGGTCACCGTAGAAAGCGCTCAGCCAGGCCCCCATGGGAGCTCTTGGTCCCTGTTCATCTCGTGCGGTTAGGTGAGTTTGGATGGTTTGGTGATTTTCAAGCCAACTCTGGGATTCTGTTGAGTTTTTAGCATATGAGATAGCAACCTCCTCTCTGGGGATTGGACGCTAATCCAGTTTAATAACTGATACCCAGAAGCAGAGTCATCTCAAAGGCGGTGTGATGTGCAGCGTCTTGCCCGGCTCTATTCAAAACCTCTCTTGGGGAGGGGGGCAAATGCAGGAGGTGTATTTGTCAATGCTGGTGGCTGGAGGGGCCCCAGGTCATGGTTTGGGGGATTCCTCACTGGTGCACACTAGCTCTCCATCCTGTAGTCCCCACCCAGGTCATGTCAGGAGCGAGGGGTCTCTTGGAGGCGTCACAGAAATGCAAACCTTCACGGTTGAAAAGCTCCTTGTGGTTTTTCTTCTCTTCCTGGGAGATACCTTCCTGGTGACGTGTTATGCAAACTTTCCAAGTGCTCCACACAGGCCATGAGAAAACGCCTACTCAGAATGATGATTGGGCACTACAGTCTGTCTAAAGGGTCCTTTCCTTCCCAAGTGGTGGACGTGTTGCAAGGCTCAAGGTTTGAAAGGACTCCGTGTGACTCATGGAGTGGGAGGTGGGCCCCAAGGACATCACAGGAAAGAGGACCCCCAAGAGGGCCTGCTCTGCCTTGCCCTGTGGGGGCCCACCTGTTCCTCCCCCTCAGATGTCTGGGGAATAAAGCAGGGAGGGTGGCTAGCAGGTGGGGCCCAGGGCTTTCCTGCGGCTGTTAACCTTTGGGGTCTGAGGTTAATCATGTGACTCAAATGTGTCTGCCCCAAAGATGTTCCTTGCATGAGAGAAAGCAAATTACTGCAGAATCTTTTTTGACTCAAACGACATCTCCAAAGCCCTAACCAACATCAGCAATCTGAAACACCACCAAACAAACCCCCATTGTTGGGAGATGTCTTTTGATGGATTGGATACCCCTCTGGATGTTGGAGCATCTGATGAAAGACATCTATGGTGGGGACCAAAGCCTGTGCAGCGAGGGGCCAGAGGGCGATATTTTGGGCTTTGTGAATCTCTGCCCTGTGAAAGCAGCCAGAGACAATTTGTGAATGAGAGGGTGTGGCTGTATGTCAATAAAACTTTATTTATAGGGATTTCCCTGGCAGGCCATTGGTTAAGACTCTGAGCTTCCACTGCAGGGGACATGGATTCCACCCCTGGTTGGGGAAATAAGATTCCGTTTGCCAAGAGGCATGGCCAAGAAAAGAAAAAACAAACAAAAAACTACTAAACCTTTACCTACAAAAACAGGGACTTTTCCTGGTGGTCCAGTAGTTAAGACCTCACCTTCCAATGGAGGGGATGTGGGTTTGATCCCTGGTTTGGGAGCTAAGATCCCACATGCCTCTCGGCCAACCCCCCCCCCCCAAAAAAAAAACATAAAACAGAAGCAATATTGTAACAAATTCAGTAGACCTTAAAAATGGCCCACATCAAAAAAATTAAAACAAAAAACAAAAAACAGGTGGTAGGCTGGATCTGGCCCTCGGGTCATAGTTCGCAGAACTTTTATCTCTAAGGACTGAGGCTGAAGCTGAAGCTCCAATACTGTGGCCACCTGATTCCAAGAGCTGACTCATTAGAAAAGACCCTGATGCTGGGAAAGATTGAGGGCAGGAGAAGGGGACAACAGACGATGAGATAGTTGGATGGCATCACCAACTCAATGGACATAAGTTTGAGTAATCTCCAGGAGTTGGTGATAGACAGGGAGGCCTGGTGTGCTGTAGTCCACGGGGTCACAAAGAATCGGACACAACTGAGCGACTGAACAACTATTAAAAGAGGTGACATCCACCAAAAAAAGATGGAGTGTGGATCCTTACAAGATCCAGGGCACTCGCAGCTCTGCTCTGTCCTTTTGTAGGGACATTCTGGTCAGGAAGGGGACCCCCTCACTTATAGATGACTTTCATGCTGCCTGCTGGCCAAGCCTGTGCCCCCACTGCCTAGTGGGGTGCTGTGGAGGAGGGGAGAAGGCACAGAGGCACTGTACCCCCTGAGTCCTCATTAACCTCTTTTACTTTGCTAGTAATTCTGATTTATCATTGGACTGCAGGCCTGATTAATCTGTTCCTAGTAATACACGTAAAGCCTCCCTCCTAACCCCTCGCCAGGGACAGCTGGCCACTGTTGCAGGCTGCTGCCTCTGATGTTGACTATTTTTGGTTCCTCTTCTTGCCTCATTTATTTTTGATTTGGGTTGCTCACACAGACTGTATGTTCTCTTTCCCACTCCTGCACTGAGATGAAATAAGTGTAGAATTTTAAAATCCTGCTCATGGTGCCTCAACATGGCACCTGGAAGGTGCCGTCGGAGGTGGGGCTGCCTGCCCTCGAGCTCTGGCCTGCAGCCTTGCGTCACTCTCCTCGACACAATGACCCGTCCACTCCTGGGGAAGGGCTGGGCCTTCAGCACCCTGCATTGACACTGGTCTTCGAATAGCTTGGGGTCCAGGACACATGAGTGCCCTCTGAGGGGTGTGGATGGAGAAGGTACCAGACGTGCACCTGAGCAGCATCCTTGACTTCATCCTTGGGCGAGGACCAGTCCAAGCTGCTGGGGACCGAGTGCCGAGGTTCAAGGAGCCAGGATAAAGGCTTCCATGTGCACTCATTCACTTAGCGTTCACCCCACACCCTGTGAGGCTCATACTGCTTATTACCCATCACTGGTGATGGCTGGGAAACTGAGGCTCAGGGTGGTTAAGTCAGTCTGGCCATGGCCCCCCAACAGCCCTGGGAGTCCCTCCTCTGAACCACAGCTCTGAGCTGCCCCCCAGAAGAGAGGAACAGTCAAACACCTCCTCCCCACAAGGGTGAGACAGCGTGCTTTCCAGGGTGAGAGTAGAAAGGGTGGGGGGACAAAAGGCAGAGTCAGGTGGGAGGTCTCATTAGGAGACCATCGATGATCCAGGTGGGAGCTGGGGAGGCCCAGGCTGGGGTGGCCGGGTGACTGGTGGAGTTGGGAGGTGGAGACCAAAAAGCCAGCTCTTAGGTGGATGTGGGGCCTTAGAGGAAGGTGGGGGTGCAGGGTGACTCTCAGGTTTCTGCAGAAGAACTGCCAGCTCCTGAGATGGGGGAAGTGGTGGGGTGCAGCAGGTTGGGGGTGTTCTGGAGACTGGTGGTGGCTGCATCCAGTCTGAGGAGTGCATGGAACACCCATGTGGGGCTGGGGTTCTCCTCCCCTCTCTTCTGTCACTGAGCCTTGGCAGGTGCCACCCCTCTGCCCAGGACACTCTTACTGTGTGTCCCCACTCAGATGTCACTTCTCCAGGGGCCCATCCATCATGTCAGCATGTGCATTTCCTGAGGAGCTTGTACCCTAACCTGTGGAGACACCACCTGGCTGTCCTCCAACCAGACGGTGAGCCCATAGGGCAGCCACTGGGTCAGTCTCGTTCCCTGGGGAATCCTTTGTCCTGGGACATGGTGGTGCTGAACATGTGCAGGCAGGTCACACCCACTCAGCATGATCATGTGCTCCTTCTTCCTGCAACCTCAGCACCTCCTCCAAGGGGTTTCACAGTGGGAGAGTGCAGCCCACACAGGCCCAGGTTGGGACTGCAGGCCATCACTGGACTTGACAGTCTCTATCAGGTGTGGAGTTCCTGACCAGGGTGACCCTTGGTTCATGACGCAGGTACAGAGGCAGGTATGCATGCACAGACATAGAGCACATGTATATGCATGTGAGAACATGTATATACACTTGCACACTATCTCTACCATCTCCGCCTTCATCATCTCCACCAGTTTCATGACCTTCACCGTCTTCACTTCCATCACGTCCACCAGCTCCATCTCCACTCCCTCCGCCACCTTCATGTCCATCACCCCCACCACTTTCATCTTCATCACTTCCACCTCTAGCACCTCTACAACTTCCACCTCTGTCACACCCTCCACCTTCACCCCAGGCTGCCTCCGCTTCCTCCAAGCACTGCTATTTTGGAATCCCCCCTGCTGAACAATGCTCTGAGCTTAAGTTCTCACCTCCATGCCCATGAGCCCACAGATGCATCTCCATCCCACCCCTCTGACCTGAGGCCCAGGTTCAGGACCTTGGCTGCCTGTTGGCTCCATCCACATGGCTTCCTCTGGAACATTCTCTCTCTTGCCCATCTTCACTGCCAGCCTCGGGTTGTCCACCTGTCACCAGTCCCATTCCCTGATGCTCCTGTACCTATGGTAGCCCCAACACCTGTTCCTGCCACTCCCCCTGGGGGAGCAACATCATCTGCTGGCAAAGTCACCAGCCTTGGGGTCCAATGCCATGGCTGCTTCTCCAGCCTGCCCCGGTCACCCCATACTATTACACTACAGCGGTTAACCAACAGTGGGGAGGAATTGACACTTTTAATTTCTAACACCTCTGTTATTCATATCTTCTAAATGACCTTCCTTGATGCCCCAAGAAGCAAAGAGCTGGGGCAGGTCTACTTGACTCCAAAGTCAACATTCTTAAGGCGACTTCCTGCCATTTTTTCCAGACTCTCAGATGATTCCTGGAGAAGAATGCTCTCTACAGCTTTCCGGTCTAAATCTTTGACATTCAAATACCAGCCCAGCCCCTGGGCACCCTCATCCCCAATAAAATCTCCCTCTCTTGCCTAAATCCAACTGGGGGATACAATGTACTACCCACCCCTCTTCCCCTCAGGCTTTCCAACCCCTTTTATTTACCTGAGCAGGGATGAGGAAGGACTTGTTAACTTGCCCTTGGAACATGAATAACCTTGGACCAGGCATTCCACCTGTGACCAGGGGAATGGGGATGATTGGAGGGGGAGGGGCAGGCAGCAATTCCCCAGTTCCCCGAAAACAATCGCTATGAGATCCCCAAGACACGGATTTTTCAAAGTCTGTGTGTTCTGGTCATACTTCAGATAGTTCTTGAATCTAAAATTTATCTACTTATTTTTCTAGTGATCTCTAAATTATGACAAGTAATGTTGGTTTTCCCTTGATTGCAGGAACAGCGAGTTTCATTTCAAAATAAGCCTATTTAAGAAGAAAGTTTAACCATCTAAAAGAGAAACGCAAACTCAGAAACAGATCTGGCTGTGTGCACATATGACTCATAGCAGCAGATGAAAGGCCGGTGGCTGGAGTGTGGAAATACTTGCCAAAGACAGAGACAGGCAGACAGACATAGAGAGACAGGGGGACCAGAGTACAGGAGAGACAGTGCTTCCTGAACCTGTGGCCTCAGAATCTCATCTCTGGAAGTCCCAGGAGGAGGTGCATAGACTGCACAGGGCAAAGTGAATTCTGGGTCAGCATGCAGTCCTTTCTTTTTTTTTTTTTAGAACTAATTTAAAATCCCCCTTTGTGAAAGTGTATCAGAGTTCCTCTCATTATAGGAAGTTTATCCAGACAGTCTAGGGAGAGACCAGAACCCCGGCAGGATGGAGCACTCCAGGCCAGCCCTGGGGAGGTGCTATAATGACGGCCTGGGTGCGGGATGTGCCTCTGAAGGTGTGTGTGTGTGTGTGTGTGTACACACACACAAGCACACATGTGCATACACACACAGACACACACACGGGCCCACTCTATCAGCCAGCAGCCCAAGGTCTGCTGTCCGTTCACATACCCCGTGAGATGCCAGGGAAGCCCTTTCCTCCCACCGCCTGTATGCTCCACCCTGGCCAGTCCAGGAAGGTGGCACCGAGCTCCACATGTGGAAGGACCTGCAACCTCATGGTCAATGTCCCAGATCAGCACCAAGCAGCCTCCTGCTGCTCTGAAAAGCAGATGCTCCACAGGGCCAGTGAAGACGAAGGACTCAGGTCTCCACCAGGTAGGCGGTGATAGCCACAAGGTCCTGAGAGCCATCTGGGTGACTCGGACATCCAGTCAGAGAACATTTCAAACATAGCCTCAGAGAGTGTGCCCCATACCTCTGGGGGGAGGCAGAAGGGCTGGGCCCATTCCCACCTCCCCTGGGACAAAGTGTACCCAGGAGTGTGTTTGCTCTCCTCTCTCTCCTGCCTCAGTGGATCCTCCCAGAGTGATGGAGGAGGGGCTGCTCCCTCTGGGAAGCCAGGCCACAATCATTTCAACAGGCATCTCCCCACCAGGTAGCCCAACATGAAGCAGCCCCTTGGAGGAGGCTTGGGGTTGGGGGGCCCCACACAGTGTGAGATCTGAGTGGGGGTGTGCTGGGGGGCAGAGCTGTGTCCCCAACATTCCCCCACCCCTGCTCTCTTTTCATGATGAGAGCATCTCTCCCCCATTCTGGTGCCAGGAGCTTGTCCTTCAGGGGGAGAGGGTCTTAAACATAAAGAACAGTGGGACCAGAGAGCTCTGTTCCCTGTGCTGGCCACCATCAGGGGGACAGGGGCTTCCTGCTGCAGAACAGGGACTCAGCTGACTGCCTGGAGGGCCTTTCCTTGTGAAACAAAAGCCCTGCCCTTCATCCCAAAGAGAAAAAGAACTGGAGGTCTAAATGGCCCACCTCCAGGGTTCCCTCCCCACCGGTGCTGGTGAGAAGATCTGGGTGAGGCTGGACTCCCCCTGCCCTGCCACTCACCAGCTCCCTGGGGGGCGGTTGTGCAATCCCAGAGGACTCCAGGCAGCACCCAAGGGCAGAACTGAGCCCAGGGCACTCTGCGGCCAGCACGGTGCGCATCTCCAGTCGGTTGGCTGAGGCTGCAGTGCTGCGAGTACCTGGCTGGGGCGTCAGAGACAGAAGCTTTGCATCCACCTCTGAGCGAGATAACCAATGAACCCAAGAACTGCGGTTGCGGGGAGGGGGCAGGCGGTCCAAGCACACGCATACCCTTCCCCCAAGTGGTCAGACCAACAGTGAACCTGGTTTTCCCCATTCTTCAAAGGGCATCCTGAATAGAAGGGACAGAGAAATGTCTCCTCACCTATAACAGTGGACTGGGGTCTTTCCAGCTGAGTCAAGGTGGGAGGAAAACACAGAGTTGGGGGTAGGGAGGAAGGACCACCCCCCCCCCCCCCCCC
>NW_011494861.1:7466765-7482094 GCF_000754665.1 Bison bison bison
GGTCTGGGGAGAGGGGTGGGTTTTTTAACTGCTTACCCCCCAGGATGGCAGCAGAAGGGAGAGGCTGGCATGCTGGTGTCCCCCTGACAGGCAGTCTCAAAGCTGGTCTCTCCAGTCTAAGTGGACGCATTGGCGCCCTCTTGTGCCACCAAGCAGTCCCTGGACACACAGTCCCCAGTCCCCTCCCCCAGGCATGCTGGAGTCTCTTTCTCTCTAGGGCTCTGGATGACCTGGGGCCGGGAGGCCTTGGGGAGTGGTGGGTGTTCTCACCTCACCCGCGGTGGTAACACTGAGGGGCTGGTGGTGGGCTGTGGGGATGGGGGCCGCCTACTTCTGGCCAGTGCTGCTCAGGGACCTCTGGCCACCGTGTCCAGCTAGCCCCTCCCCTGTACTTGGCACAGTCAGTGCCTGGCACAGCATGAGGCTGACTATCCATGGCTGATCCCCGGAACTTTGCATGATCACACACACGGCGGTGCCGGACCCCTGGAATTCAGGTGGATTTTAATGGTGACCCTTAGGAGATGCTGGGGGACGGACCTTGTTGTCTTTTGTAGACGGAATAGGGAGGCTGAGAAAAAGGCTGCTCACCAGTGTCTGATGGAACCGACTAAACACTGTAGCATAAACTTGCCCCTCCCTGGGGAAGCACAGACTCACAT
Source organism: Bison bison bison (assembly GCF_000754665.1). Classification (NCBI taxonomy): domain Eukaryota; kingdom Metazoa; phylum Chordata; class Mammalia; order Artiodactyla; family Bovidae; genus Bison; species Bison bison. The sequence continues at coordinate 7,467,428 of NW_011494861.1, forward strand.
CCTGAATATGGGGGGCTCTCTGAGTGCCTCCCATCTGCCCTTGATGGAACACGCTGTCCTGTCTCACCTGCTTATCCTGTCACCCACAGTTGAGCTCTGTGAGGCCTCCCCAGGCTGCTTGCCCACTGTTCTGAGGCCAGGAGGAGACTCTGCCCTCTAAGCACACTGGCAACTGTGGACAGGGTGACTCCATACTGGATCCCATTCCTCATCATGGGCCCCAGCTCTGGGTGCAACTGCTGGCTTTTCAGCAGGGTGATCCAACTCAACCCAGCTCAACCCCAGGTCCACCTGCCACCCTTCCACTTTTGCCCCATAGACAGTAACACCTGACATGCAGTCCCTCTCAACGACGAAGAATCAGAAGACCAGAAAGAAAACCACAGAGGGGGCTCTGGGGGCAGTGGTGGGAATCAGTGGCAGAAACCTGCTGTAGTGGCTCAAACCATGTCCCTGCCCATCAAAGAAGTGAAGTGAAGTGAAGTGAAGTGAAAGTTGCTCAGTCGTGTCCGACTATTTGCGACTCCATAGACTATACAGTCCATGGAATTCTCCAGGCCAGAATACTGGAGTGGGTAGCCTTTCCCTTCTCCAGGGGATCTTCCCAACCCAGGGGTTGAACCCAGGTCTCCTGCATTGCAGGTGGATTCTTTACCAGCTGAAGCCCAAGAATACTGGAGTGGGTAGACTATCCTTTCTCCAGCGGATCTTCCCGACCTGCCCATCAAAAGACATGTCAAAGTCCTGATCCCTGGTACAGTTGAATATGCCCTTCTGCAGCAAAAAGGTTATTGCACATATAATTAAGGCATGTTATCTTGGATTGGGGCTTCCTAAGTGGCTCAGTGGTAAAGAATCTGCCAGGAGACATGGATTTCAATCTCTGGGTTGGGAAGATCCCTGGAGGAGGAAATGGCAACCAACTCCAGTAGTCTTGCCTGGGAAATCCCATGGACAGAAGAGTCTGGTGGGCTACAGTCCACGGGGTCACAAAGAGTCGAACATGACTGAGCTCCTGAGCATGTGCAGGCACATCCTGGATTGACCTGTGTGTTAGTCACTCAGTTGTGTCTCACTCTTTGTGACCCCGTGGACTGTAGTCTGCCAGGCTCCCCTGCCCATGGGATTTCCTAGGCAAGACTACTGGATTAGGTTGCCCTGCCTTCTGCCAGGGGACCTTCCCGACCTAGGGATCGAACCCACGTCTCCTGCATCTCCTGCATTGCAGACAGATTCTTTACCACTAGCACCACTTGGGGCGGACCCTAAATCCAGTGACAGGTTTCCTTACAAGAGGAGAAGACACAGATGCAGAGAGGGAGGCATGGGACGGAGGCAGAGTTTGGGGTGATGCATCTACCAAAGCAAGGAGGGCCAGGGATGGCCAGTGACGCCAGATGTTGAGAAAGGCCTGGAGCAGACTCAGAGCCTCCACAGGGAACCAGTCCTGCAGGCACCTTGATTTTAGACTTCCAGCCTTCAAAGTGGCCAGCGAACAAACATGGCCATTTTGAACTCCTCCACTTGTGGTCATCTTCTCCAGGAGCCCTGGGAAGCAGACTCACCAGCCACCCTTGGAAACCCCCTAACCTTAGCAGGTTGTAGGTGGAAGCTGCTCTCTCTGGGGGTTGTGACCCTCTGCTGGGGCCCTGTGCCCCCAGCCCTGGTGCAGTTCCACACCTTGAGGGGAGTGGGTGTCTGCAGGCAAATTTCTGCAGCTCTCTTGCGTTAGTGAATAGGCTCCTGGGGCTCTCCCCACTCTCAGGGGACTGTAAGAATAAACAACAAATGATTTCAAAGAGGATTACACTGCTGGGACCACATGACAGAGGCATGAAAGATTAATATCTTGCCCATGCAGCACTACACTAGCAATTCGAAAGCCAGCTTTACTCCATCTCATCCATTAAAGGCTCTGTTGAATTAAAAGGGATGCAAAAGGAAGCCATCAGGCACTGCGCCTTTGCAATCTTGTAATGAACAGGAAAAAAAATGCATTTTTAAATGAAAATACTCATTGAGGGTGAAGCTGTGAGGAAGCTACTCCAGTGAGGCGTTGCTGCTTTGGGGGTGTGCGGCACAATTTTCTCAGAAAGTTATCAGGTAATAGAGGCCCAGAGCCTGGGATCCAGAAATCCTACTTATATAAACATAACCTAACCATTCAAGGTCCGTCTAGTCAAAGCTATGGTTTTTCCATAGTCATGTATGGATGTGAAAGTTGGACCATAAAGAAGGCTGAGCCTCAAAAAATTGATGCCTTTGAATAGTGGTGCTGGAGAAGACTTCTTGACAGTCTCTTGGACAGCAAGGACATCAAACCAGTCAATCCTAAAGAAACTCAACCCTGAATATTCATTGGAAGGACTGATGCTGAAGCTGAAGCTCCAATACTTTGATCACCTGATGAGAGGAGCCAACTCACTGGAAAAGACCCTGATGCTGGGAAAGATCAAAGGCAGGAGGAAAAGCGGGCAACAGAGGATGAGATGGTTGGATGGCATCACTGACCCAGTGGACATTAATTTGAGCAAACTCCAGGAGATAGTGAAGGACAGAGAAGCCTGGAGTGCTGCAGTTCATGGGGTTGCAAAGAGTCGGACATGACTGAGCAACTGAACAACAACCATTCAAGAGGAAATAAACTTAGATGCACACCAGTGCTCATGATGGCACTATTGGGAAGGGCGAAAAATTGCTAAACCCCTAAGATCATGTTTAAGTGAATTATGGAAAAATGATGGGATGTGAGTCAGTTTCTTGCAGTGATGACTCCCTGTTGGGAAGGTGCTCAGGCAGTGATGTGAGTCAGGGAAGTGGAGAGCCCCATGATTCTGCCGGCAGGAGGGGAAAGCATCCAGGACATGGGGAGGGGGTCCCACTTCCCAACTGCATCACTGCTGACTCAGTGACCCCCTTCTGGTGGGGTGTTTGTGTGTATGAGGCAGGGGAAGACAGACTCTAGGGGTAGCATGGGGAGTCCCATGTGGGGCTCTGCCAGCACCAAGCTGGGGGCTGGGCTGGGCCTTCTTGTGCTTTCCCCTTACCAGGCATCCTGGCCACTCTGGCCCAGGGGCAAGGCCACGAGTGAGGTGATCCGGGGCCCAGAGTCCTCTGGTGGCTGTGAGACCTGACATTGAGCACGAAACTCGTTCTCACCCATGAAGCACCAACTTCTGGAGTGGCTGGAGGATTAAGAGTAAATGCTCGTGGGTTTCAGCAAGAGCCTGACAGAGCAAATCCCGGACCAAGGGCAGCTGCTGATACAAATAAGGACAGGAAAGTCACCACCCTAGCTCTCTCTTCTGCATCATTATGGTCATCATCACTGCTGTCATCAGCAACATGATCAGCATCATCGACACCACCACCATCTTCACTACCATCACCACCGATCCCATCGAGACCATCCCCACCAGCACCACCTTCATGGTCATCATCACTGCTGTCATCAGCAACATGACCATCATCCTCATCAGCACTACCATCATGGTCATCATCATTGCTGCCATCAGCAACATGATCGTCATTCTCATCACCACCATCTCCATCATCATCCCCACCAGCACCATCATCACCACTACCGTCACCACCAGCATCAGCATCCTTTTCCAGCATCATATGAAGCACCTGCCTCCTTTCTGGAGCAGGGCAAAGGCTTTCGGTCATCTAGTCTCCCTCCTGGAGACCATCAGCTTCCCTGGAAACCTGCCCATGGGACATGGCCTTCTCTGTCTGCCACCTGGGACCACTCAGTCGGGATGGCCTGGGATGGTTTCTGCAGTTCGAAGGAATTATCTCCACATGATTAAGTGGCTCTGCTATAAACACATGAATGTGGCTGCTGGGCACTGAGCATGTGGTCTGTTTGTGGAGGCTGCCGGGTTGCAGGACACGGCTCATCTGTCCAGATGCCAGGCGGCTGGGAGCCTGTGGCCATCAGCCTGTGATGCCAGTCCCTGGACCACAGCTGCCTCAGCACACAGGCTCTGACACCTGGCTTTGTCTCACCCTCAGCTGCAGGGGTGTATCCCTGCCGACTGCCACCTCTGGCTGGGTGCCAGGTCCCAGAGGCCACGGCTGCTTTGCCTTCCCTGGGGCACTGCCTGTTGTTCAAGGTGCGGCAGGATTGTGCCCCAGGATATGATACTTTGCAGACAATCCATCAATGGAGCGGTCTGCCTGAGGGAGATGGAATAAGGGAGCCCACAGTGGGAACAGCCTGTGCCTGCTTCCAGGTAGCCCAGGCCTGGTCCCATGGCTTCAGCTCAAGGACTCAAAGATCACCAGGTGGCCAGTGCATTGCAAGTCAGCTCCTCCAAGCAGGGACTCCGGAGGTTCCTGGGGCAGATGAGTGGACAGACGGGGAGGCAGGAGGTCAGTGCCAGAACCGGCACTAGGACTTCATTCCTGGAATGAAGCCTCACAAGAAACAGAGGGGTGGAGGGTGCTCAGGACTGTGGCATCACCTCTCCGCAGCTCTGAGCCCTGGAGATGTCAACAAGTGAGGGAATGGGTTGTGAGGGTGGGCCTTGGACACTTGCAATGCAGTGGCTCGAAGGACCAAGGTCTCATGGAAGTTGAGGAAATCAGCCTGGGTCAGGCGAGATTTCCTTGGGTTTACAGGGAGGGTGACGGCCCTGGAGGTCCTACCCCACCAGCAATATTCACCCACGTGCGGCATGCTAAGTCACTCAGTTGTGTCTGACTCTGCGACCCCATGGATTGTAGCCCACCAGGCTCATCTGTCCATGGGATTCTCCAGGCAAGAACAGTGGGGTGCGTGGTTATTTTCTCCTTCAGGGGATCTTCCTGACCCAGGGATTGAACCTGAGTCTCTTATGTCTCCTCATTGGCAGGGGGGCTCTTCACCAGTAGTGCCACCTGAGAAGCCCATATTCACCCACATGAACAGAGCAGTGAGTGTCTATCTGGAGGACTAGGCACTGGCTGTCTGGTTAATGAAAGAAGGGAAGGGACTGAGTTGGGGGATGCAGGTGCACCCCAGAAGTGCTCTGATGAATGGAGGTGGTTCCGGGGATGCTCTGGCACTTGGTTTCTGCCCAGGGGTTTCACTTCTCTGATATTCCTGAGTGAGGTGGCAGCCACCAGCCTACCCTGTTCTGCCTTCTGGGAGGGTCCATCATTTCTGATCATTGCCAAGCACCTGCTTCTGCCATGCACCTGCCCCAGGGCTGAGCTGGGGGTACAGAGGTGACTGGACAGACATGACCTATCTTGAGGGGGCACATATTCTAGGAGGGACCAGACACTGGGAGCTCAGAGAGACTTATGGGATGCTGGCTGGGGGCTCAGGGAGTGGACACCAGCTGGCGGTCAGAGAGTTGCTTGGGGGCCCCATGCTGCCAACAAGTCTGATGCCTCCATGAACCCCAGTTTCTCTCTCCCTAAAACGAGTGGCTGGACCACATGGTGTCAAAGAGTAAGGAGCCCAAAGGGACTTTCTTGAGGACTGCTGGCTACTCGAGCTCAGCCCACCCACTCGATAATAAATTAAATAGACCCTATAACAGTTTATATGCCTGCTGGCTCAGGGCTGCTTTAGAGACCAGGGGCTCTGCATGAACCTTGGAGCAAGTGCCCTCTCATCCCCTCAAGGGACTGGGGAAGTGTCCCCTGACCTGTGCCCTCAACCCCTGACCCAGGGCCCTTTGCTTGCAGAGGCCTGGGTGACTGGGGATGCACCTGCCGCCCCCTCTCCTGCTGCTCACAAAGGCTTCTTCCCCGGGGCCCATACGCCTGTACCATGGGTCCCCGCCTGGCCCTCGGCATCCATACAACCCAGCAGGTGGCTGGAAGCCTCCAGCAGTTCCCCATTGTTACCATGGTTACCAGGCTACAGGAAGGTGGGGAGAAACCCTCTCCTCCACATCCCTCCCAGCAGTACCCCAGTGGGCTTTGCCAGAACCTTCCAGCCCTGGGTGAGGAAGGGAATGAGGGCCCAGCCTGATACACAGGCTTTCTGTGTGTGTTTTGTCGGGGGGCTGTGGCAATCATGTTAGCTGAGCAGCTCAGGGCTCCCAAGGGAACTATGGGCAGGGGACAGGGTGGGGGCCTCCAGGGACTGTCAGCTCCCTCTCCCCCATTCTGGATTCATGACCCAGCTCAGACCCACAGAGGGGCCTCATCTGTTCTTTTGTTCTTTCCAAGGTCACGGGATGCCTGAAAAGCCATTGCAAATCCCAACAAAATAGCACCCCCTTTCTGCAGGGACACAGGTGCTCTGACTCTTAGGTGCAGAGATGCCTCCTTGTTTACACCCTCCTGTGTCCTGGCCAGGGAACATTTTTCCTTTAAAGATGAGTAGTGTCTTAGACTTCCCTGGTGGTGCCGTGGTGAAGACTCCATCATGCAATGCAGGGGACATGGGTTCGATCCCTGGTCAGGGAACTAAGATCCCACCCACATGTTGTGGAGCAACTAAGCCCATGCACCGCAACTACTAAGCCTATGCGCTGCACAGCCCTAGCCACAACTAGAGACTCCAGGCAATGCGACAAAGGATGCCGTGAGGATTCTGCATATGCCACAACAAAGATCAAAGGTCCCACATGCTGCAACTAAGACCCAACACAGCTAAATAAATAAATAAATATTAGAAAGCACAGACACCACTTTGCTGACAAAGGTCCATATAGTCAAAGTTACAGTTTTTCCAGTAGTTATGTACAGATGTGAGAGCTGGACCACAAAGAAGGCTGAGTGCTGAAGAACTGATGCTTTCTAACTATGGTGCTGGAGAAGACTCTTGAGAGTCCCTTGGACAGCAAGGAGATCAAACCAGTCAATCCCAAAGAAAATCAACCCTGAATATTCATTGGAAGGACTGATGCTGAAGCTGCAACTCCAATACTTTGGCCACCTGATGCAGAGCGGGCTCATTGGGAAAAACCCTGATGCTGGGAAAGATTGAAGGGAGGAGAAGGGGACGACAGAGGATGAGATATTTGGATGGTATCACTGACTCAATGGACATGAGTTTGAGCAACCTCTGGGAGATAGTGAAAGACTGGGAAGCCTGGTGTGCCTGCAGTCCATGGGGTTGCAAAGAGTCAGACACGACTGAGCGACTGAACAACAACAAAAAATAAAGATGAGCAGTGCCTAGGACTTCCCTGGTCCAGTGGTCAAGACTCTGTGCTTCCAGTGCAGGGGGTGTGGGCTCAATCCCTGGTCGGGGAACTAAGATCCCACATGCTGCTTGGTGTGACTCCTACCAAAACAGATGAGCAGCCTCCAAGATCTTTCCTCAACTAACCCCGCATCCCTCTCATGAGGACTCTCCCCAGCCCCCACACCACTGCTGCAACCACCAGCCATCTCTGCGCCTTCGTATGTGGCTCTCCCTGCCCAGAAAGCCACCCTGTCCTTTCTCTGTCTTCAGGGAGAAGCACAGCAGCTCCATCCTCGCCTCCTCGCTTCCTGACCCTGTGGCTGCACCTTGTCCTGTTGTGTTGTGCCCACTGGGCCTGAGTGGCACCTTCATGGGTTGGAGCCCACACCTCCTCCCCCACTGACTGTGATTCCTGAGGGCAGTGGCCCTGTCTGTGCCCTTGTTTCTTGGGTCAGTGAAGGAAGGGGTGGAGCACAGGTGAGGATCAGGAGCAGGGTCGCTCCTATGAGCAACGAGAGTCCCTTGTGTAGTGGCGTCAGGCCCAGGGTGGCGGATGGGTCTCATCTGAACAGGCCCTTTGTTTAGGGCGTGGTCCACGTGTACCCCGCAGGAGCTGCTCCAAGGGCCACAGTGGTCTTTCCTAACCCAACCTTCAGCCTTTGGGCTGAGGAGGAAGCATGACAGCCTCCTGGGAGCCCTTGTGTCCCCGGCCAGGACACAGGAGGGTCAGAGCTCTGTGTCCCTGCGGAAGGGGGTGGCATTTTGTTGGGATTTGCAATGATCCCTTTTCTGGGCATTCCGTGACCTTGGCAATAGCAAGGGGGCAGACATGGCTCCAGGCCTCCTGGACTGGGTGACAAAAAACACCTTCTCCTCAGTGAGAGGCAAAGGCAACACTCCCCGGGGGGTGAGGGAGCTGCTGAGCAGAGGTGTGGGGGGGAGGGCAGGCCTCACGAGAAAGGGGAAGGGATGCCACAGGTTCAGTCCTGAGGGACAGGCCCGCTCTTGAGTGGAGTGCCTGCTTCCGTCACTCAGGACAGGTGAGAGAGTCAGCCTCCTGGCCAAGTGAGAGAGTCAGCCGTCTGGCCAAGTGTTGTTCCAGGGGGACTGGGGCACGGCTGACATCAGCAACTCCCCACCCACAACAGGAATCAAGCTGGATTTGGGATTCGAAGCTGACAAAAGTATAGCAGGTGGCCCAGCCAATGAGGGCTTCCCAAGTTCCAGAGCACTGAAGAAGCCCCAGGAAGCCCCGCTCATCAGAACTTCCAATGGTCAAGGCGTGTGTCCTTGGGCGCCGCTTTACAAAGTGGAAATGGGAAAGTCTGCAAACTTTGAGTGTTTCTCAAAGTGCTGCCTCGCAACCCCAGGCCAGTGGCCACTGAGCCCCACCAGGACTCGAGGGGGCTGTTTTCATTCTCCCACTGTGATCCCAATGTGTGTCTCAGGGCTCAGGATCTCCTGGTCCCTCTTGGGCCACCAGAGAGGCCCCCTTCTCTGCAGTCATGTCACATGCATCATTGAGACTGCAAGGATGAGCCTCAGCCCTGCAGTTCACAGGCATCCCCAGAAATGTCCCTACTAGGGCAGGACACAGAATCACCCACCATAGAACCATCTTTTATGAATAAACAGACTGAGGATGCGGCTGATGGACCCAGTCACCAGAAGAGTGACTTTTCTCCCCACTGACCTGCTTGCCTCTCTCACCGTCCTTCCATCAAGGTCAGATTTCTCAGGAGCCTGGGCTTCCCAGGTGGCATTAGTGGTAAAGAGCCTGCCTGCCAATGCAGGAGACGTAAGAGACGCGTGTTCCACCCATGGGTTGGGAAGACCCCCTGGAGGAGGGCATGGCACCCACTCCAATGTTCTTGCCTGGAGAATCCCAAGGAGAGAAGAACCTGGCGGGCTTCAGTCCATGGGGTTGCAAAGAGTTGGACATGACCGAAGTGACTTAGCATGCAGTTAGGCAGCAGAGTGCAAAGGTCAGGAGGGTGGGTATTGGCCCCCAACAGCCCGGTTTCAGATCCTGACTCCTCCCTGTTCACGCTCTGTGACCTGAGGACAATCACCTCAGTTTTTAGGGCCTATTTCTGCACCAGTAAAAGGGGGACAATGTCAGCTCTTTAAACTGGAGTCGACATAGAACAGGGCAAAGAGGGTGGCACATGCACCTGTTGTGGGGGTGGGGAGCACCATCACCTCCACTCCTGGTAGAGGCTGGCCCCAGCAGCATGGGGCCTGCCTGATGTAATGGACACCTCCTCCCGCCCCTGTCTCCATTTCCTCCTGGCCTCCAGGGTAACCCAGGGTCTCCTCCTGTCCTGATCTTCGTCTTTTCTCTCGAATCCTACACTCAGGACCACTCCCTTGGCTCCTTATTCTGCCCCCTTCACTCTTGTCCCCACCTGCAGGGTGACTTGGTCCATTGCCTGGGCTGTGACAGGTGGGTGCTAGTGATCACGTTTGGTTTGAACCCCATTCGAACCCAGGTCTCCCCTTTCAATGCCCACAGCCAAACCGAAGGCCAAGGCACATAACTTGGACCCAACGAAGCAGGGTCAGCAGGGTGCAGGCCGACGACACCTAGGGATGAAAGCCTGGGGTTCCAGGCTCCTCTCACCTTCCACATCCCACTGCCACCCAGCTCCAAAGAGGCCGTGCTCTGCTGCCCTCCTATCTTTTCATTCCTTTCATCAGCTCCAGACATATTTATGGGGTCCTGCTCTGTGCGAGATGCTGGGTCTACAGAAGCACCCAATACAGACAACAGTCTCCCCTTAAGAAGACACGCAGTCTCCCCCACCACCACACCCGGTTCTCACCACACGTCATAGACACATCTGCCTCCTCTATCCTGGCCTGGACATGTCACTGCCAGCTCCAAAGCCCCCATTCCTCTGATGGCTGGTCTCTCAGACCCCAGTTCCTGCCCCCCCACCAACAACTCCTACAGGCACCTTCCACCTGTTTCCCCTGGATCTCAGCCATTGTCCAAAGCACTCTGCCCCCACTGTCCTCCCTTCAGGCACTTGCCCAGGCAGGGTCCCCTCCCAGACAGTCCTTTCCCAGTTTTGCTGTCACAACCCTGCCTCCTTTCAAGGTGTGGGTCAAGGGTCAACCCCATCTGCCCCCATCTCTCCTCTCTCAGCAGAGGCATCTCTGATGGTTCCTGGTCTGTGGTTACTGCCTCCCCTTCCTGGCTCCTGGCCCCTAGAGGTGGAGGTGAGGTGGGTCTTGCTCACTCTTGGCCCTTCAAATGTCTGCTGCAAAGGCCTTTCCCCATTGGAGGTATTACAGGTTTTAAACAATGTTTAATTCTAATTTACTTTTTAATCTGTGGATTCATCAGAATTTCCTTGTTCGAGTTGCCTCCATCCAGAAGGGGCAGGAAGGGCACTGTTTCGAGGGAGCCCCTACCATCACGGGGAGCTCAGGAATGCAACGTTCCCAGGCAGAATTCTAGCTCCTTCTGCCCTGGGCTGCATGTGACAGCTTGTGGACATCAGGCTGGAGTTGGCTCTGAGAGATTGTAAAGCTGCTGAGGGGTGGAAGATGAAAACATGCTGTGGTGCAGAGGGTGGGTAAGCTGGGGGCGGGGCTCTGCAGCCCCCTGGTCCCCACAGGCCACTGCACAGGTGGGCAGGCGGGCAGACGGGTGTCCTCCAGGAGGCCTGGGGTAGGGAGGACAGGGTGGGGCGTGTCCCTCCACTCACAGGGAGGCTGTGATCTGCACAGATAGGTAAAGCCCTCCACCCTCCATGAGAGCCACCAGCTGGGCTCTCCCAGGTTCCTTTCCAGGAGCATACAGCCCCTCTGAGGAGCCCCACGTGGGCTCCTGAAATGACTCCGAGGGTGACCTGAGTCACTCAGACTGAGCCTTCCCGGGAGCCACCTGGGCTCCAGGTAGGGCGAAGGTTTGTGCTCAGCCTGTGACGACGCAGAGGCTGGGAAGCTGAGGAGGTTCTTGCCCTATGCTAGGCACTGTTCTTAGGCCTCTACTTGTGTCATTTCACCGAGCCCGAAAAAGGGCGATGCAAGCACAGGGTCAAGCAGATGGGAGAGTGAGAGCCGAACACTCAGACAGCTAGTTCTTCCCCAGGAGCCACAGGCCAGGACTGCTGTGCTTGCGGACCAGATCCCGTATCTATGGGACCCCAGAAGTTGCTCGCTCACTGGAGAAACTAGCCCGACAATGAACAGTTTGCTGGTTTGCTTTGAACCCGGTGTGGGGATCTGAGAAGGAGAAAGATGCACTTGGCTTTCATCCGTTGAGTTGGATGATGGATCTCAGCGACTCAGCAGTTGGGCTCAAGATCCATGATCAAGTTAGGTGTGGGAAAACCCCCTAATATGGCTCAAGATCTTGGTGGGGAAAGGCCCCCAAGTGGGTCTGCAGCACAGGAGACGTTCCCAGCCCATCTCTGCTTTCCCCCTTTTCCCAATGTGGCACCAAGACAGTCAGTTCTGCAAGCGCCTGTGTGCTGGAGTGAGGGGGAAGATGGGCTGCCTGCAAGGAGGAAGTTCAATGGAGGAGGGAGCCAGAGATGCGGGGGAACAGGTGTTGTGGCAAGGGACACATACAACCCCAGATGTCCCCGGTCTCCAGAGCTAACCACCTGGTCACTTGGTGGAGCAGGGGGACCTCCTGAGACTCTATTTTCCAGCTGATGAGTTAGAAAGTATGCAGGCACAGTGCACACTCTGAGTGGGGGTGGCCAGGCCTACAGCACACCCCTTGGTGTACAGAGAGAGGAAGGCTGGCTCCGTCTCAGCCCCGCAGGATGTGGCCAAAGGTATGAAGACCCAGTAGCTGCTCACCTCTGCCTGGGGAGGAGACTCACATTCCTGCCAAGGCCAGGCTGGATGGAAAGGCTTAAGTTCACCCCAGAAGTGATGGGATGACCAGTCTAGTGATGTCCCCAACTGGCCCCTTTTGTGCCCTCTGGGGGAGGCCCTGTCCCTTTTTCTCCTCTGCACTAGCTTTGCCAAGGACCACATCCCCTTAGAGTTGCCCCAAAGAAAGGGGGGACATGCAGAGGCTAGGAGGCTGAGTGTGCTAGGCTTTCTGGTCATGAGAAAGGCAGCCTCCACATACCTCAGGAGTGGGGTCGAACCTGACCCTCCTGCACGTTGGAGGAGACGCGTCTATGGGGGTAAGGCTTTCCGGCACTTGTGGATGGGCTGGAGCCTGGTGGGACAGGCAGGGGGCTGGTGCAGTGGGAAGAGAACCAGGTTCCTCATGATCAGGAGGCTGGGTCTGTCTGGCCACCTCTCTGTGCTTAGTTCCCATCCAGACCAATCATCCTCCCTCACAGGGAGTGGGTTTATGGTTATTTACATGGACCCGCAGCGAAGCAAGGTCAAAGCGCAGCGTCCCTTCTTTGCTTTTATCTCACCAGTGGCCCGGCCCCTTGCCATCTCTTTGATGACATCTTTGGGACGACAGGGCCCTGGCTCTGGGGCCCTGCCAGGCAGGGCAGGATGCTGTGGCTGAGGGTTCTCTGCAGTTGGTGGCATCTCTGACTCCCAACAGCCCCACTGACTCAGAAGCACCCATGGTGCTATTTCCCCATATGTGTCAGCATGACCTTACAAGTGCTTTCTGAAGGGCCACTGGTTGGCACATCCATGGGGTGTTGGTTTCCTCCAGTGGGCAGAAAGAAATTCCTGGCTCAGATTGGCAGGAGGCACAGGGTCTGACACCTCTGAGTGACCTTGGAGAAGTCTGTGCCTATGGGCTTCTGCTGATGACTCCCAAGTGGAAGATGCCCAACCCCCTTGCAGCTCTAGCAGGCTCACCTCTATGAGGTGGGACTTCTAGCTGCTGGGATGGGATGGAGGGGGCGTCCCTGGCCCTGAAGACAGTCAGAGACCGTTTTCCCCAAATGCTGCCAGAAGTGCCACTGTTCTGCCTGTAATTCAGGGACTTCAGGAAAGGGCTCTGGGATCTTTGGTGACGTGAAGGTCATGGAGAAGTGGAGGTCAAGGACTAGACACATGCTCCTTCCAGCCGGAGTCCTGGGAAACCACACACATTCCTCAGGGTTCCAGAAGCGGAGGAGGCTTTCCTCTGCCACGTGTGGAGCTGTCCAGTTGCTATGCCCCCAGCACTAACAAACAGGAAAGTCGAGAGGAGGCCCCCTCCCTTGCCGGAAAGTGCCAAACCAAAACTTGTACCAGTCACTTCCTCCTGAATCATCTGGGGTTTAGAAGATCATTGAAGAAGGAAAGCAAGCCAGCCCCAAGGTGTGAAGCTTCTCAATCTGCCCCACCTCAGAGCTTGCTCACCCCTGTGTCCCTCAGTGCCATGGCCCATGACCCTCAGTAGACAAGAAACGTGGTGTCTTTGTCACACCTGTGTGCAGTTGCTTTCATGCTCATTCATCCCCGTCCAGACCCTTTTGGGTTCTGAGCATGAGACCTGGTTTCACACTGCTTAAGACCCTTCCTCCCTGTGCGGTGGCTCAACCCCCACATGGTATGGCAGCTGGTGCAGCAGGAAGAGGCACAAGGAACTGGACCTCGGGTTTGCAGGGGAGCCTCCAGCAGGCTGCTTTCGAGGTAGGAACGCACTGCAGCTGGAACACCCTCAATGTCATTGAGGCCGGGAATGGGCTTGGAGAGTGTGCCCCACAGACAGGTCCTGGGTAGCCAATGCACTCTGGGCACCCCGTCATGACAGCTCAGGGGCAGGAGCCCAGGAACCACACGTGAGCCTGGACGCTGCAGGGAGATCCATACACTAAGCAACAATCAAGGAGGCAGACACGACTCTCCACAGTCCGCAAACCCTGCAACGTGGGGCCTGAATGTGGTTGTTTTGCAGAGCAGGGGCTTGCTCTTGGCATTGAAAGGCGGATGGCATTTTTGAGGGGGAGGAGAAGTTGCAGAGAAAGAAGAAATCCTGAAATGACAGACAGTGGGACAGCTGTGGCCTGAACTTGGTGTTCCTGCGCCTCGGATGTGGATGTATTAATTTCCATAAATGCTAATAGCCCATTTCCCCAAGAGCTATTACTTATGTCATCTCCCCCTGGATGCGTTTCAACACAGGGAAGACAAGTGAAAAAGGAAAGGACTGCCCCCACTGGTGGGTTTCCCGTTCCCCAACCCTGACCCCACCAGGTAGCTCAGGACTGTTCCTCTAATTCAGGGTCAAGACCCCCTGCCTTCAGCCCACAACCAGGTCCCTGTCATGCCAGGAGGCAAAGAAAGTTACCACCCCAAAAATGCTGAATCACAAAGTAAGCTGAGCAGGAAAGTGGGGGTGGGGTGGGGAGGGACATCATGGCCAGGGAGGAAGGCAGGGTGCTATGGGACTTCTCACCTGGAGACCCCCTGAGGCTGCTCTAGACAAAGTGTAGACCCCAAAAGAGCCCCTGGACAAATGCCAGGGGGAGCAGAGCCAGGGTAGGCTGCCTGGATGGCAGGGTGGAAAGGTGGGCAGGTACAGGACAGCCACTGCAGCAGGACGCGGTGCAGTAGCTGGGGCTCTGTGTCCTGCGTCCTGTGGGAGCAGCAGCAGGTAG
>NW_011494861.1:7482208-7493320 GCF_000754665.1 Bison bison bison
GGGAAGAGAAGCTGAAGATGGGGTAGGGGCAGAGGGGCCCGGGTGGGGTGAGGTGTGTAGGTAGCCAGATGAACTGGTGCAGGAGGGGAGTGCCAAGGTCCTGGGGAGCAGGGCAAGATGGAGAGAGGGCGCCCATGGGGAAACGTAGGGATTGGGAGCAGAGTGGGTGGGAAGATGGGGCTAGGGACCTGAAAGGAGAGGCAGGATGAGCCTTTGAGAGAGAGATGGGGAGGACTAGGACCAGGAGCGCTCCGATGGGGGGTGCGCTGAGGCTGGGAGAGGGAATGGAAAGAGGGATGGGGGAGGGGGAGGCGAAGCTGCGGGAAAAGGAGGGGTCAGGGAGGGATGAAGTTGGGGCAGGGGTCGGGATGGGAGCTAAAAGGTCGGGCAGGCTGGCAGACAGGGCAGCCAAAGGAGGGCGGAATGGGGGAAGGGATATGATGGAGAAGGAGGTGAGCCGGCTGGAGAGGAGGTGAGGATGGAGGCGGGTGCGGGGACGCGCTGGGGACAAGGAGATGGAGAGTCAGCGCGGGCCTCGCGGTGCCCGCCGCCGCTTTCCCGGCGCACTGCAGGGGACTGCGCGGACGGCTGGGGTCTCCCCCTGCACTCACCTGGGGGCTCCAGCTCCGGATCCTCTATCCCGCTCCGGATCTTCCTTCCCGCCCTGCCCCTGCGACTTTAGCGCCCCCGAATCCCGCTTGCTCCACCAGGTTCCGCCCGCAGCATCTTCACCTCGTGGGACGCCCGGGGCCACTCCCCTTCTAGATTCTCATTGGTTGTTCTTCACGCCAGTCACACTCTTATTGGCTGAGGGATCGCCGACCATGCAAATTAGGACGGGCCCGCCGCCGCGCCGATTGGCTGGCGCTGCTGGAGCGGAGACCCTGGACTTGGGCTCTGATTGGTCCCTGCGTCCTGCTGACGTGAATGACGGAGAGCGAGTTCTTCCCCTTCCAAGGCTCCTCTAGCTGGTGGCAGCGGATCCGGCGCCCCTTGGCCGGTCCTCGGCCCGCAGGGTCTGCGGCTCTGGTGGGCACCGGCCAGCGCCGGGCCTCTGGATCCGTCGTAGAGGCACTTCCTCAGAAGCCTGGGGCTCGACGCCCGGGGGCGGGGGCGGCTGCTGCAGGCGCGTCTCCTAGGTAACGCTGCCCGCCACGGGCGGAACCACGTTGGATGGCGCCGCGGGGGAGGTTGGACTCAGTCCAGAGGCTCAGCGGCCACCTAGCGGCCCGAGGCCTTGATCCCGAAGTGTATGTGGGGTGCTCCGTCCGACTCTTCTGGGGGCCCTGGGCCTGAGGGGCGCGGCAACTCGGCTAGCGCGGGGCTGTGCCCGCGTCGGTCGCATTTTCCTCCCCCTCTCCTTGACTTTTGGTGTGGTCCGGGCCGCCCGGTCCTGTAGGGTATCGGGGGCTTTTAGGGGCTCCATCTCTGCACTTTGCCCCTAGACTCCGCACCCACTGGCAGCGCTTCAGCTTCCGGCGACAGCGTGGGCTTTGCTGAGACCGCGGCATTGGCCCTCCCCTTTTCCCGTTCGGACCCCTGCTGGGGACCCCCTGCTTTGCCTGCCGACCCGACCCATCGCCGCTGCCCAGTGGAGATCTGGAGACTCCCTGACCCTCGCGGGATTCCCTGCTCCGATGGTCCTGCCTGCCTAAGGCCTACCCTGGAGCTGCTCCCGCCTTCCCCTCCGCTGTCCAGCCCGCCGACCTTCTGACCGCCTCCGAGCTCCCCACTTGGGCCCTTGTGCTCTTGAGAACCCCAGTGCTCTGTCTCCTGCTGCCTTCTTCAGACCCTGCACATTTCTTTCATGTCTGTCTCTATAGAAGACAGATGCCTTCGCAGCCCTGGTCCTGCCTTCACTGTCGCACTGTGTGATTTTGACTGAAGCGCAGGTGGGAAGTCTCACAAGCTTGTGTATTGGGAAAGGTGTACTTTAGATGATTGTGCCGTCGCCGCCAGTTCCAAGCCGGGTCTCCATCACAGCTCCCTGCACCCTCCTCTCCTCTGTGATTTTCATAGGTCACAACCACCTCTTTTGTGTGCTAACTTGTATCCTGTGTTTCTGCCTCCCTTCAGATACATTCCTTGAGGTCATCGTGGTTGTCTGCAGTGTTCTCCAGGGCCTGGCACAGGGTAGGTACTCAAAGAACACTCCTTGAAAGAGGAATTCCAGGCAGGGCTTAATTAGACTTCTGCTTACTCTAGGGGGGCGGGGGGGGGGGATTTCTTCTTAAGTGGTGCATTTGGTAAAGAATCTGCCTGCCAATGCAGGAGATGCGAGTTTGACCCCAGGGTCTGGTAGATTTCCTGAAGTCGGAAATGGCAACCCACCCAGCATTCTTGCCTGGGAAATCTCATGGGCAGAGGAGCCTGGCAGGCTACAGTCCGTGGGGTCACAAAGAGTTGGACACGACTGAATACATACACACATGCACTTGGTGTCTACTCTCAAAAAAGCTCCCGAGCTTTCAAGGTTCAGGAAGGCCAGATCTCTTTTGCTTTTGGGAGGGGAGCTTCCTTGTGCCCGGGAAGTTCCTTGTGGCTCCTGTCCCTCCCTTTCCTTGGTGAATCACTGCTGACGAGACCTCAGCCCAGCTGATCACTTCAGTGCCTGGGTCCCTCCTCTTCTCCTCCCCCCACCAACCCCTTGCCAAAAAGGGAGACTGGGTTAGGCTTGTCTTCTCTGGGCTGCTCAGGCTTGTCCCCTAGTCTTTGTCCTACTGGTTATTTAGATTCTTGAAGACAGGGTATTTGACAGTCCGCTTCACTGTACTGGGACAGAACAGGTGCTTGGTGAATATTTGTTGATCAGGTAGGTCTGCAGAAGCAAAGACTTCCAGGGAGCTTCAGAGGCCCCCCTCCTTTTGTAGGTGGGAGGCAGATGCTGGGAGGGCAGAGACTTTGCAGAAGTCAGAGAGGAGAGCAAGGATCAACCCAGGCTCCTCGACCTCTTTGCTCTCACTTTACCCTTGAGGGCTTCTCCTGGCCTTGGTGGGCAGAGGGGCTGGCATAGGTTATAATGGCTTTGATGTTTGTACGACTAGCTATATGGTTTCAGGCTGGCTGTTTAACCTCAGGATCTCACTTTTCACATCTGTAGGAATGGGACAGTAGTGGTACTTATCTTCGAGTTATTGGAATAGCAAATATGAAAATGTGAGTGCCTGGCTCATGATAAGGACTCAGTAAAAGTTGGTGCCTTTTCTTCCCCCTTCCTCTGGAGAGGCCCTTGTATCCTTTTCTTGGGCTCAAAGCACGGGACCCTCCTAGTTTTCTCTTTATGGTTCATCTGGCCCCAAAGGCCCTTCTGCCTTCCTCCGCAGCTTTCTTCATTCCTCTCCAGCATAATTGAATGATTTACTTAATCATTAGAAAGGTTTACACTGAGGACCTAGTCCTGACCTCATGGAGCTCAGTCCCTGCAGGACGACAGTGACCATGTAGCCTGGAGAAGCTGGGTGACTCTTCTGTGATAGGGTCCCGTGTGAGGGGGTATGTATGGATGGAGCTGCTTTCCTGGGGAGGTGGCACCAGAGGAAGACTCATCCAGGGGTGCTTGTGGCTGTCAAGGGGGATAGAGGGCATGCTGAATGGGAGGAACTGAAGCAAGGGCAGGATGGAGTGTACAGGAGTGTGGGCCGGGTGAGAGCCATTTGGGGCACTGGGTGGGGGGTGCAGGCGGGAGGGGAAGAGCTCTGTGTGTAATGGAGCCCCTGGGACTGTCCAGGCTCCTACTCCCAGGAGCCTGTGTCTCAGGAGTCACCTCTCCCTCCATCACCCACTCCAGTAGTCACTCCATCTCCACCACCTGCCTTCACCTTCCTGGCTCAGAGCTTTGATCTTGGGAGACCTGCCTTTCATCCCAGCGTGTCTCCTGCAGTGCCATCCTGTCATCGCAACCGGTCCTGGCAAATGTGGTATTGGGTCCCCTTGTCACCCAGGGAAGTGGGGGGATGCACTAGGTTAGGGATCTGGGGCGAGGGAGCCACCTACAAAAGGGGCACTGTCCTGGAGCCAGGAAACACTGCCACTGGGGCCTCCTTCCAGAGGGTGTTTCCCTACATGTGCTTCTGAGGCAGAAAGGGCTTTGCTGTAGAGTTACCCCCCAGTCTGTGAAGGCCCTCACTTTGCAGGAATAAACCTCTCAATTTTATAACTAATGTCAATGATGAAACATTTCCTTGAAAAAGAGAAAAACTGGGGAGACAAGTTTATTGAAACTTCAGTTTCAGGGCTGAATTGATTGAGCTCTGATTGTAAGTGCGGTATCAAGGCCCCAGGAGAGTAGGTTTCCTTCTGCAAGCAGTGGGCCAGGGAGTAGGTCAGTACAGGACAGCTGATACGTGTTCTGACCAAAAGCACAGAAGCCTGCTGGGTGCAGAAGCACAGAGGAGCTGGCCCTGGGAGACAGCCTGTCCAGAGGGTGCCGTGGCTGGGGTCCCAGTGAAGACACACACAGTGTATGTCATCTCTGAGACCAGCCCCGAAGCCCTCGGGCCAGAACTGGGGAGGGTAGTTCCGCAAAACAAGTGGTATTGAGCAGACAAACATAACCCACAGAGGAAAAACCCCACATAAACCGGTATGTGTGCCTTACTGTTCATACAGTAACAGTCTGGATCTGGAGGCCCAAGGAGATGTATGCAGGGTCGGGGTGGTGTTCCAATGGGGGCCGGACCCCACACTGAAGCCCACCGGGTGTGGGAGAGCGTCTCAGGGGGGCCAGTCGCATTCATACCTCCAGGGCCCCCCTGCATTCCCAACACAGCCTGTGAATGTGGAGGGTGGGCCAGCTGCCTGAAGCCCTGTATTTCAAGTCCCTTTAGAGCAACCTTTCTCCAGCTTTTTAGTGTCATGCTGCTTTATGCTTTAAAAAATGATTGAGGACTCCAAATAACTTCCTAAAATGTGAGTGATGCCTACCAACATTTATTGTTGAGAAATGTCGACAGTGTTATTAATTCATTTAAAAACAGTAGACCTAGTACTCTTGCCTGGAAAATCCCATGGACGGAGGAGCCTGGTAGGCTGCAGTCCATGGGGTCGCTAAGAGTTGGACACGACTGAGCGACTTCACTTTCACTTTTCACTTTCATGCATTGGAGAAGGAAATGGCAACCCACTCCCGTGTTCTTCCCTGGAGAATCCCAGAGATGGCGGAGCCTGGTGGGCTGCCGTCTATGGGGTCGCACAGAGTCAGACACGACTGAAGCGACTTAGCAGCAGCAGCAGACCTGTTACATATTAATATAAAAATATATTTTTTTAATGAAAGCCAGCCACGTTTTCTGAAACAAAAACATTACCAAGAAGAGTGGGGTTGTTTTGTGTGTTTGTTTGTTTTTGAAATATTTATTTATTTGGCTGTGCTGGGTCTTAGTTGCAGCATGTGGGATCTAGTTCCCTGACCAGGGATCAAACCCCCAGCATTAGGCACACAGAGTCTTAGCCACTGGACTACCAGAGAAGGCCCTTTTTTGGGTTTTTGCTTTGTTTTTGTTTTGCATGATTGAATCCCAGTGGGCACTGCTTCTCTGTTGAGTCTGTTGTCATTTTGCTTGAAGGATTTGAAGGAGACGCAGATGGGTGGACGGGGAGCCCTTAGAGAACTGTGGATATTCTGCTTCTGTGCTGTACCCAAACCCACAAGCAATCGTTCCTTAAGGGTTTCTCACAAGCAGAGCAGAGTTTGACACCCTGTCTGAAAACTTTCACACTGTTACATTGAATCCTCTGGTTTGCATCGCACTTTGGGTGGATTGTTCCCCATGCAAGATTTTACATCATTGTGCTTATTCTCTCAGACAATAACTGCTTCTGAGTTAGGCAGATCTTCCAAATATTGACACGTCTACTCACACAATTTCAAAAGCTCACTTTTCGTTACCAGCACTACCCCTCTTGTCAGGAAAGTCTTCAAGAGTTATGAAGCTGTCAGGCTCACAGTGGAGGGCACAGATTTTCCCAATTCTGAATTTTGCCTGAAAGCTCAGTTTTTATGAGTTTACCTTGAAGTGACAGGCTCATTTTGTTCAGACTGTGTTTGAAGCTCCCAGTTCTGAATCACCATTGTTTGTCTCTGAGCTGTTCTTTTAGTAAGAATGGTGTTGCTGAGTGCAGGAAGGAGGCAGTTTAACTCACAGCCCAGCGATCATGCCCAGCTTACCCCGGGGTGACCCTGGCCCTTCATTTGGCAGCAGAAATGCTTTTTGTGCTTTACCTCCTTTCATCACAGAATGTTAAAAGCACGCATCCTCAAGGGTCAAATCAAGATGTAATGAAATCCATAGTTTGCACAGCCTCCCCAGGGACCTTATTAAGCAAAGCTGCTGGACTCTGTGCCGTGAGGGGTGAAGAGCACAGGGTGGCTGGTGGGCTTTGGTTGCCGTTGTCTTGGGAGGTGATGAGGCCCTAGTAGCTTCACCCACCATTGCATTGGCACTATCAGCACAAATGCCAACCCAGTGAAAGACTCAGGTGGCATCTGGAGGTTATGAAAATAGCTCTGAGCCTCTGGAGCCCTTGACCACCTCCGAGAACCTTGGGGCTTTGTGGACTGCATTTAGAGACCTATTGTCTTAGAAGACCAAACCCACTGCCCTTTCTCCTTGCTGGCCATTTTAGGAGAACTTGGCCTCTTATTAAGGCCAAGGGCTTAAGATTCTCTTTCAGCTGAAGACAGTCTCGAGATCCTCGTCTGCCGGAAGGCAGATAAAATCTTGAATGAGCCAGGTTGCCAAGACACCCTGAACACTCAGTCTGTCCCCACCTGGCTCCACCAGCAGGACTGTCTGTGGCTCGGCTGTCCTGGGGGCCAGACTCCAGGGTCCCCTTGAGCCAGGGCTCTCCTGGTGACATCTGGACCGCTGGCCTTGCTCCCACGCTGCCTGCCTTTTTGTATGTGTCTCAAGGTGGCCACTCCTATGGTGTCCCCCTTGGCAGCTCCGAGCTGATGGCCTCTCTGCTCCGAAGGCCCCAGAGGAGAGTGTTCTTGCAACAGAACCAGCAGAAGCTCTGAGCTCACATCTTATTGGCTCTGAGTGGGTCATGCCCCCCAGGCCCCTCTAAGAACCCCAGTTCCCAAGGCCTGGTGCCCTTGTGCAGGGCTCCACCTCTGCAGCTGGACAGAGCATGTGGCCGTCCCTAAACCAGTCACTGAGGCTGGGGTAGGCATGCTCTGATTGGCCAGGCAAGGTGGCATGGATGCCAGTCCTCGGCTGCAGTGGGGGTTGGGGAGGTCAGAGTGTGGGTCACAGGGTGGTATTCCCCTGGCATTAGTGGGAGGTTCTCTAAGCACTGGGCCCTCGTAACGCTCTTATTTATTTGAACACAAATGGTGCAGGTAATCCCAGAGGCCCCAGGGACCCAGGGACCAGCAGAATGCACGACTGGCACAGGATCTTTGACCAAAACCTGCTGGTCCCTCCGCACCCACAGAGAGCACGCCAGCCTCTGAAGGAATCGACGGCGTTTCAGTGTGTCCTGAAGTGGCTTGATGGCCCGCTAATTAAGCAGGTAAAGAAACCGACTCTTTAATGTCAAATGCTTGCTTTCACCGCTGTGAGCTGAGACAGTATCGATTTTCACGTGTTTATCTGAGTCTTTCACTGTGCCCATCACCCTGGGCGGTGGCAGCATTTGGAGGCAAAGTGGCCCATCAGCAAAGAGGGTATGTGATTCAGCGACTCAGTCAGCACTTTTGACCCTGACTCAAGGCTTCTTGCTGCCTACAGTGGAGCAATCCAAAAACCCGGATAATTCGATTTCCTAAATTATTTCCTGGCCAGGTTGTTTGCAAGGGCTGGCCTTGTGTGTGGCTCAGCACGGCCTGGGGGTTAGAACTGCAGGGGTGGAGCTCTGGGCATCCTGGGAGATGTGAGGTGGAGGTACCACCACCTTTGCACGCTCAGGCCCTCGTTTTGGGGCCCTGTGTCCATCTCTGCCCTCAGCTGCCAGGGAACCTGCCAGAAAAGCTGGTGTTTATGTGCCTCCACAGAACACCCATGTGATCGTACTATTCTGGGGAGGCCCAGGGTTCGGGGGGGACGCACAGGAAGGATCCAGGCCTGCCACTGTGAGCATGCGGCTTGTGGGGTTTGGCTTGGTGAGACCGTATCTTCTTCCTCTGCATCTGGCAGAGCAATTCTCCTTGCATTCAGAGTTGTCTGAGCACTAGGTCTGAGAATAACCTACTATTGTTAAATCGCTCACATCCTGCATCATCACTTCAAACCCTGTGATTGAGCACCTACTGTGTGCTTGCCTCTGTGTAGATACTGCGGTGATTACTGCTCTTACAGCTTTGTTTTATTTTTTGGCCACACTGCATGCCATATAGGATCCCAATTCCCCAGCCAGGGATCGAACCCATGCCCACTACATTGGAAGCGCAGAGGCTTAACCACTGGACTTCCAGAGACGTCCCCAACAACTTTACTTCTTAGCGCTTCACTTGTGTTGGTTCACTTCATCCTCAGGACAGCCCTACAAAGCAGGTAGCATCATAACCCCCGCTTTACAGAAGAGGAAGCAACACGAGTGACGTGGAGTCAGATGCCTAGAGTAACACAGCTCCAGCCGGCCAGCTGGGACTCCAAGCTGGGGAGACCAGCTCCAGCAGCTCTGCCTCCAGGGACTCACGGGCTAGTAGACAGCAGTTGTCTCTTGCCTAGGAATTTTACAAAGGAAATTTATTTTCCTATTTTACTTTATTAATGCATTTTAACTTGTTTTTGAAAAGCTAATTCCCATAGTTCAAAATTCAAGGGGGCACACAAGGTAAGTGTATTGTCCTATGGCTGTCTCATCCTGGATATAGCCGGTATTTACCTATTTTCTGTACAACCTTTCAGACATTCTAAGTAACCACAACAAATAAATATACTTGTATATTTTTCTCTTTTTTTGGCATGAATGGTAGCTTATTGCTATATTCTATATCTTAAAAAATATTCTTAACAGTATGAATTATACGTTGGTAAATGTGGATCATTTTTACTTCCTTCCCAAAGATAAAGTCAATACTTTCATGAAAGTCACATAATTGGGTTTCCATTCAGGGATTTCTGGGAGAGAAAGGATCAAAATGAGACCCTTTGAAAAACAAAATAAACAAAAACAACCTCCCCCCCATATATGTTCTAGACTGTTCATGTCATTTCATGAAGAATTTCTTATTCTTCCTTAAGACAGCATAGCTTTTCCTATATGAATAACCTGTCATCCATTCATTAGGTCCTTCCTTAAAATGACCACTTGTTCTGACTCCAGGTGTTTGCTTTTATAGACATTATGATAATGGATAATGTCATTGAAATAATTTTTAAAAATGTACAGTGTCTGTAGAATAGAGTCATACATTAAAAGCTAACATTTAAAACCCACTTATAAGTTGTTTATAAAAAAATCACAGTTTAAACATGAAGATATTAAATATATGTCTTCAAACCATATGTATGAAAGGAAAACAATGGAAAAAAAAGATACCCATGTAAACTCTAAGCATTAGAAAGCTTTGTGGCTGTACTAATTTCAGACAAAGTAGAGTTCAAGGTGAAGCATGTATCACCAGAGATAAAGGGACATCTCATGCTGACAGTGATGGTCAGGAAGATGCGATGGCCCTAAATGTGTGTGCTCCTGTGATGGGAGCCCCCAAAGTCACCCCCAGGTGTGGTGATTGACTAGGAGGACTTGACATGACTCAGCACATAGTCATCTTCAAAGGAAAGATTTGTTTTGGTGAAAAAATAGAGTAAGATCAGCCAAGGGAAAGGCATATGGGAGGCAGTGGGTATGAACGCCCAGGGTCCTCTGCCATGGGATTCCCACAAGACATACTCCAGCAACGAGCTGGGACAATACCTGGGACATCCTGCCAACCAAGGAAGCTTGTCAGAGACTCAGTGCCAATAGGTTGTAAAAAAACCTCAGGGCTTTTTGGGAACTGGTCATGTAGATACACTCTGCCTAGCATGTGGTAGGATTCCAGAGTTCCAGAAGGAAAGCAAGTGATCAGCATAAATCACTTTGTACAAGAAGTTTAGTACTGGTAAGCCATTCCAATCCATTAGGGTGGTGGTGAAGTCTGTGTCCCCAGACTGCAAACTCCAGCCAAGGGCCAGACCTGTAAGCCAGCATTTTAAAGACTAACTGGCCTGCTATTTTATCTCGTTTGTGCCCAGCACCCAGTAGCACAGCTTTCAAATCTGTGTAGCAAAGTTTGTAGAACCAAAGGGAACTGCATTTAGATTCACCTTTATAATTAGGGGCTTTTAACTCTCTCAATACACAGAAGAACTGTACAAAAAAGATCTTCACGACCCAGATAATCACGATGGTGTGATCACTGACCTAGAGCCAGACATCCTGGAATGTGAAGTCAAGTGGGCCTTAGAAAACATCACTACGAACAAAGCTAGTGGAGGTGATGGAATTCCAGTTGAGCTATTCCAAATCCTGAAAGATGATGCTGTGAAAGTGCTGCACTCAATATGCCATCAAATTTGGAAAACTCAGCAGTGGCCACAGGACTGGAAAAGGTCAGTTTTCATTCCAATCCCAAAGAAAGGCAATGCCAAAGAATGCTCAAACTACCGCACAATTGCACTCATCTCACACGCTAGTAAAGTAATGCTCAAAATTCTCGAAGCCAGGCTTCAGCAATATGTGAACCGTGAACTTCCTGATGTTCAAGCTGGTTTTAGAAAAGGCAGAGGAACCAGAGATCAAATTGCCAACATCCGCTGGATCATGGAAAAAGCAAGAGAGTTCCAGATGGAAAAGCATCTATTTCTGCCCTATTGAGTATGCCAAAGCCTTTGACTGTGTGGATCACAATAAACTGTGGAAAATTCTGAAAGAGATGGAAATACCAGACCACCTGATCTGCCTCTTGAGAAATCTGTATGCAGGTCAGGAAGCAACAGTTAGAACTGGACATGGAACAACAGACTGGTTCCCAATAGGAAAAGGAGTTGGTCAAGGCTGTATACTGTCACCCTGTTTATTTAACTTATATGCAGAGTACATCATGAGAAACGCTGGACTGGAAGAAACACAAGCTGGAATCAAGATTGCCGGGAGAAATATCAATAACCTCAGATATGCAGA
>NW_011494861.1:7493612-7501728 GCF_000754665.1 Bison bison bison
CATTCTGAAGGAGATCAGCCCTGGGATTTCTTTGGAAGGAATGATGCTAAAGCTGAAACTCCAGTACTTTGGCCACCTCATATGAAGAGTTGACTCATTGGAAAAGACTCTGATGCTGGGAGGGATTGGGGGCAAGAGGAGAAGGGGACGACAGAGGATGAGATGGCTGGATGGCATCACTGACTTGATGGACGTGAGTCTGAGTGAACTCCAGGTGTTGGTGATGGACCGGGAGGCCTGGCGTGCTGTGATTCCTGGGGTCGCAAAGAGTCGGACACGACTGAGCGACTGATCGGATCTGAACTCTCTCAATAAGTGATAGAACCAATAGACTCCCCCCACCCACCCTGCGAAAAAAAAAAAAAAAACAAACCCATCATCAGGGTATGAAAGATCTGAACACCACCAACCACCTTAACTGAATTGTCATCGTGAAAACACTATACCTAACAAATAAAATACACCTTCTCAAGTGCTTGTGGAACATTTACAGAGATAGATAATATGCTTGGTCATGAAAATAAATCCCAATAAATTTAAAAGGATTGAAATTATGAAGAATATGTTCACTGACCAATATGTTATTAAATTAAAAAATCAATTATAATAAGATAACCAGAAAATCCCCAAATAGTAGAAAATTAAACAACACTCTGCTCACTAGTAACCCATGGGTCAAAGAATTCAGAGAGAGATTAGAAAGTAATTGGAACTAACTGGTATAAGAATATATCAAGATTTGTGGGATGCAGTTAATGCAGTCCTTTGAGGGAAACTTACAACTTTATGTAAGTACATTAGAAAAGAAGAAAAATGCAGGCACACCTCATTTTATTGTGCTTTGTAGGTATTGTATTTCCCCACCCCCCCAAATTGGAGGTTTTTGACATCTCTGCATGGAGACAGTCCGTCAGTTCCGTTTTCCCGGCATTTGCTTATTTTATTTCTCTGTCACATTTGGGTAATCTTGCAATATTTCAGGCTTTTTCATTATTATTGTCTGTGTTATGGTGACCTGTCATCAGTGATCTTTGATGACTCACTGAAGGGTCAGATGATAGATGGTATTTTGCAATAAATTTTTTAAAAATTAAAGTAGGTACATTGTTTTCTTAGACAAAATGCTATTGTACACTTAATAGATTACAGTATAGTGTAAACATAATTTTATATGCACTGGGAAACAAAAAATCCATGTGACTCACTTTATTAAGATATTCACTTTATTGCAGTGGTCTGGGACTGAACCCTCTGTCTCTGAGGTCTGCCTGTGTAAAATCAACAATCTCTACTTTCTCCTTAAGAATCTAGACAAAAGGAATAAATTAAAACCAAAGAAAAGAGAAGAAGGAAATAGGAAATATATGGGCAGAAATCAATAAAGGACAAATAATAAGAAAATCAGTAAAGCTAGAAGTTGGTTCTTTGAAAATATTAATTATATTGATAAACCCATGGCAAGACTGATCATGAGAAGAGAGAAGAGACACAGATTATCAATATTAGGAGAGGAAGAAGGGGCATCACCACATATCCTACAGACATTAAAAAGATAATCAAGGGACATTATGAATAACTTATGTGCCAATAAAAATAACTTAGATGAAATGGATACGTTTCTTGAAAAGCACAATTTACCAAAAGTGACACCAGAAGAAACAGAAAATCTAAATAGCCCTATATATGTTTACTTTGTTCATTTTTTTCTTAATTTATTTTTAATTGAAGGATAATTACAATATTGTGTTGGTTTCTGCCATACATCAACATGGATCAGCCATAGTATACATATGTCCCCTCCCTTTTGTAGCCTCCCTCCCACCTCCCACCCCATCCCACCCCTCTGGGTTTGAGTTCCTTGAGTCATACAGCAAATTCCCACTTGAATAGCCCCCATATTTATTAAAGAAACTCAATTCATAATTAAAACATTTTCAAACTTAAATGACTTCACTGTTGAATTTAATAAAATATTAAAGGAAGAAATAATACCAATTGTAGACCAACACTCAGAAAATAGAGTGGGAGGGAATTGTTCTCAGGTGTTTATTTTGAGGCCATCATAACCTTGATACCCAAGCCGGACAAGGACATGGAAAGAAAAGTACAGATTGCCATCTCTTATGAATGTTAACACAAAATTCCTTAGTATATTAGGACATCAGATCCAGCAGTGTGTACAGAAGGTAGGAAATCATGGTGGGGTTTATCACAGGAATGCAAAGTTGGTTTTACACACAAAAATCAGCCAAGATTAAAAGATCAAGTAGGGAAAAAGTCAAAAGTTCAGTTTAGATGATCTTACAGATTTGTACAGTTTCAGTTATTTTGAGAATTGATAGCTTTAGATGGTAGCAAACTTCCCTGTAAAAGGTGTTGGCTAAAAATATTATGTACCAATTTTGAACTCAAGTCACTTATTAGTCATTTTGGTATGTTTTTCTTACTTTTTATTTACCTTTTTGGTTTAGTTTTCATTTTACCATGAATGTTGATTACTGGGTTGGCCCAAAAGTTCATTCAAGTTTTCCCATAAGATAATCACAGAAAAACCCAAACAAACTTTTGGGCCAACCTAATTCTTTCCTTTGGAATGGCTATTTCACTTGTATTTACTGTGTGTTTGGAGCTGTGCAGGGGACACAAGGGTGACCCCCCCGCCCCCAACTCTGTCTTCACAGAGCTCTCTGTTAAGCACGAGGAGACAGCTAGAAACCTACCCGAGGAGAGTTGAGCACAAGGTCTCAGAGAGGCGGAGGGGGTGGTCGGGCTGTGGAGGCCAGGAGAAGACCCAGCTCCCAGGTGATCTGGGAGTTCCCTGGTCCTGGCTGCTGGTCACCTCCCTGGGAGCATGGTGAGGGGGCCAGGGGGGCTGATGGTGGTGCTCTGGGTGGTGCCTGCAGCGAGGGGAGGCCCAGGCCCCTAGGAGGTGTGCACACTGAGCCCACCCCCACCCCCACCCGCCTTGCATGATTTGGTCCCCAGTCCTGAGGATATAGCAGGAGGAGAATATTCCAGGCTCTCATCCCTTCCCCACCAGAGCTGAGACCGACCACCAGCATGTAAACAGACAACTTAGAAACATGAGAGATCCTGATATAAAACCAGGTCAGATGATGAGGGTCTGGATGGCGGGGGTCAGGAAGGCCTCCCTGGTCAGGGCCTCATGGGAATGAGGGGGCGAGCGCAGTAAAGGGGCTCCAGAGGGGCAGGGAGCAGGGTGAGGAACAGTGCTGGTGGGGAGGGATGAGGGTCTGGGCTCAAGATCCCCCCAGACCTGTTGGCACACTCCCCCCTGCCAGCTGCTCCCATTTGCTGGGACTCACCTGCTGGACCCGGGAGGCTGGGTGGGCAGGTGGCCACCAGCTGGTCCCGCTTGTTTCTCTTCCCCTCATATTCCACACCCTGCCATCACCACGGCCCTCGGCAGTTCCTTCACTGACACCCCGAATGTGCCCTCTGCTCACCCCAACTCCTCACATCCTCCCGCCGCGTTCCGATCCCCATGTGGAGCTGGAGTGGTTTTCCTTCTCCTTTATTGAGGTATAACTGACAAAGCCGTAGGACACTTGGAGTGCCCGGCGTGATGATCTGACATCCACATAAACTGCGAAAAGACCCCACCCTGATTTAGTTAACACACGCTTCACCTCACGTTGGACTGATTTCCATGAAATCCCGAATCAGGTGGTGTCACTGCCTCTCAGGCTCTTTCCCTGACCCGTCATCCTGTTTGGAGTAGAAGTGGCCTGCGAGGGTGGCTCCTGCCCCTTCTCCAATTAAACACAATCCCATTGTTGTATTAAATTTTTTTTTTTTTAGTATTTAAAAAAAACTTCAGCCACTGTGTGCTGCATGTGGGATCTTAGTTCCCTGACCAGGGATCGATCCAGTTCCCTCAGCCTTGGAGGCTCAGAGTCTTAACCACTGGACCAGCAGGGAAGTCACTGGGTGTTCTGTTTTGAAGCGCACTTTGGCTTTTGTTTTTATTCAGGTGTGGTGGGGACAGCAGAGCAGGGGACGGTTGCCACTGAAAAGATAGTTTCTTCCTTTGGGCTCCCCAAGGGAGGGGACGCACATCCCCGAAGGGTTGTGCAGTTGGGTTGGTGGGGAGGCAGCGGGGTAAGAGGAGAGCCGGGGCAAAAGCCTATATCATGGTTTTTGTGGGAAGGGATGGGCAAGCCTGGGTAAGCAGCTGCACACACTTGAGACTGGCTAGTTTGAGTTAGTTCATTGGCCTCTGGGGTGGAGGGACTGGTTGCCTGGGTCTGGTTCTGGGATTGTTGGGGTGGGAAGATATTGTCTCCCGGAGTGTGAGCCAGACAAGGGCAAGTGGGGTGTGGACTGGAAAGCAGGTCGGTTACTATCACTGGGAAATAGCTGGCCCTGGGCAGGACAGTCTCTTCCCATCAGGGAGGCCCCAGATGCCAGAGCACTAGGAACACTAAGAACCCAGAAAGTGAGAGCAATCAGTTAATGTAAATACACATACATGGACATGAGTTTGAGCAACCTCCGGGGGATAGTAAAGGACAGGGGAGCCTGGCGTGCTGCAGTCCCTGGGGTCACAAAGAGTCGAACATGACTTAGCAACTGAAAAACAACAAAAATAACATACATGGCTTCCCAACAGGAGATGTGAGAAGATTCCTGGGTCGGGAATCTGAACCCACTCCAGTGTTCTTGCCTGGGAAACCCTGTGGACGGAGGAGCCTGGCGGGCTACGGTCCATAGGGTAGTAAAAGAGTCAGATATGATTTAGCGACTAACAACAACAAAAAAGATACATGTAGTCAGGATGATTTTCCTGAGCACCCGGCTCTCTTCACCCAGAGCTTCCTTCTGCCTGGTTTATTCTCCAAGGGTCCCCTCCTGGTTCCCGTTCACCCCACCCTGCCTCCTTAGTTCTCGGTTTAGATGTTATCTTTCAGAGCCCCTTCCCTGGCTGTCTTCTTCAAAGAGCCGACCCACCCATCTTCCCCTGCTCCCATTTTCATTGTCTTCACGTGAGCCCCAGGGACGCAGGTCTTGTGTGTTTTGTTCCCTGCTGCGTTTCCTAGAACAGTGTCTGGCACAGAGTGGACACACAAAATAGATGCTTAAATAACATTTATTAAATGACTGCATGAAAGGAAAGCAGGATTCCTGGTCCCAGGTAGACAGTAAGAGCTGCCCCCTTGCCAGGTGCGCCAGTGGTACCAGCACTGAAGACCCAGGAGAACCCTCTGTAGGTGGCACCACAGCACAGGGCAGGCCTAGCAGTCTCTGGTGCCTTGTCTGTATCTGTAGTTCTCAAAGATCGGCTTTTCTTTTATTTATACCCTGACCCCAACCCACCCAAATAATTCTGACAGGCTGAGGATTTAGAGTTTGTGGTTATATTGGGAATAATTTGGCTGTAAATGGTAAACAAATAACTCCCCCAACCAAAAAAAAAAAAACACAAGTAAAATAGCCTAAGGAGAGATAATTTGTTAACTCACTTAAAGACAAACCTATCATTAGTACAAGCTTCAGGTGTGGCTTGATCCAGGATCTCATGTGGCATCACCTGAACTTGTTCTTCCTTGGTTCCACATGGTGTCATAGGCGTCTGTCTCCACAGCTTTGGCTTCTTGTGTGGCTTGCTGGTTCTGGGTGGGATTCCAGCCTCCGACTGGCCAAGGGAGGGCCATGGAGAGAGGTAGTCCCTTGGAAGGAAGGGCCTGATACCTAAACCAGGGGATGGATGCTGAGTGGCCCAGTTTCCCCCAAATGGTCCATCAGCATCTGTGGGGAGGCTCTCAACCTTGAGGATCCTTCAAGGTCATCCCTCTGTCTCCTAGGGGGTGCTGGAGCTGCTATCGGAGGTGGGCTGCCACCTGCGCGTGTCTCTCTTCGATGTCACCTATCGGCACTTCTTCGGGAGGACGTGGAGGAGCTCGCCGAGGCCTGCAGAGCCGCTCACCAGGCAGCCGGCCAGGATCGTCTTCAATGAGGTAGGTGCAGTGGCTGGCAGGTGTGCAGGTTCCACCCAGACCTGGGGGTTCCACCAGTACACCCCAGACTCCAGGAATGCCCCGAGCAGCAGGCCGAGCTCCCACAAAGCTCATTCTGGCAGCCAGCATCTGCTTCCAGACAGAAACTTGTGTGGCAGCCACGTGCCCTGAGTGGATGGTGGCAGGGGGCGGGTGTTGCGGGGGGCGTCATACGTGTGGGTCTCGTCGCCTTCATGGAAACTTCCAGCTTTGGCAACAAAGTTAGGAAATTATTGATCTCATCAGATTTCCTCAGTTTTCCTCCTTGTTCACTTCCCCCTTCTTTTTCTTTCTTTTTAGTTTAGGATTTTTTTTTTTTTTTTTAAAGATGAGCAAATTGGGACTTAGAAGTGAGGTGCCTTGCCCAGGTAGAAGGTGGGAGGGCCTGGAGCCTCCACATCTGTCTGCAGACTGCGTGGTTGCCTTGGCATCAGTTGGTGACATGGTCTTGCCCACGCAGCAACCCTGTGTCTGGCTGCCCTGCAGATAGGGTGTCCCATCCTCTTTCAGCTGCACCAAACCCACAAGCGTCTCTTCCAGTGCCTGCCGTCTGCCCGCCACGGGGCCGGGTGCCAAGGCGATGGTGCTGGGTGGATGGGATGGCTGTGGTTCTCACCCTGGACAACTTACAGTCTGCTGGGTGACACACCCAGGCAGGCGGCAGCAAGTGTAGGTGTGGTGAGTTCTCGGAGGAGACCAACAGCCGCTGCCCTGGGGAAGAAGGGGAGACATAAGCAGGTGGTGAAGGAGGGCCTTTGGGAGTTGAGCCTATGGGATGGAGGGAACCGGCCCAGGATAAGTGGAGTGGCAGAAGCTGTGTCCCAGGGTGAGGGGTGGGAGGGCGGCCAAGGGTGGGCTTGGTGGGTAGCTAGCTGGGAGGGGCCTTCCGGAGACAACGGGGTTTTATCAAGAGCTGGAGGTGTCCTAGCGTCTTCTTCCCAGCTGCTCCTTCAAGCTGCACCTGAACGCAGTGGGTCCTGCAGGGAACGGTACTGGAGGGTCGGTGTTGCGTTGATTTTGTCCTTCTCTGCGCAGCGTCAGGGAAGCCCAGTAGGTGGCAGTACAGTGAGTGATGGAGGTGGTGGTGGTGGCCACGGCTGTCCTGGGGATGGTCTCCGTATGTAACCAAACCAAGCGAGCCGCCCTCTCTGTGGGGGATGGTCCTGCCCAGTCATGAAGCCGCCAGGCTTCTCTGCACTGGGCTGTCACCCACAGTCAGGATGCTGTGTGCAGCGTGGCTTGATGTTACTGGTCCTTACTGAACATGCAGGAGAGGGGGATGCTGCGCCCAAAGGTTCAGGGAAATTAGATATGGCCATGGGGATGTGCGTCCTGGGGACCAGGACCGTGACTGGTGTGTTCCGGCCGTCAGACGGCCCATGCTGAACTCCTCAGTCTGGTGTCTGAATCGAGAGAGAGGCTGTGTGTTGTAAACCGCATATGACCGTGGGTGGCTGTTTAGGGTGCTGTCCCAGCTCCTGCACTGAGTCACCTTTGCGCCTCTGTCTTGGGGCGAGCGGTTGGGGGTTGCCAAGGCCTGGCAGGAGTGCGGTGGCCCCAGTGTTGCTGGGAGCCTGGCTGAGGTGCCATCTTCCAGGGCTGGGCTGTTTGGATTCTCTTTCTTGAGTGGACAGTCACGCCCTGGAAAGCCTGGCATGGTGACAGATACTACGGTGACTGTGTCCTCTACTGGGGAGTCACCATGGGATGGTTGGCTCCCAGCTTCTTGGGGAGGTTTCAGACCCACCGTTTACTTCTGGAGGTCGGTATATATGTCTCTGTCTTGAAGAGCAGTTGGCAGGTCAGAGGCCGTGAGTGACAGACACCTTGACTGCAGTGATTGTTCTCAAGCCTTGTTTAAACCCTGGTGTTGGAGGGGCCCTGCAGGCTCTGTTGGAAATGCTGCTGTGTCGAGGGGATGGTGATCCCCTGAGTCAGCAGAGGAGCACTCTGCTGCCACTGGGGTCCTAAGATGAACCCTCCTCCTGTGACCTTCCCCATGGCTTTCCTTGTAGCCGCGGTCACTGCCAAGACAGGCCACACACAGAGGGCCTGCTGTCTCCCCGACCAGCTCAGTGGCTGAGAGCCCTGCAGAGTAG
>NW_011494861.1:7501828-7518409 GCF_000754665.1 Bison bison bison
CACCTTCTGGGCTCATCAAGGGCTCAGCATCCATGCCCGAGAGGGTTCTCAGATATCCCCCCATCCTGGGAGCTGTGGGTCGAGGCCCTTTCAGCTCAGTTCATGTCTGGTCCGAGCTGTGGAAGCTGAGTGCTCCTCAGTCATTTGGGCTCTGCTCAACGGAGCGTGGGGATCAGGGCCATGTGTTAGGGAGGACCATAGTCCTTAACGTTTTCAGAAGAATCTGCACCCTTCAGTTACTGATCTCAGCGAGGCTGGTGCTGGGGAACAGAGCAGTTTTGGTTGGGCCCCGGAATTGCTCAGCTGAGCTGTGTTCAGGTGCTATGCCCCAGGCGGGCAGCAGAGGCCAGTGCTGCCCCAGGAATGGTCCATCCTGATGGGCCGCTTGGCAGCATCCTCCCCACCGGCACTGTCCTCTCGTCCTTGACGTTCAGAGTTTAGCGAACTACAGAGAATCCCCTTTGCCGTGTGTGTGTGTGTGTGTGTGTGTGTGTGTGTGTGTGTGCATACATGGATGTACATGTGCACATGAAATGTGGAGCGTTCCCGGGGTAGCCTGGATACACGGAGCGTCTGGTTATGGGGTTGTGTCATCTGAGCAAAGCTCTGTGTACACACCTATGGGAATAGAGAGAAACACAATTTGCCCTTTTTAGAGTTGATTCTGAAATTTGGTGAAGATCTTTTTCTGATTTTACTAATCGCCTGGGCTTTTCTGGTTCTACCCTTTGGTTGTGGCTCAGGGGCGATGTGATGGAGGTTACCAGCGGCCAGTAGCAGGGGCCCATCTGGAAATCAAGGTGGTTGTCTGGCCTTTGTGTAGACTCATGAATCAACCATGTGGGCTCTGGGTTTTGATTGAGTTGTCCTTGTAATACACAGCCCCGAAAGAAGATGCTATTTCATTACTTTGCAAACAATGTCCTGTAGGAAAGACCATGGACCAAAGGAGTCCTGCCTTGAGCCAAGCCGGGTGTTTCATTCCGGGAATGATGAATTCCTTACGCCCCTCTCGTCCCAGCCTCCCTGCTCTGCCTGGCGGACCACAGGGCACCAGCTCCAGGCCTCTCAGCTCTGAGCTCAGAACTCTGTGTTCTCCTTCAAGGCTGCCCTCAGTGGAGAGGAATCACCCTTCACTTGCGCTGAGACGGTCGATCATTCTTTCAGCCTCTCAAAAGATATCTTTAAAAAATAATTTGAGAGGCCAAAGCACCATGCAGTTCCTGCACTTTCTTTCTAAGATGGACATAATTCTCCCTTAAATTCTTTCCTTAACTAACCACGCTCAGCCTGCAGTGACAGGCTCATTTTTCCTCCTTTATTTATTTTACTCGAGCCACTGGGTAGGAATCCTAGTGGTTCTTCACAGGTAGCCAGAACCCAGATCAGGGGATGATACCTCCACGGACCGTCTCAGCCCCAGGTGTGGCTGGAGTCTCAGGTGGCTCCCTGGCCTCCTGGGACACAGGGAAGTGGTCTGCTCCCTCTTCCCATCGCCAAGGCCGGGAGAAACAGGCTCCTGAATGTTCTTGTTTGTCAGAGTAATGAGAGGGAAGTGCATGCCTATGCTCAGTCATGTCCAACTCTTTGCGATCCCATGAACTGTAACCCGCCAGGCTCCTCTGTCCATGGGATTCTCCAGGCAAGAATACTGGAGTGGGTTGCCATGCCCTCTTCCAGGGGATCTACCCTACTCAGGGATCGAACCCAAGTCTCCCGCATTGCAGGCAGATTCTTTACCAGCTGAGCCACCAGGGAAGCCCCAAAATACTGGAGTGGGTAGCCTGTCCCTTCTTATGTCCCCTGCACTGCAGGTGAATTCTTAACCTCAGAGAGGGAGGTGACTCTCCTTTAAAAGTGGAGGCTGTCCATAAGAAAGAATGAAGCAATGCCATTTGCTGCAATGTGAATGAATGTAGAGATGATCATACTGAGTGAAGTAAGTCAGAAAGAGAAAGACAAATACCATATAATATCACTTACATGTGGAACCTAAAATATGGCACAAGTGATCGTATCTATGAAGCAGAAACAGACTCAGACATAGAGAACAGACTTGTGGTTGCCAGGGGGTGTGGGGGGCTGGGGGACGGAAGGACTGGGAGTTTGGGGTTAGCAGATGCAAACTGGTTTATATTTATAGCATAGGAAACTATTAATATATTCACTCTCATGTAATAAACCATCATGGAAAAGAAAAAGAATATACCATCTGATGCAAAGAGCTGACTCAATGGAAAAGACCCTGATGCTGGGAAAGATTGAGGGCAGGAGAAGAGGGCAGCAGAGGATGAGATGGTTGGATGGCGTCATTGACTCGGTAGACAGGAATTTGAGCATAACTCCAAGAGATGGTAAAGGACAGAGGAGCCTGGTCTGCTGCAGTCCATGGGGTCGCAGAGTCCAACATGACTTAGTAACTGAACAACAGCAACAATATATGTATAACTGAATTACTTTGTTATACAGCAGATATTGACACAACATCTGTAAATCAACTCTACTTCAATAAAATTAAAAAACAAGTAGATGCTGTCAAGGAATGTCAGTATATCCAAGTGAAACTCCAGGAGGCTCTGCCCAGTGACTTGGTTAATCGCCAGGTTCCTGAACATGCCCTCCCCTCTCCTTTACCCACTCTCATGTTCCAGGAACTACTCCTGATGTAAACCATTTGCAAAGCAGGAATCCAGCATGGCTCTGGGCACCATCTCTGCCGAGAGCGCCTGGTCTTAGCCATGTCACCTAGGAGGATTTCTTTCCTGTCTAGCTCAACAGAAACAACTCCTGGGGACGCTGAACCAGAAATGGGGGCGGGTATAGAAGTGAGTGGATGAATAGGAGAAATGATATCTCTCCTGATGTTTCCACAGGGATTTAGTTGTTTGGTGATTGAACAGTCTACTATGTGGGCTTCCCAGGTGGGGCTAGTGGTAAAGAGTCTGCCTGCCATTACACGAGACTTAAGAGCTGAAGGTTCTATCCCTGGGTCTGGGAGATCCCCTGGAGGAGGGCATGGCACTCCACTCCAGTATTCTTGCCAGGAGAATCCCATGGACAGAGGATCCTGGTGGGCTACAGTCCATGGGGTTGCAAAGAGTTGGTCATGACTGAGCATCTGAGCACACAGACATACATGTGGGGACAGTAGAAAGCTTCGAATTTGTCAGCTTCTGTGTGTTCATCACAGTCTCCTGGGGCTGTCTTTGCTTCAGGTTGTAACTGGGTGTGCTGTTTCTGAATAAGCCCCGCCATCCTTCTCCAGGTGGGAGCAGGACTAGCTTTGGCTGAGGGGGTGGGATCTGATGTAAGGAGGATACGGGCTGAGTTCTGCTCCATCCTTATTCCTGTGGGATCTTGGGCCAGTTGTTTAAACTCTTGACTCTGAATTCATCATCTGTGCCTGATGGACAGCAGTGTCCACCTCCTAAGGGTCCGGAGTGTAAGAAGTAGGTTCTTCCCAGACGAGTGCCCAGGGAGCAGTAGGGGCTCACTCAGCAAACACTGGCTGGGGGTCTGCTCTGTGCCAGGCTCTGTTATGTTAGGACCTGAACGTGCCCAGATGGGCGAGACGGTGTGTGGTCATTTCAGCCATGGTGGGGTTTGTGTTGTCACTGTAGATGGGAGCTTGCCAACCCTGGCTCCACAGATACTTTGAGCCAGATAATTCTCTTGGTGTGGGATTGGGTGGGGGACACTGTCTCCAGGGCTGTGTTTTTTTCCTAAGAATAATACTGGGCCCCACCCTGGATGAGTGGAAGCTTCTGACTGGAATTAGAGATTTTGCATCTCTTGGAGGAGAGTCTTGCTCGGTGGATTCACTGTCCTTGGAGTGGTCAGTCTTGTGGTCGGTCGTGTGCAGCAAACTGTCCTGAGCCTCTAGTGGAAGGCTGAGCTGATGGAGGCTGCAGACGGATATGTGGTGTGTTTACCTTCCTGAAGCCACCCTACTAAAGGTTTACTAAAGAAAATTGTCTGGTGGGGCTTCCCTGGTGGTCCAGGGATTAGGACACCATGTATCCACAGGTTCGATCCCTGGCTGGGGAACTGAGATCCTGCAGGCTGCATGGTGAGGTCAAAGAAGAGGAAAACAAAATTGTTTGGAAGGTACTAGTTTAATTTCTGTGCCTCTCTCCTGGCCTTGTCCTCAGCCTGGGACAGAAGAGCGTGTGTCACTTGGGGCAGGTCGAGCGGCTGTGCAGCCGCGGACGAAGCCTCTACACAAACGCCCGTCTTCATCTGAGGCCCAATTTTAATTCTGTCACGTGTGTGAAAAATGGACCCTCAGCCCCGAGGCAAAATGTCGGCGTGTTTGAAGATGAAGGCATTAAGACAGGAGCATTTCTGTGATTTATTAACCAGTTTATCTTGTCAGGGGGGCACCTTGTCAAGGGCGGATGAGTGAGCTGTGGCATGGGGGGACCAGGGCCCCACTGTTCTGTGTCCCACGGCTTCTCTCTCTGTAATTGGATGGGCTTGACTTCAACTTTTAATCCCGCAGTGGCAGCTGATGCATCTCCAGGCATCTTGCATGGCCGCCGCCAGGCATCCTGACCCTGGAGGGCTTGGTTTTTTAAAACATTTATTTACTTGGCTATGTCGGGTCTTAGCTGCATCATGCAGAGTCTTGTGATGTGGTGCATGGGCTCAGTAGTTGCAGTGTGTGGACTTGGTTGCTCTGTGGCATGTGGAACTGGGTTCTCAGTTCTCTGACCAGGGATCGGATACGTGTCCCCTGAATTGGAAGAATTCTTTACCGCTGGACCACCAGGGAAGTTCCTGGAGGGCTTGTTTGCAGAATTGCTTGATCGTGCTTGGGATGTCTGACCAAGCACATAGGGGTGGGGTGGGGGTAGAGGGCCTGGGTTCTAGGTGACTCGGCTTCTCTGGGGATCCCCGGCCGGGTGCCTAAAGGGTTGAAGCCACAGAGTTGGGTGGTTCATCCCCAGGGCTTTTACTTGCATAGAACTTCCGAGCTGGTCGGCCCTAGGCAGGGTGTGCATTTTCTACCTGCCTAAGCTGACTCTTGAGAGTCCCTTGGACTTCAAGGGGATCAAACCAGTCAATCCTAAGGGAAATCAGCTTTGAATATTCATTGGAAGGACTGATGCTAAAGCTGAAGCTCTAATACTCTGTCCACCTGATGCAAAGAGCCGACTCATGGGAAAAAAATTGATGCTGGGAAAGACTAAGGGCAGAAGAATAAGGGGGTGACAGAGGATGAGATGGTTGGATCACATCACGGACTCAGTGGACATGAGTTTGAGCAAAGTCTGGGAGATAGTGAAGGATAGGGAAGCCTGGCGTGCTACAGTCTATGGGGTCACAAAGAGCTGGACATGGTTTAGCGACTGAACAACAACAAATTAACCTTTACCTTTGAACTTCTTGAGGGCTAGATTGTATTTCTAGGTTCCTTAGAAATTCTTTCTTCTTTTTTTTTTTTTTTTTTGATGTGGACCATTTTTTAAAAAGTCTTTATTGGATTTGTTCCAATATTGATTCTGTTTTGTGTTTTGTTTTGTTTGGCTGAGAGACACATGGGATCTTAGCCCTCTGACCAGGGATTGAACTCTTGCCCCTTGCATTGGAAAGCGAAGTCTTAACCACTGGGTCACCAGAGAAGTCCCTAGAATTTCTTTAGTATGTGCGGCGCACTCATTAGAGAGGCAGTAAAGCATTGCTCCTTACCCATGAGTAGTGAGGGGATGAGGCAGTCAGCCCTCGTGTTGCCTTGTAACCTGCTGAGCTTCCAAGGCCGACCCTGCTGGTGAAAGTGGAGTCTCTGGGACAGACCAGAGTGGGGCTCTGTGGTTAGTTTGGTCTCAGAATAATTGTTTGCAGTGGTAAAGGAAAGGGAGAGGCAACAGCCATGAATTGGTAAGTGAAAGTGAAAGTCGCTCAGTCATGTTCGACTCTTTGCGACCCCATGGATGGCTATACAGTCTATGGAATTCTCTAGGCCACAATACTGGAGTGGGTAGCTGTTCCCTTCTCCAGGGGATCTTCCCAACCCAGGGATGAAACCTAGGTCTCCTGCACTGCAGGCAGATTCTTTACCAGCTGAGCCACCAGGGAAGCCCAATTGGTACCTGGGACATGCCCAAAGCAGTTGGTCCTACTGCCTCCGGGCAAAGGATTTCAAGGTGACCTCTAAGCTGGAGGATTATGGCTGCTCTGCATCAGAGCTGACAATGTTTGTTTCACTGCCAAGAAGAAAAGTGGGTAGTGTCCATAAAACTGATATGCACAGGTGTAAATGTGGGAGGTGAGATAATGACAAACCTGACTTTACGGTGGGGCTTTTAAAAACAGTACTCAAGTCTTGGAGACGGAAGCATAATTCTCTCTTGGTCCAACCACCTGTCACCTGTAAGTGGTCATTATTTCATCATTTTGCAATAAAAGATAATAGAATAACGATTTATATCTCATGGCTGATGTTTTAATGTGTCTCTCTGTTATCCTGGGCTGACAGTCTGTGATTACAGTAAACGTTTTCTTGGTGACACCGTGGTAATGACTCGTTAATGGGAGATTATTCCAAGTTTAAATCACATTGCCGCAGCCCGGCCTGGCCCGGCCCTGTGTTGGGGGTGGTCTTTGTGCTCAGTTGGTGACCCTACCACCTAGGCTTCGCCCCAACAAGGACGCGGGGTTCCAGGGACCCCTCGAGTACAGAGCCTCAGTTCAGTACTGACCTGGACTCCCAGGACGCTTGTTCCCTGAAGATTCTCAAACCCAGTTAGTGCTTCTGTTTCTATTATCTGTGTCTACAACGTTTGTTAGTTTTAGATGAGAGTGACTGCACTGGATTTCAGGAGATTGGAAACAGTGGCAGAAGGAAGGTGTTTCTGTTCCATGTGGCCATGTGCATCTCAGCGACGGGAGCTGGGTTTGACCCGTCTGTGTCGTCTTTCTCACTCCCCACCCCGTGGAGAAGCTACAAGTGGGAAACCTTTT
Source organism: Bison bison bison (assembly GCF_000754665.1). NCBI lineage: Eukaryota > Metazoa > Chordata > Mammalia > Artiodactyla > Bovidae > Bison > Bison bison. Next base: position 7,508,792 of record NW_011494861.1, read on the forward strand.
AGTAGCAATTTGAGTATCCTCTGCTTGGCTTGGACCCCCGCCTCACCAAACCTTGTCTTAAATATTCTCAAGGCTATATTTGTTATAAATAAAGATATTTTGTTGTTGTTCAGTCACTAAGTCACGTCTGACTGTCTATGACCCTGTGGACTGCAGCACACCAGGCTTCCCTGTCCTTCACCATCTCCTGGAGTTTGCTCAAAGTCATGTCCATTGAGTCAGTGATGCTGTCCAACCATCTCATTCTGGACTGGGGATGACAGAACGAAATCCTCAAGAAATCCCAGGATATTGCTTAGTTAAAACTAAGAACTCATTCAGATGCAGCCTCATAGTATTTCCACAGGAAACAGGGATTAGAGTCAGTATTGGTGAGTTGTGATTGAAGTTTGGGCGTTGCATGAAAGGGCTCTGTGGATGTGTGGGCAATGTGGGCAGCTCGGTGGACGTGTGGGTGTGGTGGGCAGTTCACTGGATGCATGGGTGCCATGGACTACTTCTATCTTTGGGCTCATGGTCCTGGCAGGTGATAGGGGTGGGGTGCATGGCTGCCCCAACCCCTTTCCTCTCCAGAGGCTCTAATGTCTTTTGGCATCTTTTGTGGGTGAAAAACTCCCACAGGAGAAGCAAGCAGTCTTGCAAGCAGATGCTGGGTGTCCTGGAAGGAGGAGCTGTGACCCCAGTGTCTGTCTCTGAGGGGGTCCCTTCCTGGCCCCTTCTCCTCTCTGGTGCCTGTCAGGGATGCTGCTCCCCACATGGTGCGCTTGCAGCATCGACGTGAGAATGGTGGAGGTGAGGAGGGAGCCCGCCCACGTCCCTGAGCTCCCTTCTTGCAGGTCGAGAGCGTTCCCTCCATCTGCTTCTCTTTGGCAGCCCTTGTATTTTCACACGTCCTTGAACCACCCTCATATTGTGGCCGTGGTGGAGGTGGTCGTTGAAGGCAGAAGACGAGACGGGACCCTCCAGACTCTGTCCTGTGGGTTTGGAATTCTTCGGATCTTCAGCCACAAGCCGGAATCTCCAACTTCCACTTCCCAGGACAAACGGTATCCGCCTCGTTTTCTCAGTTGTTGGGGTTCCCAGCATCTTTCTGTGGTGAATTAACTGCTCGTCCACAGTAGGGAGCTCTGAATTTGTCAGTTTGTGTGTGTTTATCACAGTCTCCTGGGGATGTTTTTGCTTCAGGCTGTAACCGTGTTTGCTGCTGCTGTGTAAGCCCAGCCATCCTTCTCCAGGTGGGAGCAGGACTAGCTTTGGCCAGGCGGGTGGGATCTGACGTAAGGAGGATACGGGCTGAGTCCTGCTCCATCCTTACTCCTGTGGGGTCTTGGGCCAGTTGTTTAAACTCTTGACTCTGAATTCATCATCTGTGCCTGATGGACAGCAGTGTCCACCTCCTAAGGGTCCGGAGTATAAGCAGTAGGTTCTTCCCAGACGAGCGCCCAGGGAGCAGTAGGGGCTCACTCAGCAAACACTGGCTGGGGGTCTGCTCTGTGCCAGGCTCTGTTATGTTAGGACCTGAACATGCCCAGATGGGCGAGACGGTGTGTGGTCATTTTAGCCGTGGTGGGGTTTGCGTTGTCACTGTAGATGGAGGCTTATCCACCCTGGCTCCATGGACACTTTGGGCTAGGTATGCCTTTGTTACGGGGCTGTCCTGAACAATGTATGGTCTCACAGCCCACGAGATGCCAGTAGCCCCCTCCCTGCCCAGCTGTGACAGCTGAAAACACCTCCAAACTTTGCCAGTTGTCCCGAGGGGGCAAAATCCTCCCTGGTTGGGAACCACCACTCTAGACACATAGCCATAGAAGCCCCTCAAATGTTGTTTCAAATCTTGGGATGTTTTCAGGCACAAGTTGCTTCCCGGGCATTGTTTCCAGTGCTCTTGCTCAGGCTGCATTCGGACCATGCAGTGTATACTCTGGACGAACTTGCCCACCAGCACTGTGGGCTCATGGAGCCGATGCTGTGCTCAGGCATCTCTGTTCCCTGCAGAGGGTGGTGGAAGCTCCCAGAGGGGTGGAGTGGAGGTCCCCACAGGCCTTCCTTTTGAGAAGCATAGCTGGGGTCCTGTGACTGAATGCAAGGTGCTGATGTGCGGCTCACGCGTCTTGTTTTGCAGGCTGAGACTGTATCATGGGAGCCCGCGAGCCCTCCTCCACCCGCTCCTTCAGGACCCCATAGAACGTAAGAGACGCGGCCTGGCCAGGCCTCCACAGCACCTGCTCATGATGTCACTTCCCTGAGTATTAGAGCGTCACCAGCTTAGCTCAGGTGTTAATAGATCTGAGGAATGTGTAATGTGGGCTTGGAGTCTGACATAATTTAAAGACCCGGGGACTTCCGTGGTGGCCCAGCGGTTGGGACTCTGTGCTCACACTGCAGCAGCTGAAGGTTCCATCCCTGATCGGGGAACTGGGATTCTGCATGGCAAGCAGTGCAGCCAAAAAGTAAAAAAAAAAAAAAAAAAAAGGAAAATTTAAAGACCTGAGACACATGAGCCTGAAGGGAGCACACAGCTTTGTGAGGATGACCCCGTGGGGTCCACCTGGAGGGAGGGCTGCTGGCCCCCTGGCATCTGGGTAGCAGCTTTGCCCCCACGTGAGTAGTTGCTGTCTGTCACGGTCACCAGCTGTCCCCGGAAGCCTCTGACCAGAAAGTGCATGGGTCGCCTCCAGCAGAGCAAGGTGTCCAGTGGTGCCAATGACAGGGACGTCCTGCAGGAGCGCCTACTCTGTGTGGGCTCAGCGCCGAGCGGCCGCCTTAGGGCAGAGTGGGCTTCCTGCCTGCCTGCCTCTGTGGCTTCTCCTGCCGAGCAGCCAGGGTGCCCCTGGGAGAGACGTGAGCCACCCCCTGGCTGCTGGCTGAGTGGAGGGTAGACGGAGGGGTGCCCAGTGAGGCAGGGGGATGGGCTGACAGGCCATTTCAGGGGCCTGGTGTGGGGCTCTTTTCTGACCTGGGGGATGTGAACAGGGTTCTAGCAGTGGAGGCGGATCTGTTTGGGGGGAGTTGGGGGGTGACTTTCTGTCTCTGAGATGTTGCCTAGATTCCATGGTGGGAACTTGGTGTCTGCTTTCCAGCCTGTGTGAAACCTTGAGCCTACTTCCACTTCCTGAATTTGCTGAAAATCTCATGATAGAGGAACAGTTAGTCAGAAACTTAACTTTAATGATAAAGACTGGCTTTTAGTGTTAGTTGCTCAGTCGTGTCTGACTTTGTGACCCCATGGACTGTAGCCCGCCAGGCTCCTCTGTCTGTCCATGGAATTCTCCAGGCAAGAATACTGGAGTGGGTCAGTTCTGTTCAGTTCAGTTGCTCAGTCATGTCTGACTCTTTGCAACCCATGGACTGCAGCACACCAGACTTCCCTGTCCATCACTAACTCCCGGAGCTTGCTCAAACTCATGTCTTTTGAGTCGGTGATGCTATCCAACTATCTCGTCCTCTGTCATCCCCTTCTCCTCCCACCATCAACCTTTCCCAGCATCTGGGTCTTTTCCAATGAGTCAGTTCTTCATGTCAGGTGGCCAAAGTATTGGAGTTTCAGCTTCAGTATCAGTCCTTCCAATGAATATTCAGGACTGATATCCTTTAGGATGGACTGGTTTGATCTCCTTGCGGTCCAAGGGACTCTCAAGAGTCTTCTCCAACAACACAGTTCAAAAGCATCAATTCTTCTGCGCTTAGCTTTCTTTATAGTCCAACCCTCGCATCCATACATGACTACTGGAAAAGCCATAGCTTTGACTAGATGGACCTTTGTTGGTAAAGTAATGTCTCTGCTTTTTTAATAAGCTGTCTAGATTGGTCATAGCTTTTCTTCCAAGGAGCAAGCATCTTTTAATTTCACAGCTGCAGTCACCATCTGCAGTGATTTTGGAACCCTAGAAAATAAAGTCTGTCACTGTTTCCATCGTTTCCCCATCTATTTGCCATGAAGTGATGGGACCAGATGCCACGATCTTAGTTTTTTAAATGTTGAGTTTTAAGCCAGATTTTTCACTCTCCTCTTTAACTTTCATCAAGAGTCTCTTTAGTTCTTCTTCGCTTTCTGCCATAAGGGTGGTGTCATCTGCATATCTGAGGTTATTGATATTTCTCTTGGCAATCTTGATTCCAGCTTGTGCTTTGTCCAGCTGTGCATTTCTCATTATATACTCTGCATATAAGTTAAATAAGCAGGGTGACAATATACAGCCTTGATGTACTGGAGTGGGTAGTCATTCCCTTCTCCAGGGTTTCTTCTCAACCCAGGGATCAAACCAGTATTTCCCACATTGCAGGCAGATTCTTTACTGTCTGAGCCACCAGGGAAACCCTTTTAGGTTATTTCCCAATTGAATTTAATCATTGACTTGCCAGCATTTTCTCTCCTGAAGTATCCTTAGATTCAGCAACTGTTAAACAGCAAGCACCCCCCAACCCAGGTCCATTCTAGGACCATGGTTCTGGTGGAGGCTATGGATGTGTGAGGGGCCTGAGGAGGGACAGCCGCAGACTGACAGCACATCCTCTCAGGTGCATTTCCAAAAATGTGGGGTATTTTTCTTGACTGGGTGATGCATTCCCGTAATCCAGAATTCAAAGTATGAAACAGTGTGAGAAGGTTCAGATGAGGTCTCCTTACTCCTGTGCTCAGCTCCTCGCCTACATCACAGGTGACTTCCTCTCTGGGGTCTTGTGGGTCCTTCCGGGTCTTCTGATAACACACAAGTGAATGTGCATGCCCGTGGTCTTGTTTTTGCCCCTGTCAAGTCGTCCCAGACCTTTATTTTTCCCCTTAACTGTTTATCTTGAAGGGTGTTTCATGTCAGCACTAGGAAGCATGCTCACTCTTTTTACCACTGGGTGATGTTTAGTTGAATTGCTGTTTGTGATTGAACTGCCCCCCGCCAAGCAGACACTTGGAGCTGTTCTGTAGGAGCAGAGGGTTGAAGGTAAAGTGAACATCTGCCCTTTTGTGAATGTGCACGTGGATCTGTAGGGTAAATTCCTGGAAGTGGGATTGCTGGTCTGGGGGCCCTTCCCTGTGCAGTTTTGTATTATTTCCTCTGTTTGTCCTCCATGGAGGTTGTACCAATGTGCTCTCCAGCCAGCCATGTAGCAGAGTGTCTTTTAGGGCATTTAACATCTTGCAGTAAGCAGATCCCATGTGTGGAGTGGTCAGATAGTAAACATACAATTTTCAATAATACAGTTTTATTTTCTAATGAATGCACAATTTAGTTCTTATGAGAACACTTAGCGCGCCTCAGGAGGTGGTGCATCCCCTGTCAGTGGAGGAAATCAAGCAGTAGCAAGATGCACCATTTAGTGGCCATGTGTTGAGGGCGTGTCTGTGTCCCCCTCAACCCCAGGCCCTGTGGTCCTGCGCCCAGTTTCTGCTGACACCTTCCTTCCACCTCCCTGAGAACTCTGAGCTGTTCCCAGCGGTTCCTTTCTGAGGACGCTCTCCTTCTTCCCACTTCCCCAGCATGTTATCCAAACCTTCCTTGGGGTTCGGATCCCATTCTCCCATGTGTTACGGGTGTCAGTGGGCTTGTATCTTAGTCACTGCAGACTTGTGTCCTCTTTGAGGACAGGACTCTGTCTTAGAGGTTGCTGGCTGCCCAGCACCTAGTCCTGCTGCTTTGTGGGGCTTAGTGAATGTGAGGCTGAGATTGAAGAAGAGATATTCTTGTCAGAGCGCCCTCCAGGGTCCCTCTGATCATGGGAGCAAGCCATACCTGACTACACTGCTCAGGGGAAGAGATGAGTTGAGAGATTCTATTATGTCAGATCAGAAACAAGTGTCTCTTTCATTGCAGTTTTACCAAAGAGAGGTATTAAGGGTTGATTCTTTTTTGCTCTTGGCTGAATGAACAGAGCAATTCCCCTCTCTCCCTAGAAAAATACTTTTCCTGTTTGTCTGGCTCTTTTCCAAGATGCTCGGCTTATTGGCCCGTGTGACTGAAGGTGCGTTGGTTTCAGCTGTCACAGGAGGTGTTTTCTCCCCCAGAGAACAAGCACATGACCCTCATTGAGAACTGCAGCCTGCAGTACACGCTGAGGCCACACCCGCTCCTGGAGCCCGTGTTCCACCTTCTTCCCGAGAACTTGCTGGTGTCCGGTCTGCAGCAGATACCTGGCCTCCTTCCAGCTCACGGGGAATCAGGTGAGGACTCTTCTGTTTCTGGTCACTTGATGAGTCTCTGTTAGGTCAGATCTTGAAGGAACTGGGCTGCATGGGGTGAGTGCTGGTTGGGTCCCTCCGGCTAACAGCCCGGTGGTGGTGGGGGAGAAGAAGCGGGGAGTGGGGAGGAGGAGGGGGGCTGTGTCGTCTCACTGGCATTCCCTTCCTGAACACACCTCGCATCCCTTGGGTCCTCTGTGCCTTCTCTCCTCCTCATAAGACAGATAGCTCATGTCTTTACGACCATGACCAGGAAAACCACTGTTGCTGGGTCCCACCCGTGCTGGACCACCCTATCAGTGGCTTGGTTATTGTGGCAAAATAGGTATAACGTAAAACTTGCTATTTTAGCCGTTTCTAAGTGTGCAGCTCAGTGGCATTGAGTCCACTCGCATCGTTGTGCGGCCATCCCCCATCCATCTCCAGAGCCTTTTCATCTTCCCCAACTGAGACTGTCCACTGAATTCCAGTTCCCCACCTCTCTGCTCCCTCTGCCCCCGCTTCTAGCCTCTGCCGCCACCATTCTGCTCTCTGTCCCTGTGAACTGACTCACCATTCTGCTCTCTGTCCCCGTGAACTGCCTCCTTTAGCGACCTCACAGAAGTGGAGTCCTGCAGTATTGGTCCTTCCGTGACTGGTTTATTTCACTCGGCATAATGTCCTCAAGGTTCATCTGTGTTGTTGCGTGTGTCACAATTCCCTTGCTTATTAAGGCTGAATGGTTCCCCATCGTATGGAAGGACCACCTTTTGTTTATCCTTTTACCTGTCCACTGACATTGGGCTGGTCCACCTTTCGACTTGCGAGTGAAGCTGCTTGATTACTTTGGAACTGAAATCCATGGGACAGGCTCAGGGCTGTGTCTTGGTGTGATTTAGGAGTTGATTCTCCTGGTGGATAAAGGTCAGCCCTTCAACCATGAATCCCTTTAGGGGCTGATCTGCATTTAGGGTCTACTGATGGGCCACAACTCCTTGGCCTCCTGCTCCTTCCGAGCACTTCTGGGGGCTTTTTTTCTGGCTGTCTGGAAGAATCTAGGAGAAGGGACTATACCAGCCTTTCCCAGCTGGTGCTCCTGGAGCCTCTGTTCTCTGGGAGCTGGCTTCCTGCTCCATCCAGGAGAGGTAGGATGTGGCTTTGGGTGTGAGCAGCGGGGAGGAGAGCTAGGAGGTGCCGAGTGTTTGGCTCAGAACAGAAACACCCAGGACCAAACAGAAACACTCAGCTCCAGGAAGGAGTGTGTGTCTCAGCAACGATGTCCATGCACGTGGCCTGGGTGCTGGAGTCTAGGCTGGGCTGCAGACCTTGTCATCTGAGGTCACGAACTCCTGGGATGGGTGCACAGTGGTCCATCCTGAGCTCATTGTTTCTCAAACATCTCAGAGACAAGATGCTGATACATGAGAAATGACCAGTTAACCATGAACAGGAGCATGTTCTTGTGTGTGTGTGTGTGTGTGTGTGTGTGTGTGTGGAGGCGGGCTCCAGGTTTGGATCGGTCCTAGGTCACTGAGCCCTAACCCCCTCCCTGCAGCCCCCCATAAGCAGTCATATTGCCCCCTGTGATGCCCCCATGTTTACCCCAGAGGGAGGAGTAGTAAGAATTACAGGCTGGAGAGAGCACCTCCTGATCATGCTGCTACTCCAGCCCTGCCTACCTGCCTACTGGTCAGGGAGGAGCTGTCACCGCCCCTCCGCCCCATCACCCACTGGGATCGCGCAGGTATTAGGTACCCAGGTGCACACCTGCAGAAGTCAGTGGATGAGTCTTTCTGACCTGGGATTCTGAGTGTTTAAGCAGAATGTTCTTGGGGCCTGATGTGCATGCATCACCAGTGGGGGTCAGTAGAACTGCAGCTAAAGCATGAAGATACAGAAGCAGAGTGTGGACCTGCTTCTGTGTCCCTCCTGGGAGGTGCAGGAGAAGCTCAGGGGTCCAGACAGGCCCCGTGTTTGTTCTCAGCGTCTCAGGTCAGGCTGGAAGGGTAAAGGGCTGCGTCATGGAGAAGAGTTCTGGATTCAAGGAGCTCGAGTCCAGCTCCCGATCCTGAGTTTGCGTTTTTGGACGAGCTGAGCCCCCTTGGCCTTCGGTTTGCCTCTGATGTGGAATGGCAGGCACTGGGGCCTTTGAGGGATGCAGGTGGTGTCTGTAAAATGGCAAAAATGGAGAACAATTTATGTTGTTGTTTAGAAACAAATGGCCAGAATGCGCTCTAGCAGGTGGGCGGGAGCTGCCTTCAGTGGGCAGGAGCTGTGCTCACTCCTCTGAGGGAGAGGGGACCAGGGCAGCCTCCCCTCCAGTCCCCAGCCCACCTGGGAACAGAGACCCTCTTGCTCAGCCCCCATGCGCAGCCTCCCAGGCACCCAGCCTGCTTTCTGACGGTGGTTTTGTTTCTGTTACAAATTCCGCCCAGGATCTCATGGGCTTTTGTGACTCACTCTTGAAAGAGTTGTTTTGCAGGATAGTGTTTTATGGCCCTGAAGGGCCCAGGCAGGGGCTGGTGCTGGCCTCAGTGGTGGGAATCACTTGTCTAACTTGCCGAGGGCTTGGTTTTATTTTGATATCATGATGGGACTCAGCTGTTTGTTCATTTGTAAAATACCGCAGTGTGGGAGAAGTGAGTTGCTTTCACTGTTTTATTTTTTTAAATTTTTAATTGGAGGATAATTGCTTTACAATGTTGTATTAGTTTCTGCCATACAGCATTGTAAGTCAGCCATAAGTGTATACATATCCCATGCCTCTTGAGCCTCCCTCCGACTCCATCCCATCCCTCTCCGTAGTCACAGAGCACCGGACTGGGCTCCCTGTGTTACACAGCAGCTTCCCATTATCTGTTTATTTTACACATAGTAGCGGATATAGCAGTGGCACTCCAGTCCAGTACTCTTGCCTGGAAAATCCCATGGACGGAGGAGCCTGGTGGGCTGCAGGCCATGGAGTCGCTAAGAGTCGGATACGACTGAGCGACTTCACTTTCACTTTTCACTTTCATGCATTGGAGAAGGAAATGGCAACCCACTCCAGTGTTCTTGCCTGGAGAATCCCAGGGATGGGGGAGCCTGGTGGGCTGCCGTCTGTGGGGTCGCACAGAGTTGGACACGACTGAAGCGACTTAGCAGCAGCAGCAGCAGCAGCAGATATATGTCAGTGCTAGGAGTGGGTTGTTTTCGATTGAAATGTGGATGGAGGTCACTGTAGGGTCACATGTGGTTTTCATAAGTGTGGTAGCTGCAGGAGGTTTGGCTGGCAGGGGTGGTGAGGCGGTGCCCGGAGCACTGTGCTGGGCAGTCAGGGCAGGGGCTCACTGCTGCCCACTGCCCTGCGGGGCCCTCGTGCTGTCAGTCATCTCTCATCTCCTGCTTGGCCCGGCTCGCTGCCCTCTGCTCCCCAGGAACCCATCCTGCCCCCCTCCTGTATCTCGAGCATCGGCATGCCCACT
>NW_011494861.1:7518525-7545401 GCF_000754665.1 Bison bison bison
GCATGCCAACTCTGTGCTGGTGCGGGGCTGTCCCCGGGCTGACCTGCCAGCTCACTGACCCCAGCCCTGCTTCCTCGTCTATTAAACTGAGCTAGGCAGAGCTTTCCCAAGAACTGACCACGTGGTGGCCCCTCTTGGCTGGTGTGTCCTCGGGCTGGCCCTCCACCTGCTGAGGTGCTTCCCCAGCCCCAAACTGCTGATGCTGCACTTCTACAAACAACATATGGGTCCCAGGCCTGAGCACCTTGTGTACTGATGGGGTTCTTCCACCAGGCTTCCCAGGCTGAGCTGACTGCCCACCCTCCGGAGGTGGGCTACGTGTCTTCTAAGTTCCTGGATAGTGACTTCGAACCCCTGTGATGAGGGAGTGACCAGGGACAGGGCCATGCTCCCTGAGGCTGCTGTGGGTCAGGGGCCAGTGTGCTACAGCTTCGATTCTGGCCCTTTGCTGAGGACAGTTAAAATGACAGAATTAATCTTTATCCAATAAATTCATAAAACTAAAAGTTTTCCCTTCCAACCTCACTCCCCAGAGATAACTGCTGCTAGTAGGTTGGTGTATGCGTTTTATATACTAATTGATTCACTGACGACTCAACACGTGTTTGTAGAGTAGACCCTGTGGGCGGCAGGCCCCGTGCTGGGCTGAGGGTGCATCCCTGTGCTCACAGTATAGAGTCAGTGCATCCTTCCTGGATGAGGGCCAGCCTCAAGTCCAACCGCGGTCCTCACAGGCCATAGGAGGTGTTTCAGAGCAAACCTGGGGCTTCTCACGTGGCCCAGTGGTAAAGAACCTGCCTACCAATCAGGAGACGTGGGAGATGGAGGTTTGATCCCTGGGTTGGGAAGATTCCCCTGGAAGAGGAAATGGCAGCCCACTCCAGTATTCTTGCCTGGGAAATCCCGTGGACAGCGGAGCCTGGAGGGCTACAGTCATGCTGAGTATGCATGCCATCTAGAGCAAATGTGGACTAGCTCAAGTTCACTTACTGCTGCTGCTGCTACTGCTAAGTCACTTCAGTCGTGTCCGACTCTGTGTGACCCCATAAACGGCAGCCTTCCAGGCTCCCCTATCCCTGGGATTCTCCAGGCAAGAACACTGGAGTTGGGTAGTTCACTTACATTCCTGCCTAAATTGTTCCTAAATTTCGTTTACATTCTATTGCTGTTGTTGCCACGTTCTGTCTTGGGAGGTGTGTTCTGGTGAGTGAAACACCCTGGGCAGGGGAGCTGTATCCCTGAGAGCCTGAGGTCCTCAGGTGGGGGCGTGTTACCAAGCGCGTCCTTGAAGGATAGGATGTCTCTAGGGAGGGGTTCTCACCGTCCAGTTTTCTCTGCGCTGTGTTCGGAAGAGTCTCAGGAGAAAAGGCATCATTCAGAAGTAGGAGCAGGGCTGCTGTTGGGAGTTGCGTCTCCACCCGAAGACGTGGCGGCGGATGACTGAAGACCCACTCATGTACAGTGCACGGGGTCAACAGTCCCTCTGCCAGGGGTCAGCCCTGCCGAGGCCCCTGTGTCTGTGCTGGCTGCTGCTGCTGGTTGAAGGAGGGAACGACAGTGTCAGGCGGTGAAGCTGTGCCCGTGGGTGGTGCTGGCATGCTGGGGAAGTGCCCCAAGGCCCGAGGTGGTGAGCAGGCTCTGTTCTGGCCCCACATGACCACTCTGAGCCTCTGCCATGGCCGGTCTTTGTAAAATGGGGGCATTGTGAGGACCTGCCCGGAGAGATGTGTATGGGGATCAAGTGAAATGGGTCAGTAAAGCCCTGCCCTGGCCACATGGGGTGTGCCTGGCAAGGGTGAGTGGCTGCTCCTTGGTCTGGAACCTTCTGTCTTGAGTTGAGTTGGGTTGGCTCCTTTGTCACGGCTCCCCTGTGACTGCACAGGGCATCTGGGAGGTCTGATCTGTCTTGTGTCAGAGGGCCCCTCAGAACTGTACTTTCTTTGGTTGTGGCTTCTGGAAGTTTGCAGAACAAGTCTGGCCAAGCCAGGCTCAGAACTGGGCCCCTTGCACTGGGAAAGGCAATGGGTCAGCTCTGGGTTTCCTTCTGTTTCCATCTCACCTGAAGATGGCGGGGAGGGGAGTGCTGGCTGGTGGCTGTTGTCACTGTCCCAGTGCTTGTTGACCAGGGAGTGACCTCTGGCTTGGGGGCCGCGCAGACCCTTTGAGGGAGCAGCCCTCAGGGAAGGGCACTTGTTTGCCATTCATGCTTCCATGGAAACAAGACTTGGTGTTGGGGGGCATGAGCTGGTAACCTGCTGGGGTGTATCTTTGGGGTTGGGTGATTTTGCTGCTCGGCACGGATTGTTAGGGAGAGGGTGCCAGTTGTAGTCTGTATGTCCTCCTTCCGTGGATTCAGTGGGTGCCCCCAGGATGCTCTCTGCACCAGAGGTTGGGGTGTGTCTGGGGGTTCTGGCTCCCTGGACTGAGTGATGGAACCCAGGTGGGAGGCAGGATGGTATGGTCTCGCTGGCGTTAAGGCTGAGAGCACGGGGCGGCTCCGAGTGTGGGGTGGGGGGGAAGGTGGGGGTCTCGCAGGAGCACAGGGAGCTCAGAGATCACTGCCATCTCCCTCTGGGGTGGGGGTCGTGGCCACCTTACCTGGAGCCCCTCCCCCCTTCTGTGACTGCCCACGGAGCCCTGGGCCACTTGACCATGAACACCTCTTTTGGTCAAGAGTTTAATTGTGATCAAGAGCTGAGGGGTTGTTTGGTAACCAGCATATGAGCTGTCTGGGCTCTAAAGCAGTGAGCACACGCCAGCGACAGGGTCCTGTGGATCAAGGTCACAGAAGAAGACAGCGGTTGTGTGTTAAAAACGCTGAAATCACTGGAGGGGAATGTGTCCTACCCTATGATGTAGACACATGAATTAACTTGCAGAATGTGAATGATATGCAGTCTGCAAAAATAAGGGGGTGACAGGCTTCTTTTATGTGTCCCCCCTTCCCTCTGCTCCCTCTCTGCACCCTCACCTCCTGATGCTCTGGTCCTGCCAGCATTACCCCTTCCCCCACTCAGCTCCCAGAGGGACCCGCTGCCTGGCCATTTTCTGCTGTGTTCCCTGAAATCCTGCATAGATGATTCATGTGCTTCCTATGGGTGGAGGCACCTTGAGTTCCTGCCTATTGCTGGGAGAGGGGTCCCTTTCCCATGCCCGCCTCCCCTCTGGGCCCCCCCTCTCTCCTTCTGTCTCTGACTGAGGCTCCCACCTCAGGATGTGCTTTGGACACTCACTTGACCATTTTATGAAAGGTTGCACTTTGTATATTTCTGCATGTTTTTTAACATCATGGTAAAATACACATGTCATAAAATGTGTTTTTCTAACTATTTTTCAACACGTGGTTCAGAAGCATTAAGCACATTCACATCGTTGAGCAACCCCGCGTCTCCAGAACGCTCTCATCTTGCAGAACTAGACTCTGCAGACACGCTAACTCCCCACCCCTGCCCCAGCCCCTGGCAGCCCCCATTCTACGTTCTGTCTTGGAATTTGATGACTTTGGGCACCTCATATAAATGGAATTATGCAGTACTTGTCTTTTTGTGACTGGCTTATCTCACTCAGCATAATGTCATCAAGTTTCATCCATGTTGTAACATGCGTCAGCGTCTCCTTCCTCTTCTAAAGTGAAAGTGAAAGTGTGAGTCGCTCAGTCATGTCCAACTCTCTGCAACCCTATGGCCTGTGGCCCGCCAGGCTCCTCTGTCCATGGGATTCTCCAGGCAAGAATACTGGAGTGGGCTGTCACTCCCTTCTCCAGGAGATCTTCCCACCCAGGGATTGAACCTGGGTGTCCTGCATTTCAGGTGGATTCTTTGCCTCCTGAGCCACCAGGGAAGGATGATACTGTGTTGTGTGGATGGACCACAGTTTGTTTGTCTTTCTTTCACTTCCTGATGGGCATTGGGTGTTTCCACCTTTTGTCTACTGTGAATAAGGATAGCTGTACTTTTAAATTGGGTCTGATCATCTGACCTGCTTTAAACACTTAAAAATATGATGAAAGGAGTACATAAACTTTCTCAGAAGTATCAAACCTTAGTGTGTATTTGTGATGGGAAAGGTATAGAAAACCATAAAAAGGGGAATAAAGTTATATATGATTACTGTCTACAGATGTACATGTATAGGCCACCATCAAAAAGTACAAATGATAAATGCTGGAGAAGATATGAGAAAAGGGAGCCCTCTTATACTGTTGGTGAGAACGTAAATTAATGCGGCCACTGTGGAAAACAGTATGGAGGTTCCTCAGAAAACTAAAAATAGAGTTGCCACAGGATCTGGAAATCCCACTCCTGGGCGTATGTCTGGAAAACACGAAAACTCTAGTTGGAAAGGATACATCACCCCAGTGTTCATTGCAGCACTATTTACAATAGCCAAGACATGGAAGTAAGCTAAATGTCCATCAAGAGATGAATGGGTAAAGAAGACATGGTATAAAAAATACAATGGGATATTACTCAGCCATAAAAAGGATGAAATAATGCCATTTGCAGCAACATGGATGGACCTAGAGATGATCACACCAAGTGACGTAGATCAGAGAAAGACGAATGTCATGTGACTTTTCTTATATGTGAAATCAAACAAAATGATACAAATGAACTTGTTTACAAAACAGAAATAGACTCACAGACATAGAAAACAGACTTATGGTTAGCAGAGGGGAAAGCTGGGGGAGGATAAATTGGGAATTTGGGATCAAAAAATACACACTACTATATATAAAATAGATAAACAACAAGGACCTACTATGCAGACTAGGAAACTTCAATATCTTGAGATAATGTATAATGGAAAAGAATCCGAAAAAGAATATATATATCTGAATCACCTTGCTGTGATTCAGATATATGTATTGAATCACAGTGAATTACTCTGAAAACACTGAAAATCAATTATACTTCAGTTAAAAAAAACCAAACAAGAACAGAGTACTACTCCAAGAAAAAAGATAAATGTGTATATATGCAAATGTATCAGTTCAGTTCAATCACTCAGTTGTGTCTGACTCCTTGTGACCCCATGGACTACAGCACGCCAGGCTTCCCTGTCAGTGACCAACTCCCAGACCTTGCTCAAACTCATGTTCATCGAGTCAGTGATACCATCCAACCATCTCATCCTCTGTCATCCCCTTCTGTTGGTGATGCCATACAACCATCTCATCCTCTGCCATTCCCTTCTCCTTCTGTCTTCAGTCTTTCCCAGCATCAAGGTCTTTTCCAGTGAGTAAGTTCATCACGTCGGGTGGTCAAAGTATTGTAGCTTCAGCTTCAGCATCAGTCCTTCCAGTGAATATTCTGGACTGATTGATTTCCTGGTTTGATCTCCTTGCAGTCCAAAGGACTCTCAAGAGTCTTCTCCAATACCATAGTTCAAATGCATCAATTCTTTGGCGCTCAGCTTTCTTTATGGTCCAACTCTCACATCCATACATGACTACTGAAAAAACCATAGCTTTTAGACCTTTGTCAGCAAAGTGATGTCTCAAAATGCATATATTTTAAGTAATCTTGTCATCAAATGGACTAATAATATGCAGTTTTATATGTTGTTATATGTTGTTCTTTTCACCTACAATGTCATGATTATTTTTGATTATTAAATATTCTTTTTTGTTTGTTTTTATTTCCTTCTTTCTTTTTTTGTTTTTTGATTTCCTTTTAAATAATCTCTGACAATATGATTTTTTTCTCATTTTATATGGATGAGCAAGAGATTATTTAACATTCTCATATTCTTGAACATCTGGTGGTTTCTTACTTTTGTCTGTTATAAATAACGTTCTAATGAGTATTCTTGCAAATAAAGCTTTGCTTCCATCTTTGATTATTTAGAGTCAGACACGACTGAGTGACTGATCTCTTAACTCTTGATTATTTTGCTAAATAGATTCAAAAATGGCATCGCTGGGGCAGAAGGTGGATATGGATTTCTTTTTCAAAGGTTAAGTTTTTTGATTTGTGTTGAGATATAGCCGATTAGCCATGCTGTGGCAGTTTCAGTGAACAGTGAAGGGACTCAGCCACACGCACACACATATCCATGCTCTCCCACACCCCCTCCATTCAATGCCACATGTGGAATTGAGCAGAGTTTCCTGTGCTCTGCAGTAGGTCCTTGTTGGTTATGGATAGGTATGTTTTTAAGGCTCTTGATGCACTTTAAGTTACAGAGACAACTGCCTCTCAGCTGCACTGACTGATAACCTTCCAGTAAGATAGTGTTCTTTCTGGCATAGTTTGATCGGCACTGCATCTCACATCAATGTTTTTTTTAAGCTTTGGAATTGGGCTTTTAAAAATCTAAGACCGTGTACCTCAATATTTAAATAATCATAAAAGTTTAGGAAGAGTCAGAGAAGACCAAACCAGAGTGATGACACAGATGGGGATGTAGAGGGGCAGACGCCCCCTGGGGGTGTGTTTGTGGGGACTGGCTTTGCCTTCTTCCTACTGGTGGTGGTCTTTGTTCCAGGGCCTGTGGAGAAGCCTCTCCAAACAGGTGTGATGCTCCACTTTCGAGGCTGGGTTTCCACTCACCTGCTCGGCGTGGGCGCTGGGCTGAATGCCACGGGCCACCCTCCCTTTCTGTCCTCACCCTCATGGAGCTCATGGTCTCTGTGCTTCTTGATAGGGATGGGACTTCCCTCTCATCTTCGCAGCCCAGCCTTTGTTTCTGCTTATCGTGGCTCCATGGTCACACGTGTGTCTGAGTGTTTCGACGTGGTTCAGGGTGTCGTTTCTGTCATTGAGTTGCTCAGTCGTTTCTGACTGTAGCCTGCCAGGCTCCTCTGTCCATGGGATTTCCCAGGGAAGAATATTGGAGCGGGTTGCCATTTCCTCCTCCAAGGGGATCTTTCCCACCCAGGGATCGAATCCGTGTCTCTTGCATCTCCTGCATTGCAGGTGGATTCTTTATTGCTGAGCCATTGGGGAAGCCCATAGTTCAGGGTATAAGGAAATGAGAAATGACACAGTTGGCTGTGCTCTCGCTGGACAGGAAGCCGTGGGGAAGGGAACAGATGTCACCCTGCCTCTGGCAGCCTGTGTGCCCTAGATAGCTGAGTTAGGAAATTTGTTCCTGGAGGACGTTTGGGGAGGAATTTGGACCAAATGAAATTTGCAGTCATTTGATCTGTTTAGTATCTGGGCTTGGGCTGACAGGGGCTCCGGCTCTGAGTCCGTCCGAGCGATGCCTACGCCTTCTTCTCAGTGCTCAGCCCTTGGCCTGAAGCCCTGTGGGTGAAAGGGCCCTCCGGTGGTTGTGTTTCCACGGGTCATCCATCTGAGCCTCTCGTGTCCAGGAGACGCCCTCCGGAAGCCCCGCCTGCAGAAGCCTCTGACGTGCTACCTGGATGATCTGTTCTTCACGCTGTATCCCTCGCTGGAGAAGTTCGAGGAGGAGCTTCTGGAACTCGTGATCAGCGATTGCTTCCGGGAGGTACAGTCCAGGGTTGGGGAGTTTAGTCTGAACAGTGAGGAGGGAACAGCAGGCAGACTGGGAGATGCCGGCCTCCTGAGCCCCCGATGTGGGCGGTCACAGTGATGCCCCTGTTTCTGTCTTCTTGTCTCCTTGTGCCTAAAGAGGGCCACTAGCCCATTGTCAACTTCACTGCTGAGAGAGTGCTGTTAACCGGAGACATTAATTAACATTCATTTTGACGTATCTTAGGGGCTTCCCTTGTGGTGCAGTGGTAAAGAATTAACCTGCCTGTGCAGAAGATGTGAGTTTGATCCCTGGGTCAGGAAGATCCCCTGGAGTAGGAAACGGCAACCCACTCTAATATTCTTGCCTGGGAAATCCCATGGACAGATGAGCCTGGCGGGCTACAGTCTGTAGAGTCACAAAGAGTCGGACACAACTGAGCGACTAACACACACACACACACACACACACACATTGATGTATCTTATCTGTGTGTCAGTTGCTCAGTCCTGTACAACTCTATGCAGTCCCATGGACTGTAGCCCACCAGGCTCCTCTTTCCATGGGATTCTCCAGGCCAGAATATTGGAGTCGATTGCCATGCTCTCCTCCAGGGGATCTTCCCAACTCAGGGATTGAACCTGGGTCTCCTGCATTGCAGGTGGACTCTACTGTCTGAGCAACCAGGGAAGACCTAATGTTTCTTAATCAGTCTTCATTTAAAAGTAAATTAAATCACCAAACGAGCTTAGGGAAACCTGTAAAATAGTCTACATTTACAAGGGACATTTTCAGAGTATATGAAGATATTTCCAAGGAGATGACTATAAATTGCAACCACTTTGGTTCACTGAAGTGGTTTTCTGGGAGGGGCACTCCCCCAGGCACTGCCCAGGTCTGCCTGCCTGCATGACACCTTGTCCCTACATGGGCCCTTGTACACATGGCCCACTTTCCTGCATATTCCTTATCTGGATCCTTGGCACAACCCCTCTCAGGCTTCAGTCTCAGATCTGCCATCCTGCCCAGCCGCCCTGCCAGAGCTGCGGGCAGCGCCCCCATCCCCCTGCCCAGCGAGCTCTCTGGAGCGTCACTCTGCTTTGTTTCTCTGGGTGCTTGGCTGTGGAGAGGACCTGGTACCCTTGCCTGTTAACTGGGGGATGCCAGTCCCTGTCTGGAGTATTTGCACCAGGAGGACACTGCATAGCGCTGCACCTGATGTGCCCCAGCAGTTGGCATGTTGTTTAGTCACTAAGTTGTGTCTGACTCTGCGACCCCATGGACTGCAGCATGCTAGGCTTCCCTGTCCTTCAGCATCTCCTGGAGTTTGCTCACATTCATGTCCATTGAGTTGTTATTTGTAAGAATGAATGATTCAGTCACCTGGTGCCCATCCTGAAGTTAGCAAATTATGAAGCTTGCAAATGATTAATTGCATGCACACACAAATATGTGTTCATGTATGAATAAGGTGGAATATTTTAAAATATGGACTCTTTTTTTCCTGCTGTCTACCCACACTACTCTAATATTTTGGCCACCTGATGTGAAGAGCCAACTCATTGGAAAAGACCCTGATGCTGGGAAAGATTGAAGGCAGGAGAAGAAGGGGGAGATAGAGGATGAGATGGTTGGATGGCATCACCAACTCAATGGACATGAATTTAAGAAATGCCAGGAGATGGTGAAGGGCAAGGAAGCCTGGCATGCTGTAGTCCATGGGGTCACAAAGAGTCAGACATGACAGCAACTGAACAACAACAACCCGTTCTTGAAAATGTAGCTCCATGTAACACAGTCCCACAAGAAACAGAAATGCTAAGCAGAGAATTGAAACAACTGCAAACTTTTTCTTGGTGTAGTTCCTGCTGTTTTCCCATTGCTCAGAGTAGATTGTCTGTGACTACTGAGATGTTTAAGGGTATCATTGTTGAATTTTATATGTTCCCATAAAGATCACTTTATTACATATTTCTACTCTCTTTGTATTTTTGTTCCCATTCAGTCGGAAGATACTGTTTCTGCCCCCGTTTTATGCTCATTACTCAAAGACTAATGGGCTGCATTTAGGTCAGTTCAGCATGATTAATGAGCAATGAAGAAAACTCAAAAATTCAGGGATCATTTTGCACCAATCCCATAATTTAATAAACAATAATAGCCTGGAGGAATATCCTTGCCCATTTTTTAGCATGCCTGTACATTTTTTGTTAAGATGAAACACTTTAATATCCAGAGATCACTTTGGGGCAGATTCCATTTTTATTGGGTTATGATTACTGCTGCCCCATCCACCCCAAGTCTCAGGTGTCTGAGTCGGGGGAGGGCAGAGGTGTTGACACTCTCTGTGTTCAGCCTCTAGGCACCTCCATCATTGCCTGCCCTTGACTCTGGGGGCCTGTACACCCCAGAGCTCTGGATTCTGTTGGAGGAGCCGGGTCCCCTTGTTGCTAGTTTGCTGCACCTTGAGAATCATAGCGCAGCCTTGGAAAGTGAGAGTTAGCTGATTTGGGAATCTAGGGGGTGATTCCTGTACAAGGTGATGCTATTTGAGGAACCCCCAAAGTACCAAGAAAGTGCCCGAAGGCCAACCCACCCTGATTGGATAGTGCTTTACTAAGCTCCTTGGGTGGGCTTCCCTGGTGGCCCAGATGGTGAAGGATCCACCTGCAACGCAGGTGACCCAGGTTTGATCCCTGGATTGGGAAGATCCCCTGGAGAAAGGAATGGCAACCCACTCCAGTATTCTTGCCTGGGAAATCCCATGGACAGAGGAGCCTGTTGGGCTGCAGTCCGTGGGATTGCGAAGAGTTGGACACGACTGAGCAGCTAACACTATCATATTTTCACTAAGCTCCATCTGGTCTGGAAGGCCTGACACCTCTGGTTTTGTCTCCCTGGCGGCCTCTCCGCTGGGGGCTTTCCTGGCAAGCTCTCGCCCCTGCTCTGCGCCGGCCTCACTCTGTGCTCTTCCTAGGCGGGCAGCCCGCTGGACGTCGGCACCCTGGAGATCCTGGAGCGGCGCCTGTGCGTGGGCGTGCACAATGGGTTGGGCTTCGTGCAGCGGCCGCAGGTCCTCGTGCTGGTGCCCGAGCTGGAGGTGGCCTTGACACGCTCTGCCAGCTTCAGCCGGAAGGTCGGCTCCTCTTCCAAGGCCAGGTATCTCCCCTGAGGCCCCAGGTCCAGCCCCCTGTGGAGTTGAGCGTCGGGGGTGGGCACCCAACCAGGGATCAGAGTGAAAGGCCATCACTCTTCCACGTGAGGGATGCGCTATCCCACCTGGGTCCTTCCCCGGTGCTGCTTCCTACTCCGTCACAGCATCACAGCAGACCTCAGCATCCTGCAGTTGGAAAGATCCTGTTTTTGTGCCTTGATGGTTTTGGGGTTAGTGTTACAGATGCTTCCAGCTGTGGAGCCCCCACATGGTTCCCTCCAGAAGTTCCTGTGACCCTCACGCGACAGGGAACCAGAGGGCAGGAAGTTCTGCCACTAGATTCAGTCCTGGGCTCCTCAGATCACCATCAGAGACATCTCCCAGGGGTGCCACACGTGAGGCTGGGCAGAAGCCGGCCTTGGAGGGGGCACTTCCCTGGAGACTCTCCGTCCTCCCATCCCCAGTGCTGGCAGTTTGGCTAAGTATTGATTGCGGCATCTACAACACGCTCTGGTTTGGGACATTACCTTGGTGGCCAAACGCCCAGAAGAGCACAGGGACACTGCTCAGGAGGACTCTTGCAGCAGCAACACCAGGGGCCCCAGGGCCCGAGCTAATGAGGGGTGTTGGGTGCCGGGCAGTGGAAGCCACTGCCTGACTCACCCCTTCTCTATGTTCTCGGCCCAGCTCTGGAAACCAGGCGCTGGGCTGGAGAAGCCGTCTCCGACTCCCTGAGATGGTCCGTCACCCCGCGTTCGCCATTGTCTTCCAGCTGGAGTACGTGTTTAACAGCCCCTCGGGGGCGGACGGCAATGTAAGAACCACTGGGTTCCCACCCAGCGATGGGCTGCATGCACGGAGGATAAGCATAGTTACCATTAATGTTCTTTTGGTTAAAAGCAGTGTAATTATTATTAACGGTATGGATAACAAGCATGGAATGTGACTAGAAATCACTTCTTTCTGGTGATAGCTCTGTATGGAAACAGTATGTTCTGCTGGCAGATGGTGTGAATACTTCAGAAGGCAGCAGGCTTCATGATAGCATTAATTCTAATTATTAAATCAATAATTATTTTGAAAAATGAGGCCATTTTAGGGCATTTTTCAAATGGTACGAAGTGTAGCAAAGCTTGAATCTGCACAAGAGATGGATATTTTCTTTGAGTGGACTTTGTACGTGCCTGTCTCAGAACCAAGAGCAAGAATTTATAGGATTCAGTTGGAGAAAAGGTTGCAAAGAGACATCATTTACATCATTGATACAGATTTTTTGGAAAATCCAAACCATGCTATTCTTAAGATTCAGGTTTTTGTTTGAAAAAGCAAGTATCATTATTTATTTATTTAAAAAAATTTTTAAAACTTTGACATTGGAGTATAGTTGATTAACCATGTTGTGATAACTCCAGTTGGACATTGAAGGGACTCAACCATACACGTACATGTATCCGTTCTCCCCCAAACTCCCCTCCATCCAGGCTGCCACGTAACACTGAGCAAAGTTCCCTGTGCTATACAGTAGGTCCTTGTTGGTTTTCCATTTTAAATATAGCAGTGTGTACGTATCCATCCCAAGCTCCCTAACTCTTCCCTCCATTCTTCCCCTCTGGCAACCATAAGTTCATCCTCTGAGTCTGTTTCTGTTTTGTAATTAAGTTCATTTGTATCATTTCTTTTTAGATTCCACATATAAGGGATGTCATATGATATTTGTCTTTTCCTTCTCTAACTTACTTCACTCTAGTATGACAATCTCTAGGTCCATCCGTGTGGCTACTAGTGGTATTATTTCAGTCTTTTTATGGATGAGTAGTATTCCATTGGAAAAGACTCTGATGCTGGGAGGGATTGGGGGGAGGAGGAAAAGGGGACGACAGAGGATGAGATGGCTGGATGGCGTCACCGATTCGATGGACGTGAGTCTGAGTGAACTCCGGGAGTTGGTGATGGACAGGGAGGCCTGGGGTGCTGCGATTCATGGGGTCGCAAAGAGTCAGACACGACTGAGCGACTGAACTGAGCTGAACTGAACTGAGTATTCCATTGTATATATGTACCACATCTTCTTTATCCATTCCTCTGCCAATGGACGTTTATGCTGCTTCCTTGTCTTGGCTATTGTAAATAGTCCCTCAAAGAACATTGGTGTGCATATGTCCTTTTGGACTAAGTTTTTCTCTGGGTGTATGCCCAGGAGTGGGAATGCAGGGTCGTATGGTAGTGGTAGTAGTGTTAGTCGCTCAGTTGTGTCCAACTTTTTGCGACCCCAAGGACTGCAGCCCACCAGGCTCCTCTGTCCATGGGATTCTCCAGGCAACAATACTAGAGTGGGTAGCCGTTCCCTTCTCCAGGGTATCTCTCTGACCGAGTTCAGAGATTGAACTCGGCTCTCCTGCATTGCAGGCAGATACTTTACTATCTGAGCCACCAGGGAAATGTGTGGTAGCTCTACTGAAAAAGAAAAGATCATTTAACAAGCAAATTAAGAATAAAAAAGGCCACAAGATGCCTTCTGTGGTGGTCAGTCTGCTTGCATCACTGTGCAGCTGATGGAAAAACAGGGGACAGAGGATGATTCTGGGGGGCCTTCAGAAGGAGAATGGGGTGTTGGCACAGCTGCCATGTTAGTTCCTGGTCTCCTCTGATGTCTGTTCCCTGTCGTGTATCAGGTGAGCTGACCCAGAGGCAGGTGTTCTGAGTGCAGCCGAACGAGTGATCTCCGTTGTTCTCACAAAGCTGTTGTTTCCAGCTCTGCTTTTCTTTCTTTGTTTCCAGAAGTTTCAGCCAAAATGCAACTCTGTGCAGATAAGCTTGTCTGCATGGGGTGGGCAGAATGGGCTTAGGGTGGGACTACAGCAGGAGGGAGGGGTTTCAGGCCCTTCCCCACCCTGGGGAGGTGCAGGGTACCCTTGCTGTCTTGGGCATGAGCTGGGGCCCGATGCAGACGGAACCCCTGGAGGAGCAGCAGGACTGGTGCCTCCATGGGGGTCTCCATGTCGCTTGCCACTCATTTACATGTAGATAGTGTCTCCTCGAGAATATTAATTACGATCCACTTGCTATTATAAAGTCCACATGCTGAAACTGATACGACTTACCTGACACTTGATTATTATTATTTTTTAGCTCTTCATTGAAATGCTTACTGGCTGGCAGGTGGGTCCGCCACGCGTTGTTGCTTCGTGGAGCTCTTAGAATGTGGCTTGTAATAGCTCATCAATTCTTTTTGATGTGGAGGTTTATCTTAACATGGAATATTGGATTCCATTTTACTGTCATCAAGTGTACTTTCTTCAGTGTAATCTGGAGAGGAAATGTTCTGGCGTCTGAAATGATTTTCTGCACAAATTACTTGCTGCGTGAAGCAGCGAGTACGGGGTTAGCATTCCGGTGGTGAGCGCTGACTCAGGCATTCCCGTCACGACCAAACTTAGATGTGGCTGAGAAGACAGCCCTGCTGCTGCTGGCCTGGGCTCTCGTTCCCTCCCCTAGGCGTGTCCCCAGAGGGGACGTGGCCGTGGGGGCTCCTGCAAGGTCAGGGCTCGGCCTTGGAGGGGGTGGGTCGCTGCCGGCTTGCTCCTGCTTCTCCTCAGAGTCCATAATGGAGTGTGTTTTCGGGTGCATTCAGCCTGCAAATCCCTTTTTCCCTTTCCTTTCATTTTAAAAAGCTCTGAGGACATTCCAACTGTCAACAAAAGCAGTGTTGTTGTTCAGTTGCTAAGTCGTGTCCGACTCTGTGACCCCCTGGACTGCAGCAGCACGCCAGGCTGTTCTGTCCTTCACTTATCTCCCGGAGTTTGCTCAGATTCATGTCCGTTGAATCGGTGATGCCATCCAACCATCCCACTCTCTGCTGCCCTCTTTTACTCTTGCCTTCAGTCTTTCCCTGGTGGCTCAGATGGTAAAGCGTCTGCCTACAATGCGGGAGACCCGGGTTCGATCCCTGGGTCGGGAAGATCCCCTGGAGAAGGAAATGGCAACCCAGTCCAGTACTCTTGCCTGGAAAATCCTATGGATGGAGGAACCTGGTAGGCTATAGTTCATGGGGTCGCAAAGAGTCAGACACGACTGAGCGACTTCACTATCACTATCAGTCTTTCCCAGCATCAGGGTCTTTTCCAATGAGTCAGCTCTTTGCATCAGGTGGCCAAAGTACTGGAGCTTCAGCATCAGTATGATTTTGTGGGGAACACAGACATTCAGTCCATGACATCACGTAAATGCTAAAACATGTTTTGATGTAGTTAAATGTATCGGTCTCTTCTTCTCTTGCATCTGGATTTTGAGTCGTAGTAAAAAAGCCTTTCCTTACTCCTGTAGAAGAATTCATCCATGTCTTCTCCTAGTAGGGGTACAGTTTCCATTTTTATGTTTAGGTCGCCTTTGTGGTGTGAGGAGTAGGTCTAATTTCATCTTTGTACAGTGGCCGTCCAGTTGTAGCATCAAGTAAGTTGATGCTACTTATTATAAGTCCTTTGTGCCCAGTGATTTTAGCCTCTTTCAGTCATACATGAGATCTCTGTTTACACTTGGAGGAGGAAATGGCTGCTCACTCCATTACTCTTGCCTGGAGAATCTCATGGACAGAGGAGCCTGGCAGCTGTAGTCCGTGGGGTCACAAAGAGTCGGGCACAACTGAGGGACTGAGCACGCACACACTCCCCTGCTCCTAGACCACTGTTCTGCCCGGGGCTGCTCTGTCTGTTCTGTGCTGGGAGCATAGTGTAGTGGTGGGGGCCCTGCGGCTGTGGCCACTCGGTGGTGCAGCAACCTGCAGCCCCTCCCCTTTATGACTCCTGTAGCTCTGCCTGCATTTGCTTTTCCCGAGGAATCTCAGTATCAACAGGTCTAGCTCCATAAAGAGAGTTTATTGGTGTTTTGGGGGGTGCATTAAATTTATTAATTAACTAGAGAGAATTGACGTGTTGTGGAAGTTGTGATGTTGTAACTGGGAAGAAGGGAAGTCTTTCTGCTTGTCCACTTCTGTTTTTGTGTCTTTTGGGGGTGATTTTAAAATAGGATTGTTTGTGCCCAGTTGTGTCTTACTCTTTGCAACCCTATGGACTGTAGCCTGCCAGGCTCCTCTGTCCATAGGATTTCCCAGGCACGAATACTGGAGTGGGTAGCCATTCCCACCTCTAGGGGACCTTCCCAACCTGGGGATCAAACTTGTGTCTTGTGCATTGGCAGGCAGATTCTTTACCACTAGTGTGGCCTGGGAAGCCCCCATATGGGTTTACAGTGTAGATTTTAAACAGCTTGAATAGCTCTTACTAAGTTTATTCACAGATATTTAATTTTTGTGCTGCTGTTTTAAGTGGAATTTTCTCTCTCACGTATTCTAACTTAACACCAAGAGTTTTCTTTTTGTGTATAGTCATTAAACAGTTTTTTTTTTTTTTTAGCCAGCACTTTCTATAACTTTTGTCATATACCTCACTGTTTTTTATTTTTTTAAATATTCGTTTATTTGGCTGTGCCAAGTCCTAGTTGCAAATGTGGGATCTTTAGTTGTGACATGTGGGACCTAGTTCCCTGACCAGGGATGGAACCTGGGCCTCCTTGTGCTGGGAGTGTGGAGTCTTAGCCGCTGGACCACGGGGGAAGCCCCCCTCACTGTTTTTTAAGTTACACTTTATTTTGACGTCATTACGGATTCACATGCAGTTGTAAGAAATAAGCAGAGTGACCCTGCGTCCTTTCCAGTCGGCCCCGCTGGTACAGCTGTCTTTTGGCGTTAAGTCCAGGTGGCCCACTTCTTCTTTCAGGTCTTGCCTGCTCTGCACGGCCTCTGGCTGGTTGACCTTGGGGCTGCTCCCCTCGACCTTCTCCTCTGTGTCCCCCACGCCTGCTCTGCGTGTTTCTGTGTTGTCCACTCCCCTCTCACTGTGCTCAGAATTTCTTGGTGCTCTAGGGGTGGCGTGCTCTAGGCTGTGGGCAGCTTCAATTCTTCCCCCAGTGCAGGCCTTCTCCCGAGACCCCTAGGAGCCCTTCATAGAAAAACTAGGCCTGGCTTTCATTCCCAGGGGTAGCTGCTACACCTCCATCCCAGGCGGTGGAGTTCCCTGCACTGAGGTCACAGCCCCGTGGAGTAGAGGGGCCACGCCCATGGGAAGGGGTGCCAGGTCGCCAAGCCTGAGCCGCATTGTCACTGGCTCTGTAGGACCCAGTGGGAGGTACGGGGAGGGAAGCAGACCCAGGCAAGGGTTCTCTGGAGAAGCAAATGCAAAGGCCCTGGGGTAGCCACATGCTGGTCTCTGGGCTGCAGACTCAGAAGGGCAAGAGGTTGCCCACCTATCTACATCACCACTCCCAGCCCCACTCATGATGGTTTGCTTGTTGCTCCTTTCAAGCTTTGTTGATAGCTTTTTTTCCAAAGAGGACTGGAGTGTTACGAGTCCTTTAGCCAGCATACAGAGTAATTCTAGGTTGTAGAACTTCCTTAAAACCATACCCCATTGTTTTTCATTGCACATGTGTATGTTTAAAAGTAATTACTGTACTCCGTAGAAGGAAATGAAAATATTGCCTGCCAAGTGATTACTGTGCTTTTAAGTGACTCTGCGTATACTGTGTCGTATATGAGCAGATTAAACGACTTTAATTACACGTCCTTGGGTTTCCTTTCCCAGCCTGGATGTGTGGGGAGGAAATTATTCTGCAGCAGCTGCTGAGTTCACTATGTGTCTAGTTGGGAAAAGGTTTTGGCGTATAATCAATCCATTTCTGGAAGGAAAGACTTCGGGCTGGTGGTATGTGGTCAGTGAGCCTTCTCTTTGCCTGCTGGTCCTGGGGGCCTTGTGCTCCTTGGCAGGAAGGAGGACAGAAACCCTGGTCCTAAGTGCCCGTTTCTTTTCTAACTCTGCCCCTTGGATGGGTTTCAGGGTCTCAGGCCTTGTGAAGTTCTCAGTGGTCAGGCACCCAGGGTGCTATAAGGAGCACATGAAAACAGCCACCTTAACCTTAGGTGTTGCTCGTGGCCCAGCCCTGAGACTCCAGAGCTGCCAGCTGCCCATGTGGGCCAGCCTGGCTTCCATGCGGATGGAAGCATCTT
Organism: Bison bison bison; assembly: GCF_000754665.1. Taxonomy (NCBI): domain Eukaryota; kingdom Metazoa; phylum Chordata; class Mammalia; order Artiodactyla; family Bovidae; genus Bison; species Bison bison. The sequence continues at coordinate 7,536,177 of NW_011494861.1, forward strand.
GGTCTGTGCTGCCGGGGTCAGGCCTGGGCCCACCCTCTGTGGGTGGCTGCAACCCCTCTGGGGTTGGCATTTGTGAGCTGTGCAGAGGGTTACATGGGCATGTGGTGGACACCCCAGAAGGGGCCTGTGCCCACCTGGGCCAGGCTGCCTTCTGCCCGGCTCCTCTATCTGTCCCAAGGTTCCTAAATCTCTCTCTGTCTCTCAGCTCCCTTATCCCCCGCCTCCCATCCTGTGATGGGCCTGCTGCTGGGGATGTTTGGACACCTTCTCACATCGCAGTTTGCTTTTCTTGTTTGTGTTCATCACGGGCCCTGGTGTAGCTGCCCCCATTGAGGGGGACCAATTCTGTCTCTGGAGGTGGCCTCAGGCCAGGGGAACCCCCACCTATGGGTGCCCCATCACCTCTGCAGTGTGTTTCTGGGCTTTGGGCTGTAGTACCCAGAGTTGGCATGGAGGGGGTTCAGGAGGTGACATGGGGCCCCACCAGGAGGAAAAAGTTCTCACTGAAGATCTAGACAAAAGTCAAACTTATGAAACATCCAGATATGTTTACCTGCCTCGAGGGGAGTTCTGAGCTGGTCTGGGGACAGAGGCCAAGGGGAGCCCCTCCCTCAGTCTCCTGGGGTGGCCTGAACAGACTGCCCTGAATGACTTGGCTTAAAACAGCAGACATCTATTCTCTCACAGTCCTGGATCCAGAATTGATTCCATTTGGCTGAAATCGAGACATCGGGAGGGGCTTGCTCCTTCCAAAGGCTCCAGGGAGCATCCCTCCTGCCTCTCCTAGGTTTCATTCCTGGGCTTCGACTGCATCGCTCCAGCCTCTGCTTCTGTCTTCACGTGGCCTTCCATCTGTGCGTCTCCCTCTGTTTTTCTGTCTCAGGTCTCTCTCTGTCCCGCTCTTGTACAAACACCTGTCACTGGGTTTAGGGCCTCCCTGGATCGTTAAGTCTCATCATCTCATGGCACTCAGTTACCTCTGCATGGACCTTTTCTCTGAATAAGGTAACAGTCACAGAGTCCAGGGATTGGGGAGCGGACATGCATTTTGGGGGCCACCATTCAGTCTATTCCGGGGAGCCTGGGTTGCAGCATCTCCAGGGGTCAAGTGTCTGTGTTCTGTGTGCCCCGTGCCTGGTGAATGTTAGCATGCACTTCTGTTCCATGGCGAACCTGACTGGTGATCCAAGTGTATTCCTTTGGCCTTTTGTGTGTTGTCTCCTATTGTAACTGAAAATGTGAATGGGAACAATTCAATGTGTGTGTGTTTTTTTTTTTTACAATTTGGATGAAGTCAAACCCACTTTGACAGAATAAGATACTTTAAAGTAACAGATCTGATCTCACCCACTAGATTCACAGACAGGAGGAGGTTTGTCACATTGACGGATGAAATACTGCTCTTGCTCTGCCCACCTGCTTGGCTGCACCTGGCCTTGTCCTTGAGCTGAGGGTGGGAGTTGGGAGCCTGGGCTTAGGGAGGGTCTCGTTTTCAGGCATCGCCCTGGCCTGTCGGGAGAGAGTACAGACTAATAAAGGGCCAGTGGATTGCCACCTAGCCATTGTCCCAATGAAGGAGTGAGCCATAACTCACTGACCCTCCCTTCTTGTTAGAGATGTTGAAACAAAGTGTGGGAAGTGGCTATTTGTTTATCTGACATCTGCTTCACACAGAGAAACACCATATAGACCAAGGACAAGAAAATCAACAGAAAGCGTGAAAGTAGGAAGCTGGGGATCGGTTGCTGCTTTTGAGAGATTAAGCCAGAAGGGACTGGCACAGATAGCATGAAACCGGGGGCACATGTTTTAACTTTGACCCTGTAGTAAACTTATGAATTTAAGGGAGATGGCTATTTATAAAAGTAGTATAGGTATCACTGAGTCCTTATAGTTTTTTTTTTCTGGCCAGTTTTGTGAATACATTTAGTATTTTTATTTTTAATATCATTGTGATGGTATTCCTTAATTTGGCTTTTAAACTTTTTCTCCTTTATTTATCTATTTGGCTGCACCAGGTCTAAGTTGCAGTACATGGGATTATTGATTTTCTTTGCAGCCTGCAGAACTTTAGTTGTGGCAGGTGGGATCTAGTTCCCTGACCAGGGATCGAACCTGGGCCCCCCTGCAGTGGTAGCATGGCGTCTTAGCCACTAGACCACCAGGGAAGCCCCTATCATTTATTTTATAAAAAGCAGTGGATTTTTTTCGCAGCTTTTGGCTGGTAACACTGTGGTTACTCAGGGCCGTTTTGTTCTGTCCCCCGGCTGAGGGACGGGAAGGGCGGGTGCCCTCTGTATATTTGACAGACACCAGAAGCGCATATTTGACACTGGGAGTGCGGCACACAGACTCACGCTTAGGATCCTTACTTGGCTGGTTCTTGGCTTGTGTTTCCAGAATGTGGGTTTTTGCTCATTGAATTGACCCAAACCCCTGCTCAGCTCTGTGACTGTGCAGAACACGGCGGAATCCTAACCCGTGGTCTGAAATGGGTTTAGCTCCAGTAAACGATCAGAAGAGGCTGAAGTGGGTGGTTTGAGGTCCAGTTACAGGGGGCCTCAGGAAAAAGAGGTTAATTCACAAGCAGACACTGATTCTGGATGTTCCCCACGTGGATACAAAGGATGTGATAGGATGGGCTGTCATCTGAAGCAGTCTGGAAAGACCAACTTAGGTGAAACTTGAACTTCCTGTTCTCTCCGCCCCCCTGCTTAGTTCCCCGACCAGGGATCGAACCCACAGCCCCGGCAGTGGAAGGGTGGAGTTCCAACCTCTGAACCGCCAGGGAAGTCCCAGCGCTTCCTGTTCCTTATTGTGTGCACGTAGCCTCTGCTGAGGTCTCACCCAGCTGACCGTCAATTCTTCTGTGTTGGATTCCACCCAGAGTCCTTGTGTGTGTATGTGCGATCTGCCTTGAACCTGAGTGCACTCAAGTCCTGGCTGTGACAGTGACACATGACTCACTCGTGTCCAGTCAATCATCCAGGGTCTGTTGGGAGCCCAGGGTACACTGCTAGAGCCTTCCTGGGCTCCGTGGTCCCAGACACAACTCAGGTCAAAGGATTCCCATCGCCTTTCCTTGGGGACCCTCCCCTTTCCTGGGGACCACTGCAGACAAGCCTTGGCTTCCACTCCTTCTGAGAGTCTGAGACCCCCTCCTTGCAGGCTGTCTGCTTCCCTGTGACCAAGGCCTGAGTTGGAGGGCTGCTGGGTTAGCTCACGTGGTTGGTGGTCAAGAGGGATGGAGGGCTTTGGTAAGGAACCATCCAGTCCTTTGCTCTCCTAGTGCCCCAGGGTGTGGAGGAAGATGCTGAGTTTGGTACTGATCAGGGTTCTTGGCCTTTCCTGATCAATAGAAATTGATCAGAGGCCAGACAGGAAATCCAGGCAAAGCTTTATTGGGGTTCTGGCTGGTTGCAGGGGGGTGAAAACAAGCAACAACTTCTCTTGCTTGTTCCCCAAGGACTGGGTGAGCTGGTTCCTTTTTGGGGTGAGGGTCAGAGCAGGTCTAGGGGTCAGGCTGGAGGAGTGGCCTAGGTGGTTTGCTCACCCCTTGGTGGTGGTGTGTGCAAGGGGTGTGAGTAGTACCCTGTTTTTGCTCCTGGCGTTTTGCAAATGGCAGTTGGGTGTTTGGTCTTTTTGTATCTTGTCTATAATTTGCCCCAACTGCACATGCATGCAGCTGTTTTTTAGTCCCTACAGTTTCTTTGTATTTTGTTGCTGGAGGAGAGGTGTGTCCAGGTGCAAGCACTGCAGCCAAGGGTCTCAGGTCCCAGGTCCAGGCCCCAGCCTTCTCACGACCATGTTCCATTTCACACCTGCCGCCTGCAGGTGGCTTCTGCCCCGCATCCCCAGCGGGGCTGGGAATCGGGTGGAGGCGGGTGTGGCTGCTGCCCTGAGTCTGGGCTGTCAGTCTGACTTCGTTTGATGCCACTGGGCTCTTGGGGTGGAAAGCGCTGTTCCTGGGCTCCTGTCTTACCTGCTGTTGTCATGTGCCTGGTGGCTTCTGGTCAGGAAATGGCCTTCCTGGGGGTACTGATATGTCTCCTGCCAGGGAATGAGCCAGTGTCTCTGGAGCTGCCTTAAGGGGGTAGATCACGAGTCTCATTGCCCAGCTGAGCAGGAATGTCAGGACTTGACCAGGACCCACTTTGAGTTCCACTTTATTCTTGCTTCATTTTGAATAATGGATGAAAGTGGTTTCTTTAAAATACCACTGACTCAAGCCTTGAAACCATATTTGTGAAAATGGCTTTGTCTGAAGGTGGAGGCTACTTCTGGGGAGGGATGTCCTAGCATTGTCCTCCCTTTCATCTGGCCAGTGATAGAGACAGTGAAAGAAGGCACAGCAGGAAACATTTGGCCTGGGTGATTTCCTAGTTACATATAAGCTACATACACAGAACATACAGTGAGGAGCTGAAAGTGCTGGAGAAAATGTGTGCTGAAACCCTAACTGGAGTGTGCACGTATATTCTTCATTATTTGATGAAGTGTCTCGTTACTAACACAAAGTGCCATTCCTGGTGTTTTATTCATGAATCTGGGTGGATGGTAAAGTGCAGAGCGTTTGAAAACCTGCGGAAGATGTGGTACATGTACACAATGGAATATTACTCAGTCAGTAAAAGGAATGAAATTGGGTCATTTGTAGAGACGTGGATGGACCTAGAGTCTGTCATACAGAGTGCAGTAAGTCAGAAAGAAAAACAAATATTGTATATTAATGCATACATGTGGAATTTAGAAAAAGGGTTCAGATGAACCTATTTGCAAAGCAGAAATAGAGACACAGACTAGAGAGTGGCCCTGTGGACACAGGCTGGGGAGGGAGAGTGGGGCAAACCGGGAGAGTGGCACTGACATATAGACGCCACCATGTGTAAAATACACAGCTGGTGGGGGCTTGCTGTAAAGCACAGGGAGCTCAGCTCAGTGCTCTGTGATGACTTAGAGGTGTGGGATGGGGCAAGGGGAGGGAGGCTCTAGGGGGAAGGGATACATGTATACACGTAGCTGATTCACTTTGTTGTATAGCAGAAACTAACAAGACATTGTAAAGAAACTGTATTCCTAAAAAGGAAGAAAAGGAAACCTGCATAAGGATCCTGTGGAAGAGGAGGAATCATAAAGGCAGTGTTGGTCTTCAGGAGGGTCCTGGTTACACTGGGGCGGGAGTGGGGAGGGTCTCAGAATCAGAGGCTGGCTTCCCTGCCCACTCTGAGCCACCGACGTGGTGCCACATCCTCCTCTGTGGTGGGCCTTCTTTTTGTGATGACCCCCTGCCTTGCTGCGCTGCCCTGTGGCGAGATTTTCCCTGGAAAGCACTGTTGATTTCCCCACCCATGGGGGTTTGGTGACAACCTATGACCCATATGCTTTGTTTCCATTCCAGGCAGCTTCACTCACCTCCTTGTCCAGCCTGGCATGTATGCACATGGTTCGCTGGGCTGTCTGGAACCCCTCGCTGGAAGCCAGCTCCGGGCAGGTGATGTTACCTCTCCAGGGTGGCATCCAGTCCAACCCTTCGCACTGTCTGGTCTATAAGGTACCCCCAGCCAGCATAAGCTCCGAAGAGGTAAATGTTAGAGACCCTATAAGTGTGATTGCTTTTTACATGCTTCTAGCAAGTTCATGTATTTTCAACAGCAGAGCTGACAAATACGTTTGTCGATGTTTCATGAGCAGTATTTTTTCAGGTCACAGATTTGCCCTTAAAAAATAAGTATGATTGCTGAGTCATAATCAGAAACACACATTACCATATGTAAAATAGATAGCCAGTGGGAATTTGCTGTAGGACCCAGGGAGCTCAAATCGGGTGCTCTGTGACAACCTAGAGGGGTGGGATGGGATGGGAGGTGGGAGGAGGGGTTCAAGAGAGAGGGGACATACGTATACCTATAGCTGATTCATGTTGATGTGTGGCAGAAACCAACACAGTATTGTAAAGCAGTTATCCTTTGATTAAAAACAAATTAAAAAAATAATGACTAAAAAATAATGGCAGGATAAAGAAAAAAAATTAAAAAAAGAAAAAATATAAGTGTGACTGCTGAATTATAATCAGTTTTGTGGGCTTCCCTGGTGGCTCAGAGGTTAAAGCTTCTGCCTGCAATGCTGGAGACCTGGGTTCGATCCCTGGGTTGGGAAGATCCGCTGGAGAAGGAAATGGCAGTCCACTCCAGTATTCTTGCCCGGAGAATCCCATGGATGGAGAAGCCTGGTGGGCTACAGTCCACGGGTCACTAAGAGTTGGACACGACTGAGCGACTTCACTTTCACTTTGACCTCCCTGAAGGTGGTGGTTTTTCTGGGGTCTTATTATGCCCCTGCTTATGTAGCCATTTCTCAAGGTGGCCTGTGCCTCTTATTTTTACACAGAGAGCCACGAGATCACTTCTGTGCTTTTTAAAATGCCCTCTTTTTTAAAAAATTATTTTTTATTGAAATATAGTTTAAGTACAGTGTTGTATTAATTACTGCCATACAGCAAAGTGACTTGGTTACACACATATATACATTCTTTTGCATATTCTTTTCCACTGTGGTTTATCACAGAATATTGAATATAGTCGGAGAAGGCAATGGCACCCTACTCCAGTACTCTTGCCTGGAAAATCCCATGGCCAGAGGAGCCTGGTAGGCTGCAGTTCATGGGGTTGCTAGAAGTCAGACACGGCTGAGCAACTTCGCTTTCACTTTTCACTTTCATGCATTGGAGAAGGAAATGGCAACCCACTCCAGTGTTCTTGCTGGGAGAATCCCAGGGACGGGGGAGCCTGGTGGGCTGCCGTCTATGGGGTCGCACAGAGTCGGACACGACTGAAGTGACTTAGCAACAGCAGCAGCATTGAGTATAGTTTCCTGTGCTATTCAGTAGGACCTTGTTGTTTATCCATTTTATATGGATCAGTTCGCATCTGCTAACCCTAAACTCCCAATCCTTCCCTCCCCCATCCCCCACCAATCACAAGTCTTCTCTATGTTTTGTGATTCTCTTTCATAGATAACTTCATTTGTGTCATATTTTAGATGCTACATATAAGCGATATCATATGGTATTTGTCTTACTCTTTCTGTCTTCCTTCACTTAGTATGATACTCTCTAGTCGCATCCATGTTGTGGCAAATGGCGTTATTTCATTCTTTTTCAAGGCTGAGTAGTGTTCCTCTGTGTATATGTGCCGCAGCATCTTTATCCACACCGCTATGGTTGGACATTTAGGTTGTTTCTATGTCCGGGCTATTGTGACTAGTGCTGCTATGAACATAGGGATACATGTATCTTTTTGAATTATAGCTTTTTCCATATGTTTGCCCAGGAGTGGAAGTGCTGGATCATATAATAATTCTATTTTTAGCTTTCTGAGGCACCTCTGTACTGTTTTCCACAGTGGCTCCGTCAACTTTCATTCCCACCAGCAGTCCAGGAGGGTTCCCTTATAAACAAGCCCTCTTTTAATGTTTGTACACTGGGGGCTGTGTCTTGTGTGCACAAGGCTGGAGTGCGAGCTGGGCAGTTGGCATCCCCCTGGCTGGTCTTTGTGGCTCATCACTTATGTTCACTTGACCTTGACTCTCTCTAGCTGTGTCCAGAGGGGAGGGACCACAGCAGAACTTATATAAATCCATTTTGAAATGAAGCTTTCTCTGATCCCCACTGTAGAAAGCAAACAGAAGTGGGCCCGTGGAGGCATGTTTGTGTGTGGGTCTCACCCCATGTGCTCCCCTGGCCTGTTGGCAGTCCTGCAGGGTGGGGAGCAGGGACCCCAGGACACAGATGCTGTGTGACACCCCTGCTCTGGCTGACTTCTGGGTCCTTCTGACACTAATGGGTCATTGCAGGGTTTCTGCCTGGGTATGTGTTTTATTCTTCTGCTGACATTCCTGAGATACGCCTATCCTGTCTCAGCAGATCAAATGGGAGCCTTCTAGGACTCAATTGGCTCATTTTTCTTGGGTAAAGGACCATACCTGTTATTTCAGTATGTCATTCATGCGCTGACTCCAGTGACAAGCATCATATTCAGTGTTATTATTTATGATGTGGATTATGCCTTGGGGACCTGAATCAGCGAGCAGCTGATCATGCAGCTTCTCTTATTATAAGGAATGTCCCTCATTACAGGACTACATTTTGCTGCATTCCCACATGGTCTGGTTTCAGCCCTTATTATAAACTTGCTATTAGAAATCCTGAAGCTACTGCCATATTCTCATTCTCTCTTGCTGTGTATGTACCTTTGTAAATAAATCCTTATTCTGTTTACTTTTAGCCTTCTCATGTCCACTACATTTCCTTTGCTTTTTAAGTGTGTAAACTATATTGGAACATAAGTGTTGTGAAGGTTGGACTATCTCAAGGTCACAAATGTATCAAATACCATCATCTTCCATGAGAAATATCACTTCTAATCAGGGTTTCTCCACTCAGCACTGTCAGCATTTGGGGCCAGACTGTTCTTTGCTGTGGGTCTGTCCCAGGCACTACCCTGGAGGATGTTGAACTGCATTGCTGGCCTCCACCCCTTAGAGGCAGTAGCACACCCCCACCCCAGTTCAGTTCAGTTCAGTTCAGTCACTCACTCAGTCATGTCTGACTCTTTGCGACCCCATGAATCGCAGCACGCCAGGCCTCCCTGTCCATCACCAACTCCCGGAGTTCACTCAAACTCACATCCATCAAGTCAGTGATGCCATCCAGCCATCTCATCCTCTGTCATCCCCTTTTCCTCCTGCCCCCAATCCCTCCCAGCATCAGAGTCTTTTCCAATGAGTCAGCTCTTTGGATGAGGTGGCCAAAGTACTGGAGTTTCAGCTTTAGCATCATTCCTTCCAAAGAACACCCAGGACTGATCTTCTTTAGAATGGACTGGTTGGATCTCCTTGCAGTCCACAGGACTCTCAAGAGTTTTCTCCAACACTACAGTTCAAAATTCTTTGGCCCTCAGCTTTCTTCACAGTCCAACTCTCACATCCATATATGACCACTGGAAAAACCATAGCCTTGACTAGACGGACCTTTGTTGGCAAAGTAATGTCTCTGCTTTTGAATATGCTATCTAGGTTGGTCATAACTTTCCTTCCAAGGAGTAAGCGTCTTTTAATTTCATGGCTGCAATCACCATCTGCTGTGATTTTGGAGCCCCCCAAAATAAATTCTGACACTGTTTCCACTGTTTCCCCATCTATTTCCCATGAAGTGATGGGACCAGATGC
>NW_011494861.1:7545585-7575788 GCF_000754665.1 Bison bison bison
GATGTACTCTGCATAGAAATTAAATAAGCAGGGTGACAATATACAGCCTTGATGTACTCCTTTTCCTATTTGGAACCAGTCTGTTGTTCCATGTCCAGTTCTAACTGTTGCTCCCTGACCTGCATATAGGTTTCTCAAGAGGCAGATCAGGTGGTCTGGTGTTCCCATCTCTTTCAGAATTTTCCACAGTTTATTGTGATCCACACAGTCAAAGGCTTTGGCATAGTCAATAAAGCAGAAATAGATGTTTTTCTGGAACTCTCTTGCTTTTTTGATGATCCAGCCGATGTTGGCAGTTTGATCTCTGGTTCCTCTGCCTTTCCTAAAACCAGCTTGAACATCTGTAAGTTCGCAGTTCATGTATTGCTGAAGCCTGGCTTGGAGAATTTTGAGCATTACTTTACTAGCGTGTGAGATGAGTGCAATTGTGCAGTAGTTTGAGCATTTTTTGGCATTGCCTTTCTTTGGGACTGGAATGAAAACTGACCTTTTCCAGTCCTGTGGCCACTGCTGAGTTTGAGCATTTTTTGGCATTGCCTTTCTTTGGGATTGGAATGAAAATGGACCTTTTCTAGTCCTGTGGCCATTGCTGAGTTTTCCAAATTTGCTGGCATATTGAGTGCAGTACTTTCACAGCATCATCTTTTAGGATTTGAAATAGATCCACTGGAATTCCATCACCTCCACTAGCTTTGTTCTTAGTGATGCTTTCTAAGCCCCACTTGACTTCACATTCTAGGATGTCTGGCTCTAGGTGAGTGATCACACTAGACCCAGATAATCACACATCGTGAATACACAGTTCTTCTGTGTATTCTTGCCACCTCTTCTTAATATCTTCTGCTTCTGTTAGGTCCATTTCTGTCCTTTATCGAGCCCATCTTTGCATGAAATGTTCGCTTGGTATCTCTAATTTTCTTGAAGAGAACTCTAGTCTTTCCCATTCTGTTGTTTTCCTCTATTTCTTTGCATTGATCGCTGAGGAAGGCTTTCTTATCTCTTTTTGCTATTCTTTGGAACTCTGCATTCAGATGCTTATATCTTTCCTTTTCTCCTTTGCTTTTCGCCTCTCTTCTTTTCTCAGCTATTTGTAAGGCCTCCCCAGACAGCCATTTTGCTTTTTTGCATTTCTTTTCCATGGGGATGGTCTTGATTCCTGTCTCTTGTACAGTGTCACGAACCTCAGTCCATAGTTCATCAGGCACTCTATCTATCAGATCTAGTCCCTTAAATCTATTTCTCACTTCCACTGTATAATCATAAGGGATTTGATTTAGGTCATACCTGAATGGTCTAGTGTTTTTCCCTACTTTCTTCAATTTAAGTCTGAATTTGACAGTAAAGAGTTCATGATCTGAGCCACAGTCAGCTCCCAGTCTTGTTTTTGCTGACTGTATAGAGCTTCTCCATCTTTGGCTGCAAAGAATATAATCAGTCTGATTTTGGTATTCACCATCTGGTGATGTCCATGTATAGAGAGCCCAGATGTTCATAGACATGGCTTAATGTGTTCTGCGGGCAGAACTGCCCCTAGTTGAGGACCGCTACTGTAAACAGATATTATTAACTAAAATAATAAACTGCCACTGATCACAAACTCTATTCATTCTCCTGCTTTCTAAAGGCGCTGTTTTGCATCTTCTTGTTTCTCATCTCATGTAGCAGTGCATTACCACATCAGAAGTGTGGACTCCTAGGTAAGCCTGGTCTCTGCCTGGGCACCAGTCAATTCTTTATCTTATTCATTCACTCAGTGAATTTTACTGAGCACCTACATCTATTCTAGGAAAACTCTCTAATCCTGTGGAATTTACAGTTGAGCAGGACTGACAGATATTAATCAAAAGAAAAAAGATACATATTATAAACATCCCATAATTTTTTTACTAAGTAAATTTTGGGGTTTATGTTATTAAGATTATTTCAGTGTTATTTACTGTGAAGGTAAATAGTGTATTATGTTTATGTTTTCCTTCTTAAACAGCTCCTGTATTCTTCCCTCAAGCAAATAGTTGTCTTTAAAAAAGTTAGTATCTCCACAGGTAGCCAGTTTCAACTCTTAGCTGTGACGTATGGTATTTACCTTGTTTTCTAAATAATATATGTTTACTGCTACTTCTTAGTTTATCAATTTTAGTATCAATTGTATACTGACTTATAATAATGATACATGAGAACATAAGCTCTTTTATACACTCTTGCACTGAAAAAGCAACCACGCTCTGCCCTCTCCCCACTTCCTTGCACTGCTTGACCTTGCATTCAGGTACCATTGCCAGAGGCTTGCAGCCCAGTGGGGTCTTACCAGAGGATTGGAAGGGGAACCCTTGAGAATTGAAAAGAACTAGTGGGATCTGGAGTCCCTTGGACTGCAAAGAGATCAAACCAGTCAATCCTAAAGGAAATCAACTTGAATGTTCATTGGAAGGACTGATGCTGAAGCTGAAGCTCTAATACTTTGGCCACCTGATGTGAAGAGCCAACTTATTGGAGAAGACCCTGATGCTGGGAAAGATTGAGGGCAAAAGGAGAAGGGAGTGGCATAGGATGAGATGGTTAGATAGCATCACCAACTCAATGGACAGGAATTTGAGCAGACTCTGGGAGATAGTGAAAGACGGGGAAGCCTGGTGTGCTGCAGTCCATGGGGTTACAAAGAGTTGAACGTGATTTAGTGACTGAATAACAACAACAACAACAGCAACAAGGGGGGTCTGGAGAGGGAGGATCTTGGAAAGTCCCCTGGAAAGTTGTTTAAGAAATGCTAAGTTAACCCCCAGCTTCATGTGCCTGACTCTGACCTAATAGCGTATGGCAGTCTTTGAGAACTGGACTGTGGACAGAGTTGCCCCTGCATGCGTCATGGCTAGGAGAGGACTGAGGAGCCCTGCCCAGGCTTTGAGAATGTGACTGATGTTGAAACCACCAACCACAGGATGCTGCTTGGAAACTGGGGCTTGAACCCAGCTGGGTTGATTTCTGACCCAACAAAAATATCAACATTCTCCATAAACTTTAAAAGACATTCTTACAATGTGATATTTAAAAGAGAATCTTATAAAGTGATATTCAGAATGTCTATGATACAGTGTATACTTAATTGACAAACAAAGGACCAGGAAAACCTCAACTTGCAGGGGAAATAACATTCAACAGGCAGTGATACTGAGATGACACAAATGTTGGAATTATCAGACAAAGCCTTTAAAATAGGCATTATAAAAATAATCCAATAAATAAGAACAAACACTTTTGAAGCAAAGGGAAAGATAGAAAGTCTCAGCAAAGAGGTAGCTAAAGAAGAAGCAAATGGAAAGTTTAGAACTGAAAAATAAAATTGCCAAGATAAAGTACTCACTAGGTGAACTCAATAGCAGAATGGATATGACAGAAGGATCAATGTATTTGAAGATGAATCAGTGGAATTTATTCAACTTGAACCACAGAACGTTGATTGGAGGAGAGTGGACGAAGCCTCAGGGACCTGTGGGGTAGGACCACAAAGGCTAACACCCATGTCATCAGAGTCCCGGTGGGGGAGAAAGAGTGCAGTGCAGAAAAAAATGTCTGAAGAAATGATGGCTGAAAACTCCTCAGATTCGGCAAAAGACTTAAACTTACAGAACGAAGACGTCCAAAACCCAGAGATAAATGCAAAGAAATCCACACTCGGACACACCACAATCAAGCTGCTGAAAAAGACAAAGTCTTGAAGACAGCATGATGCATTACTTATAGAGAAACAATAGTTTGAATATTGTGGGTTCCTTGCAGGAACCATGGAGGCAGAAGGAAATGGAACAACATGTTAAAAGCACTAACAGAAAGACCCCAGAACTCAGAATTCTATTCCAGCAACCGTCCTGCAGGAATGAAGATGAAATAAAGACATCCTCAGATGAACTAAAACAGAGAGTTCATTGGCAGGTAGAGATGCTCTAAGAGAATTGCTAAAGGAATTTCTTTAGATAGAAGAGAAATTATACCAGATGGAAACTTGGTACATCAGGAATGAAGAAAGAGCAACAAAAATGATGAATAGAATACACTATTCTCCTTCTTTTGAGTTCTTTAAAAGGGGTTTGATGGCTGAAACAAAAATCATATCCGTGTCTGTTAGGGTTTTTAAGGTATGTAGGTATAAGAGGTTAAGATAGCTATAAAGGGGAAGATAAAGAGACCTGTAGGGCGATAAGATTTCTGCATTCCACTTGAAATAATAAAATATAGATTTTTGAGTAGATTGTGAAAAAATTATTTACATTGTAAACCCTAGAGCAGTCACTAAAAATAAGCTATCAAGAGATAGTAAGAAACCCAGTAGATAGATAAAATGGAATAATTCAAAATAAGGCAGGAAAGGGAAACAGGAATGAGAAACAGAAGGAACAAATCATAATAAAATGACAGTCCTGAACCAAGACCCACCAATAATTACATGAAATGTAAATAGTCTGAACTCACCAACTTCAGGACAGAAATTTTCAGTTGACATGAAAATCTCAAGGTCCAACTATGTGCTGTCTGTCAAGAACTCACTTCAAAAGCAAAAGGATGGAAAAATACTGTGTGCAAACATGAATCAAAAGAAAACTTGAGTAGCTATATTAATACCAGGCAAAGTAGACTTCAGAGAAAAGGAAATTTCCAGGAATTAAGGGGGATGTCACCTGTGATAAAAGAGTCAATTCACCACAAAGACATATAAACCCAAAAGTGTGTGTATCTAACACAGAGGTTCAAAATGCAAAGAGCTAATAGAATGGAAAGAAGAAATAGACAACTTCGCAGTTGCATTTGCAGATTTCAGCACTCCTCTTAGATTAAACTATAAGCACACTGATAGAAAATCACCAGTATATAGAACTGAACAATATTATGAAGCATCTGGATCTAAATGACCTTCATAGAACAGTCCACCCAACAATGGCAGGATGTATTCTCTTCATATTCTCTTCAAGTGCACATGGAACATTTACCAAGAAAGACCATAGCCTGGATCAGAAAACAAATTTTAGTAATTTTAAAAGAATTTAAATTACACAAGGTATTTTCTGTGGTCACAATGGAATTAAACTAGAAGCCAAAACAAAGATAGCATAAAAAACTATAAACACTTAGAAATTAATGCATTTTTAAATAATCCATAAGTCAGAGAGGAAGCCTTAAGAAAATATAAAAGATACTTTGAACTGAACAAAAGTGAAAATATGACATATCAAAATTTGTAGGTTGCAGCTCAAGTGTATTTACAGGGAATTTATAGCATTAAGTGCTTATATAAGAACAGAAAAAGGTCTCAAATCAATAATCTGATCATCCACTTTTAGAAACTAGAAAAAGAAGCAGAAAGTAAACCTAAGGCAAGTAAAAGAAAAATCAATAATAAATATAAGTGCAGAAACCAATATAGCTGAAAACAGAAAAACAATAGAGGAAAAACTAGAGAAAGCCAGTGAAGTAAAAAACTGATTCTTTGACAAGCCTCTAACAAGTAAAGAGAGAACACAAATGACTAATAATAGGCATGGAAGAAAGGATAACCACTCCAGACCACACAGGTATGGGAAGGATGTTAGGGGAAATACTATAAATTTGAAAATTTAGATGAAATGAACCAGTTTGTCTTAAACAACAAACCATCAAAACTTACCCAAGATGAAGTATATAACTTGAGTAGTCCTATAACCTTATAGATAATGGGTTTGTCATTAAATTTTTTTAAATAAAGAAATATCCCAGCCTGTTCACATATAATATATAATATAGAGGGCTTCCCTGGTGGCTCAGACGGTAAAGAATCTACCTGAAACATGGGAGACCTGGGTTCAATCCCTGAGTTGTGAAGATCTGGAAAAGGGAATGGCAACCCGCTCCAGTATTCTTGCTTGGAGAATTCCATGGACAGAGGAGCCTGGCAGGCCATAGTCCATGGGGTCTCAAAGAGTTGGACACTACTGAGTGGCTTTCACTTTCATTCACTATAAATTGTACTAAACATTTAAAGGAAAAACAATACCAATTGTATAGATTCTCTTCTTGAAAATAAGATAGGTGGGAACAATTGCAAATTTATGTAACAAGGCCTTCATTATCCTGATATCAAAATCAGAAAAAGACAATATACGAAAATAAAATCATGGATGCATATTCCTCGTGAACTCAGATGCAAAATGCTCAACAAAATATTAGTAAATTGAATCCAGCAGTAGGAGTGAGTGAAGTCGCTCAGTCAGTCCGACTCTCTGCTGCACCATGGACTTGTAGCCCACCAGGCTCCTCCACCCATGGGATTTTCCAGGCAAGAATGCTGGACAGGGTTGCCATTTCTTTCCCCAGGAGATCTTCCTGACCCAGGGATTGAACCCAGGTCTCCCACATTGTAGGCAGATGCTTTACCATCTGAGCCACCAGGGAAGTCCATCCAACAGTATAGAAGAAGAATACACCGTGACCAATATACACCCTGGCTTATCCCAGGGATGCAAGGCTATTTTCTATTGGAAAATGTAATTCACTCTAACAGCCTAAAGAAGGAAAACCATGTGAATAATAACAACTGATGCAGGCAAAGCATCCATTTATGACAGAAACCGAGCAAACAGGAATAAAGAGGAACTTCCTCAGCTTGATCAAGAGTAGCTACAAAAATTCTTTAGCTAGCATCATGCTTAATGGTGAAAAATTGAATGCTTTCCCTCTTAGGTCAGGAAGAAGTGAAGAATGCCCACTCATAGTATTCAGCATCTTATTTGACATTGCGTGGGAAGTTCTAGCCGGTAAAATAGAGGAATAAAACAAAATTAAAAAAAAAAAACCATAGAGATTGGAAAGGAAGGAACAAAACTCTTCTTATGTGCAAACAGTATGATTTTCTGTGTAGGAAATCTTGAAGGATTTATCAAAAACTCCCAGAATAAACAGTAAGTTTAGGGAGATTGTAGTATACAGCAGGAGGTCAAATGGAAAGTCAGTCACATTTCTTTATACTAACAAAATATATACAGTTGGGAAGCAAAATCTAAAAAGCAGTATTATTTACAAAGCACCCCCCCACCTCAGTGAAATCTAACAAAATATGTACAGGATCTGTGTGCCGAAAATGATAAAACATTCCTTTTGCTGCATGTCATTATTCTCATTGATTACTCTTAAGTGAATCACAGAAGACCTAAATATAATGGAGGGTCTTCTTTATGGATTGGAAGACTCACATGATAAAGATACAAATTCTCCCCAAATTGATCTATAGGTTTAATACAATTTCAATCAAAATCCGTACATGATTTTTTAATAGAGACAAGCTGATTCTAAACTTTAATTAATTTTTGGCTGCGCTGGGTCTTCGTTGCTGCACGAGGGTCTTCTCTAGTTGTGGTGAGCACGGGCTACTTTCTAGTTTCAGGGTGCGGGCTCAGCAGTTATGGTGCATGGACTTAGTTGCCTGTTGGCATGTGGGATCTTCCTGGACCAGGGATGATTGAACCCCTGTCCTCCACATTGGCAGGTGGAGTCTTAACCACTGGACCACCAGGGAAGTCCCTGATTCTCAACTTTATATAGAAAAGCAAAGGAATTAGAAGGGTCAAAACAATTTTGAAAAGAACAGTTAAGTTGGAGGATTCATGCTAGACAATTTCAACACTTTCATTAAAGCTATGGTAATCAAGATGAAGTGCTGTTGGTAAAAGCATTGGCATATAGACTAATGGAACGGAATACAGAGTTCAGAAGTAAGTCACAGATTAGCAGTTTCCTGTAAAGTGTAGTACACATGCACCATATGACCCAGCAATCCTACTCTTAGAGAAATGAAACATGGAGAAATGAAAACTTATGTCCATGCAGAAATATGTACACCAGTGTTCCCAGCAGCTCTGTTTATAACCACTCAAGCTGGAAACAGCCCATATGTTCTAAGTGGGTGAATGGATAAGTACGCTGAGGCACATGGTACAATAGAAGACTGCTTGGTAATGAAAAAGAACGGCTGTGGTTACACACTGCTGCACGGATGACTCTCATCCGCCTACCAGGGACTGAAAGAAGCCAGTCTCAAGGGTTCTGTAGCATGAGTCCCCATTTGTAGGACCGAAGACAGGGGTGGAGAGCAGTTCAGTGATTGTTGGATGTGGGTATGCGCAGGATGGGTGAGCGTTTTAGGTGGTGGGGCTGCTCTGTACCTGATGCTGGTGGTGGTTACATGTGTTTAAACTCAAAATAGGAAAAGTCAGCATAACATAGGTTAAGTAAAAATGCATTCAGACGGGAGCAATGTTGTTGATTTCCGCTTGGCTGAGGGTAATCCACACTGATTGTTTTAGGACTGGGGGATGTTCCTGGTTGAATTATTCTGACCACACAGTGCTGATGGAGGGAGCATGGCCATCACTTCTCTTGTTGTCCATCATAGGTGAAGCAGGTGGAGTCAGGGACGGTCCAGTTCCAGTACTCGCTGAGCCCTGAAGAACACCCAGACGCACCCACAGCGAATGCAAGCGGCCCCAAGGCAGAGCGGCGGTCTTTTAGGAAGCCACCCGTGTCCCCTTCAAGTAAGTGTGTGCTGAGAACTGAGTCTTCAAGCTCATGGCACAGCTCCATGTGTGCCCAGGTAAATGACATTTATCAGATACTTGCTGTAAATTGCTGTAACTGGAATCAGTTGATTGAGTTTTTGCTGACTACAGAGGTATAGAATTGGACAGTGATAAAACCTGGCCCAACACTTTGTGCTTTAGCCATGAGTTAGCTCCCTGACTGAAGGCTTTGAAAGGTCTGTTGGTGACACTTAAAGGGACATCTCTCTTGGGTGTCCTGCAGACACAGGGCTCAAGAATCAAAAGCTGGCTGATAGCCACGGACTGCCAGCTTTATGGTTGTTCAGGTGCTAAGTCATATCAGTCCCTAAGACTGTATGCAACTCTGTGGACTATAGCACGCCAGACTCTATGTCCTTCACTGTCTTCCAGAGTTTGCTCAAAATCATGTCCATTGAGTTGGTGAGGCTATCTAACCATCTCATCCTCTGCCACCTCCTTCTCCTCCTGCCTTCAATCTTTCCCAGGATCAGGGTCTTTTCCAGTGAGTCAGCTCTTTACATCAGGTGGCCAAAGGATTGGAGCTTCAGCTTCAGCATCAGTCCTTCCAATGAATATTCAGGGTTGATTTCCTTTAGGATTGACTGGTTTGATCTCCTTGCAGTCCAAGGGACTCTCAAGGGTCTTCTCCAGCACCACAGTTTGAAAGCATCAATTCTTTGGCACTCAGCCTTCTTTGTGGTCCAGCTGTCACGTCTGTATATGACTACTGGAAAAACCATAGCTTTGACTAGATGGACCTTTGTCGGCAAAGTGATGTCTGCTTTTTAACATGCTGTCTAGGCTTCTCTGATGGCTCAGATGGTAAAGAATCTGCCTGCAATGTGGGAGACCCAGGTTCAATCCCTGGGTTGGGAAGATCCCCCTCGAGAAGGGAATGGCTACCCACTCCAGTATTCTTGCCTGGAGAATTCCATGGACAGAGGAGCTGGCGGGCAGTTGTCCATGGGGGTCGCAAAGGGTTGGACGTGACTGAGCAACTAACACTTTCACTTTCACTAGGTTTGTCATAGCTTTTCTGCCAGCTTTATGTTGCACTGTTAATGTAGCCTTGAGTTTGTTGTTTTTAAAAACTGATTTTTACTTCCTTGGTGTGCAATCTGGGAGTGGGGAGGCCACGACCTCAGGGTGTGGCTTTGAAAAAGGGATGGAGGGCTGTCGATGCTGGAGGAAGTAATGCTCTTCCATGGATGGCAACGTCCCCGTCCCCGTGTGTGTGACTGCCGCTGTCAGCTTCATGTTGGCTGTACCAGCTCCTTCTGCTGAGGCTGGTACCTTGTGTTCAGGGCCTCTTAGTTTATCCCCAAGGACAGGAAGCCAGCATCCTGGTGGGGAATCCCACCTGTGGTGAGAAGAGAGGGAGGTTAGCAGGAGGGTTGAAAGAGCACTGAGCTCTTGGCTTCTAAGGATCTCATTGGCTGAAGGAACATTCTCAATCATGGGTAGTTAGGCTCTTAGAAAGTCAGAAAGGTAGGGGATGAGCAAATGTGGAAGCCCTAGAGGGGCGCTGAGTGTCCATCCATCCTCCATCCAGATGGCTTTCCTCTGATGGATGCTGCTGGGTATCTAGGGAGGGCTGGCCAGTGTCTCTCGGGCAGCAGGTCCTGAATGCTGTGCAAATGCGCCAGTGAGTCTGTTGTTTGGGAGTGACTTTTTTTATCAGCTGAGATTCTGGTTTTTGGAAACTGGTCTCATTGAGTTTAATCTCACAGCTGGTGGCAGCAGCACACTTGTTTCTCTGTCCTGGGACTCGATGTCTTGGCCTTCATCTTCATGGTCCTCCAGGATTTTCTGAGATGTTTAAAAATATTCAGATACCAAAACTTGATAGTTTATTGCTTCAGGACAAACTGTATTATTAAGTATTTTCCTTTTCCCTCAAAAAGGCAGTGCATTTGTTGTTTTTAATTGTTTTATTCTTTCCAATTTTTTGTGCTTATCAGAATGTTCTCAGGTATAATTACATCTTACATAAGTGATGGGCTTCCCAGGTGGCTTACTGGTAAAGAATCTCCCTGCAATGCCAGAAACTTGGATTCGATCCTTGGGTTAGGGAGATTCCCTGGAGAAGGGAATGGCAACCCACTCCAGTATTCTTGCCTGGAGAATCCTATGGACAGAGGAGCCTGGCGGGCTATAGTCCATGGAGTTGCAAAGAGTCAGACACGACTGAGTGACTAACACACACACACACACACACACACACACACACACACATAAGTGCTACTGAAATGTACACCACTGCTTGTACTTGAGACGTTTCCAGAATATCTGCCAGAATCCCCTGGAATGGTGGGTGGCAGGCATGTGTTTTCCACCAGAGTTTAGAATGAATTTACAATTTTATTGGATAAAGTTAAATACATTGAAAGTATAGAATACATAGTTAAAAAATACCAAAAGGTCAAACTCATTCCCTTCTTTAACTCTAGTATCTTCCTTTCTTTGACATATTCACAATTACATTTAAAAAATAAATGCTAACCTCTAAGAAATGTTAGTGTGAAATAAAGATAGTATCCTAAATTATAAAATATGTGCGTTTTATGATTTGATATAAACATTATTATTTTGGTTTTTAATTAAACTATTCAAAAGGATAATGCGTGCTGTGCATGCTAAGTCGCTTCAGTTGTGTCCAACTTTTTGTGACGCTATGGACTGTAGTCCGCCAGGCTCCTCTGTCCATGGGATTCTCCAGGCAAGAATACTGGAGTAAGTTTCCATGCCCTCCTCCAGGGGATTTTCTCCACCCGAGGATCGAACCCAAATCTGTTACATCTCCTGTTTTGGCAGGCAGGTTCCTTACCACTGGCACCGCTTGGGAAGCCCAAAAGGACAGTAGTGAAATGTAATAAATGCAGTTCAAAATAATAAATATAGTTTACTTTGGTCCTTAGAAATACCTGAAGAGATCATTTTCTTAGAGAAGAAACCTCTACAGCTATCGTTAATGGAAAAATAATAAGTACTTTTTCTGGAAAGGAATTTTCACGTGTTGAACTTTGGTGTAGTTATGACGCTGGAAACCGACAGCTTGCGTGAAGGCCTTCTAATTGAATTAACTGTCAGCCAGGACAGGATGACCCTGTTGGCTTCTCCCACCTGACTGGCTGTCGGCATGGCCTGGGGGCTCTGTTTTTGCTTTCCCAGCTGCCCTGTCTGTTTTCATGCAGGGCTTGGAGGAGATTTATTTATTATTATTTAAAATATTTATTTTTATTTATTTATTTGTCAACACTGGGTCTTAGTTGCAGCATGCGGGATCTAGTTCCTTGACCAGGGATCAAACCTAGGCCCCTTGCGTTGGGAGCGTGGACTTCAGAGAAGTCCCTTGGAGGAGATTTAAAGCCTAGTGTGCTGCTACCTTTGTTTCCCCAAATGGTCCTTTAGCTAATTTTGAGGGTGTTCATGGAACTTCTTGGATCTCTGTTTTTTTTTTAAATCAAAGTTGGGACAATTTTGATCATTCCTTCTTCGATTATTTTCTCTGTCTTCTTCTCTCTTTTCCCTTGAGGCTCCCAGTCATACCTTTATCAGGTGGCAAAGCTGTGGGAAGTCCCACCCTGCTGAGCTTCTGCTCAGTTTTACTTGTGGTGTTTTCTCTCTGTGCTCCAGTCCTAGATACTTTGTATTGCTGCATCTTCAGCTTCACTCATCTTTTCTTCTGCAGCATCTGATCTGCCATGAATCCCACCCAGTGCATTTTCCTCACAGATATTGTCGTTTTCATCTCCAGAAGTGAAATACAGGTATAACTACCGACAAACTTATGCTTTTTTGTTTCTCTCCTAAGGCAGAGGTAGATGAACTTAGGCCTGTGCAACAATTAAAATTAAAATTCCAGTATTTTATCCTGTTTGAAATGACCCATATAGTAATTCTCATTTTAACTAGGTTTAGTTTCAAGGTTGGAGAAGGCAATGGCAACCCACTCCAGTACTCTTGCCTGGAAAATCCCATGGATAGAGGAGCCTGGTACGCTGCTGTCTATGGGGTCGCATAGAGTCGAACACGACTGAGCGACTTCACTTTCACTTTTCACTTTTCATGCATTGGAGAAGGAAATGGCAACCCACTCCAGTGTTCTTGCCTGGAGAATCCCAGGGAGGGCGGAGCCTGGTGGGCTGCCGTCTGTGGGGTCGCACAGAGTAGGACACGACTGAAGCGACTTAGCAGCAGCAGCAGCAGTTTCAAGGTACCAGAATCTGGAGGTAACATTACAAAGTTTGTCACTACTTTAATATCCTTGTTTGCCAATTCTAAAATCTTGGGCAGTTGTGCATTAGTTTTGATTGATTGATTTTTGTCCTGATTTGGGTTGTATCTTCCAGCTTCTCTATGGTCAATAACTTTTGATTGGATTCCAGATATTGTGAGTTTTCTCCTTTTGGTTGCTAAATATTTTTATGGTTGACAAATATATATATATATATATTTTTTTTTTTTGCCACACCCCATGGCATGTGGGCTCTTCGTTCCCTCTGCAGTGGAAACCTGGAGTCTTAACCACTGGACATGCAGGGAAGTCCAGGTAGCTGGTAAACACTCCTGAACTGTGGAAATAACTTGGTCATTTAGGGCCTTGGCTTTAAGAGCTGTGAAATGGGACCCCATGAGCATTTAGTCTAGGGCTAATTACCCCTCACTAAGTGAGAAGACCTCCTTCAGTACTTTGCCTGATGTCCTTGATTATGAAGTTTACCAGTCTGTGAGAATGGCCTCTTTCTGGCCCCATGAGCACAGGGTACTGGTCCCTCTAATTTTGGGGGTGATTCTTTCCCCATCCTTGGGTAGTTTCGCAGTCAGTGACCTCCTGAATCCTAGAGGGACCCTCTGTAAGTGGCTGGAGTTCCCTCTCTGCGCCCCTCTCCTGTCTGTGCTCAGCCCTGCAAACTTCCATTTCTTTGGTCTCCTTGAACTTAGCCCGGCCTTCTGATCAGGGGTCCACTGTGCTCTGTGTTCCCCTTTCCTGAGCTGCAATCTGCAAAATCACTCAACGTGTTAATTTTGGGACCGTCGGAGGGCTTACTTCTTTGTTTCCAGTTCCTTAGGACCATTTCTTGCCTGAATTCCAATGTCATTAAAACTGTTGTCTTATGTATTTTGTTAGTTAAATAATTTTTGTTTCAGTCAGGAGAATGAATTTGGTCAGAAGTAAAGTTTTTGCCTGCTGTTGACAATTTCTAGGCTGTTGAAATCCTCCACCCCAGGGGTGATAAGTCCAGTGGTTTTGAAGCTTTTCCCAGCTGCTTTGTGCTGCGTGTGATTCACTGACTATGTCATTGCTTCATGATTTTGAGTTTTGGCTCACACCCTCTCCCTAGAAAGCATCTCTGCTGTGCACTGCATTTATTTTCTTTTAGGATGTACTCTTTTCTTTTTAAACTAAAAAATTACATATTCAAGAATGTGTGCATATGTATGTGTGTGTGTTTAGTCATTCAGTTGTGTCCAACTCTTTGCGACCCTGTGGACTGTAGCCCACCAGGCTCCTCTGTCCATGGGGATTCTCCAGGTAAGAATACTGGAGAGGGTAGCCTTTCCCTTCTCCAGGGGATCTTCCCAACCCAGGGATCGAACCCAGGTCTCTGCGTTGCAGGCAGATTCTTTATCCCTGAGCCACCAGGAAAGTCCATTCAAGAATGGCCAAGGCAACTATGAAGGAGAGAGGCTTCCCCTTTCTTGACTTGCAGATTTAGCGTAAAATTATAGTAACTAGAACAGTGTGACACTGCTACAGACACAGATCAGTAGATAATGGGACAAGATAAAAAGTGTGATATATGAAAAATTATAGATAAAGAGCATATTGCTTTCCTTTAATTATTATAACAAATTACTATAAGCTTGGTTGCTTAAAATAGCATGAGCTTACTATCTCACATTTCTGGAGATCAGAAGTCCAGAGGTCTCACAGGCTGAAATCCAGGTCTTGGGGCTGTGTTCCTGCTGTAGGCTCTGGGGGAGAATCTGTCTCCTTGCCTTTTCCAGCTCCCAGGGGCTAGCTGCACTTTCGCCCCTGCTTCCATCTTAAGAAGCAGCAGAGTTACATTTTACTTAATTTATTTATTTTTGGCCGTGTGGCACGCTAGATCTAGTTGCCTGACCAGGGATCAAACCGGTGCCCCCTGCACTGGGAGCTCAGAGTCTTAGCCACTGGAATGCCAGGGAAGTCCCAGAGTTACATTTTAAATCTCTCTTTGATTCTCCCTCTTGCCTCCCTTTCTCTTATCAGGACTGTCATAGTTGCATTGCCTACTGCACCCCCCACCCCCTCCCCTACCATCCAGGACAGTCTCTGCATCTCAAGGTCAGGTGATAAGCAACCTTAGTTTGATCTGCAACCTCGGTTCCCTTGGCAGTGTTAATACAACATAGTCATGGTTCTGGTAATTAGAATGTGGGTACTTTGGGTTGGAGGATTGCTTTTATGCCACCCACCGTGGGAGTAAGGGCACACCAGTCAGTTAACAGCACTGGACTGGCTGTCCTTGTGGAAAATAGAAAATCAGATCCCAATTTCTTATTGTATACAAACCATACCTCAGACTGCAAGTAGGTCAGACCCTGATGCTGGGAAAGATTGAAGGCAGGAGCAGAAGGCGGTGGCAGAGGATGAGATGTTTGGATGGCATCACCGGCTTAATGGACATGAATTTGAACAAACTTGGAGATGGTGAAAGACAGGGAAACCTGCAATACTTCAGTCTCTGGGGTTGCAAAGAGTCAGACATGACTTGGTGACTGAACAACAACAATAACAAACCATAAATTCTGGATGGATTACAAGACTGAACTTTAGAAATTTTAATTAGAAGTTTAGAGAGAGGAAAAATGATAAAAAGAGCTGTCCCAAATCAATGAGGAATAGAAAAATGGTCAAAGGATATGAAAAGGGAGTTCACAGAGGAGAAACCAGGATAACCAAAATGTATAAAAAAGTGCTCAATTTCACTAGTAATCAGAGAAATAAAAATTAAAATGAGAACCCATTTCATTTCCCTTGTATTGGAAAGAGCTAGCTGAATGACAGCATGAGGTTGAAAATTTGGGAAAAGAGGACCTCCTACCACACCGGGAGGGACCACTTTGAAGAGCAACTTTGTAGTGTTTAGTTAATACCCTGGGTTGGGAAGACCCCCTGGAGGATAAAACGGCAACCCGCTCCAGTATTTGCTAGGGAAGTCCCATGGACAGAGGAACCTGGTGGGCTACAGTCCATGGGGTTGCAGAGAGTCGGACACGACTGAGCTACTGAGCACACACGCATGCATGTATACAGTTAATACCTTACAGCAGAGAACTGCCATTTCTGGGTGCCTGTTGCAGAGAGGAACTAGTCCTTGTGACACGGGGCCAGGATGAGGATGCTCAGAAGGCCTCCGTGTTTCATGGGTGCAGTGCAGGAACGACCTGCCTGCGCCCCGATTGGGGGGTGGGGGGGTGAGCTGGTCTATTTGGACAGTGGGTGCTGCACAGCAGCCACGATGCTGATAGGCCTCTGCATATTGTTATGTCTGAACCTTCACACCGGGGTTCTGGGTTCTGAAACTGGTGGTTTCTGAAAGGAAGTGGACACACAGTGGCATGTAAGTGGCTTTGAAGACAATTCAGACTTGCCAGCTGGATGATCTTAGGCTGGTGGCTTCATGTGTCTGTCCCTTAGTGTCCTCAGTTATAAAATAGACGGATGAAAGGACTATTTAGATGGAAAAGAACACTTGAGTCTTAGGAAGAAATTGGAGAATATTTTTATGACCCTGGGGTTGGGAAGGCTTCATTAAACAAGATAAAGTGTAAACCAAAAAGAGAAGATTGAGAAATGTGATTATGTTAACATATAAAGAAAGTTTTCTAAGACAGAAGATTCCATAAACAAAGTTAAAAAGCAGTTCCTCAGACTGAAAGATATTTGCAGTATGTAAAACCATTAAAAATTAATTGAATGAGAAGATTAGAAAGAAGAATGATGATGGAAAGATCAACAAGGAGGAGATAAACAACTGGAAAGAAAAATGGGCAGAGGCTGTCAGGAATTGTAGAGAGGGTCAGATGAGTGAAAATCGGTCAGGGTGCACAGGACTGCCTGGAAACGGGGCACATGGTTCATAGTGGCTGTCAGCCACACTGGTCTTGTCATCCTCCTAGCTGGCAGCATCAGTGGGCAGCGGTCACATGTTCATAACCTCTCTCAACCACTGGCCCAAATAAATACAGATCCCAAATCTCAGTGGAAACAAGGCAACCACCAGATCGGGAGCAAACGCAGCATTTGCGCAGACTTACTGTTGACTCCAGAGTCCTTGATGGATACACACCCATGCCTGTGCTGCCATCCGGGGAAGTGGATTCCTGCCCGGCTGCAGAGCTTGGTGTTGGCCCTGCTCCCAGCATTTTTCATTAACCACTTTGAAAGAAAGTGAGGGAGTGTTTATTCACATAGGTTTGCTCAGCACTGACCCCCGCACCCCATCCCTTCAGAAAACCCTACTGAGAGTCTGTGATGTCCAGGTACACTTCCAGGCTCCTGTCCTCATAGAGGTCACATTTTAAAAAGAGACAATAAACAAACAAAGACCAGCAAAAAGAATGCTGTCCCACTCTGGTGTGGGGTGTTGATGGTGGGGGAAGCTGTGTGTCTGTGGGGCAGGGAATATGTGGGAATTCCCTGTCCTTTCTGCTCACAGTTGCTGTGAATATGAACCTGGTCTAAAAGGAAGGGGGCTTCCCTGGTGACTCAGACGGTAAAGAATCCTCCTGCAGTGCTGGAGACCTGGGTTCGATCCTTACGTCAGGAAGATACTCTGGAGAAGGGGCTGGCTGCCCTCTCCAGTATTCTTGCCAGGAGAATTCCTTGGAAGAGGAGCCGGGCAGGCTACTGTTCCTCTTAGGGAATAAGATAGAGAATGGTGGGTGGGCGGCTTGACAGTTACGTCTGTCCTGATTTGATTAACTTAGGTTCAGGATTTATGTTTCTCTTTGCATATTTGAGCTCCATCTCTGGCAGAGGTCAGCAGACTTTAAGGCCAGACAGGAAATATTTTAGGCTTTGTGGGCCAGATGACCTCTGTCATGGCTACTCATCTCTGCTGGTGAAAGCTGTTGAGGGTGT
The DNA here is from genome assembly GCF_000754665.1 of Bison bison bison. Classification (NCBI taxonomy): domain Eukaryota; kingdom Metazoa; phylum Chordata; class Mammalia; order Artiodactyla; family Bovidae; genus Bison; species Bison bison. The sequence continues at coordinate 7,563,298 of NW_011494861.1, forward strand.
GTCAATGAATGAACATGCTTGTGTTCTAATAAAACTTTATTTATGAGCACAGATTGTGGGTCAAATTTGACCAGGGGGCCAATTTGGCAAACTCCAGGAAGTAGTGAAGGATAGGGAAGCCTGGGTTGTTGCAGACCATGGGGTCATAAAAAGTCAGACACGACTTAGTGATTGAACAACAGCAACAAGGTGGGTGAAAGGAGCATTTAGTCAGGGTTCTCTAGAGAAACAGAACCAATGGAACATACATACCGCATAGGAAGAGATGGCTGTTGTTGAGCGTGTGAGACTTGGCTATATCCTGGCACTTGAGTGATGTGGTGAAGACTTGGTGTGTCTGTCTGTCTCCTGCACCCTGTCCATCTGCCCTCCAGCTCTCCCTGTTGGCTTCCTTCCTGGCAGGGTTTCCTTACAGGGTGGCTCTGGGAGCTTCTCTGTCATCCTTGGGCTTAGGAATCCCAGCATGAAGAACTTCTGCTGTCCAGTCAAAGTCCCGAGATGGAGTCTCCCACTCTGCTGCATCCCCTGTCTTTACCCTGAATGACTGGGATGTGGGCAGGGGCCATCTGTCCTGGGTCACACACTCTGTTGGAATGCCTCAGACTTCCAGCCCCGCTAACCCCAGGGTTAAGGGCTGGGAGGGTGATCCCCAAAGGGAAACCATCTCTCGGTCCTGCTCTCAAAGAGAGGGTGAATTCAGGTGGCCACCTGATGGTTCGAGGGCCTAGTTTCATGTCCCATGTCTTTCCCTGAGCTCAGCTGCCTCTTCCACAAGGTTGCCTTCCAGCTGTAACCAGGTTTCCCTGCATTTCCCCGTCTTCAATTGAATAGAGTTCCTGTCCGTGGGACCTGGCCTGTCCTCTGGAAGCTCACCACCTCGACCTGCAGAGGGTCTGCTGGGCACAGAGCAGGGCATGGGCTCCAGGGAGCACTGTGGCAGTTCAAGCGGCAGGGGACACCTCCCCACCCCCCAGGAAGGGCTTCCCCACAAGGCAGCTAGCTATGGGCTCAAGATGATCTGAGCCTCTTTCTGGCTGACGGGCCGAGGGTATTATTCCCGTGTGTGGGGCTCACTGAGTCGCAGCATGACTTCCTGGGATTCAGAGGTGCTGGGTGCACACCCTTTAGTTCATTCCCCAGAGATTTATTGCCTTGTTTTCAGCACACAGGAGGGGATGCCTGTGCTGCTGGGAGCTCAGGAATCGAGCTCTGGCGCAGGTACTCTGTGGAAGTGTTGTCTGCTTTTCAGTTCTCATTTGGGGACCGGCAGATCTGCACGGATGGGACATTTGGTTTATTTAATTTGGATTTATCGCCGCATTCACGTCACATTAATGTGATCGCCTTCACCCCAGGTTCCAAACATTTGAAAACACTGCCTCCCAAGACCTAATACAGAAGACACAAATATCTGCTGGTGTTTAACTGATGATGGAAACTTCTCCTGCTTCAATATTTTACCAACTTATATGGTTCCTCTGGAAATCTTAATGATATGCGGCTGTCACTTTAAGTGAGATGCTTTGGCTTCCTGTGATGAATTGTCCTTTTTATTCTTTCTGCAAAATTACCAGGGAGCAAAGGTCCATTCATCACCCTGCACGAGAGGGTGCCACTAGAGGGCCACTAGAGGGCCCTCCGTCTCCAGTTTTTGGAACTCGGCATCTCCCTGACCCACATTTTGCTTTTAAATGTTCCCGTGGTGTCGGAATTTTGGTGCATTCGCTTAATAGATATAAAAGCAGAAGGGGTCATTGACGATATGTAATCATGGTGTTTCCCAGAGTAATAAGGAGTTAGATTCTTGACTTTTGTGCTGGTGACACCCTCGGGAGCATCCTCTCTGTCTGTGCCCTGGTACGTGTCATCCAAAGATGAGGCAGCAGTGGGGAGAGCAAAAGATGTCACCCAGGGGATGGAAGTCAGGGCTGGCTCTCTGAGGGTGCGTTCTGTAGGAGACCATCAGTGAGCGGCTCAGAGCCCAGGCTTCTGAGCCTGGGCCTTGAAGGTGGCTCAGTCTAGGGCCCTGGGCACGTCTGGCACTCCTCACCACTCTAGGGCCTGATTAACTAGGTGGGGCACTTCCAGTTCTCGGCCTCCTGAGGTCTGGATTCCTTCAGCACAGAGACCCATGCCTGCTGCATCAACCAGCATCCTGTTATGTCTTCCTAGACTTTACTCACTTTCTCCATTTCTGTGATCAAAGTCTTCAAGAAAATGGCTTTCAAAGGCCAAATAATTAGGAATAAAGGCCTTTCAAATGGGTCTGCCTTGTAAATTCTTAGTGTCCCAGGTACCATGAAACACTCACTAATCCTTTATTTTCAAGGTCTGATGGGGAAAGCTATTTTTCAGAATTTTTATTTGAATCGTGGCGATTGTGTCTTTGGCTCTGATGACCCCTTCCATCCCCTTACCCTTGGAGCCAGCTGTTCGGCCCCATCCTGGAATATCCCCAGACCCCCACCCTCCTGGTCCAGGACCTGGCCCTCAGCTGCCACAGATGCTAAGCAACAACTGCCTCTCCCTTAGATTAAGCACAAGTAGGTCTGTCTGCAGGGCAGCGTTTTCCTCCACAAACCCCCTTCGTCAGGCCCTGCCAGCACCCTCCCCACCACCCCCAGCCAAATACAAAGCTGTGTTCATGCAAAAGTGTTGTCTGGAAGGAAGCTTGTAACACGGGGCAAAAGGCTTTAATGCTGTCTCACGCAGAGCTGGCTCCTGGCTGGTAGTCATGCATGGGGACTCCCCCACCCTAACCTTTCCAGGGAAGACAGTGGTGAGGCCTCTGCCTGCTCCAGCCTGGAGGATATTGCCAAGCCCAGTACCTGAGCACTCACGTATCTGTGCACTTACTCTCTGTCTCTCTGTGATGCTTGCCCACTCACTCGACTCATGAGAAGGGCTGAACTGAGTAGTCCCCCTCGCCCTGGAGTATGAGTGGGCTTCAGACCTGCATAGTCTACACACTACCCACCCCGGGCCAGTGCAGAGAAGCACGCAGTGCAGCTGTGTGACCCTATGGGATGAGGACAGCCCAGGTTCAGGGCAGGTTGCAAGCCCCTTTGTGGCCTTTTTAGTCAGGTGTAGGGCATTTGAGCTTTGAGAGAGGACCAGACACCTTAGCTTCTGTCCACAGCACTTTTCAGTGAGTGGAGGCTGACTGGGAAGTAATTGGTTGTCAGGAAATTCATCTTCAGGCGGGCACAGTGGCTGCAGCTGCAAGCGTGAGGTTCTCTGTGTCCTGCACGGCGTGACCGACCCTATTGTGACTGGTGCGGGTGGTATGAAATCGCTGACTCAGCCCTTCCTGAGACTGCGGGGCCCTGAGCTGCCCAGTGTGCCTGGCAAAGCAGTTGTCTCGGCAAGTCCCACATCACGACGCACCCATCGACCTCCCGCTTTTTAATTGCTTCCAGGCTCCACACTCGGATGGACCGGCTTTTGTTTCAGGGCTTCCGTTTTCAGGAGCACGTGAGCCATTCTGATGGTTTCTTGTGCAGGGCATGGGCAGCAGAGACCACAGGGGAGGGAGGAAGGGCTAAACTTGGGTCCTCAGGGCCACTTGGGTGTGACTAGAGCAGGGCTGTTTACCTAGGGGAGGGCCGTGATTTCTCAGGATGTCCTGAAGTTCAGGAGGGGGTGGTGTCCACATGCAGCGGCCAGAGTCAGGTCCCCATGAAGGAGACTGTGGTGCGTGAGGCAGGTGTGGTCCTCAGGGGAACCGGGCAGGTGACTCAGACAGGTGTCCCGTTGCACCTGGGCCTTCGGGTGGGTGAGGAGCGCCCTGTCCGTGTGGGCCTGGGTCAGGCGGGCTGGAGGTGGTGGCACTGGCAGGTGAAGGCGGGAGAAACACGATGTGAGCGGGATGATGGCGAGGTGGTGGTGGCCCCAGACACAGGAGCTCAGTGCCGAGAGGCTGGGGGTTTCTGGGACTCGAGCGATGCCTGGGCTTCTCGGCTGGGGTGCGGGGCCTGGGATGGGGGTGGAAGCGGCACAGGCAAACCCGGCCCAGCCCTGCCCTGGACCGAGCTCTGCGGGTGGAGATGGCGCCGTGGGGGCGGCTGTTCCCTCCACAGGTGGGCATCTTGGGTACTGCGGGAACCAGCCTGGTGTCACCCAGGGTCACCCTCGCTCCGGGGACCCTGAGGAGGACTGGCCTGGATTCTTCCTGGTACTAACATGCCTGCACTCTCACCCCTAGAGTGAGTGAGACTTGGGGGATGGGCCGTGAGTGATGCGAGAGCAGAGCCCCCACCTGTGGCATTTGCCGTGTGTGTGCAACTGCGGAGAAGTTTCTCATTTAACTAAACAGCCAGTGGGCCCCAGCTGGGGAGGTCCCAGTCTGGACAGACATCAGAACCCGGCCCCCTGAAGGCAGGGGTGTGTGAGAGGGTGAAAGGAAGGGTGAGCCTTCTGAGAGCCTCACATCTCCCTGAGCACAGGCAGAGTGCCCACAGGAGCAGGAGAAGGAGGCTGTGGAAGTGGGGAGTGAGCTCGGGTTCCATCCTGCAGGCAGTGACCCCAGACGCACGCACTAGTCTGCCCACCAAGCGGGGAGACTCTGTGGTGGCCGCGCCCAGCTGTAGCACTGGTTACTGCTTGGGTGGGGTCGGGGGAGATGCGCGCCAGCCTGACTGAGCCGGGCTCTTGGTGTCCCTTCCCTGTTCCCCTGTGCTTCCTCACAGGTCCACCAGCATCGCCGTCCCAGGGGCTCACTGCTCCCCAGGACTCACCCATGGGACCAGGGGTAAGTCCAGGCCTGAGAGGCCTGTTTCAGAATTCCAAAATCACATATTTAAAGGTTCTGGGTCCAGCAAAGTCCTCTTGGCGTCTTTAAGAACACTTGATGTCCTGTTTACGTGTGTGGGTGGGAAGGATCCCGGCAAGCCTGAGAGGATGGGCCCCCAGGGACGGCGACCAGGGTGTCCTCAGCCGCCCCCTGCCTGTCTCTGCAGCTGGTCCCAGAGCTGGCTGTCGGGGCAGTGGCTTCGGTGGTTGTTATCCATCCTCCGGTTGCCGTTGAAGGCCTGTTTCCACACTCAGAATGTGTTCTCCCTGGCAGTTACGTTTGGTGGCTGATGATCATTCAGGACTGGTTGGCCTTGGTTTTTCTCTTGAGACCCTGGGGTGTGCCCTCCCGACGTCTCTGCTAGGAGAAGGTGCTGGCTGGCTGTGGCGTCCCTGGGCAGCAGCTGGGCAGGTACCCTGAGCATCTGATGCTGGTGGGGACAGGACCTCGACCTGCAGGCCTGTCAGAGAGCAGATACCTCCTCTGGTCTGGGAGCGTGCAGCCACCCTTCAGGGATCCTGAGCTGGTTGTGGGTCTGCCCATAGCTCTGGGGTGGCTCTGGCCACGTGGTTTGAATTAGGTCAGAGCTGGTTTGTCTTCCCGATGACCTTGTCTGTCAGTACCATTCTGGACATTGACTTTCTAGAAAAGTCAAATTGTTCAGTATCCGAGGCTGGCTCAGGACAGGGCTTTAACGAGCACCATGCAGCTTGGAAACTGGATCAGAGTGGGTGTTGCATTTGCCTGAAGACACTTTCGGGGCAGCCTCCCGGCCCCTGCTGTCCTGTCCCCATATCCCCTGCAGTGTTTGGCATGGTGCCTCTGAGTGCTGGACGGCCACAGAACAGCACCGCCTGCCCCCAGAGGCCAGAGAGGCTCAGGATGGCTGCTGGGGTCAAGAGGAGCTGAGCCGACCCTACATTCCTCTCTGCCCCAAGATGCTGCCTGGGCCCCCAGGGCCCCCCACCCATTTCCTCAACACCTCTTCATGTGCTGGGTCCTTTCTGTACCAGCACCACCCGCCACGCCACCACCACAGCCACCCCTGGGCTGATGGTCACTGCTGATGGCAGATGTCCCATTTGTAACACATACTACATTATAAACAGGATTTGAGAGATGGGTCTTCAGTAGGGTCAGGGCCCTTCACCACCCCACGTCAGCCTTTCACATTGACCTTCACTCCCTGCGTATGTGTACCATCTGTGGAAGGCTGACCCCATGTTGGGTACATGCCAAGTCCTTTCCCACAGCAGCCCTGTGATTTAGCTGCTGTCAGCATCCCCCTTTTACATGTGAGGAGACTGAGGCAAAACCAAGTGAGTTAGGTGACTCGCCCACATCATGTGGCAGTCAAGTGGTGGAGTGGGGATTCCAGGGCCCACATCAGTTGCCATCATGGTCATCCCATAACGGGCAGGTTCATGTCATAGGAACACAGGTGGTTAGAATCAGAAGGGGTCATGGAGGAGTTCAGCCCGGGGATGGGGATAAAACCCAAAGAAGTTCAGAGACCAGACCTGCAGCCTGAGTGGAGAGAACCCGGCTTCCCCTCCACTTGCTTTTCCTTATTAATACTGCTGCTGCTGCTGCTAAGTCGCTTCAGTCGTGTCCGTTTCTGTGCGACCCCATAGACGGCAGCCCACCAGGCCCCGCCGTCCCTGGGATTATCTAGGCAAGAACACTGTAGTGGGTTGCCATTTTCTTCTCCAATGCATGAAAGTGAAAAGTGAAAGTGAAGACGCTCAGTCATATCCAACTCTTAGCGACCCCATGGACTGCAGCGTACCAGGCTCCTCCGTCCATGGGATTTTCCAGGCAAGAGGACTGTAGTGGGGTGCCACTGCAGTGTGGGAGAGATCGCCTAATTGCAGCTCTTGGTGATGAGAGTAGAAGCAATTAGACTCAGTGCCTGGTCCAGGGCATCTGGTGACCAGGAGATTCCAGACCTTGCTGCCTCCTGGGGCCACAACTAGAGTCCTCCTTCCCCTGGAGGGTCAGTGCTGGGAGGGCAGGAGGGGCTCTGTGAAGTTACTGGGGTGCCTTTTGTCATCTCACCCAAGCTTTCTTCCCTTCAGCTGTCACTTTCTCAGCTGGCGGCTTCCCCACCATCCCCAGCTCCCCGCCGCCGCTCGGCCAAACCCTCATCACAGCCACCTGGGAGCCCTGTGCCCTCCCTGGTCCCAGGGGTAAGTAGCCCGCCCCTTCCCCCTATCCTGTCTCCTTCCTGAGAATGGCTCCAGACTCCCAACTCGGTTGAAGTCTCTGACTTGGCTGGCTGCCCTGGGCCTTGGCGAGGTGGCCGAGGCCTTCATGGGGTGCCTGTGAAGCAGGCATAGGGATGGGGGCTGGACATTGCCTCCTTTCCAGGTTCCAGATATCTTCCACCATCTGTCTTGGTGACCAAGGGTTTGATTTGGGAGGTGTTCCTGCCACAGGGCTTGATTTCTGCGTTTGTCCTACCCGAGAAAACAAAGCGCCCTTAGACCTCTGAACACAAGAGAAAAAGAGAAGTTTCCCTGGAGATGTAACTAGAGGCTGATCCAAGCTGCCAGCTCCCCCTCCAGCGTGCTTGCCTCCCTGTCTGAGGCCAGAGACATCTGTGAAGCTCACCACCCCAGATTCCAGTGGAGCTAATGGGCCGAAATAGGCCTGTTTCCTTCCACTGGCCTTGGGGGACCCACATAGAGTTTCCTGGTTCACTTGCAAACTCAGTCTTGCCCTGGAAGTCTGTCGAAGCAAAGCAGCTCTAGTTGATTACTTACCTGAAAATCCTCATGCTGAAATGCCTTATTCCAAAATATTTCTGGGCTCATGTAGTCAGGAAGATCTTACATCTCTTCTGTTACTGGTGACCAAGTCACTTGGGGTTCCTTCTGAATGAAATGAGAAGCTGGGGAAGCCAGCTCTAGAGAGAGTATCCTGGATCCCAATAAGGTCTTCACTTAGACAGAGGTGGGAGGTGGATGCAGGTGGGTGCCTAGAGCACTGGGTGACGTGAGGACAGGGAGCATCTGTACGTGCGAGGGCTCTGTCCCACAGGCTCCCTTGCATTGCTGGAGACAGTTTCATCTTCCTGTTCCATCGACATGGTTTTAATGTTAATTTGCCCTCTCAGGCATCAGGCATCTTCCAGGCTACTGATCTGTTCATAAAATCAGTGGTTCCTTCCTTGTTGCTTTTCAACTCACATAAAATACAGGATGCCCAGGTGAATTAGAATTTCAGATAAACAATCACTTTTTAGTGTATGTCCTGGATATTGCCCAGGACATGCTTATACTAAAATTATTCACCACTTACCTGAGGTTGCAATGCAACTGAGCCTCCTGTGTTTTCATTTGCCATGTGGCAGGGGCGGTTCATCCATGAGCCCCACGTCCAGCTTCCTTGGTTACGGGTGGGGCTTCTTGGCCTCACCTGGGGCCCCACTGTGTTTGGCAGGAGTTCCCCTTGGAGGGCAGGATCTCTCACCTGGAGGCTGACCTGAGCCAGACAGCCTTAGCCCTGGGAACGTCCGCTGCTGACCACTTGCAGGAACTGCCTTTCACACCCGTGCACGCCCCGATCATTGCAGGAACCCAGACCAGGAGGTGAGGAGCAGGTCTGGGAGGGACCCCAGGCAAGCATTGTGCATCAAGACCCTGTGACTCCCTGAACAGCAGGCTTTCCCAGAGAGGTGACTGTCCGGGTCCCGCCCCTCAGTCGGCCTTCTCCTGGAGGCTGGCTCAGAGGGCCATCCGTTCCAGCTCTGGAGGGAAGCTGTCACGGGCATCCCTGGCGCTGCTGCAGTCCTCTGGCTTTCCCGAGATTCTGGACGCCAACAAGCAACCAGCTGAGGCTGTGAGTCCTACAGACCCCGTGAAGTTCAGCCCTCAGAAGGAAGAATCAGACTGTCTACAAGGCAATGAGATAGTGTTGCAATTTCTTGCCTTTGGCAGGTAAATTCTTGATTATTTCGTCTGTTACTCTGTACCTGGCTTTTGCATTTCTTGTGTTGAGGGAAAGCTTCCATATGGTTCTGACCCGGCAGAAACCTATGATCAGGTCTTAGTGATTATGGAATGCCCTGTGTCTTTGTTTCAGTCCGGCTGGGACGCACCCCCAGCCATTTCCAAATGCTATAAACTCTGCTTTACCTGGTCTCCTATGGTCCTTAGTTACAACATGGACAGCGTGTTGCCCAGTTCTTGGGTGCTGGTGTAGCCCTGAGGGCAGGGCTCTCCATCACGCCTGAAGGGGGAATGCTCAGAGGGTTCCCAGACATTACCGTGTGGCTGCTGTGGGGGTGGAGGAAGTGGTCTCTTACCTATGGTCTCCCCACAAGCGTGTGATGAAAGCCCAGTTCTCCGCCAGGATGCCTGGTTGACTCGGGGTGTTGTTGGATCCAGGGTGCCCCAGGATGAGCAGGCAGCGCCATGGCCACAGACTGTGTACTTCACCTTCCAATTCTACCGCTTCCCACCCGAGACCACGCCACGGCTGCAGCTCGTGGAGCTGGCCGATGCTGGGAAGACCAGCTCTGCCTCCCTGTCGCACATCCTCGCCCAGATCCAGAAGGATGGCTCCTTTGATGCGGGTGAGCCTAGGGGTCTGGCACACACAGAACCCAGTGCTGAGCTCTGTCTGTGAGTTTTATTATTTAAAACATGCTGAAAAATGAAAAACTTCAAACAGGTACAGAATTTGAGCAACTAGCATAATGAATAATCAGTGCTCCTGCCAATCAGCTCTGATGATTGTCAACGACATCCCACCCAGACCCCTCCCCAAACCGGGGCTATCCGAACCATATCCTAGACATATAATTTCATCTCTAGATGTTCTCTTATGTGTATCTAAAAACGTAGAGTCTTTTTAAAAAAAGCCTTTTAGCTTTAACCATTAAAAAAACTTTATTATTTATTTGAAGCATGTGGGGTCTTTGATCTTCATTGCAGCTTGCGTGCTAAGTCCTTCAGTCATGTCCCGCTCTTTGCAGTCCTGGGACTGTACCCTGCCAAGCTCCTCTGCAGCATGTGGGATCTTTGGTTGAGCAATGCAAACTCTTAGCTGTGGCTTGCAGGACCTAGTTCCCTGATCAGGGACTGAACCTGGGCCCCCTGCATTGGGAGCATGGAGTCTTAGACACTGGACCACCCGAGAAGTCCCTAGAATCTTTTTTTTTTTTGAGAAACATAAACTCAATAATATTATCCCACTCAAAAAAGAATGATGATTTAATATTAGCAAATATTTAGCCAGTGTTAACATTTCCCCAGTAATTTCATAAAAATTTTTAATAGTTTGTTCAAATCAACACCTGAGGTCCATATGTTGGGAAGCTGTGCCTCTCAAGTCTCTTTCTACCTGTAGTTGTCATCACCTTCCCATCCCTGCTTTTTCATTTTTATTTGTTTGTTGAAGTCATAGAGTTGCTGGCCCCCTAGAGCCTCCCAGAGCCTGCACTTTGGTTTCAAGGCTCAGTGGTGGCTTCTGCAGTGCTCCTCTCATCCCCGTTTCTCCTGTAAATTGGAGTGAGATCTAGATGCAAGGGCAGGTGCATGCTCTTCGTATGGGGCAAAGAGTCTTTGTCACTGGTGGTGTGTCCCCATCTCTGCTGACACCTGGTTACTTCTTATACTACTTCTAGAATACTTCTTCATTTATCAGCCAGAATGCTTCCTTAAAAAGAAACTTCTCCTCATCAACTGTTTGGTTACCTAGAGGTGCAATTCATATAGGGAAGCCAAAATAATGCATGTTTTCCCCTTTATTTGCTGATTTTCAAAGTAACCAGACAGTTACCAGTATCCTTCAAAGATGGCTCCAAAGGCTTTTTTTTTTTTTTCCTCATATCATTATGAACCAATGGATTTACACTGCAGTGTATTGGAATATACCAAATATGTTGTTGTCTTTGGCCAGTCACATGGCTCATAAGGGACAGAGCTGAGGTCTGAACCACCACTGCCTCTTGAGTAGAAAGTAACAGGTGGAGAAAGGTGTGTTAAAATGTTAAATGAAAGTAGCTTAACAATATTAACATCAGACAAAAGAGACAAGGCAAATGCATTGCTAGGAATCAAGAAACCTATTAAATAATAATCGAGAGTAATTCACTGGGAAATATGACCTTCAATCTGTGAACTTCCAACAGACAACCTCCAAATACAAAGGACTAGTTAATGGACTTTATAGGGAGAAGCTGACAAACCTATAATCATAGATTGTGATACATTTCTCTCAGTGAATTGATAGATAAAGCAAAAAAATTAATGATGATATTATAAAATACAGTTTAGAAAGATGGTATTATAAAACCTGTACAACCAATTTAGAGAACATGTTATTTTCAGGTATACTTTAAAACTTATACAAACTGATTATTCATAGATATATATATATATATCTTAGGTCACCAAGCAGGTATTGTCATATACGTAATCTAATTTTACAGCACTCTTTGACTGTCATACCTCAAGGTCAGAAATCATCATTCATTACCTTTCCCCCAGAAGGTTCCAAACTGCTGGATTTTTGCATTTTAAAATATACTTATAATTTTCCCGTAGGTCAATAAAAAAATCAATATAGAGATGGCTGTTTAAAACTGAATGAAAAAATGATATTGTACATCAAAACTAATAAGTAAAATGGCAGTTCCAGGGAAATTTGCAGCTTTAAATGCTGATATTGGAAATGAAGAAAGTATCTTTCTTAAATATTAATTTTTAATGGAGTAGCATTGCTTGACAATGTTGTTAGTTTCTACAGCACAGCAAAGCGAATCAGCCATACGTATACACATATCCCCTCTTTTTTGGATTTCCTTCCCATTTAGGTCACCGCAGAGCACTGAGCCTTCTGGGGGAAAGGCCATGAATGATTTCTGACCTTGAGGTAGGACAGTCAAACAATGTGTAAAATTAGATTAGGTATATGGCAATACCTGCTTGGTGACCTAAGATGTATACACATATCAATGAATAATCAGTTTTTATATAAGACCAATATGCCAGCAAATTTGGAAAACTCAGCAATGGCTGCAGGACTGGAAAAGGTCCATTTTCATTCCAGTCCCAAAGAAAGGCAATGCCAAAGAATGCTCAAATTATCGCACAGTTGCACTCATCTCACATGCTAGTAAAGTAATGCTCAAAATTCTCCAAGCCAGGCTTCAGCAATACGTGAACCATGAACTTCCAGATGTTTAAGCTGGTTTTAGAAAAGGCAGAGGAACCAGAGATCAAATTGCCAACATCTGCTGGATCATCAAAAAAGCAAGAGAGTTCCAGCAAAACATCTATTTCTGCTTTATTGACTATGCCAAAGCCTTTGACTGTGTGGATCACAATAAACTGTGGAAAATTCTGAAAGAGATGGGAATACCAGACCACCTGACCTGCCTCTTGAGAAACCTATATGCAGGTCAGGAAGCAACAGTTAGAACTGGACATGGAACAACTGACTGGTTCCAAATAGGAAAAGGAGTATGTCAAGGCTGTATATTGTCACCATGCTTGTTTAATTTCTATGCAGAGTACATCATGAGAAACGCTGGGCTGGAAGAAACACAAGCTGGAATCAAGATTGCCAGGAGAAATATCAATAACCTCAGATATGCAGATGATACCACCCTTATGGCAGAAAGTGAAGAGGAACTCAAAAGCCTCTTGATGAAAGTGAAAGAGTAGAGTGAAAAAGTTGGCTTCAAGTT
>NW_011494861.1:7575888-7593919 GCF_000754665.1 Bison bison bison
GATGTGAGAGTTGGACTGTGAAGAAAGCTGAGCACCGAAGAATTGATGCTTTTGAACTGTGGTGTTGGAGAAGACTCTTGAGAGTCCCTTGGACTGCAAGGAGATCCAACCAGTCCATTCTCAAGGAGATCAGTCCTGGGTGTTCTTTGGAAGGAATGATGCTAAAGCTGGAACTCCAGTACTTTGGCCACCTCATGCAAAGAGTTGACTCATTGGAAAAGATTGATGCTGGGAGGGATTGAGTGTAGGAGGAGAAGGGGACGACAGAGGGTGAGATGGCTGGATGACATCACTGACTTGATGGATGTGAATTTGAGTGAACTCGGGAGTTGGTGATGGACAGGGAGGCCTGGCGTGCTGCAATTCATGAGGTCGCAAAGAGTCGGATACGACTGAGTGACTGAACTGAACTAAGACCATCTTTCTAAATAAAGTCCTTATTGCCAAATTCAGACTTAAATTGAAGAAAGTAGGGAAAATCACTAGACCATTCAGGTATGACCTAAATCAAATCCCTTACAATTATACAGTGGAAGTGAGAAATAGATTCAGGGGATTAGATCTGGTAGACAGAGTGCCTGAAGAACTATGGACGAAGGTTCATGACATTGTACAGGAGGCAGTTATCAAGACCACCCCCAACAGAAAGAAATGCAAAAGGGCAAAATGGTTGTCTGAGAAGGCCTTACAAATAGCTGGAAAAGAAGAGAAGAGAAAGGCAAAGGAGAAAAGGAATGATATACCCATTTGAATGCAAATCCAAAGAACAGCAAGGAGAGATAAGAAAGCCTTCCTCAATGATCAGTGCAAAGAAATAGAGGAAAGCAATAGAATGGGAAAGGCTAGGGATCTCTTCAAGAAAATTAAAGATACCAAGGGAACATTTCATGCAAAGATGGGCACATAAAGGACAGAAACAGGATGCACCTAACAGAAGCAGAAGATATTAGGAAGAGGTGGCAAGAATACACAGAAGAACTATACAAAAAAGATCTTCATGACCAGATAACCACGATGGTGTGATCACTTGCCTAGAACCAGACATCCTGGAATGTGAAGTCAAGTGGGCCTTAGGAAGCATCATTATGAACAAAGCTAATGGAGGTGATGGAATTCCAGTTGAGCTATTTCAAATCCTAAAGGATGATGGTGTGAAAGTGCTGCACTCAATATGCCAGCAAATTTGGAAAAATCAGCAGAGGCCACAGGATTGGAAAAGGTCAGTTTTCATCCCAATCCCAAAGAAAGGCAGTGCCAAAGAATGTTCAAACTACGGCACAATTGCACTCATCTCACACGCTAGCAAAGTAATACTGAAAATTCTCCAAGTGAGACTTCAATAGTACGTGAACTGTGAACTTTCAGATGTTCAAACTGGATTCAGAAAAGGCAGAGGAACCAGAGATCAAACTGCCAACATCTGTTGGATCATCGAAAAAGCAAGAGAATTCCAGAAAAACATCTATTTCTGCTTTATTGATTATGCCAAAGCCTTTGACTGTGTAGATCACAACAAACTGCGGAAAATTCTTCAAGAGATGGGAATACCAGACCACCTGACCTGCCTCCTGAGAAATCTGTATGCAGGTCAAGAAGCAACAGTTAGAACTGGACATGGAACAACAGACTGGTTCCAAATTGCGAAAGGAGTACGTCAAGGCAGTATATTGTCACCCTGCTTAATTAACTTATATGCAGAGTATATCATGAGAAATGCAGGGTTTGGTGAAGAACAAACTGGAATTAAGATTGCTGGGAGAAATACCAATAACCTCACATACACAGATGAGACCGCCCTTATGGCAGAAATTTAAGAGGAACTAAAGAGCCTCTTGATGAAAATGAAAGAGGAGAGTGAAAAAGTTGCCTCAAAACTCAACATTCAAAAAACTAAGATCATGTCATCCGGTCCCATCACTTCATGCAAATAGATAGGGAAACAATGGAAACAGTCGGAGACTTTATTTTCTTGAGCTCCAAAATCACTGCAGATGGTGACCTTGGAAGAAAAGCCATGACCAACCTAGATGGTATATTAAAAAGCAGAGACATTACTTTGCCAACAAAGATCTGTATAATCAAGTCTATGTTTTTTCCAGTAGTCATGTACGGATGTGACAGTTGGACCATAAAGAAAGCTGAGTGCCCAAGAATCGATATTTGGAGTTCCTTGGAGTACAAGGAGATCAAACCAGTCAGTCCTAAAGGAAATCAGTCCTGAATATTCATTGGAAGGACTGATGCCGAAGCTGAAACTCCAGTACATTGGCCACCTGATGCGAAGAAGTGACACCTTGGAAAAGATCCTGATGCTGGGAAAGATTGAAGGCGGGAGGAGAAGGGGATGACAGAGGATGAAATGGTTGGATGGCATCACTGACTCGATGGCCATGAGTCTGAACAAGCTCCAGGAGTTCGTGATGGACAGGGAAGCCTGGCGTGCTGCAGTCCATGGGGTTGCAAAGAGTCAGACACGACTGAGTGACTGAACTGTTCAGCTCAGGAAGTTTGGTGGAAGAAAAAAAAAAAAAGAAAACAGAACAACGCCAATAAAAGTAGAAGGAAAGAAATTTAAAAATGAGTATAAATGGTTGGAAAACAAAGAAGTAGTGCGAAGGGTCGGCCAGATTGTTAGGCGCTAGGGCTCATGGGTACACAGGTGATGCTCTGTTCCCTTGCCCAAGGTCAGCATCAGTGGGGAGTGTCGGAGCAGGTGTGGGGTGGCGCTAGACCGAAAGCTAGGCTTGCTGAGCCCCCATCAGGTGAGTGGCAGGGAGAGGTCAGGCTGGCAGCCACAGTCAGCCTTGATCCTTGGGGCAGAGCTGCCACCCCCGTTTGCCTGTGGACCACAGCATCCTCTCTTCCTGTGGATAAATCTGAAAAGAATAGTCAGGGGAAAGGGTGAGCAGCTCGGGCCCTGTTCTTTCTGCCAAACCCACTAGCCTGTGAGCTAATTTTGCTCTGGGGAGGGGTGTGTGCTGGGCAGAGGGTGGGCACAGGAGGCCCCTCTGTGGAGAGGTGGGGCTGGGGAAGGATGGGCTCCTATAACCTTCTTGCATTTCGTTCTCTCCACCCCTGAGCTTAACCATTGAGGGTACGGTCAGTGGGGGTGTGGCCTTTCTTGTGGGACTAGTCTTCATGGGGGAGGTTTCCCAGCCTCCCTGGGACCACTTCTCCCAAACCAACCATCTTTCCTTTGCCCGTCCTTCAGGACTGGTGGTGGATAGTTTATAACTTATGTCCTCAGAAGGCTTTGAATTGGACCAGAATAATGCATAGATTTCAAGGCTCCTCTGCACCTGTTGCGAGAATTCATTCCCTATTTCCCATTCTAAGTTCTAGCCAGTCCCTTGATCCAGTTTAGCTCATCAGAGATTCTGCTGTGAGGTTAAATGATAGCCTGAAGATAATTCAATAAAAAAGGCCAGTCACTTAGAGGTGCTCCTGATTTGACTATAAACCCCTTTCCATTAGGAATTTCCCAGAGAGAAATTAGTCCAAAAATTAAATTTCCCTGCAAGTGGAAGTCCAAAGAAATTAAACTCCAAAATCAAATTTTTCTTGTCAGGGTGAATTAAAATTCAAAGTCTAAAATTAATCTTAAAGTCCAGAAAGGCTTTACAATTTCTTACACAGCTGAGTCTCGGTGAAAGATGCCTCTGACTGGGCAGATCTGGGCTTCTTCCTTCAGCAGCTTAAACTCAGGGGTCCTCTGTGGATGTCCCTCAAGGCTTCAGAAGTTGTACTGGTTGAGCACCAGCGCTTTCATGTCCCTCACTTAAGACATGTTTTCTTTTGTTGTTGAAATATTGGATTGGTCCAAGAGTTCGTTCAGATTTTTTCCACCAGATGTTATGGAAAAAGTTATGACACTTTTTGGCCAACCTAATATAGCATGCCTACAACAGAGTGCACTGTCCCATGGATTTTATAAAATTGATAGATTTTATTTGTCAGAGCAGTTTTAGATTTATAGAGAAAGTGAGCAGATAGTCAGGAGTCCCCATATACTTCCTGTCCCCATCAGTTCAGTTTAGTTCAGTTGCTCAGTTGTGTCTGAGTCTTTGCAACCCCATGGACTGCAGCACACCAGGCTTCCCTGTTCATCGCCAACTCCTGAAGCTTGCCCGACTCTTTGTGACCCCATTAAGTGCAACATGCCAGGCTTCCCTGTCCATCACCAACTCCTGGAGCTTACTCAAACTCATGTCCATCAAGTCGGTGATGCCATACAACCATCTCGTCCTCTATCATCCACTTCTCCTCTCACCTTCAATCTTCCCCAGCATCAGGGGGCTGACTGAACTGAACTGAAGTGTAGTTGAAGCACTGAATAATTGATGCTTTTGAAGTGTGATGCTGGAGAAGACTCTTGAGAGTCCCTTGGACTGCACGGAGATCAAACCAGTCAGTCCTAAAGGAAATCAACCTTAAATAGTCATTGGAAGGACTTAACACTGAAGTTCCAATACTTTGGTCACCTGATGTGAAGAGCTGACTCATTGGAAAAGACTCTAATACTAGGAAAGATGGAAGGCAAAAGGAGAAGGGGTTGGCAGAGGATGAGATGGTTGAATGGCAATACTGACTCAATGGACATGAATCTGAGCAACCTCCGGGAGATAGTGCATGACAGAAGAGCCTGGCATGCTGCAGTCCATGGGGTCGCAGAGAGCCAGACACAACTTAGCAACTGAACGACAACAAGAAGGGTAGCTGCTGTTCTGAGTTCTATCATTCTAGATCCGTTTTATCTGTTTTTTGAACTTAAAGAGGAGCATATTGTATGTACCCTTGGAATCTAACTTCTTTCGCTCAGCCTCATGTCTGAGATTCATTCATGTTGCTGTATGTAGTGGTAGCTTATCTGTGGTCTTGGCTGTATAGAAACACATCATTGGAATATTCCACAGGGTTTACCCATTCTGCTGTTCACAGTCTGTTGAATCATTTCCAGGTTTTGGCTCTTTTGAATACTACTACTATGAACATTTGTAAAAATTGTGAAGTGACCAGCACAAGTCTAGGTAACATCCATCATCAAACATGTGAATCATAAAATTCTTTTAATCCTTGTGTAAGAACTTTTACGATATACTCTCTCAGCAACTTTCAAATGTGCAATATGGTGTTATTAACTATAGTCACCATGATGTCCATTGCATCCCCATGAGTTACTTATTTTATACCTGGAAGTTTGCACCTTTTAACCCCTTCACCCGTTTTACCTACCCACTCCCCCCTGACCAACACCTCTTGCAACTACCAGTCTCTTCTCTGTGTTTAACAAGCCTGATTTTTTTTTTTTTTAAGATTTCACATATAAGTGAGATCATATGGTATATGTCTCAAACCCACATCTCTTGCATCTCCTGCATTGGCAGGGGGATTTCTTTACTACTAGCACCACCTGGGAACCCCCTGATCCATCCACATTGTTGGAAATGACAAGATAGCCTTCTTTTTAATGGCTAAATAATATTTCACATATATACATAACATGTTTTCTTTCATTGAAGCACTTATTTATTTATTTGGCTGCACTGGGTCTTAGTTACGACACACAGGGTCTTCGCTGCGGTGCACAGGCTGCTCCCCAGTTGTGACGTGAGCTGCAGAGCACATAGGCTCAGTAGTTGTGTCGCACGGGCTTAGTTGCCCTGCGGCATGTGAGATCTCAGCTCCCTGACCAGGGCTTGAAGCCACATCCCCTGCACTGGAAGGTGGATTCTCAGCCACTGGGCCACCAGGGAAGTCCCCACAGCATGTTTTCTTTATCTGTTCATCCACAGATGGACACTCAGGTTTCTTCCACATCTTGGCTATTGTAAATAATGCTACAGTGAACATGAGGCTGCAGAATATTTTCGAGTTAGTGTTTTTTTTTCTTTATTTTCTTTGGTTAAATATCCAAGAGTGGGACTGCTGGTTCATATGGTAATTCTATTTTTAAGTTTTTTGAGGAACCTCCACAGAGCTTTCATAGTAGCTGTGCAAAGTTACATTCCCAGCAACAGTAGATGAGGGTCGCCCTTTCTCCACGCCCTCTCCAGTACTGGCCGGTACTGGAGATCATTCTTTTGGTGTATCCGCGTTGTTCTGTGCCTGGGACTGAAGTCGCTGGGTCTCTGGCAGCACAGGTCTAGCTTTTGTGGGTTCTGCAAGCAGCTTACACACCCACTGGAGTAGATGCCATGCCTGAACCACCTGTGTCCTTCCAATTGTGGAGTGTGTGTGGTTCTGTTTGTCTCTTCACGGTCCTGGTGGGTGCCGGCCTCTCCTGGTGTGCAGCCTCTCGGATGACCGATGACCTTCCACACACCGTCGCCTTAGGCCGATCCTCCTTTGAAGTGCTTTGCCCGCTTTTCATTGTGCTGTGTGTTTTTCAGTTTGTGGGTGTTATGTGTATATCCCGATCCCAGTCCTTCTTGAGATGTTAGAAATAGCTCCTCCCACTCTGTGCCTTGCCTTTGATTGTTAATGGTGTCTTTTGTTTAACAGTAGTTTTCCATTAGGTTCAGTTTATCAGTCTTTTTCTTAATGGATAGATTTCCTAAGTTGTGGGCTTCCCAGGTGGCGCTAGTGGTAAAGAATCTACCTGTCAATGCAGGAAACACAAGAGTTATTGGTTCAATCCCTGGGCCGGAAAGATCCCCTGGAGAAGGAAATGGCAACCCGTGTCAGTATTCTTGCCTGGAAAAGTCCATGGACAGAGAAGCCTGGCATGCTACAGTCCACGGGGTCACAAGAGTCACAAGTCCATGGGGACATGACTGAGCACACAGCACACCTAAGCTGCATTCCAAAATGAGTCTGTCTACACAAAGTTTTGAAGATACACTCTGTGTTGTCTTCTTGAAGCCTTTTTATATATTCACATCTAGAATCCATCTGGAATTGATTTTGTGTATCCCGTGAGGTGGGGGTGGAGGTTTGTGACCTTCATAAAGATTCCAGAGAGTTAATAGGACATAAAAGGTTTTAAAAAGCAGGGACTCCATACTCACCAAGCTTGAAAAGTGAGTCATTCCTCAACCTTGAATAGTTGTCTTAAGCAAAATGATGTTCCCAGGATCCAAAGTTTGGTTTTGCCAAAGACGAAAGCGGAGACTCAGGGGTGAATGAGGGCAGAGGGACAAAGCCTTGGTCTCAGCTCCGCCACACAGCTGCCCTTTCTTGGTGGCTGGACCCGCTTATGGAAAGCATCATTCGAGACGTTGTCTCTGGGCAAAGATTGGACGTTTACAGTCTTGGCAGCCCCAACCGCTGGTTCTCATGGAGGGCACTGCTTCCTCTCAAGGTCTGCGTCCTGGTCCCTAGAGTCCATGACGTGGTTCCCATGCTCCCTAGTGGGCAGCTCTCAGCAGGCTCATGAGGTCCTATAGTAGGAATCACAGCTTGTTGAACCTGGGGCCGGTGGGCCTCGCGCCCGCCTCTGCCACATTATCCATTGTGCTACATTGTGAGAAGAATTCCTTTTTGTTTCTTCTTTTTCTTCACGAGTGGGGTGTGCCTCTGGAGTTTCCTGTCTTTCTACCGTCCCCTCTCCTTTCAGGAAGGTTCCCCTGAGTCCGTGGTCATTTTGTCCGTCTGTGTTGGCCCTTGTCCTTCTGCACCACATGCATGGGACTGTCTTTCCTTGTTCCCCTTGCTTCCTTGTCCAGGCTGTTGTCTCTCTAACCTCCTTCTCTCGGTGTTTTCATCTAGTGGGATTTTCCTTAGTGTGAGGGCTGGAGTCCGGGTCAGCCAAGAGCATCCTCTGTCCTAAAGAACTCACGTTCATCTTCCTATCCCTGGGTTGTCATGGCTGGGGGCATCTCCCACCAGACCAGTGTCTGGGTCTGTACCCTCTAACACCACCTTGCTCTCCTCTTCGTTGCTGAAAGTGTGGACCCTCTGACCCCTTTCCACCATTTCCTGCCTTCTTTTCTGTGCTTCCTTCAAGAGTCCTAATCCTGTGTCCCCAGCTGCAGAAGTCGCATCAGTGCGATTGGGAATACCTGTTTTATCTATGTGTTCATTCCCTCTCCCTCGCCACACCAAATCAGTTGAAAGTAAAGTGCAGGCATGATGACACTACCTTTAAATAAATACAGTGATCTGCGTTACTTAAAAGTAAGGATGCCCTTTTCTGTGCACACAGTTCTATCTTAAGATGATAAGTATTTCATAGTCAAGATTTCCCATTTCCCCTCTTATGTCCATTATAGCTATTTTTTGTTCTGACATCCAGTTCAGTTCAGTGAAGTGAAGTGAAGTGAAAGTCGCTCAGTCATGTCCGACTCTTTGCGACCCCGTGGATATACAGTCCATGGAATTCTCCAGACTGGAATACTGGAGTGTGTAACCTTTCCCTTCTCCAAGGGATCGTCCCAACTCAGGGATTGAACCCAGGTCTCCTGCATTGCAGGCAGATTCTTTACCAGCTGAGCCACCAGGGAAGCCCAACATCCAGTCCAGGTCCGTGTATTATTTGCAATCATCTCTTTAGTCTCTTTGCATCGAGGCTTGTCCCCTGCATTCTTTGTCTGATGATGGTGCCTTTTTGAAGAGACCAAGCGATTCGTAGAATGTCCCATGTTCTGTGTGTGTCTGATAGTTTCTGCACCTAGTTGTCAACCTCCTTTGTCCCCAGCAGTTCTTGTCCACTGGCTGGGTGAGGGCTGAAGGCTCCTTTTTGGATTTGGCATGAATATGTCATTGTTGAAGTCTCGTGCTGCATGTGCATCCCATCGAAGGCACCAAGCTCAGTCTGTGTCACTGTGGGGGTGCTCATGTGAGCACTTCCTTGGGGCACCCGCCCCAGATGTCTCCAGTGGGAAGAGGGAGGCGCTTCCATTTGCACTTGGAAGATTCTTGGGGGCTGTTCTTTGATTCCTTGTGAATATTTGATCCCTACAGCCTCTTTTCTGACTGTGCTAACATCCTCGGCTGTGATTTGCCTGAATCAGCTATTTAATGAAACTTTCCAAAGGGCTTACCTGGTGGCTCAGATGGTAAAGAATCTGCCTGCAATGCAGGAGACCTGGGTTTGATCCCTGGGTCAGGAAGATCCCCTGTAGAAAGGAATGGCTACCCACTCCAATATTCTTGCCTGTAGAATCCTATGGACAGAGAGCCTGGTGGGCTGTAGTCCATGGGGTTGCAAAGTGTTGGACAAGATCAAGCGACTAACACTTTCACGTTTGAAGTTGTACTTCTTCTAATGCTAGCATTTGGTCTCCCTTTATTAGCTGACATTCTTCTATAAAGAGAGACTTTCTTTCGTCAACCAATGGTTAACTACATCTATATCCTCCAAAAAAGACAGAACAAATGTTTAATACTTTCCCTTTAATTTCTAATTTTCAGAGTAATAACTTACTGTAACAGTTGCTCCAATAGTAACAGTTGAGGTTTTATATGTCTGGCTCTTTGTTTTGTCTTTGGGGTAGCACTCAGATCTCTCGGATATTTATTTACTCATTATTGCTAGTTTTTGATGCCCTGATTTCCCCCCATTTGGCCAGTGGTAGCCCTTCTGGTTGGCCTGGGTCTGTTGACACACTCTGGTTGGACTTGGCTAGGGCCTTGCTTTATGGGGCAGAAGTCTCCCGTTCCCTGGGTCTCCTGTTTCTCCTGGGAGCCTGGCACCCACACTGTGAATGCTTGCTAGATAGAGGCCATGACCCAGATGTTTTGATCTGGATCTCAACTGCTTCTAGGCCTTTTCTTGGGCAGAGATGAGGCATATATTAAAACATGACTTCACTTTGACATTTCTAATTCAAATTTACAGGTTTTTCCTTAAAATATTTTATTTGTATCTCTTTCCTCTTAATGTGACTGCAAACAATATGTGGCTGATGAAGGTTCTGTAGTCCTGGGCTGTGCCCCACAGGATGCAGAGTGAGTGAGTGCAGCCAAAAGCGTGTGCTGTTCCCAGTTCGATGATCAATCAGATTTGCCTGTTTCAGTTTGTTTTCAGTTTTATGTTTGCTTTCTCCCCTTCCTTTCTTTGTTTTTTGGCTGTGGCGTGTGATTTGAGGCTCTTAGTTCCCTGACCAGGGATCGAACCCATGCCATGGCCATGAAAGCACTATGTCCTGACCACTAGATGGCTGAGGAGTTCCCAGCTTTCTTTCCTTTTTCCTTTGATCTGTTGGAATATTCACATGGCTCAAAACACAAAACCATAGTTGAATATACACTCAAAGCTCCCTCCCATCATCATCCCTTTAGATGGTCCCCACCTGCTCAGCCTCTTGGAGGCAACCTGGTTTCTAGTTTCTGGCTTAAGCAAATATTTATATTTTTACTTTTCCTTTTTCCTTCTTCAAAAAGTAGCATACCATATACATGTGTTCAGCATGGAGGTTAACTGTCCATCCTCCCGAGTTCTACTCCATATGGAAACCACCTGTGTTGTTCTTACAGCTACATTGTCCTGTGTTGGGTGCACATCCTGTGGTTTATTCAACCATCATCCCACTAATGGAGGTTTGGGCCTTTCCGGGGTTCTGCTATTTCAGACAACGAGGCGATGAGCAGCTCCGTGTTTCTGGGGTTTTCTGTGTCTGAAGGTGTGTTTTGGGGCAGATTGCTGGCAGTGGGTTTATAGGATTGAACCTCCCCTCTGTTAGCCTCCCCCACAAAATGGGTTGCTACACTTTAAAAAAAACCCGAGTATTTGTTTATTTGTCTGCATCAGGTCTCAGCTGCAGCACCCAGGGCTGTCAGTCTTTGTCTCGGCCAGCGGGGTCTTTAGTTGTGTCACGTGGACTCCTAGCTGTAGCCTGTGGGATCTAGTTCCCCCGCCAGGGACCGAACCTGGGCCCCCTGCATTAGGAGCCCAGAGTCTTAGCCACTGGACCCCCAGGGAAGTCCCAGGTTGCTACACTTTAGGATTTGTATAACCTCATTCTTGTGAGATGAATGAGGTTGAATGTCTTCTGTCATTAGCAGCACATTTCCATTCCATTTTTCTATCAGATTTTTCATTTCTTTTGTCCTGTTTCGGGAACTCTGTTAGGAGGACTAGCCTGTTGCCTGTGGTATAAATCGCCAATATGATTTCTACTTTGTTGTTCGTCTTTTTGCTTTGCTTAGGGTGGGTTTTGCCATGTAAAGGTGTTTCTTTCCTGTAGTCTAATGCGTCAGGATTTTGTTGCTTCTAGAGTCCTGAGTCATAGATGCGAGGGCTTTCTCTCCTTTGCAAGAGATTCGTGCATGCTTTCTTCTGGGATGTGTAGGTTTCATTTCTCACATGTAGATTTCTGATCTCTGTGCAGTTTATCCTGCTGTGTGATGGCAGATTTGGATCAGCTTTATCTCTTCCCAAATGTCTCTCCGATTGACCTGGCACTATTTATTAAAAGGTTTGTCTTTTCCCCCAGTAACTTGAGAGCCACACTTACCATATACCATTTTTTTTTTTTTAATGATTCAGTGTGATTTTGGATTTTCTTGCTTGTTCCATTAGCCCAGAGGTTGGCAAACTATTTTAAGGGCCAGAACAAAATATTTTAGACTTCCTGGCTTTACATATGATCTCTGTGTAATCATTTTCTTCTTCTTTTGATTTTTGTTTTCCACAACACTTAAAAAAAAGCCACTCTTACTTATTTCTTACTTATTTTTGGCCATGTCGGGTCTTTGTTGCTGCACGTGGGCTTTCTCTAGTTGCAGCGAGCAGGCACTCCTCTTTGTTGTGGCGTGCGGGCTTCTCACTGCGGTGGCTTCTCTTGTTGAGCACTCTAGGGTGCTCAGGCTGCAGTAGTTGTGTCTCATGAGCTTCATTGCCCTTCAGCATGTGGAGTCTTTGTGGACCAGGGATTGAACCGTGTCCCCTGCATTGGCAGGCGGAGTCTTTACTACCGGACCATCAGTAAAGTCCTGTAAAAGCCATTCTTAGCTCATGGTGAGTTGGCCTGTGAGCCGTAATTTACCAGACTGTTAGAATGTCTATGCATGAAGGTCACACTGTTTATCAGAGGCGTTACGTTGTTCTTCCTTGCATGGTTCTCCTGGACATTCTTGCTGGTTTGGTTTCCCGTGTAAACTTGTTGGACTCCTCACTGGAATTCTGGAGCGTTCACAGATGAACGGTGGGGATAAGTGCCCTCACGGGATGGGAGCTGACCTTCCCCAGGAACGGGGATGTCTTTCCATACACTTATTTTGGCTTCCCTGTCTCCTGAAGACACATAACTGTACCTCAAACAGATTTTTTTATTTTCTTATTTTCTAATCAATTAAATTTTGCGTTTATCTTTATATTACCTTCCTTCTACTGTTTTGGAGGTATTTTCTATTGTTATTTGTTGCTTAATTCATTTACTGTAATTCTTTGGTCCTTGGGATATAAAGTCTTGAAGGTGCAGCAAGGATCCCACCTGGGCTGGGGCGTGGTGTTTGTGACAGGGTGAGGGAGCTAAGCCGGGGAGCCTCAAGTGTCGCTGCTCCTGGGAGTCGGCGGTCAGCTTCCCTGCAGACTTTTGAGTGGGGTGGAGATGATGCAGGGTTCTCTAATGGGTGCTTTGGCACTGCCATGGGATGGACTGCAGGGAGCTTGGGCCTCAGGAAAGGCCACCAAGGAGCCAGCTGTCTGAACTGGACAGGAGTGAAGGGGTCCAAGCCTACAGTGGGGAGGAATTGGGAATGTCCAGCACAAGGGGCCTTGGGCTACCCCCAGACAAGGATGGCTTCCGTGTGTGACACTCAGCACACTGTCAGCTCTGGGCTCGGTGTGTCACCTGAGACTGTGAGCCTCATCAAGGCAGGGGCCTGTCCATCCTGTCCCCCCACATGACCCCACACAGGGCCTGGGGCATGTACTGCATGTGAATTCATGGTTGTGTTGAGAGGACCTGCCTGCCGAAGGGATGTGGTGATGATGGAGCCCAGCCGGGGTGTTGAGAGGATACGGCGCCTGGTGGCAACTTGGATTGACGCAAGGAGGATCTGGCTGAGGAAGAAGATGCAGGGTCCAGCTGGGATGGGCTGCATTCAGGCACAAGTGCAAGTCTGGGTGAAGGGTCAGTGGGGCTGGGGGTGTTGGAGGTGAGTGTGGAGGGCCCCCAGGGAAGGGTGTCTGTCGTGTCATTTGGGAGGTCAGCCCACACAGTTCATGTTCTGGAGCTAGCAGTCTGACCAGGGTAGGGGTCGGTGCTTCTTATACTCCTTCTCTGCAGCCCAGGAGGCCCAGCAGGTGGGTGCTACTTGGTGCTGTGAACTTGACCTTCCACGTTGCCTGGTCCTCTTTCCAGTCCCCAGGGCACCTGGATGAGCAGCCTCAGGGTGGGTGTCATGAGACTGACCAGATGCCCAGGCTGGTGGGGCTGGGGCAGGGCAGCAGGGTCCTTGACCTCCACTGGCCCTGTGAGTTGCTCTGGGCACTGGAGATGGGACACTGGGGCCTGGCCTGCAATGTATGACATCATTCCCAGCCCCTCCCATGGCCTCTGTCCTGCTGCTCAGTGCACTGTCCTGCCCAGCACTGCCCGGGGCAGGGGGTGCTTCTGGCTGGAGCCAGGGCCACATCTGGACCTTTCTTTGTGTTCCCTGGGCCCATCAGGACCACCCTCTATTCCCCCTCAGCCCCCAGTGGGTGCTGTCCTGACCTGCTTCACTGCTCCCACTGCCCTGGCCTTGAGGAGAGTGGAGGGAGCGCTATGTGGATACCCTTGGGCCGAGGCGGCTGCAGGGGGTGCGGGTCTAAGCCTGCCCTGGCAACTCAGGCTGCTGAGTGGACATCTGCCTTCCTCCCCAGGTTTGTTGTTGTTCAGTCACCGAGTCATGTCTGACTCTTTGCAACCCCTTGGCGGTACTGCAGCCCGCTGAGCCTCCCCAGTCCTTCACTATCTCCTGGAATTTGCTCAAATTCATGTCCATCGAGTTGGTGATATATAACCATCTCATCCTCTGCCTCCTCCTTCTTTTCTTGCCCTCAATCTTTCCCGGCATCAAGGTCTTTTCCAGTGAGTTGGCTCTTCGCATCAGGTGGCCAAAGTATTGGAGCTTCAGCTTCAGTAACAGTCCTTCCAATGAATATTCAGGTTTGATTTCCTTTTGAATTGGTTTAATCTCATTGCTGTCCAAGGGACTCTCAAGAGTCTTCTCCAACATCATAATTTGAAAGCGTCAATTCTTTGGTGCTCAGCCTTCTTTATGGTCCGACTCTCACATTATACATGATGTGTATACATGAGTACTAGAAAACATGAGTACTGGAAAGACCATAGCTTTGATTATATGGACTGCTTTTAAAATACTGTTATATGGTTGATGGAAAGGGAAGAACTGCTGTATTCAGTATGTTTCCCCTGATAGTTTACGAGTGAATGATGTCAGATTTGTGATCTCTGAAGAAGAAGATTTAGCTTTAGGACCAGGGACCAGTCATGATCACCCAAGAGCTTTTGTGTAGTAGAGTTTTATTAAAGTGAAAAGGGACAGAGAAAGCATCTGACATAGACATCAGAAGGGGGATGGAGAATGCCCCCCTCACTAGTCTTAGGAAGGGAGCTATATACTTTTTAAATTATTACAATAAATTTATTATTGTTGTTATTACAATAAATCAAAAGAATTCCTCAAGGTTGTAAAGATCTTACTAGACCCATTCCCACAATTTACATTTTAAGATGACAGGATTAGAACTAACAATAGAAAGATCTTACCAGATCCATTCTCATAATATACATGTTAAGATAACAGGATTAGTCAGAAGGTTTTCAAGAAGGAGAAACTGTCCTCAAGTAGGATTCATAATTGTTATATAATCCTTGGTGGTGGTGGTTTAGTTGCTAAGTTGTGGCCAACTCTTGGGTCCCCATGGACTGTAGCCCAACCAGGCTTCTCTGTCCATGGGATTCTCCAGGCAAGAATACTGGAATGGGTTGCCATTTCCTTCTTTAGGGATCTTCCCGACCCAGGAATCGAACCCAGGTCTCCTGCATTGCAGGCAGATGATTTACCAACTGACCTATGAGGAAAGCCCTTAATACAGAGTTTAAGCTGAGTTGTTTGTTGTGTACTCATCAGCTCTGGGCTTAGAGAAAAAAGCATTTTATGTGACTAAGACTAAGAAATGTAGAGAAAAAAGACATTTGTCCTTTCCTCCTCCTTGAAAATTCCAGACCCCTGTCTCCTCCTTGAGAGCCACAGACCCCTTTCTCCTCTCTGGGGATCCTGGACTTCTTATCAACCTGCCTAGGAATTGACTCTCTCACCCCCATTTTGCTCTTCCTGCACTTTAACTAATGGTGATTTCAGTGACATTTTTGTCAATCGAGGATTAATGATGATGCCGCTTTGAAAAGGTGAAGGCAGGAGCCACAGTCCAGCTCCCATCTCATATTGATAAGCCTGACACCAGGGGGACCCCAGAAAGGCCTGGGCTCCTGTAGGACTGGGTGTGTTGGGATTGGGTGGTGACTTGGGGTGGGCTCAGCACTGTGTGCTAAGCTCTGTTTCAGTTTAGGCTCTGCACATGCCTGTGTGTGAATATCCCAGCTTTTAAAAAACTTTATTGAAGTATAGTTGGTTTACAATGTTATGTTGTAACATAACATATGTTTCTGCTGTATAGCAGTTATTCAGTTGTACATATATACATATATATATATATATATAGTTTTTCATATTCTTTTCCACTGTGGTTTATCACAGGATATTGAATATAGCTCCCTGTGTTATACAGCAGGACCTTGTTAGTTACCCACCCTGTATGTACCAGTTTGCGTCTGCTGACCCCACACTCCCAGTCCTTCCCTCCTCTGCCTCCTCACCCCCTTGGCATTCCCAAGTCTGTTCTCTGTGTCTGTGTGTCTGTTTGTGTCTTGTAGATGTTTTAGATTCTGCATATGAGTGATATTATATAGTATTTGTTTTTCTGACTCACTTTGCTTGGTGTGATCATCTCTGGGTCCATCCATGTTGCTGCAAATGGCATTGTTTGATTCTTTTTAACGACCAAGTAATATTCCACTGTATATCTATCTCTCTATCTATCACATCTTCTGTCTCTGGTGAATGTCCAAATTTTTTGTTTTTGTTTTTTTTTTAAGATATTTTGATGTGGACCATGTTTTTAAAGTTTTGAGTTTGTTACAGCATTGCTTCTGTTTTATGTTCTGGCTTTTTGGCCCTGAGGCATATGGGGTCTTAGCTCCCCGACCAGGGATCAGATCTGCACCCCCTGTTTTGGAAGGTGACGTCTTAGGCACTGGACTGCCAGGGAAGTCCCTAAATGTCCCAGTTTGAACAGAAGAAGTAGATGGTATTTCTTCCTAAATCCTATGCATCAGGTTTCCTACTTCTTGGTTGGCCCCATCAGGGCATCTGTCCTTGTTCAGCATTGACTGTTTCACCAGGACTTGGTGAAACACATCTATCTTATTTGAGGAGTAGCTTATTGCATATATTGGAAAGAAATATAGTCTTCTGAACACCACTCTTCCTGTCGTTAATTTGGGTATTTTATAATGTTTTGATTAATATATTTATTAAGCTACGGCTCTGCTAGAAGTGGAAATTTTTCATCATGCCCAGAGCAGAAAGTCCTCCAAGTATATAAAGATGATAAATGATTCCAGTTACTGTTGGGCCTGTTCGGGGCCTCTTTGCACAGGGTCTCCGGGCTTTCAGCGGAAGTACCTGGTGGACCCCGGGTTCCTGAGACCCGGGGAGCAGCGCTGGTTCGCCCGCTACCTGGCCATGCAGACCCTGCAGATCGACGTCTGGGATGGGGACTCCCTGCTTCTCATTGGATCTGCTGCCGTTCAGCTGAAGGTAGGTTTTTCCCACAGTCTCTCCTGTAAGGTCTGTCCTCTGGCGGTGTTGGTCACTGCCCAGTGCTGGGCATCAGCCTGGCTTCTTGGTTCACAAATTCAAATACTGCCGAGTCCTTGCCTTCTCCAAAGGAAGCGGTGTTCACAGAGCCTAAACTTGATCAAGCTAGCCTACATCCGTCCAGTCATCAGATCCTCAGTCGAGCAGGTAATGTTGGCTCTGCTCCCTCGACGGTGAGCATGGCAGTTCCCTGAGAGCAGCAAGGGGTCGGCCTTGTTCCCCAGGGGCTGGGCCCGCCTGTTGAGGTGCGCCCTCAGGATGGAGACTTGATGAGTGATGGGCTGGGGAAGTATTTCCTGATGCCTATTCTCAGTGCCATGAATCACGAGAATCAGAATCTCATCCTTTTTCTAACTGTGCTTTCTATTTTCCTCATAGGCTAAAACTGAATCTACACATTAATTCAATTTTCTTCCCTGGGGCTTCTCCATGAACCTTCCCTGTCGTGTGACCAGGACCCCAGAGGGTCAGCATGGGCTCACACGGCAGCCTCTAGACCAGGCCCCGGTCACATCCACTTGCCCATGTGCCGTCCTGAGGGCTTGCCCCCCAAGCCTCCACCCTGGGGTGGAGCGGAAGAGGATACAGGGCCATCCCTACAGCTCTGGAATCTCTCTGTCCTTCATCCACTTTTCCTTCATCCCCTGTTTTTTTAAAATTATTTATTTATTTATTCGCTTGGATCGGGTCTTAGTTCCGGCATGTGGGGTCTTCTGCTTTGGCGTGTGGTCTCTCTGGTTTGCTGCTCAGGCTCAGTAGTTGTGTCTCCTGGGCTCAGTGGTTGTGGTGCTTGGGTCAGTAGTTATGGTGCTCAGACTTAGTTGCCCCACCACATATGGGATCTTAGTTCCCGGAGCAGGGATCAAACCCATGGGTCCTGCCTTGCAAGGTGGATTCTTAACTACTGGACACCAGGAAGCCCCATAGTTGTTTTCCTTCTGGATTCCAGCCACAGCCCCCTAGGTTGCCCTGCCTGAGCCTTGCATGGCTGGTCGCTGAGACCTGCAGGGCCGCTTCCATCCCCCCTTGCTCCTCAGCGCCCTGTCCCCTTGAGGAGCTCATGGCTCTGGGACTTGCCTGTCCCCTTGCAGTGGCTCTGGCCCTGTGCTCTCCATCCTCAGAGAGCCACCTGCTCCTCCCTCCCTTCTTCCCTCTTTCAGCTGACCCGGCTGCAACTGCCCCCACCCCGGGTCTCAGG
>NW_011494861.1:7594095-7617819 GCF_000754665.1 Bison bison bison
CCCCCACCCCGGGTCTCAGGACCCACCCCTGAGTGGGTGACGCCCCCAGGGCAGTGGAAGGAGCCAGGGGCAGTGTGTGCAGAGCACTGGGTGGGGTCCACGGCTGGAGAGGACTGAGCTACTACCGTCCTACCCTTTATGATTATTAGCTTTTAGAAAAGTCTCTGCAGTTTCTGAGGTGAGAAGCAATACCCTGTTTTTATTGCCATTGTTGCTCCCTGGGCAGCTGGGCGTCACCTCTTGCCTTGACCAGTGTCCCTCTGGAGGGGTCTTCACCCCATCTGGCCACCGAGACTCCTGAACCATGCCTGTGTTGGCATCATGTGGACAAGCACTGCTGAGCAAGCAGGGTCTATGCAGCTGGAAGCCCCCAGACCTGCTAAGGAGGGATCTGGTCTGAGTGTGTCCACCCCAGAGATGGACAGAGGACGGATGCTGGGGGGACAGGGCCAGAATTCCAGAAGCAGGAACTTAACCTGGCCCCACGCTTTTGTTTTTATGTGAAGTCGAGAGGCCTGGTCACCTTCTCCAGGCCATGCAGGAGGAGGGGCCCAGCCCTCCCTCCCTCCTGGCCCCACTACCCTTGGGCTCAGGCTGAGGACTGAGGGGTTAAAGTTGATTAGCAGAGAAGAGTGGGCTCCAGAACATCCCTATACTTCCTGGGTCTGCCTGGCCTGGCACGGAGCCTGGGTCTGGCCTGGAGACTTCCTGACCTGGCTCCGTCTGTCCTGTGGTCCCTCCTTAGACCCGCTGCCCATCTTTCAGCCACTCTGGAGCACTCCCGACCCTGCCTGGCATGCCCCCTGCCTTCCCTGTGTGGAGGCCCAGTGGAGACTCCTCAGGGCTCCCACTGGGCTTCCTCAGGGACCCCTTGTCATGCACTTCCCGACTTCCCCCTGCAGAGGGGGCTGTATGCGGGGCTGCCGGGCCTGCTTGTGTTTGCTCAGTGGGTGGACCGGGATGCACTTTGTTAAAGACCTGACATCAGTCTTTAACATCGAGGACTTGGGTTTTCAGAGCAGATGGCCTCTGCCTCAGCCCCCCTCTGACCCATGCCTTCTCCTCTGCAGCACCTTCTCCGCCAGGGGCGGCCGGCCGTGCAGGTCTCGCACGAGCTGGAGGTTGTGGCGACTGAATATGAGCAGGACGCCATGGTGGTGAGTGGAGACATGACCAAGTTTGGCTGCGTCAGACCCATCGACGTCCACACGGTGGTGAAGGGCCAGCTGCACTTGACCTTGGCCAACGTGGGTAAGAGCCCCCAGCAGCTTGACTGTTGTTCCCGGGTAGCCACTCTGCTTCCCATCTGGGGCGTGAGCCCCCTCAGGACAGTGGGCACATGGGCAGCAGCTCTCGATAGGAATTCAGCTCTCATTACTTGACCACTGAGTCTGCCCTTGATCAGCGAGTCTGCCCTTGATCGCTGAGCGTCTGTCACCGATCGCTGAGTGTATGTCCTGACCACTGAGTCTGCCCTTGATCGCTGAGCGTCTGTCATCGATCGCTGAGTGTATGTCCTGACCACTGAGTCTGCCCTTGATCGCTGAGCGTCTGTCATCGATCGCTGAGTGTATGTCCTGACCACTGAGTCTGGCCTTGTCCACCGAGTGCCTGCCATGATCCCAGAGCCTCTGTCCTCGACCACTGAGCCTTCCCTGGCACTGGTTGTTTGGCATTCCTGATATCTGGTTGGGGTTTGGGATTGTTTGCTGTCTCGGTCTTGCCCAGGTTCTGTTTCCTGTACTGTGCATGGGACGTCTCTGTGATGATCCTCACATAAGATGCCTGGCTTCAGGAGAGAGCTTGGTCAGCTCATAGCACTGCCTCATCGTGGGGGAGAGACAAGAGAACTGTTCCTAAGCTCCACATGCACAGCTTGGGGAGAGGAGCAGAAGGACAGAGGAGCAGAGGGACAGAGGAGCATAGGGATGCTGTCCTTCAGAGTCGAGCACCTTGACCTCATGTCAGATGGTATCCCAATAGCTGCTCAGCAGAGGCACCGAGGAAAGCCCTCTCTGGCCCTGGCATGGTCCTGCCTGGACATTCTCGGGTCTCCACTAAGCCCCTGATGGGACAGGGAACATTAGGCCCTCCAGGCCTGCCTGTGCCCGCCTCAAGGGAGAGGGCAGCATGAGCCCCATGGGGCTAGTGACCAGCCCACTCCATCCCCTCCAGGGGACCGTGGGAGGACTGAAAGCAGGACACCGCCAAGCCATTGAGGCTTCTGGACTCCAACCTCTGTCGCTTTCTTGGGGAATTTTCCATTCCTTACAGCCCAGCCTGATTTCAGAGCCTGCAGCCCCATGGGCCTCACTGACGCGTGCGGAGAGCCGGAGCCAAGCAGCGGGAACCAGCGCGGAGCTCATTAAGCTGGGTCTGAGGCTTCTGCTCGCTTGTTTACAGCTGTCGGATCCAAGGCAGCCTGGAAAACAGACAATATGGAAACAGCAAAACTCAATTAGGTCCTAGAGAAATAAATGAGCCGCGTGTGAGGAGCAGACATTATTCAAAAGCGCCCACAACAGAGGGGAGTTGCTAGAAACCTTCTTCTGCCTCTGAGATTGTGTTGGCTATTTTTATATTTAATTCACCAGCCCACAAATATGCAGTGACTCCAGGTTTTAAAATCTTATCTTTGGAAGAAAGATTAGCTCCATTATGTGTTATCTTAAATTGTCATTTTTATACTTTGCCTGCAAGACAGAGATAAGGCGGTGGGAAGGAGCCTGAGACAGCCAGCCTGGGAGGCTGCGCTGTCACCGAGCAGGGATGGATAACAAAGCGCTGAAGCTGCACGCAGCCCACTTGTACGAAGCGGCCGCACCGTGCTTTCCTCTGTATAGTCTGCGGTTTTCTGAAAAAAGAAAAATAAAAGTGTCATGGCTTTTATTTCTTTATAAAACTGGTTGTTCTGAGCCAAGCAGCAGGCGCGGGCCGGCAGAGGCGGTAATGGCTGTGTGGGCCTTTTGAGGGGACAGAGGTGGGGCCAGCAGACACCCGGACGACACCCGGGCCTCTATGTTCACAGCCGAGTTCAAGTGTGAGGCTGCGGATTGAGGCGTGACGGCCGGGTCCCCAGGAGTCTTTCTGTGGCAGAGGGTCGTCCCTGTGCTCTGCAGCTTCTCGGCTCAGACGAGCTTTTTGACACTCCTTTCGTGCCAGGCGCTTCTGCTGTTTGACCCTGGTGGCTCAGACAGTAAAGAATCTGCCTGTAATGCAGGAGACCTGGGTTCGATCCCTGGGTTGGGAAGATCCCCTGGGGAAGGGAATGGCTGCGCACTCCAGTATGCTTGCCTGGAGAATGCCACGGACAGAGGAGCCTGGCGGGCTACATCCACGAGGCCATAAAAAGTCGGACACACTGAGCAGACCAACACTTGCTTTTCATCATTTAGAGATCTCAGAATTTTTTATCCTGGGATCCTGCTTGTGCGTGTGACCACTGTATCTAAGGCCTCCTGAGGGACCAAGGGCTGCCCTGACCCCTGGCTCCACGGTCAAGTACTGGTGCTCTCGGGGTTATGGAAGCACCGGGTGCTGTGGACTTTGATGGATGACCTGGGTTTGGGGTCAAACAGTGTGATCACTCTGCATGGTGGGAGGCAGGGCGGCTGCCTAGCTGATTTGGGAGCCCTGCAGATTTGGGGGTGTCTTGGCTTCATATCCCCTGGAGAAGGAAATGGCTACCCACTCCAGTATTCTTGCCTGGGAAATCCCATAGACAGAGCAGCCTGGCGGGCTGCAGTCCATGGGGTTGCAGAGTCAGACTCAGCTGAGAGACTGGCACACTCTGCTCTGTAGCCATGTGTAGGTCGCCAGCTGTAACTTTCTGTCTCATGGAAGGGCACAAAAGCCTCAGCGATTTCAGGTCGCAAATTGTGCCCTTATTAGACGTGGCACCTTCGCCCCATGTGGTCCTGGAGCCGGTGTGCGAATGTAAATCCAGTTTCTCAAGATTACTACCCCTTTCTAAACCAGGGCTTCTCAGGTGGCGCTAGTGCTAAAGAACCCATCTGCTAATTCAGGAGACATAAGAGACAGGTTCGGTCCCTGGGTCGGGAAGATCCCCTGAAGAGAGGCATGGCCACCCTCTCCAGTATTCCTGCCTGGAGAGTCCCGTGGACAGAGAAGCCTGGAGAGTTGCCGTCCATAGGGTCGCAAAGAGTTGGACACGACTGAAGTAACCTAGCACCAGCACAATAGCATGTTTCTAAACAAACCGACACTCCAAATACAAATACAGTGGGAGGAAGTGATCAGGAAGCCCCGGACGGCCCCTGTCTGCCGGGGAGGTAACCACATGTGCTGCTGGGTCACACGCTGTGGTGATGGTTGGTCCTCCTGAGAGCCGGAGCTCCAAGGACACTGTCACCTGCCCCCGAGAGCTGGTGAGCAGATTTGGGCTTTGCTGCAGTTCCCTGGGGTTCTGTGGGTCTCAGTGGAGCTATTATCAGGCTCACAACACGCCTGCCTCCTCTCAACTGGATCCGGGTGGACCACAGGCTTCCTTGCCCACGACCCAGGGACCCACTCGCTGCAGGACTAAGGTGGTGGAGAAAGCCACGGCAGTGGGCCCGCAAGGACACTGCTGGTTCTCCCTTGTGGTGTTTGCCCTTGACCCAGCGCAGCCGTGGGAGGACTCAGGAAGTAATCGCTACACCGGCCAGTCTGACGTCGTCTTGGATGTCAGGGGATGAAGCCGACCTCAGATGTGAGAGCTCCTCTGAGTGAGGAGGGGTCAATACTAGGTTCCTTTCTCAGGGAGGAGGTTCACGATCCTAGGACGGTAGCTGCTGTCAGGTCAAAAATAGGTCCCACGGAGACGAGAAAAATGCTTAGCGGCTTCAGTTTGCAGGGGAAGATGGAAGACCCCTGGGAAGGGTGTGGTGGCAGCTGCAGGGGATGAGAGTGGACAGGGGGGCGGCTTCCTGGTGGTTCCTGGAGCAGCGACAGAACAGTTCTGACCGCGGACGCTGTGGGGCTGCTGCTGCCCCCAGGGGCTCTGGACCATGGGCTCCCACACCTGCCCATGCAGCCGTTTCCCTGGGAGGATGTGGAAGAAGCGGAACCTCCAGTTTGCCAGGACTGCATCTGAATGTGTGGTGGCTGGGTAGGTGACGGAAGCAGCTCCCTGTCACAAGAGGGGAGGCAGGAAGGCCTCCGGGAGCCGAGATTCCCAGAAAATGCTCAAGAGGACCAGAATGAAAGCTCTCCAAGGGCAGGACTCACTCACTGCGTCACCAGCCTTTAAACCTTGTTGCGTGAATTGCTCCTTGATTGACCAGAGATGATTTCTGTCTGTCGTTTTTATTTTTGGCCCTGCCACATGGCATGAAGGTTCTTAGCTTCCCAACCAGGAATCGAACGCTGTGCCCTCTGTTATGGAAGCTTGGTGCCTTAACCAACAGGGAGGTCCCTTGGTTTTTCATTTCTGAATCTGGCCTTTCCCATGCCCACAGCAGGCCTTTGTCCTCACTCATCTTTTAGGGGGATGGTCTGCTGTCGCACTGATGTGTTTGGGGTCTCCAACTGCAGTTCCAGGGTCTGCTGCTGTTCCTTGGGGTCTGGGGTGGCGGCCCCCCTCTGGAGCAGTGCAGGGACCTTGACCTCCCTTGGAAGGATGGCTACCCTCTTTCCAGCCTTGGCTGAGAACAGCCCAGAAAGAGTTCCCGTCAGGTTGCTAGAGACATAAACCCCACCGTTGTCCCTGAGAGGACAAGCTGACACCTGCAGGCAGGTGGGCGTGCTGATGCTTGGGCCCTGGGCTTGCCGTGAACAGCAGCCTCCCAGCAGCAAGTAGACTTGCAGAGGTGGGGCCAAAGGGGGCTGCTGAGCTGAGCAGGAGCATCACCCCCTCCCCTGGGTCCCATCCAGGGGGCAGGGTCCCCTTCTAACCCCTCCCAGAAAGACTGCCGGACACCCCAGATTGCCGGTGAGAGATGAGTAGCATGTCTTGTGTTTGGTGGTTGTTTCTGGATCTGACAGCTGAGCTCTGTCTGCCTCACCCCGAGGGGTGTCAGGTCCACGCAGAGAGGTGGTGGTCCCGAGGACAGGGCCCATTTACCCAGGTGAAGCATGTCTGCAGCAAACACTTGTCATCCCTGGGACCAGATGACACTGGAAGTAGTGAAGCCTGCCCCGGTTCAGCTGGAGGGAAATAGGGCTGGCCCTTGGGACACGCTGTCCCCTGACGCCACTTTGTCCCCTCCAGAGCTCTTTCAGCAAACAGCCCCCAGGCCCTGCATGGAGTCTCCTCCCCTCTACCTGCAGAGGCCCTGTGTGGAGGCTCCTCTCTCCCCAGGTGGCCCTGCATGGGGGCTTCTCTCTCACCCAAGGGCCCTCTATTGAGGCTCATTCACCCTTCCCCCAGGGGCTCTGTGGGGGTCTCCTCTCTCCCCGGGGAGGTCCCACATGGAGATTCCTCCCCGCCAGGAGTTTTTGGGTACAGATGTTTGCAGAAGGGTACAAAGGCCTTCCTGCAGCAGTGTGACACTCAAGGGCTGATGACAGAGTCTTTGACCATCCCAGAGCACGAGGCTGGGGTCCTGGGGACCTGCCTTGAGGGTCCTGAGCCCCAGCTCCTCTTTGGAGAGCAGATGGCTGCTCTGGGGAAGGAGAGGAGGTGTGGACCTGGAGAGCAGGCTGCTCGAGGGAAAACAGGCCTCTGCTGGCCACCCACCATCTCTGTTGCAAAACAAATTCAGGCCGAGAGTGGAATGTGGGGATGTTGGTGGGTCAGTGGGTATTTGAAGCCAGATCTCCTTATCAGGGGTGTATGTATGTTATCAGACTCTTTTCTGATATTAATGTCAGAATTAATTACTTAATTAATGCAGGGTGGTGTGTGTGTGTGGTGTTTTCATACAGGTCACTTGTGTGAACAGAGAGTAAGGAGTCCCAGTTCCCTGCCACCTTCCAGGTCGAGGGTCATCTCAAATGATGGAGTCGGCAACTTCATGGGAGGCAGCCTCCTGACAGCCGGGGGCCCCAGATGTGAGTGGAGAGGGCAAGGAACCTGTGGGTGGGAGGGGAGGGTTGTGCTTGGTGTGATGGGCCAGGGGGTGGGATGGAGTGAGGGAAGGGAGGCTGTGTGTGTGTGTGAATGTGTGTGAATGCGTGTGCAGGTACACACGTGTGAGGCTGTGTGGTGCCTGCTGTCCTGGATCTGGGGGTGGACTGGTGCTCAGCGTCTGGCTCAGTGGCCTGCAGGCCATGTTGAGTCACCATGCCCATCCACCCTGCCCTCTCCAGATGGTGGAAGCCACTGTTATTCTTCGGAGTTCATAGTCCTGTGAGTGACGTTTGTTTTTAGGCAGCGGCTGCTTTGTTGGGGAAGAGGAAAGGGAGAAAGGTCAGGATGAACAGAGACTGATTTTTAAAACTAGTTAGAAACTCCTCATGTCGGAAAGAGAAGAATAAACCAGTTAGGAAACTCGGGTGATAAAGACCTGGGCTTGGTGAAAATCTTGCATAACTGGGAAGATTTTCTGTCAAATGACTCACAGACCTAAATGTCAAATACTGTCCTTGGAATGAAAAGTGGAGGGTGCCCTTAGGAAAGTACCCCCCAAATGTTTTGGGTCATCTCATGTGAATCCAAAACCACCATGAGCTTCTTGTGTTGATGGCCCTTGATGTTGTTAGCCTTGAATCTGTGCCCCGGGTGGGAAGTCAGAGCTGAGGGGCTCAGGAGAAGGAGGCCTCCAGAATCCCAGAAGTCTCCTGGAACTTCAGCCCAAACTTTGTGGGTCCTCCTTGTTCTTCCTAGGAGAGGGGCCTGTGTACATTCAGATGTTCTAGGGGGTCTGCACTGCATGAGTCAGGCGACTCATTTTAATGTCAGAGAAGCTGAGGCAGAGAGGTCAGGTGATTTGGCCGGTGGCATGGTTAGGGTTGTGAACCGGGACTAGAGTCTGGATTCCCTGCTTTGGGGAATTACCCCCAGCTGGTCTCTCTGGTCACCCAGAGGATGGATGGAGAGCTGGCTGATGGAGCGGGAAGTCCCCATCCCTGGGAACCAGTGGGAGTTCAGTTCAGTTCAGTTGCTCAGTCAAGTCTGACTCTTGGGACCCCATGGATTCCAGCAGGTCAGGCCTCCCTGTCTATCACCAACTCCCGGAGCTTGCTCAAACTCATGTTCATCGAGTCAGTGATGCCATCCAACCATCTCATCCTCTGTTGTCCCCTTGTCCTGCCTTCAATCTTTCCCAGCATCAGAGTCTTTTCAAATGAGTCAGCTCTTCGCATTAGGCAGCCCAAGTATTGGAGTTTCAGCTTCAACATCAGTCCTTCCAATCAACATTCAGGACTGATTTCCTCAAGGGACTTTCAGGAGTCTTCTCCAACACCATAGTTCAAAAGCATCAATTCTTCAGCACTCAGCCTTCTTTATGGCCCAACTCTCACATCGGTACATGACTACTGGAAAAATCATATCTTTGACTAGATGGACAATTGTTGGCAAAGTAATGTCTCTGCTTTTTAATATGCTGTCTAGGTTGGTCATAGCTTTTTTTTCCAAGGAGCAAGCGTCTTTTAATCTCATGGCTGCAGTCACCATATGCAGTGATTTTGGAGCCCCAAAAAATAAAGTCTCTCACTGTTTCCATTGTCTCCCCATCTATTTGCCATGAAGTGATGGGACCAGATGCCATGATCTTAGTTTTCTGAATGTTGAGTTTTAAGGCAACTTTTTCACTCTCCTCTTTCACTTTCATCAAGAGGCTCTTCAGTTCCTCTTCACTTTCTCCCATAAGGGTGGTGTTATTTGCATATCTGAGGTTATTGATATTTCTCTTGGCAATCTTTATTCCAGCTTGTGCTTTATCCAACCCGGCATTTCACATGATGTACTCTACATTGAAGTTAAATAAACAGGGTGACAATATATAGCCTTGATGTACTCCTTTCGTACTTTGGAACCAGTCTGTTGTTCCATGTCTGGTTCTAGCTGTTGCTTCTTGACCTGCATACAGATTTCAGGAGGCAGGTAGGGTGGTCTGGTATTCCCGTCTCTTTAAGAATTTTCCACAGTTTGTTGTGATCCACACAGTCAAAGGCTTTGGCGTAGTCAATAAAGCAGAAGTAGATGTTTTTCTGGAATTCTCTTGCTTTTTCGCTGATCCAACAGATGCTGGCAGTTTGATTTCTGGTTCCTCTGCCTTTTCTAAACCCAGCTTGAACATCTGGAAATTCACAGTTCATGAACTGTTGAAGCCTTGCTTGGAGAATTTTGAGCATTACTTTGCTAGCGTGTGAGATGAGTGCAATTGTGCCATAGTTTGAACATTCTTTGGCATTGCCTTTCTTTGGGATTGGAATGAAAACTGACCTTTTCCAGTCCTGTGGCTACTGCTGAGTTTTCCAAATTTGCTGGCATATTGAGTTCATCACTTTCACAGCATCATCTTTTAGGATTTGAAATAGCTCAACTGGAATTCTATCACCTCCACTAGCTTTGTTCATAGTGATGCTTTCTAAGGTGCACTTGACTTTGCATTCCAGAATGTCTGGCTCTAGGTGAGTGATTACACCATCCTGGTTATCTGGGTCATGAAGACCTTTTTTGTATAGTTCTTCTGTGTATTCTTGCCACCTTTCTTAATATTTTCAGTTTCTGTTAGGTGCATCTTGTTTCTGTCCTTTATGTGCCCATCTTTGCATGAAATGTTCCCTTGGTATCTTTAATTTTCTTGAAGAGATCTCTAGTCTTTTCCATTCTACTGTTTTCCTCTAGTTCTTTGCATTGATCACTGAGGAAGCCTTTCTTATCTCTCCTTGCTGTTCTTTGGAACTCTGCATTCAGATGGGTATATCTTTCCTTTTCTCCTTTGCCTTTTTCTCAGCTCTTTGTAAGGCCTCCTCAGACAACCATATTGCCTTTTTGCATGAGCAGTATGAAGCCAAAAAGGTGGGTTTGTAAAACCCACGGCAGGGCCTGGCAGGCCAGGGGCTCCTCAGGGCAGTGCGGGGAGTTACAACAGTGAGGATTTGTTGAAGGGATTGAGAGCCTCTGGGGTCGTTGGTCTTCCGATCCCTATTTTGATCAAAACCAGAGGGTAGGGGTGCTCTACCAGAAGCCGTGTCTCCACCCCCCAGCAAAGTTCTGGAAGCAGGAAGTTGTGCCGAGCTCTACAAGGCGCTTACTGACTTCAGCAGTGTGGTCCTGCATGGTCACACTGGAATTTCATTTCTGGTTTCATTGGAACCCAGAAAGTCATTTGTCGGGGTGATGCAGTCTGAACACATTGGCTGGTCGATCACCCCTAGTCTTGCTTGTCTTCCACCCTGGCCCCTCCTTGTGCGACTGCGGGCCTTGGGCTGCTTGAGCCCGATCCAGATTGGAGCTCCCATCCCCGTGGAGCTGGACCCCAGATACAGGACATGTGCTCTTTTGGGGTGACAGTGTGAGACGTCTGCACCATCTCATGGCACCCGGAACCGGAAATAGCGCTTGTCTCTGTTGAGGGAGGATGTGGAGCACTGCAGCAGGAGGTGGAGACACACGAGGACGGGGAGTGGGTGCCTGGCCAGCAGAGTTCAGGCTCGGGGTTACATACTGTGGTTCTGGGGGTGCCTGGAGGAAGTACCCAGTTCCAGGTCGGGGGCTCCCTCCCACCTGCTCGCCTGTGCCTGGTTTCGTGATTGCCCAGGAGTCTGTGTGTCAGCTTGTGATGTGGCTCGTGCACACGTCACAGGAGCACCACGGATGGGAGGAAGGCAGTGCCGCGCTCCTGCCTGCCGGGGCCTGGCCTGCCTGCGGCAGCTTCTATTTGTCAGCTGCACCACTTTCCTTTGGGTCCAGGGTTCCAATAGAACCCCCGGGGGAGACGGTGCTTGGGGGGCCCCACCAGTCAGAGGAAGCAGGTGCAGAGCAGAGGGCTTGGGATGCAAGCCAGGGTGGTCCAGTCTTCACCCACTCCAGGGGCCTCAGGCTGAGGGACAGGACTCATCAGAGCCCCCGATTCCTGATCTGAACTTAGGGCTTGTGACACCTCCACCCAGGTGAGTTTGAGGACCTGCCAGGACTATGTGCTGGTGTTGAGGGTGCTCGCTGGAGGGGCTGGGGGTGAGCAGGGTCGCGGGCCTGGGTGAGGGTGTCTCGGGCCCTGGGGCATCCTGAGGGCATGAGCTTCTGCAACACTGAGCTTTTCCCTAGACCTAGCGGGGGATTCATACGTTTGCGTCCTGGGACCAAGA
Source organism: Bison bison bison (assembly GCF_000754665.1). NCBI lineage: Eukaryota > Metazoa > Chordata > Mammalia > Artiodactyla > Bovidae > Bison > Bison bison. The sequence goes on from NW_011494861.1 coordinate 7,605,295, forward strand.
CCAAACCCCCTCTATGTGAGAGGCTGGAGAAGGGCAGGATGCCGAGCAGGGCAGGATGCACCATTTCCACCCGTGTCAGCACCCCAGGGTTCATGAGAAGCTGGGGGCTTTCTGGGCTCCCTCGCTGGGTGAAGTGCTCTGGTAGGCATGGAGCCCTGGCTGTTTAGAGAGCGTAAACTCTGCCCTTTAACCTCTGAGCCTCTCTTTGAACCTTCCAGCAGTGAAAAATGTGGTCCAAGCTCAGAAGCTGGCTGATGTGGACAGCGAACTGGCCGCCCTGCTGTTCACACCCCTGAGACCAGGGGCCCGGGGGCCCCAGGGCATCAATCAAGAGGGGGATGCCGTCCGCAGGCGCAAGCTGGAGCGCATGAGGGCCGTGCGGCTGCGGGAGTGTGGATTGGAGCCGGGCCGCCGCGGGCTGGGCACGCTGGTGAGGCTGGGTCCTGGGTCCCCCAGCAGGAGTGGGTGGGTTCACCAGAACATTGCAGGAGCCACCCTGTCCCTTCTGCGTCCTTGTTACAGAACATGAGAGACTCAACTTCTCAGACATCAGGGGAGGTTTTCAAGCCAGAATTACGGCAGTGCTTTGAATAAAAGCCAATTCCTGGCCTCCATTCCAATAAATTGCTGGTGCAGGGTAGGGTCCTTGGAGCCTAAACTTTTAAAACAGCTCTGAGAGGGATTCTGAGGGTTCCCCAAGTTTGGGGAGCAAAGTCATGAGGACTTTATATCACAGGTGTCAGAGCAACTGTGATGATCAGAATTCCCACTTTGGACTAAAAATCTAAGTAAGACCCTGTAGTATTTTGCAGCTAAGAAACAGAAGATGGTTGTACTTTATGAGTTCATGGGATGAGGATCCCACAGAGGTCCTAGGGGCCTCTACATCAAGGCAGGTGGGTGTCTGAACAGATGGCAACCTTCTCCAGCCAGGCCTGTGCCCATGGCCTGTTGGACACAAACAGAGTTGCCATGCCTGGCCCTTACCCGGTGCCCACAGGTGGGCAAGGAGCCGCCCTAAGTTGGTGGGGGGAGGAAGGGCGTGGAGCACAGCAGGAGGGGATGTGAGAGGTGACATGGCCGGGTGGGGCCCAGACAGCCAGTGGACATGGGAGCCAAGCGCGGCAGCGTCTTGCTGCCATGGAGCAGACTATGGCTGTGAGGATGCCTCGAGGGGAGGCTGTCCCAGGGCTGGGTCAGGCCTCCTTCCGGGCCACAGGCCACTCAGTCTGCTGCCTCCTGTGCCGCCTCTGAGGGCCGATCAGCTGCTACCCGGGGACGCCAGGGGTCCCAGCCTCTGGGTGGCTGGCCACACGCACAGCAGGTCCTCTGCCCGACAACTGCCAGTGCTGTTGTTACCAACATCATTATTATGATTAATTTAGCTGGTTTCCTCTTATTTGATATGTTCTGATAGAGAAAATCAACAGCTCAGAACCCTTGTTTTGAATACATCAGTAAATTTGAAAGTAATTGGATTTCCAAATACAAGAAAATTTTCTGCTAAATTGTGATGATTTCCTGGGTTCATAGCCCTGGGGAATTTTGAGGTGAAAGTAACCCGATTTATCAAATATACAGTAGTCTCTCTCCCTTTCAGAGCTTTCTGGAAAGATGCCCATCTTTGAAGCAGAGATGGAAGTTCTGTGAAGTCAGTGGGTCCTCAGGAAGAGTCAGCAGGCACCGTGTCCTGGCTGACCCTGCACACGTGTAGCGCATGGAACCGTGTGGTTCCATAGACCCCAGGAGCTGGGGGTCATGTGAGGACAGTCAGGAGACAGCTAGGGTTGCAGCTTTCTTTCCCTGATGGTCAGACTCAAGGCTGAGGGTCTCCAGCTTCTGGGGGGAAGGTGGTTGGCCTGGGGCCAGGAGTGCAGAGTCAGAACCTCTGGTGGGCCCTGGGGCAGACACAGCGTCCATGTGAGGGCACTCGGCTCGCCCTGTGCCCAGTGCCCAGGTCAGCAGCTGCCCCAGTGACTGCTGTTGGCACCGCCCCCTCTCTCTGGCGCCTCGGGATTGCCCCTCACACTAGAAAACTGGTGGCACTAGTCCCATGTTCCGTGTTGTCAGACCACGCCAAGTGCCACGGAAGACAGGGCTTTACTTTCCAGAAATGCCAGTGCGTGGTTCACGAGTGTCCCTGTGCTGGTGGGTGGCGCGACCCTGGACCAGTCTTGGGGCCGCAGTACCAACCGCTGCCTCTGGGAGCCTGAGGGGTCCAATACGTGTCATCACCTTTGCCTGCGTGGGTTCTGAATTAAGACAGAACTATGGCAGAAAAAGACCAAGACATCACCTCTGTTTTACTGATGGCTTTCGGCATACCTGATGACTCAGATGGTAAAGAATCTGCCTGCAGTGTAGGAGACCCAGGTTCAATCCCTGGGTCAGGAATATCCCCTGGAGAAGGAAATGGCACCCCACTCCAGTATTCTTGCCTGGAGAATTCCATGGACAGAGGAGCCTGGTGGGCTACAGTCCATGGGGTCGCAAAAATTTGGACATAACTGAGCAACTAACACTGACTTTTCACTTCACCAGTTATAAAGGTGATACTAGAGGACTGGCTTGTGTGTGTATGAGACTGAGCTGGGTTAACAGTCTGGGTGGTGCCAGGCAGCTGCAGATGGTGCCAGACCCTTCAGGCGGGTCCATCCTTTCTAGCCTTTACCCCTGGCCTGGAGCAGTGCGGGGACCTTAAGCCCTGGGCCAGACTACCTCTGTCTGTGGCGTTACCCACCCAGCCTACGATGAACTGGGGAGTGGCCGTCGCTGCGCTCATCTAGGCAGTCAGTCTGAAGATGTGGCAGCACTGCGCCCATCTTCACGGGGCCTGTCCCCCAGAGCCCTCGTCCTGGGGCCTCTAACTGGTGGGCAGTACAGGCTGTGTCCCCTCCACTTGGAGACAGGCTGGAACAGCCCTCTGTTTCAAGTCCAGGTTGAAAAGCCCAGCTCTGTTTGTTTCTCACCCTGAATTAGGTCTGGCTGTGGTGTCCAGCCCAGCCTGGCAGAGGTTCCATTCCATAGAGAAGCTCTGGTCGTAAAATGCCCACATAGGGAGGTCTCAAGTATCAACACTACGGCCCTCCTCTTTTCAAATCCCCCGGGAGAAACAAGGCTCAGCTTCATTCTCCTTCTGGGGAAAGGCCAGAGTGTTGGCTGTGGGGAAGTCAATATCCAAATTAATTTAAGTCGGAAGTCAAATTTGGTCCTTGCCTTCTGTGTCAGAGTCTGAAGGCATTCAGCCATCTGGGGCTCCTCCGTGTTTGGAGCTCCTTGCGGCCTCCCCAGCACATGGCGCCTCCCCAGGTCCTGGCCTTGAGGTCTGATGGGCCTCACCCTTCACTACAAGGCGCCCAAGAAAAATAAGCCCACCTCCAGCCTCTAACACACCTGGGGTGGCCAAGCCTGTGGAAATATGAAGCATTTGAAGAAGGAGGTGGACAAAGGACCCACGCCAAGACCCGCCATGGCAGCGTGCCTGGGTCTGGACCCTGACCCAGCTGGCGGTCAGTTAGGCCTGTCCACAGCCCCTCCTGTGACTCTGCTTGCCGACAGGACTCCTGCTGCCACTGCTGCAGACCTGGCTGGGGAGCCGGTCACATGTCTTAGTTTTGGGGCTATTCTCTCCTCTTTTATTGGCAACTTCTGCTTTTAGTTTCTCACTGCGCCCAGGTGGGTGGTTGTGGTCTCAGGGGGCGTGTGGGCAGACCTCACCTCCCGTGGGTACATCACCTGCGGGCAGAGGGAACCAGGGCTGCTGCAGACAGGCAGTCCCATTCTCTGTCCCCTGGGGCTGGAGGCGGCCAGTCCCACCCAACCCCCGAGTCCAAGAAGGGGGTGGTGTTGATACCAAAGGAGTCTGGCATTTGGGGTGGAGAAGGGGAGGTGGTCAGATAACAGCCCTCGAGCCGTGTCGAGCCTCAGGACCACAGCCCCCTCGGCCCCTGTGTCTGCAGGCCCAGCAGAGCCTCCATGCCCAGCACGCCCGAGACCTGCAGGTCATTGCCGCCTACCGTGAGCGCACAAAGGCGGAGAGCATCGCCAGCGCACTGAGCACGGCCATCACCACGCAGCACACCATCCACGCCACCCTAGGCGCTGCCGAGTTCTTCGAGTTCGTCCTGAGGAACCCCCACAATGCGCAGCACACGGTGACCATCGAGATAGACAACCCCGAGCTCAGGTGGGATTGCGGGCGCCCCGTGAGGCCCCCAGCCTTTACCCTCAGCTCCAACTGAAAGCTGAGCTGGTTTTGCCCTTGAGGGTCCTGGCCGCCAGGTCTGAGTGGGTGGGGGCACCTACCCCTACTAACCCATCCCCCACCTCTGGGACTGACCAGAAGGACATTGTGCCCAGCGCCGTCTCCCCTCCCTCCAGTCTCATCCTGGATGGTCAGGAGTGGCGGTACTTCAAGGACATGGCTGACTTGCACACACCCCTGGAGGAGGACATGTTCCACCTGCGGGGCAGCCTGGCCCCCCAACTCTTCCTGCGACCTCGGGAGACTGCCCACATCCCCTTCAAGTTCCAGACTTTCTCTGTGGGCCCCTGGGCCTCGGCACAGGTAAGGAAGGCCAGTCTTCTTGTGCTGAGGGGCTGGCCGGGCACCTGGGAAAGCCTACTTTCCAAGTCATGTGGGAGATGGGGGCCTTGTCCTGTGTGGTGAAAGATGGTTAGCCCTTGACTGTCATTGTCTCACCTGCGCCCACCCCCATCTACCCATGCCCAGCACCTGCACTGTGATCCAGCAGCCCTGACAGGTCACTCAGCACTCAGGAAAGCTGGACCGCTTCCTCTTTATCCTCTTTATTAATTTGGTAGAAGAGCCTTTCTTAAATCTCAGAGGAGCCAACAGGTTGAAACTTTCTAGGGTTTTCTACTCTCTACTCACTGCTGCTTGCTCCCTGACATGAACTGCAGACACCTGGGGGTTTCTTGTGAGGGTGTGAGCAGAGTGCATGCTGTGATGGGCTGGGTACGGCGGGCGTGTTCTATCCTGACCCCGTGAGGTCAGCTCTGCAAGGGAGTGCTCACCACTGAGACCGGCATGAGGGGCTCACGGTTTTCAGTGCAGGCTCTCTGGATGCACTTTTGGGCCAAGAGGTTGTCTGGACTGTAGTGAAGGTGTCAGGCCTCTGGCTTTGAGCAGAGCTGGGTTATAGGCTCTGATCCCCCTTACAGCTCTCAGCATGCCCCGCTTCCTCTTTGGGGCGTGGGGGTTGGTTAATAACAGCAGCTGCCAGGGGTGGGGTCACTGTGAGAGTAAAGGGGCCTCTGAGGCCATGGACTCAGGGTGGCAGCCGTTCCTACAGGTAGAAGGTACTATAGGTAGAAGGTCCTGCAGGTGGGAAGAAGTACCTGTCACCCTGGGCCTCCGTCTCATGACCCCGGGGGCTCACGGTTCCTTGCAGGCCTCTGCTGAGCTGAGATCAGAGAAGGACATGGATGCCGGATCACCCTATAAGTCCAGCATGATGCCCACCAAACACGCCAAGGTAAGGGGCAGAGGACAGTAGGCCTCCCGTCTGGATGGTCTGAGGTCTGGCAGTGCCGGCCAGGGGTCCTCTGAGTGGAGGGTGAAGGGTGTCATGGGTTCTGTGGTTTGTTTATCAGGCCCCTGTGCCCTTCTCTGCACCTCTTAGAGGGAGGGGTCTAGGGTGGGGGTGGGGCAGGGCCCATGGAGGTGGACATTACATGTCCTAACAGGGCAGTGGCAGCTTCAACCGGATGCTGGTATGTTCTCCGGGCAGGGGTCTAGGATGGAAACACCTCCCCGGAGACTTGCTTAGTGGGAAGCCAGCATGCACCCCAACAGTGTCCGCTGTAGCCGGCACCGCATAGCCCCACACTCAGGGTCAGATGGGCCTTCGGACCCTGACAGAGCATCCCGTGTTGTGTAGAATCAAAGTGGCGTGTGTGTATGTCAGTGTGTTACTTCTGGGAAGTAGGACTTGCCTGTTGCCATCTCTGGGGACGGCTCTTTGCAGGGTGCACTTCTCAATCACCTGCCTGCCGATATAGGATGTCCTTAGGGGAGCCTGGGTCCCTGTTGTGTTCTTTTTTAATTTTATTGGAATACAGTTGATTTACAATGTTGTGTTAGTTTCAGATGGACAGCAAAGTGATCAGTTAGACATCTACATATATCCACTCTTTTCAGATTCTTTTCCCATATAGGTCATTATAGAGTATTGAGTTCCCTGTGTTATACAATAGGTCCTTATTAGGTATCTGGGAAACTGTTGTTTTATAGAAATTTGTTTTTGTTTTCTTTTTTTGGTAGACTAATGCCATTTGAAAGTCACTCAGTTGTGTACGACTCTTTGCAACCCCATGGACTGTACAGTCCATGGATTTCTCCAGGCCCTTTTGAAGGGCTTCCCTGATAGCTCAGTTGATAAAGAATCCACCTGCAATGCAGGACAGCCCAATTTGATTCCTGGGTCGGGAAGATCCCCCGGAGAAGGGACAGGCTACCCACTCCAGTATTCTTGGGCTTCCCCTGTGGCTCAGCTGGTAAAACATCCACCTGCAATGTGGGAGACCTGGGTTGAGGGGATCCCCTGGAGAAGGGAAAGACTACCCTTTCCAGTATTCTGGCCTGGAGAATTCCATGGGGTCACAAAGAGTCGAACATGACTGAGTGGCTTTCCAAAAACAAATGCCTTTTGAAAGTAAATGAAAGGAAAAACAAGAACACTTTTGCCCCGCCACTTGCCCCGAGAACAGATTTCCAAGACTGAGAACCTGGCTGCCTTGTGTCCCTGAGTCTCCCTGTCGGGGGGCAGTCCTGTGCCCATGACCTGTGACCCAGGAAAATTTGCTGTATTTTATTTAAACATGGAGCCACAGCTTTGCCTTTGTCTAAGGAATGTGTTGGAGAAGGTGATGGCACCCCACTCCAGTACTCTTGCCTGGAAAATCCCATGGATGGAGGAGCCTGGTGGGCTGCAGTCCATGGGGTTGCGAAGAGTCGGACACGACTGAGCGACTTCACTTTCACTTTTCACTTTCATGCATCGGAGAAGGAAATGGCAACCCACTCCAGTGTTCTTGCCTGGAGAGTCCCAGGGATGGGGGAGCCTGGTGGGCAGCCGTCTATGGGGTTGCACAGAGTCGGACACGACTGAAGCGACTTAACAACAACAACAAGGAATGTGTCAACTTCTTAGTTAGGGCTAGAAATGAAATCTGAGAGGCTAATTTTTCCTTACATGAATTTGGAGTTTTAAAACAAATCCCAGACACCTTATGAGTTTACTCATAATTACTTCCGTATGTATCTCTAAACTGATAAGGACTAATTTTTTAAGCTGGCCTTGTGCCATCATCACTGCCCCCAGATTAGCAGCAGGTCCTCGGGATGGCCCAATGTCCAGTCCGTGCTTGCTCATCTTTTTGGGGATGGTCTGTGGAAGCTGGGGTTCACTGTCCTCAGCACTCTGTCCCTGGAGTCACTGGGGGTGGGCCGGCCATCCTGGGCCAGCCTCACTGGGCTGATTGTAGCCTCACGTGCAGAGGCTGAGGCAGCTGGCTGTTCCTGGTGGCTAATGTGTCCACTAAAAGCCCACTGTCCACACCCGTTATTCCATCAGGATGGAAAATGGTGAAACTCCATTTCTCTCATTGTTCCTGTACTTACTGCTCATGATTCTTCTATAAATAAGAACTTCTCCCGTCAGCAGTTTGGTTACCCTGAAATATATCTTATAGCTCCTGTGCCTTTTTAAAAAAAAATTATTTATTGTTGTGCCTTTATTCATTTATTTTTTTGAAAACAGAAATACCTTTTTTTTTTTAACTTTACAATATTGTATTGGTGTTGCCATATATCAACATGAATCTGCCACAGGTATACATGTGTTCATTATCCTGAACCCTCCTCCCTCCTCCCTCCCCCTACCATCCCTCTGGGTCATCCCAGTGCACCAGCTCACAGAGACTGAACAAGTGAGCCTAAAAAAGTGTCCACCACCGCCCCCTTGTGTCAGGGTGGAAATTAGACACTGAAGAGACCAGCAAACAGAAGAAGCTAAAACAGAGGGAACCGACTTGGAAGTGACAGGTGATACTGGATGCCTTTTTTTATTTTGAAATAATCTCAAACTTGGAGTTATAAGAATAGTGCAAAGAATTGCCATGTCTTATTTACTCAGATTCCTAGTTGTTGACATTTTACCTTCGCCTTATCATTTTGTGTCTATATTTATCCATATATTTTTTTTTTCTGAGCACTTTGAGAATAAGTTATGTGCAAAATGCCCAGTTGCTCCTTGAAACTTAGAATTTGTATGTCCTGAAAATAAGGATACTCTACTCCACAACCACAGTTGTCCAGTCGCCAAGCCCTGTCCAACACTTTGCAACCCCATGGACTGCAGCAAGCTAGGCTCCCTTGTCCTTCACTGTCTCCTGGAGTTTGCTCAAACTCATGTCCATTGAGTGGGTGATGCTGTCTAATCATCTTATCCTCTGCTGCTCCCTTCTCCTTTTGCCTTCAGTCTTTCCCAGTATCACAGTCTTTTCCAGTGAGTTGGCTTTTTGCATCAGGTGGCCAAAATACTGGAGCTTTAGCTTCAGTGTCAGTCCTTCCAGTGTATATTCAGGGTTGATTTCCTTTGGATTGACTGGTTTGATCTCCTTGTTGTCCAAGGAATTCTCAAGAGTCTTCTCCACACCACAACTCAAAAGCATCAATTCTTCAGTGCTCAGCCTTGGAAAATCAGAAAATTGACACTGATACAATTTCATCATAGGCCTGGATTGCATTTTCCAAATATCCCAACCCTGGACCCCTCACCCACCTGGGGTCCCACGGTGCGTCAGGTGGTCCCACCCAGTTTTTCTCACCTTCCACAGCCTCAGTACTTTGGATGCACAAAGGCCAGTTCTTCCACCTGCCCCTCAGTCTGGTTTGTCTGGTGTTCGCGAGTCAGTGGGTTCAGGCTGTGCCTCCAGGGCTGGACGAGCACAGATGGTCTGCTGTGTTCTTCTCAGAGCCTCTGATCGGGAGGGACACAATGTCGATTTGTTCTATTTCCAGTGATGTTAATTTAACATCTTACTTGGTTAAGATGGTGTCTGCCAGGCTCCTTCAATGTAAAATTAATTCACAAGTATTTTATAGATGATAAGTAGAACTATAGTGTTTTGTCAGGAGATACTCAGATTATGTCAATATTTGAGTTTTGTCAGGAGATATTCAGACTATGTCAATATCTTGTTCCTCATGCAACTTCTGCTGCTAGTTTTCATATCCACTGATGATTCTTTTTTTTTAATTGAAGTATAGTCAACTTACAGTGTTGTGCCAATCTCTGCTGTACAGCAAAGTGACTCAGTTTTACACATATAGACATTCTTTTTAAAATAATTCTCCCCTGATGATTCTTGCGTGATGGTTGGCTGTCGGTGACTTTCAGATTCGATCATCCCTTCTACGTTCTAAGTGACTAGGCAGCACTTTGCCTCCCTCCATTCATTCCTGTAGTTTATTTGGCACCATTTTGGAGCGTGAATTCTTTTTTCGTTCAGCAGGTGGTCATTTGTCACTGTCTTTCTCTGTTTTACTGCTCATCCACCAGGGGCTTCTGCTTTGAGCTGGCCCCTGTGTCCTTTTGACAGATCCCTGCCATCATTGGATCTTTTCCTTAGTGCCCGGCACATGAGATGTTCCGTCTTGAATCATCTTAGACTTTCTGCTCTGTGTCTGGATCAGCCAGTTATCTAAGGTTCCTGTTAGTGGAGAATGGTGTTTAGAAACTAAGGTCTGGTGCTGGGTGTGCTCATTATGACTGGGGTGCCCTTGCTCCTGATCCCTCTGAACAGATCCTCGGGCTAAAAAACAGTCGGTCATTGTAGAGCTAAAAGTCCCAGAATAGCAGTGAAATTCCAGCAGGAGTGTCAGTGCACAGCTGCCAGGAATGTGGGTGCAGTGGTGGGGCTCCCCTCCCAGTGGATCATGAAGCCGGGTTAGCACATACAAAGCATGGAAACAGACTTGGGGACAGATGCATGGGGCAGTGGCTTTCAGGTGACCCTCCGAAAAGGTGGAGCCAACATGGAGTCACTTAAAGACCCGGAGGGAAGGGTGAAGACACACAAGGGATAGTGACCGCGCGTTCAGAAAGGGCTCCCTGGAGAGGGCGGCCGTGTGCTGGGGTCCAGAGGGCGGGCAGTGTGCACCTTGTGCCTGTCTCACACTCACGTGGCCTCATGGGCAGCTGTCCAGTTATCATGTGTCCAGTTACACATCTAAGCCTTCATAGTAAAACCCACAAAGTGGAGGAGCGACCTTTCCATGTGGAAGGTCTCTCTGGGGTCCTGAGCTTTGCGCCGATGTGGGAAGGTTGTCCAGCTGCGGGGTTGACCGTGTGCTGCTCTCCATCCTGGCTCCCGAGAGCTTGCTGGGCTGGCCGAGTCCCGGAATAAAGACACTGGCTCCATCATCTCCCCAGTTAGAACCTCTCTTGGATACATTTTTTTTTTTCAGTGAATAATGATTTTTTTTTAAAAAAGAAAGTTTGTAGCCATTTGGGTTTAGGCACAGCCCCCTTTTACCCTCTGGGGGATGTGCTGTGCTTCCCGCCTCTGAGGGCCTGGTGGGGTTAGTGTCTAGATCTTCTAGAATGACTTCCCAGCACATGCAGGCAGCGGGAGCGTCGGAGGGGGACTCAGGGCTGCAGACCTTTCTCACTGGCCTTCTGAGCACTTCCCTTCCCTCCAGGAAGTGGCAGGAGCGGCAGCCGCATGTGGTCCACGTGTGTGGAGCCTGTGCTGGGCTGGTCCCCTTGGGTGGGCACCCACGACTGCAGACCCTGTGTGTCTGACTCTGCCTGCCCTTCCCACCTCCTGGGGGTGAGCAGACCCTATGGGGACCCCCACCCTGTCTGTCCAGAGAGGTGCCGTGCACGCAGCTGCCTGAGACCCCGTGTGCAGGTCCTGACCCTGCACTGCCCGCCCTCCGCTCTCCGGCAGGTCCTGTTCCGCGCGGGCAGCGGCAAGCCCCTGGCCGTGCTCTGCCTGATGGTGGAGCTGCAGCCTCACGTGGTGGACCAGGTCTTCCGCTTCCACCACCCGGAGCTCACCTTCCTGAAGAAAGCCATCCGCCTGCCACCCTGGCACACGCTTCCAGGCAAGGTCCCGCTCTCCCCACGGCCGGCCTGGGGCAGGTTCAGCAGGTGGAAAAGGCTTCTCCCGAGGGTGACAAGTATTCTTCCATCAACCCGGGATGCTCTTAAACAACCCAGCATCACCTCCTGCCTGAGCGTTTGACACGGTGACCTTCTCTCGTCCCTCTTCAGTGGCAGGGCGCCCGTGGCCCTCGGATTCCATCCTGAAATCCACAGCCCGGGGAAGGTCTCCGGCCTCGGGTGTCGGGCTCTGTGCTGCCCTCCGTGTTGGGCCTGGGGGTTCACCTGCTGATTCACTTCTCCCTGGTGCCTTCAGAACAGAACTGAGCCTTTGTATTTGGCTCCTGGCTCCGTGGTACCCCCCAACTTCCTTTGGTTACTCCCTTGGGTGAGAAAGAAGCGCTGGTGTTCACACAGACAGCTGTGTCCCCTAGTGTGTTTCGTTAAGCACCTATGGGGGTCTTGGCTTTTGGGAAAAGACATTTGCTTTCATATTCCCCCCTCCAGGTGCCCCTGTAGGGACTTCCAGTGAGGACCCCCCTTTCCATGTTCGATGTAGTGACCCGAACATCATTTGTGAGACACAGAGTGTGGTAAGTTCTGTGGCCCTGCCCTCTCCAGGCCCTGCCTACCGTTTGCATCCCAGGTGTCCTGCAGCCTCTTCATTTTAGGTTTTCACTGAAGTGGCTTGTTTCTAAGCTGCTAAAGGGCTATTTTGACATCCTCATGAGAGTTTTATGAATGAGTTTTCATTTTTCCTGCTAGCAGATCAGTTCCTTGATTATCTGAATTTAAATTAAAAAAAAATGCGTGAGGCAAACAGAATAAAGTGAGTGGTAATTAAGGCACTTATTAATTGCCATTGTGCAAGGATAACGGCCATAATTATGTTATGACTGGTTAGGAAATGGGATAAAATCTCCTGCAGAATATAATTATTAAACTCAATATGAAATCAAGAAGTTAAGGATTTTTCTCTTTTGCAGTGACAAAAATAATGAATTCTGACAAGTACAGAAAATTAAAAACCTGTTGGGGGAGGGGGCCCGGTTCACACCTGCATTTGCTTCCTGGGGACTTGGGGAGCTGGGGTTGGAGCCCAGTGTTGCTGTGATGCGCCCCTCTGTCGACAGGGCCCCGGGGAGCCCCGTGACGTGTTCCTGAAGGTGGCCAGTGGCCCTAGCCCAGAGGTCAAGGACTTCTTTGTCACCATCTACGTGTGAGCGTGTGGGCCCTGGTGGTGTGGAGGGTGGGGGTTGGTGAGGAGGCAGGCTGGGGACCGCTGGTGGCCCTGGAAGTGCCAGCCCTGTGGCTTCTACACTTGTGGTGAGGAGGCGGGTTGGGGACCGCTGGTGGCCCTGGAAGTGCCAGCCCTGTGGCTTCTACACTT
>NW_011494861.1:7617919-7620256 GCF_000754665.1 Bison bison bison
CTTGTGGTGAGGAGGCGGGCTGGTGTTTGGCCACGTGAGCTGAGACTGGCTGAGGTCTTGCAAGGAGCTTCTGCTCAGCTGGCATTACCAGCTGGTGGGACGCTTCAGACCCAGGCAGGAGGCCACTTCTGCCACAGCACGTGCCAGGATGGCCAGACAGCCTTGTCCCCATGACCCCTCCCAAGTCTGAGGGATGCAGGCTGTGGTCCTGCCTATCCTGCCCCCCAGGGAGATGGAAGGTGGTGTCATTTCCTGTGATGCCCAAGGACCCAGTGAAATGACCTCAGTCCCTTTCCCTCTCCCTGTGAATCATATCTCCCAGGCCTTGAGAGCCTTTAAAACCAGTACAGGCAAGCTGGAGGGTTTGCCTTAGCCTGTCTGGGAATGGGGAGGATTGGAGAGTGTCTCTTGCACTGAGGGCCCACCCCAGCTGAGGGTCAGCGCCTGGCTTGCAGGTGCCATGTGGTGGCTAGAGTGTTGTCCTCATGATGGCTTGTGGGCAGGCGTCCCTGAGGCCCATTTACCACCAAGGGTCAGGGTCCCTGGCACCAGACGACTGGTGCAGAGCCGGGGCTCAGGCCCATGTGACCTCCGAGCCCACATCCTTGTCCATGCCGTGCTGTCCGTGGGGTTTGCTCTAGGCCTGGTTTGGGGTTCTGCTGACCCAGGTACAAGTGTGCTGAAGCCCACGTTGCCACACATTTGGGGTCTCTGTTCAGGGTCAAGGCCACATAGAGGCCACAGCCCTGCCTGAGAGCCTCAGCCTCGGAGGAAAGGGGGCCATGGGGGTAACAGCACCTGGGCCCCGCCTGCCCTCTTGGCCGCCTTCTCAGCCTCCTGTGGCTCCCCTCCCACAGTCAGTGTACTGTCCTCACTGACCGTGAATGGCTTCTGCCCACAGAGACCGCTGGTTAGCAACACCTGTCCAGACCTGGCAGGTCCACCTGCACTCGCTGCAGCGAGTGGACGTCTCCTGTATCACTGGCCAGAGGACCCGCCTGGCTCTCGTCCTCCGGGGGACGCAGACAGTTAGGAGAGTGCAGGCTTTCAGCTCACACCCCCAGGAGCTGACGGTATGGCCTTTGGGTGGGGGCTGTTGGGTTTCGAGGAGGTCCCCTGGGCCCTCCCTTCCTTGCCCACCTGGGGAGGGGATGGGAATGGCGCTGTGGCTCAGGGATTCCTGAAGGTCAGTGGGGCCTTAGTTCACATCGCCTTTGTCAGATGTGCCTTCGTGGGATGACTGACTTATTTACAGACGCCCCAGGGCCAACTTGTAGAATTGCTGGGAGTATATATTACCATATTTATGGGAGTATATATTGTATATCACAGAAAGAATTAACTGTGACTCTGGAGTCAGCGTGGCCGCAATTGTGCATCTCGGTGATGGGATGATGCGGATGCCTCGCCCGAGACTGGGCTGGTTCAGCTTTTCTCTGCCGAGGCCGCTCCAGCACTTAGGGGTTCCTGCTGTAGGGGAAGGGATTCAACCCCAAAGATGGGGACATGGACTGTGCCCTGCTGGTACTGGTGCCAGTGGCACAGTTGACTTCATGCAGACTGGAGGGCTTCCCACCCAGCACAGGTGGTCACCCCTGAACCGTTGTGCTCCCTGGGATGAAGCCCTCACCTCCTGACCCCCTGCTCCCCTGTCCCCTGGAAGACGGACCCCAGAGGTGTGTTCGTGCTGCCTCCTCACGGGGTGCAGGACTTGCATGTGAGCGTCAGGCCCTGCAGGCCGGGCAGCCGCTTCGCGCACCTCCACCTGGTTGACGTGGACGCCCACCAGCTGGTGGCCTCGTGGCTCCTGTGTCTCTCCTGCCGGCCGCCTCTCATCTCCAAGGTCTGATGTGGGATGTGGGGCCACGTGGCTGGGGTGGGGTGTCCCCTGATTGTCCCCTGGTCCCCTGACCTGGCCTGCCCAGTGGCTGGGGGGCTGGGGGGTGTTGGCTTCTGAACAGTGAGCCTCCTCGGCCGGGACCTCGGGAGGCTTGTCTGCTATATTTATGGAGCCATCCAGCGTCTAGGGCCCCGAGCGCAGGGCAGGCTTGGGAAGTCACTGGAGAAGCAGCCAGGGGCCAACTCCTGCCCTCCCTGCAGGCCTTCGAGATAAAGCTGCCCACGGGGAGCGGGAGGGGCGCCAATAAGCGCATCACCTACACCAATCCCTACCCCTCGCGGAGGGCCTACCGCCTGCACAGCGACCACCCCCACCTGCTGCAGTTCAAGGAGGACGCCTTCCAGGTGCGGGCTGCTCAGGGGTGGGACCCTACAAGGTGGGGCGCTCCAGGAAGTCCTGGGGAAAGCAGTCTGTGCTCCAGTGAGACGCCTGCAGTC
>NW_011494861.1:7620378-7626107 GCF_000754665.1 Bison bison bison
CCCAGAGGCATCCCCACTGAACTCTGCCTGGGCCTCTGACCCCACACCTAGGCCCCCACCTCCCCGGCAGTTTCACAGCAGTTTCATCCAGATTCTCTGGCAAGTGAGGCCTTGATCCACCGTGGCTATTTTAGGGAAAGTGAGCAGCGGCTCAGAGTGGATCAGTCTGTCAGTCGGGAGGGGGCTTAGTGACGTGTCTCCCAGGGACTTGGGAAGAGCGGCTGTCGGGGAGAGGGCTTGACAGTAACATGGGAGATTGGGTTCTGAATGTTCCTGTGTTTTCTGAAGCCTGCCAGCCTGGGGGTGGGGTGGGGTATGTGTGTGTATGTGTGTGTGTGCGTGCACGCGCGCACGTGTGTGTGTGTTTGCCTGTGTGAAAGCTGCTGGAAGAGAGAGGAGCCGGTGGAGGGGGCGGTGGGGCACGAGTATGGTGTGTGTGTGTGTGTGTGTGTGTTTGCCTCTGTGGAAGCTGCTAGCCTGGGGTGTGTGTGTGTGTTTGCCTGTGGAACCGGCGGGGTGGGCGTGAGTATGGCAACATTTCTTTCCAGGTCGGGGGAGGTGAGACCTATACCATCGGCCTGCGGTTTGTGTCCCGTCAGAGAGCCGGGGAGGAAGAGATCCTGATTTACATCAACGACCACGAAGACAAAAACGAGGAGACCTTTTGCGTGAAGGTCATCTACCAGTAGAGGAGGGGGCTGTCCTGTCGCTCCCAGGGGACACGGACAGCCTGCTCCTGTCCCAGGACTCTGCTCCGTGAACTCAGCCAAGGACTGGGGGGTCCCCACGTCCCGACCGTGTATGATGGTCCTGTCCTGTCCCGTCAGGCTGCTGCCAGTACCGACTGCATAGCAGTCCCATGGGAGATGTGAGTGCCCCAGTGGGCCCAGGCCGGTTTCTCTCTGTGGCACACGGGAGTCGTCACCGTCTATGACGTTAGGATTTGCTCTCAGCGAGATGTATTTTATGAATTATTTTAAATGATAAATTATGCTTTTTTACTGAGATTTATACAAACACTATATTGTTTGATATGTAATATTTTTTTATACTGGTATTATTTCACATCTTTTAAAAAAACTACAAAAATACAAAACTTTTACACATTTTCTCTTTTGGCAGTTTTGTGTTTTTCTGCTGTTTTCACCTTTGTCAGAGGTTTTATGTTCACAGAGTAAGCTTGGTTTTCCGTCGGTTGATGTGGCCAAGGGCAGTCAGGTGGCCCATGGCTTGTGGCCTCTGGGAAAGTCTGCTTGGCCCTGACCTGAGGGGAGGGTAGCGCTGACCTCTGCCTCTGCTCTGATTCTGGTCCCTCTGCTTTCCCGTGAGGCCTTGTGATGACCCTGGACTTAACTTCAAGAGTCCAGGACAACCATTCTATCTCAAGATCCTTAATTCCATCCTTTGGACCACACGAGGTCACCTAGTCATGTCTTCCAGGGATCAGGTCAGCCTGGGTTGGTGCACATTATTCTGCCCACTCCCATCCCAGTGCTTGTGTAGACAAAAGAACTGAGTTTACAATGTGAGAACCCCACAGAGGGCGTCCCTGGCTGTTGTTTAGATTCTCCAAGCTGTCTTTTCAAGGGCAGCCCCTGCGTTTCGCATGCCCACTGCACACGCGGCAGGATCTCGGCTCGTCCATGCAGGCCAGTCCAGGCCCAGGCCTCGTCACCAGGGACCAGGCCCTGGCGAGGAGTGCATTTCAGGAAGGAAGGTGGTCTGGAGCCTAGTTGCTTTCTGTCCTGGGGGCCAAGGAGGTGGAGGAGGAGGAAGTGGGGAGGGGGTGTACCGTTGGGGGTGGTGGGGGTGGGCATAGGATCCTTCACTTTCATCTCCTCCCATTTCCAGATGCTTTTTTTAAAGTCTGAAAAGCAGGTTCTCTACACACCTGAGGAGCTTTCCTTTGCCTTTCTTCCCATGCCAAGCCTCCTCCCCTGGGGACTGTGGTCTTCGGTCACTCTGGCACACAGAGCCCTCTCTTGGGCACAAGTGAGGATTTGAAGCCCCTCCGGGGAGTGACGATCGTGCACAAGGTGGGGCTTGAGCTTGTCAAGAATTTATGCCAGGACTTCCCTGGTGATTCAGTGGTTAAGAATTTGTCTGCCAATGCAGGGGACACAGGTTCAATCCCTGGTCCAGGAAGATACCAGATGCTTTAGGGCGACTAAGCCGGTGTACCACAACCACTGAGCTTGTGTCCTCTACAGCCCATGCTCCTCAACAAGAGAGTGGCCCCCGCTCACCAAAACCAGAGAAAGCCCTAGCACAGCAACAAAGACCCAGCAGAGTCAAAATTTAAAAAAATTAGAAAACTTTATGCCACTCTGAGCGTTTTCTTCTTCTGTTTCTTTCTTTTTTTCCCCTTTTTCTCACAAAGACCCGAGATTTGTTTTGTGATAAATTTTCATCGTCAAATAAAAGCCATGGCTGTGATCCACCATCCTGGGGTTCTTCTGCCGGGTCCCAAACCCCGAGTCAAGTTCACTGCACACTCTGGGTTGCGAAAGACGGGCCTTCTTCCTTCCTCTACGAACTCCAGGTGTTCTGCACCGACCCCCGAGATGTGGACTAGTGTTTCCGTCTGGCTTCTGTCTTCCTAGTAGTCAGTCCTGGGCCAGCTGGCAGGGCTGGCAGCGTGGTGGTGGGTGATTTACATAAGAAAGCCGGGCCCAGCCGCCTCCCCGGATCTCTGAAGGGCTGGGAGCTGCTGCTTTCTCCCCACGCACAGGGATGCACCATCTTTCAAAGGGAACCTTATCATTTCCATCAAGGGCATTTTTTAGTAGTATTATTTTATTTCTTCTTTCCTGCCCGTCCTCCTCCTACCCCGGCAGAAAGCTACTTTTAACTAAATGGAGTCAAATAAAAGCCAGATTAGCGGCTTTGCTGTGCTCACATCTGATAATGATTTAATGCTATGTTTGTCTCTTTTTAGAAATAAATTAAGGTGCCTTTTAAAATTGTTGCCTCAGGTTCAACGAGGTTGGGGAAAACAACCATTCTGTTTCCTCATCAACCTTTTTTCCTCCTGGTTGGAGAGGGTTGGGGTGCGTGTAACTCTGACCCCTGATGATCTGGGTTGCAACAGTTTTATTTTCAGGGATGTGTACTGAGACCTTTACAAAGAATAAGCAGGAGAGGAGGGGATGGAGGGAAACAGCCAGTGGCTTCAGGAAGTCATTAAGTGGGCCTGTGTCTGGTGTGACCTGAGCACCGTGGGGTCTCCCTGGACCCGTGTGGGATGTGGCCGTTGAGTCTGGGGGACAGAATTCGGAGGCCCTTCCTGCTGGTGGAGGGGGTGGGATGATGCGTGTAGTAGAAACCTTGTCATTAGGACACGTCTGCTGGCAATGACACGTGGTCCCTCGTGGCTCTCCTGCTCCAACAGCAGAGCCAGGTCTGAGCTGTCACGGGAGCAGGGACAAAGGCGCCTGCTCTCTGTGTCAGGGGTGCCCGCCTGGGGACAGCCGGCCGCGTGCCACTGGTGTCATCACACCACTCCTCGCCCCTCCGAGGCTGCTAGGGGGAACCTGAGAGTCAAGTGCAAGTCAGAGTGATGTGAGGAAGTCACCCCACCTGCAGTGAGGTGAATGGTGTCCCTACAAAATTCATGTCCACTCAGAACCTCAAAAGGTGACCTTATTTGGGAACAGGGTCTTTGCAGATGTCTTTAAAGTAAGGACTGAGATGGAGTCATATTGGATTAGTGTGTGTAGTCACTCAGTCATGTCTGATTCTTTGAGACCCCATGGACTATAGCCCGCCAGGCTCCTCTATCCATGGGATCCTCCGGGTAAGAATACTGGAGTGGGTTGCCATTTCCTTCTCCAGAGGATCTTCCTGATCCGGGTATCAAACCTAGGTTTCCCGCATTGCAGGTAGATTCTTTACCGTCAGAGTCACCAGGGGAGCCCATACTGGGTTTGGGTGGTCCCTAAATCCAGTGAGTGTCCTTATAGGAGACAGAAAAGGACACAGAGAGGTCATGAGATGGTGGAGGCAGAGATCAGAGTGATGATGGCCCAGGACCACCAAGGATTCCTGGGGTCACCAGGACCTAGGACAGGAGCTGGGGACCCCTTCTTCCTCAGAGCCACCAGAAGGAACCAGCCCGTCCACACCTGGAGTTTGGACTTCTGCCCCCAGAGCTGTGGGAAGATATACTTGTGTTGTATGAAGCCACCAAGCTTGTGGCCATTTGTGATGGCAGCCCCAGGGGTCTTAAGTATCCATGTGACCAGTAAATCATGGATTTCTAGTCCCTGGGAGGGAGTGCCCGGTATAAATCTAAGGAGTGACTCACTGACAGGGTGACCACCCCCATCCCAACCCCCTGGCAGGCGGCTTCCTGCAGCAGTGGGGCTGCTTGGGGAAGCAGCGTCAGCCTCGCGTGTCTGTCATCTCTGTTGTCAGCATCCTGAATTGATCTGTGAATCAAGGTCTAAAGATAAATTTCATTGCAAGAATTCAACCTCGAAATAATCTCACACCAAAGTGATGAGCTCTTCTCCAGGAGACAAAGTCACCAAAACGGGGGCTCTAAGGACATTGCAGGGAAAAGAACAGTCAGAGCAGCTTCCCCAAGTCCAAAAGTTGAGCGTGCAGGAGGTTGCCCTGAGGCTCAGCTGGAACGCCAGGTGTGGCTGGGGGTGAGGCCAGGGGGAAGGGCTGAGGTCACCAAGGCTGGGCAAGGGCCCCAGGCTGCAGGCAAGACTGTCCTCCCAGATCGTCCATCAGGGCACGCCTCCTCCTGATGCTCTTCTGCTTCTCAGCACCTCCAGCCCAAGGCCCTATGGCCGGCAGGAGCGATACCAACACACCTGCTCCCTGGCCTCCCTACCTCCACCCTTCAGTGTGGGAGACGGGTGGAAATCCTGCAGAGGCTGCAGGCCCAGAACTCTTGGCTCTGTCCACCCTCTCCATTGACCTTGGCTGTGCAGTGGGTGTGGGCAGGACTTGGATCCAGGTGGGCCTGAATCCTGCCTGGGCTGTGGCCACTTTGGAGGCCATTTGGTCTCCTGTGTGAGGTGGGGCCCTGGGTAGGGTCTAGGAGGTCCTACCACTTCGGATCTTGTGAGGATCTGGAGTTCATGCAGAGGAGGAGCTCAGGGCCATACAGGTCCAGTGTGATAGCCTCGGGACTGTCCCAAACACCACTGCCATCCCACCAGACAGCACTGAGTGCAGTACCCGCCCTGGGATCTGTGTCCTTCACACTGATTGCAGGCCTTGCACACATCCAGGCCAAAGAAAGCAAATGTGGATTTTTGTGTGTGTGGCTGTCATCATCCATATCTCTCTGAAGTGCACAGTGCTTGACAGGGCTTGTGGTTTTTCTAGGAGGCCGTGAGGGCAGGGGATGACCATCCCACACCTTGACCTCATAATTCACTGGCCTATGTGGCCCCAGTCTCTGCTTCCTCCCATCTGGTTAGTCACCTGTCCTAACACATACCACATAAAATCAGTTCTCTATTAGTCCTGGAGGCTGGAAGACCAAGATCAAGGTGCTGGCTGGCTAGTTTCTCCTGAGGTCTCTCCTTGTCTTGTGCCTGGCTGTCTTCTCTGTGACTCTTCCTATGGTCTGTTCTGTATTTATCTATAGTGTGATTTTCTCTTCTTATAAGGACAGGAATCTTATTTGACTAGGACTCACTCTTAGGGCCTCATTTTAGTCAACCACCTTTAAGACCCCATCTCCAAGTACAGTCACACTCTGAGGTCCT
>NW_011494861.1:7626207-7631926 GCF_000754665.1 Bison bison bison
TCCACCCCTGCCTCTGCATCTCAGCCCCTTCTCTTGCCTCTTGTTTTCACTGCCTTTTCCCATCATTACCACCACACCCTGAAGCCCTGAGATCACTGGTCATTACAACCACTGGGAAGAGTGCCCCTCTGTCTGCCCCTGGCAGCAGAACAGGGAGGCAGGCTCGGCCACGTGCTGGATTTCTCCTTGGATCTGTGGCCCCAACTCTCAGATGGGCCATAGGCACATGGGCCTACCATGCCTTCCTGGTCCATCTTTTCTCCAGGATTCTGAGTGAGTGGCCCACCCCTGCTCCTTTCTTCTCAAACCTCCCAGCTCCCACCCTCAGAGTCAGCTGCTAACCTGGCCTTGTTCTTCATGGAGGAAAAAAGAAGCCAGCAGACTAGAACCTTCCTGTGGTCCCACTATGATCTGTGACCTGGCCTGTGCCTCCCCTTCCCCAACCGAGGACCAGGTGTCCTGGCCCTGATGGGGGCCTGAATCCTACACCTCTATCACAGGGCCTCACTCCTGTCCTCCTGTCTCTTCTGGAACATTCTGCACACAGTCATTCTCCATCACCCATCTTGACAAGAAAAGCCATTTCTTTGTCTGTTCTCCCCTCTGGCTACCACCTTCTCTGTTCCTCTGCACAGAAAATCTTGCCAGTGTTGTCTATAGCCAGTGTCTAAAGCCACTCTCCTTCCCCAGCCCACTCCACTATTCTCTCTTCTGTTCCACAGAGACCTCACTTTCAAGCTTACCTATGGCCACTAAGAAGCCGTGTCCACAGCCACTGTCTGTCCTCTTTGCTCTGGCTGCCTGGCCACACCAGGGTTCCCCCACCTGGTTTCCTGGAGTTAAGGAGGCATGTTCCGCCAGCCTCTGCCCCCTCCTCAGCCCAGCCTTTGGCTGCTGCCTGTCCTCATGGTATCTGTCCTGGTGGCTGCCTCTTGTTCCATGATTCTAAACAGCATGACCATGCCTGTCACCCCCACGGCCAATCCTGGCCCAACCTCTTCCAACACTGCCTCTGGCTGCTGTCTGGGCAGTTTCCAAGCCTGCTGCTTCTCTGTAGATGGTTCCCAAACTTTGCTTGTTTGAGGTGGCCCCTGTTTGCTGCCAGATCTTCTGCTCAAACAGAGGTCCATCTTTCAAACCATTCCCCTGTGATGGTAATTGAGATGTTTCCAATTTTCTTCCAATAAAATGCTGTAATCAACAACATTTTCTTGTACTTTTATGTTCTCCTGTGAATGCTCTGTACGGCTGATCCTACTATTGAATTTATTAGGTCCCCTAAAAATTGAAACATCTTTTTATTTATTTTGTTCTTTTTATAAGCTTTTAATAATAGCAATGTCCCCAGTGAAGAAGAAACGTGCATTCTACCACAGGCTGAAAATGGTTTGTGAGCTAATTGGAAAATGTTACTTAATGTTTTCCTTAATTAGAATCAATTATAGGACCCTAGTAAAGAAATAAGTCCAAACATGAGATTTTAAGACCTCACACTGTGAAAACATCTTTTTATTTTTAAAGTTATACGTGCACTTTGTAAAAATATTCAAACAATACTGAAGAGTATAAAATAAAAATTTGAATATTCTCTCCTCTAACCACAGCTTCCAGTAACACTTCCCAGAGGAAACTACCATTTCTTTTGGATCCTTCTGGAAATGTTTATGCATTTTGTGCATAAATATATGTAGTTTTATATCCACATGGGATAACATTCTATTTGCTCATTTAATTGTCTCCTAGCGATCTTTTCAAAATATAGCATACAGATCTTGCTGAGTCTTACATATTTATTAATACTTCTTGCTAATGTCTTACCATACACATTTAAAGCTTTCGTTTAAAAATACACATTCAGAAGAGTATCTACAACTTAAATATGGTTTAAAGAATACTACTACAGTGAATACTTTTGAAACCACTATATAATGAAATGGTATCTAAAATTTTTCCTTTTAAAACTCTAGGCTGGTCTCAAGAACACAGTTGCCATTTGTGTTTGTTCTATAATTGGCAAAATGGCTAAACTTGCTTATTAATTATAATTCTTTGGCTGTAGGCTGTATTAGGATGGCCGTGTGAACACTCATATCCGGGATGCCGACAGCCTTCTCTGTCCCTGTCTAGTCCTTCAGTTGAGTTCGGTCACTCAGTCATGTCCGACTCTTTGTGACCCCATGGACTGCAGCATGCCAGGCTTCCCTGTCTGTCACCAGGAGCTTACTGGTGGAAGTAACTCCTGGAGCTTACTCAAACTCATGTCCTTTGAGTCAGTGATGCCATCCAACCATCTCATCCTCTGTTGTCCCCTTCTCCTCCGACCTTCGATCTTTCCCAACATCAGGGTCTTTCCCAACGAGTCAGTTCTTTGCAATCAGGCGACCAAAGTATTGGAGTTTCAGTTTCAGCATCAGTCCTTCCAAAGGATATTCAGGACTGATTGCCTTTAGGATTGACTGGTTTGATCTCCTTGCAGTCCAAGGGACTCTCAAGAGTCTCTTCCAACATCACAGTTCAAAAGCATCAAATCTTTGGTGCTCAGCTTTCTTTATAGTCCAGTTCTTATCTCTTCTTTATTTCTCTTGCTCGTTCTAAGTACTGGGCCAGGCTTTCTAGTAAAATGCTCCACAGGACCATCTTTGTTTTAGCCCTGTTTTTAAGGAAGATGCTGTCAATGTGTTATCACCACATGAACTTGTGCAACCACAGTGCCCTGTCTGAGGAACACCCTGCAGAACTGGGTTCTGTGGAAGTCTCTTTGGAAACTGCTTCTCGGCAGGGTTTTGGAATCAAAGAGTCTGGATTTTGTCCTTTAGTGGTGATGGGTGGGGTGAGGGGAGGTTGTACTTTTCCACAAGATTGCTCTGTTAAAGTTCACATGTATCTTTATGAATCCTGATTGACCATTTCTCACAGTAACGGGGCTCATGGCCCTGGGCACAGCCCCAGTATGACTGACTTCATCAGGAAGCACCCTTATATTTTTAACCCTGGCTCCTCAGGAATGTTGCTGGATCTTACTGGTCCAGCTGTGTGTCGCCAGTGGAGTTAATCCTCCTGGAGCACAAGCTGAGCTCAGTTCGCCTCTCATGCCATGAACAAAACGAAGGTCTCTAGCATCTCAAGGGGCACTGGTCTCGGGGGAATCAGATGGCCCCACTCAACAAGCCAAGATGGGTTCTGAGAAATAGGTTTCCTGAGTCTTGTAGCCCAGACCTTTGGGCATTTTCAAGAAGGAAATACAAAGTATTGATAAATCTGTGAAGAGGAGTTCTGGGTTCCTGAATCCTGATGGCTGTGTATTTGCAAAACTTTTGCAGGCTGGTCTCAAGCCTCCAGTACTTTTATGTACAGATGTGCGAGTTGGACCATAAAGAAGGTTGAGTGCCTAAGAGGTGGTGCTTTTGAACTGTGGTGCTACAGAATACTCTTGAGAGTCACCTGAACAGCAATGTGATCAAACCAGTCAATCCTAAAGGAAACCAACCCTGAATATTCATTGGAAGGACTGATGCTGAAGCTGAAGCTCCAATACTTTGGCCACCTAGTGGAACTCATTGGAAAAGACCCTGATGCTGGGAAAGAGTAAGGGCAGGAGGACAAGGGGACAATGGAGGATGAGATGGTTGGATGGCATCATCAACTCAACGGATGTGAGTTTGAACAAACTCTGGAAGACAGTGAAGGAGAAGCCTGGCATGCTGCAGTTCATGGGGTTGCAAAGAGTTGGACATGACTTAGTGACTGAACAGCAACTCGAGCCCTCCAGTTCTCCTGGGACTCATTCCTGTGCAGTGGGGCCTCGCAGCTGTCAGACTGGAGGGAAGTGGTGTGTCCAGCAGAGGAAGGGAAGGGGTCCTTGGAGGGAGAGACATCGGGCTTTTCCACTGTGGTCAGCGGGCTCCCCTGGGCTGCAGGAGAAAACGTCCAGTGATGGGCCATCGAGAATGACAAGGCTGGGTCACTCCCCTTCCAACTTCATCCACACCCAGGGCTCCTGGAGGTCTGATCAGCCTTGTGCAGACTGGATGGTGACCTGAGGGTGTCTGCAGCAGGCTGCCAGCAGTGACTGAACGGGGATGGACAGAGGGTCTGTCAGACCCACCACCATCTCCATGTTTCCTTCTGAACTTACAGCTGGGTTGCAGGAGGGTCAGGAGACTGACTGGTCAAGTGTGGGGGAAGATTTCAGAGCTCAGCCTGCAGGTCCCGGCACCAGTGGTGCCAGACCCGGTGCTCCAGAGGTAGAGCTGGGACTAAACCCTTTCCTCCCGCCAGATAACAGCAGGGACATCCCTCCAGACTGCCGAGGGGCTGGAAGGTGCCAACAGCCCAGAGCTGGGTGTGGAGTGGGCGTGCTGCTGCCTGGATGGCTTGCTGGGTGAGTTGGGGCCAGCTGGTCATGGAGCCTGGTGTTGTGGCAGTCTGAATGTGAGTCGGAAAAGATCTTCCAGACACAGAGCATTTCAGAAGGGAGTGAGTTTATTAAGAAGAAGGAGCAGAGATCATCAGGGCACTGAGAGTGCACCGGGCCAACCTCCTAACAGGTCAGGGAGAATCCACCAGACACTGTTAGAACAGGGGGCTGGCTCAAGGGAGCCCTGATGCTTTTAGTGGATTAGTAGCCAACTTTTATAGCCTCAAGACAAAGAATATTCCTGCTGGAAGGTTGGCATTAGGTGATTGGTTAGGGCAGTATTGGACGGTGATCAGGCGGGCTTTCAGCAACCACTGCAGAGGGACTGTCAGCCTCAGAGGTGACCTCGGTTCTGTGCTCCGCTTCTGTGGCCTTGGGGCTGGACTCCACACCTGGCTGTTTCCACGGCTCAACTCCTTTTTAAGTACACTGAACGATTAGACTGGAGATGGAGCTTGACAGGGCAGGTGAATCTCAGCTCCAGGTAGTGAGGAGACTGATACATCTTCAAGGTGCTGCTGGCTGGCCCCCAGGGCCAGGCTTGTAGTAGATGCTCAGCTGGTGTCTCTCTGAAGCGCGAGTTGGGACAAAGCCTTTCAGTTTCTGGCTGTCATCTCTGGTGATGAATGTGCTTGCTTGGGAAGCTGCTTCTGTTTGATTTCCTTTGTAGCGCTTCCTCCCACCCCCATTTTGGCGTTCATTTACCAAATAATCCTCAAAGAGCAGAACCAAGGGACTCAAACACCATCTCACAACTTTCCTTGAGGCTGCTGGGCTATGGGGGAGCTTGACGCTTCTAACCAGGGTCTTGTGTTTAACCCAAACTCAACCTGAGCACCACCCCATCCCTGGCCTCTCCACTCACTGTCCCACTTGGTCATGAACTGAGAGGCCTGGACTTGCAGGGGCATCCTTGTCAAAGGTCCCCAGCCCAGCCCATCCACCTGGGCACCTGTCTCCTCTCTTATGATCCCACATCTGCCCCCATCCCTCTGCTCCTCTCTGCAAGGGCCTCTCATGCTGTGTCTCTATCTCTCCCTCCCTAGTGTGATGTCTCTCCCCTAGCCTGTCTCTGTCCTGGCACCCCCAAGCCACAGCACCTCACCCTCACCCCCTGCCATGTTGGAGTCTCTTTCTGGTTTGAGTCAGGCTGTGAGGTGCTGGACCGGTGGCTGAGCTGTTAGCTATAAGACAAGATGCCTTGGGAACCAGAAGTGGAAAACTGGGGCCTAGAGGCTCTGCCCACCTGGCCTCAGGGCTCCAATCAGGGCCTGGCCACTGCCCCCATCCTCTGGGGAGGAC
>NW_011494861.1:7632026-7632886 GCF_000754665.1 Bison bison bison
CTGGGGAGGACTCTGGTCACTACGTCTCTGCAGAGCTGGGCTCTGGGGCCCAGGAGGGAGCTGATGGGCCATTCTCCCCACAACTTGCATCCTGCACGCCTTGCTGGGCACCTCCTCTCTGTCTTGTGCTGTCTGCTCTGCTTGGTCATTTCCTGAACAGGAGGAGATGCTGGGCCTCCACTGTCTTCTTCAACACTCACTAGAGGTCTTAGGGGCAGGTGGTGCCAGCTTGAAGCCCCTTACTCCCTCCCAGTAGTTCCAAGCGTCTGTAACTGCCACTCTCTGGACTTGTGTCTGGAGTACCCAGACAGGGTCTGTGGAGGTCCTGACTGCCCTATGTCTCTAGAGTCAGGACAGAATTGTGAGTCAGGTCTCAGGGAAGATGCTCAGGCCTGCTTGCCCGGGTCCGGGCAGCACCTGCTCTCCACTGCCCCTTCTATTCCCATGGCTAGCCTGCACAGCAGGCTCCCTGGCAGCAGAGAAGCAGCTTGGAAGGTCCAGGATGGAGCCAGGAGGTAGACCCTTGCCCCTGCTCCTTCCACCTCCCACCCAGGCAACTGGCCAAACACTCTGATCCTCAGCCTTCTTGTCCACCAGCCTGGATAGGCTCTTCATGATGTAAGTGGCACGGTCTTCTTCTAAGCTGATCTCTGCCCCTCAGTGCCTGTCATTCACCAACCGGGTGATATCATCAAGCTTTTAACCTCTCTGAGCCTCAACTTCCTTCCCTGTAAGATGGGAAAACAGCACTGCAGCCTTGTGGGTGCTGAAGGATTGAGGAGATCCCGTGTCAGGTGTTTGGAGTCCTGCCCAGCAGGAGAGGGAGAGCCTGGGTGGGCAGGGCTGTTCCCAGCAGGAGG
>NW_011494861.1:7633145-7634212 GCF_000754665.1 Bison bison bison
GCTGAGGCCCTGTGGTTGGGTGGCTTGTCCCAGGTCATGTCAGAGTGGGTACTTGGACCCGAGTCAGGTGGACCTTGCAGCCCATCTCATGGGGCCCACGTATGGTGCCTTTGCCTGGGGGAGTACGGGGAAAGGCCTCTACACTACCCCCTCTCCTAACCCCTCCCCAAAGCTGTCGGGAGCCCCGGGCCTGGGTCCTGCTTCGGACGACTTTGAAGAGGCTCTTAGTGCAGGGTGAGTTCTGATCCATCACCCAGAATACCCCGTTGTGACAGGAAGCTGGGAAAACAGAGACAAAAATCAATGAGGATTTGGAAACAGACACTGCTGGAAACGATTTATTTCTGGAAGCAGCACGGCCTGGAAGAGATCTGAAGTTGGTGCCCTGAGGGAGGCCTGGGCTAGACAGCAGTTAGAAGCTGCCCCCAGGACCTCTCCCAGACCCCATGGGCTTAGGCTGCCGCTGTGACAGCTGGTCCTCGGTGCCACAGGCTGCAGGAGCTATGGGCTGGGGCCTCTGGGGAGAGATGGAGGTGAGTGTTAGCATGATGGGATGTGTAGATAATGGAACATGGTCTCAGCATCTGCCAGTCTCCCTGGGCACCCGACCCTGAAGGCCAGCAAGTGCGTACCTGTGGCCCTTCCTGGAGGCTGTGTCAGATGGCTGGTTGGTTCCTTCCTTCGTTTAACAGCTGTGTCCCAGAGACCGCTGATGGGCCAGCTGCTGTCCTTCCATCCCAGATACATCTCTTTGTCTATGCAGCCAGGTCTGGCATTTGTGCTCAATCGCTCAGTCATGTCCGACTCTGCGACCCAAGAACTAACCCACCAGGCTCCTCTGTCCATGGGCTTCTCCAGGCAAGAATACTGGAGGGGGTTGCTGTTTCCTTCTCCAAAGGATCTTCCCAACCCAGGGATCGAACTTGCATCTTCTGCTTAGCAGGCGGATTCTACGGCACTGAGCCACCTGGGTAGCCCACACCCAGGTCACCACTCCTCAATTACAGAACCTGAGGCCAGCAGGCTGATGGAGGCCGGCCCCGGCTTCCCTGGGTGTTGGTCTGCTG
>NW_011494861.1:7634312-7670102 GCF_000754665.1 Bison bison bison
TTGGTCTGCTGGGAGAGGTGAGGTGGGCCCCAGGCACAGACACTCATCAGTGCCCTCCTTGGGCAAGGAAGGGCCTTGGATGTTGGCAGGAGTCTCCCACTGCTCTTCCTTCCTGCTCCCTTAAAGCCCTGCCGAGACTCGAGGAGATTTATGCCCTGAGGGGAGCAATGTCACTGCTCTTTATGGCATATTAAGCTGACGAATGGGCACCCCTTTCAGAGACCACGCTGGGCACCTCCCTGTTGCTTCAGTTGGTTGGAAAGTGACAGGTAATATTTTTGAAATGAATCCTGTAAAGACTACAGTATATCAAGGGCCCTACACAGGGTTATTAAAGTAGATTAACTGAATAATTTTCCTAGGATAATAATATTTCTTAAGGATTATGGATGAGGCCTGGACTTTGCTCAGCTACCACGAGCCAGACATGTCCGAGGGTGGATACGCATCACTGTCTAAAGCTGCAGAGACAATTAGGTTTGCATGAGACATATGGATCAGAGTTAGATGGACAGCTCTGGAATCACGTGCAGATGACATGTGATTGGGAACTGTGATTTCCAGGTGCTCACTCACAATGTAACTAAGATATTCCATGCAGAACAGCTGAGGAAGTGGAACATGCCCAGGACCGTGATGCTGGGAACCTGGCAAAGATTTGTCCCCCTGGGTCTTTGGGTTTTTTACCTTGGATGAGGGAGGCTGGTTTTTTTCAGGGATCAGCCCACAGGAGACTCCTGGGTGTCCTGAATGGGGTTCTGATTAACTTTCTCCAGTGTGTGGGGCTGGAGTTGGGAGAAGGTGCCTGGGGAGTGGAGCACTGCCTTCTGACCCCTGTGACTCTTTTCAGACAGGGGGAGGTGCTGAACGAGGTCCCCAACACCTGCAGGAAGCATTAACTGGCTGGGAGTGGAGTGACTTCCTGGCCCCATCCTTTGAGGATATGTCCCTGGCCCAAGGAGACAGGAACAGGCCCATCTTTTTCAAGTTCAGGGATTGAAACCCAGGTTGGCAAGACTCTGAACTATCACCTGGCTCTTGGCCTTTGAGTGCCTATGGTTCTGAAGCCCCTCTGTGCAGGGAGAAAATCAACCAGCCGTTGTCCAGCCCAGGCTGGCTGTGTGATGGTGGTGATGGTGGTGGAGACATCCCCACTTGGGAAGGTCTCATGGTGGTGTGACAGGCAGTCACGTGGGGGCCTGTGCTCAGGATGGCTCCATACTTGGTTAATGCCCTGCCATTGCTGTCTTGAAATTCTTAATAATTTTCTAAAAGGGGCCCCATGTTTTCATTTCTCTGCAGGCAGGAGTGCCTGCTCAGTTGTGCTTGAATCTTTGTGACCCCATAGACTGTAGCCTGTCAGACTCCTTTGTCCATAGGATGTTCAAGGCAATAATACTGGAATGGGTTGTCATTTTCTCCTCCAGGACATTTTGCTGGGGGCCCTGCAAACAATGCAGTTGGCCCTGTTTCCTTCTCTTCTGGGGTGGGGGTTCCCCAGGAAAGTGTTGCGAACCCTTGACTGGAGACTTAGGGAGGAGCCCTGGGTCTGGGCAGCTCAGCTTGTCCCCATCGCCCTCTGTCTCGGGGACTTGCCAGCCTGCTGTGAACTTGTACTTTGGTTGGCATGTCTCTACCTGGGACAGGCTGATGATTCTACCCACGTCTGGGGAGTGTCAGGAAGCTGGTGTTGCCCTCCCCTAAGCCATTACCTTGAACTCACCTTCATCAGTAGAAACCTGACATTTGTTTCCATCAGCCTGATGATCCCTTTATCTCAGCTGGTTCAGAGATGGTGGGAAGAAGAGGGGGTTTATTAGGCAGCTTCATGCTAAAACAATGCTGCAAAACAAACATCCCCCAAACTCAGCGGCTTACAACAGCAACATTTCTTTTTTGCTCATGATTCTGAAGTCACACTGGTGGCTCTGCTTCATGCTCTGTCAAGCAACTGCCAGGTAAGTAGGGAAGGAACTCTTGGAAGATGCAGCTGTATGGGGCTGCTGATGGAGCTGGCTTTGTGAACTCTTGCCACAGGGGAAGTCTTTGGTGGGGACGATGTGGTCTGCAATGTTGGTTTCTGCTAAGGTTTCTCCAGGGAAGCTTCCAGTGATCCCAAGAATGCTCTGTGACTAGGGCTGAGGAAAGGAAGGCAGACACATCCTTGCTCCATGCTGCTCAGTAGCAGTGGGTGGAACTCGCTCCTGACGTGGAGCTGAGATGCTCACAGGGAGCACAGGGCAATGGGGATCTGAGCAGGGCTGGGGCCAGAGCATCCCTGGAGGAGGGAGCTTGTACTGAGAATGTGTGGTGGTGGGCAGGAGAGGGTGACCCAGGCAGGGCCAGGGTGAGCTAACACTTCCACCCAAGAGTTGTGGGGACAAACGGGTGAGGCCCTAGGGATGCCATGGGGAGGAAACCTTGGGGTCCTGCCCACCCCTGGGGGCTCACCATCTAGCTTGGCCATGTGGTGGGAAGCTGACATGTCTTGGGCCAGGAGGTGTGGCACCCAGGGAGCGGAGGCCCAGGGGCCAAAGAGCAGCATGCCTCTTGCTGCAGAAAGCAGGGAGGGGCTCGAGGGTGCAGCAGGGA
The DNA here is from genome assembly GCF_000754665.1 of Bison bison bison. Lineage (NCBI taxonomy): Eukaryota > Metazoa > Chordata > Mammalia > Artiodactyla > Bovidae > Bison > Bison bison. The sequence continues at coordinate 7,636,905 of NW_011494861.1, forward strand.
AAGCAGCTTCTCTGGGGACTGGGCTGGCCCTGGAGTCCAGGCACTGGGGACTTGTTACCCGTGGGGACAGGAGGATGGCCAGTCCCCGCACTCTCTGGTTCCTATGAACATCGAGGCCAGCTCCACAGGCAGTGAAGGCCCTCTCAGCATTCAGCCTGGGTGAGATACATAAAGCCCTAATGTGACAGCTTTAATTAGAGGGGCCTTTTTTCCATAAATACATATGCCAGTTAATGAGCAATGGCATGGGGGCTGGATTTACACCACTGCCAGCCATGAATCTCTGTGTACGGGACGGAAGACAGGCGACTCCCTCACGAAGGACACCTTCCCCTCACGGTCCCACCTCCAAGTGGATCCTGGCGCCCAGAAGCTCTTGGCAGAATCCGAACAGCTGGTCAGACAGAGTGTTCCCAGCAGCCTGCTTCTGCCCCAAGGTGCCGAGCACTGATCCAGCTCCCGGCCCTGAGTCCCGCCCGAGGCAGGGGCTCCTCCCGGGTCCCCACAGGCTGTGAACTGTAAGGAGAGAAGGAATGAGTAAATGTGTTGGGAGGACCAGCTTTGCCCTGGTAATTGCTGCCTGTGGTCGGTCACCCCCCGCCCCCTCCCTGGGCTGGTCACCAAGCAGGGCGCCGTCCCGGCAGGAAGCCCCACTCTGCGCTCAGGCATCTCAGCCCCTCACCCTTTCCTGCCAGGCCCAACACAGCGCTGCCCAGAGCTGCCCTGAGACCAGGGGACTGTGATCCTGATGTCTAGTGCTGCCCCTCTGCACAGGAGGCTCCCCTGTTCCTGCAAGGGGCCATCCTTCCCTGCTCTCAGGACCCTCGCAAGTCCGTTAATCTATCCTAACTACCTTTGCAGCAAAATGCCTCAAATACTTGCCCTTAGAGCTTTGGGCTCTGAACTGTCCAAAAGGGTCCTGGTTGGGCTCCCTCTGGCCATGGCCCCAGAGTGAAATTCAGAGAAAATATTGTCAGGAAGTGATTGTGGAGTCCTAGAGTGTCCCTGCCTCCCTGGGCCCAGACTGGACCCATGGGCCCACAGCACCTGCGGGATCCGGGGCCCAGGTGGCTTGATGGGGGAAGGCGGGGTCTCCTGTTGTTGCCGGCTTGGCAGGAGGCAGCGTGATCTACATTCTGCTCAAGCTGCCTGATGAAGTTGTCCCCAATAATTTGTTCATATCACCCCCTGCTTGCTGCTTGCCTGTCTTATTATTCTCCTACGATTTCCTCCGCATCAGGAGGAAAATTGGATTCTGGTGACGATCAAATGAATTCAAAGCTAGGATACTCCCCCTCCCCTTTCCCCAGGGTGGGCGGGAGAAGAGAGTTGGCTGGTGTCTCAAGCTAGAGTGCCCGAGGGCTCTCTGTCCCCAGGGTCTCTGCCCAGCACTCGGAATCCCTGATTTAGGTCCTCCCAGCTGTGCCCAAACTGGCTACAAAGGGCTGGATGGTCCACTGAGGCACATTAGCAGCTCAGACTTAATAAAGTACCGTGCTTGCCTCTGAAGGGAGTTTTTATAGTATTATTTTCATTGCTCTAAGACAAGCTCAGCTCATGGAAATTATAAACCCCTTTTGCCCCCTCCTCTGCTCCCCAGCCCCCTTCTTGCAAGGCCACTTTGGATGGAGTGATGTCTTCTTCCTGGTCTCTGCTCTACTACTTTGCTTTTTGGAAGCTGGTGATTAAGCTCAGAAATAAGGCAAATGCCAGGGGTTGGCCTCTGATGGGCTCCCTGTGGGTCTTTCTTGGGGAAGAATTTTTACCTCCTGAACTGGTAACCTTTGGATTTTGTGGGTTTTTCCAGTAGCCATGTATGGATGTGAGAGTTGGACCATAAAGATGGCTAAGCACTGAAGAATTGATGATTTTGAGCTGTGGTGCTGGAGAAGACTCTTGAGAGTCCCTTGGACAGCAGTGAGATCAAACCAGTCAATCCAAAAGGAAGTTAACCCTGAATGTTCATTGGAAGGACTGATGCTGAAGTTCCAATACTTTGGCCAGCTGATATGAAGAGCCAACTCACTGGAAAAGACCCTGATGCTGGGAAAGGTTGAGGGCAGGAGGAGAAGGGGATGATAGAGGATGAGATGGTTGGATGGCATCCCCGACGCAATGGACATGAGTTTGAGCAAATTCTGGGAGATAGTGAAGAACAGAGAAGCCTGGTGTGCTACAGTCCATGGGATTGCAGAGTTGGAAATGGCTGAGCTACTAATACACTTTTCAAGAATATAGCATCCTCACTTCTTGGAGGGCTGGTGGGCACATCCATCCAGGATAGGGGGACGCCCTGACCTAAGCCTGTGCCCAGTGGTTTGGGCAGCAGCTCCTGGGAGGTGTGAGGGACATGGAGGCTGAGGCGAGGGTGGGCCAGGGGTCAGGGCATTCCTGCTCCAGCTAGGCAGGCTGGGTTGTAGCAGAGATGCTTCCTGGCTATGCTGCCCTGGCACAGCTCTTACTCCTTCCCCATACTGTGTCCAGTTGGTACCAATGTAGATAAAGCCTGAGGGAGGGTCTTCTGATGCTGGTGGGGAGGAGGGTGTGTGTGTGTGAACAGAGCAGCCCACCCCAAGTTCAGGAAATGGGTTGATGTTCTGTGTGGTTTAGCCCTGGTGCTGGGCAGGTATGAGCCAGACTCAGCTTCCTGGGCCCCAAGCAGATGCAGCCTGGGGGTCCTGAAATGAGACATCAACCAAAGCCCAAGGAGCAGCCTCGCTTTCCCCAGGCCAAGCTCTCAGTGGGGGTGTGCGCTTGAAACCTGATTGCTAAAGCCGTACCTGAGGAAGTCACAACAGTGACGGGCTGGGTAATACTGCATCGTCAGGACTTCAGGACGGTCCTCCCACTGCCCCGAGTAAGGGGAGGCAGGTTGGCGGAGGTTCCCTACTGAGCGGTGGAGGAGGGGGTGGGGCAGACCCTTCAGAAAGGGGGCTTAACCAGCGGGGCTTCATGACACCCTGGGGCCTCCAGAGCCTCAGAGGGTTTGTGCATACCAGAGGGAGAGCTCTGGACCCCACAGTAGGGCCAGGCGTTGCTTTTTTTTTTCTTTTGCATTTTTAGGAAGAACTGGAGGGCAGAAAGCACAGGGCATGCTGAGGCTGGAATAAGTTCCAGAAAGTGGGTGTTGGAGCTGATTGGAGGAGCCTTGGTGACAGTGGGGATGGCTATTCAGAGCAGGGAGGAGACCCATGCTGGGTGAGACTCAGGGACCCAAGGGTCAAGGCAATAACCAGCCTCATGGCTTTTTTTCCCTCCCTTAATTTATTTATTTTTAATTGGAGAATAATTGCTTTACAATATTGTGTTAGTTTCTGCCATGCATCCACATGAATCAGCCATAGGTGTACCTGTGGCCCCTCCCTCTTGTGCCTCCCTCCCACTTCCCACCCCATCCCACCCTTCTGGGTTGTTACAGGGTCCGGGTTTGAGTTCCCTGAGTAATAGAGCTAACTCTCACTGGTGGTCTATTTGACATACGGTAGCGCATATGTCTCTATGCTACTCTCGCCATTCATCCCACCCTCTCCTTCCCCCAGCCCTGTGTCTATAAGTCTGTTCTCTATGTCTGTGTCTCCAATGCTGCACTGCAAACAGATTCATCAGCACCATCTCTTTCGATTTCAAATATATGCGTTCATATATGATATTTGTTTTTCTCCTTCTGACTTACTTCACTCTGTATAATAGACTCTAGGTTCACCCACCTCATTAGAACGGACTCAAATGTGTCCCTTTTTATGGCTGAGTAATATTTCATTGTATATACGTACCACAGCTTCTTTATCCATTCATCTGTCGATGGACATCTACATTTCTTCCATGTCCTACCTATTGTCAATAGTGCTGCAATGAATATTGGGATACATGTGTCTTTTTCAATTATTTTTTTCTCAGAGTATATGCCCAGTAGTGGGATTGTTGGATCATATGGTAGTTTTATTCCCAGTTTTTTAAGGAATCTCCTAACACACACACACACACACACACACACACACACACATACGGTTCTCCAATAGTGGCTGTATCAATTTACATTCCCACCAAGAGTGCAAAAGGGTTCCCTTTTCTCCATACCCTCTCCAGCATTTATTGTTTGTAGATTTTTAAAATCATGGCCATTATGACAGGTGTGAGGTGATATCTCATTGTATATTTTATTTGCATTTCTCAATAACGCCTGGCTCTTTCTTTTCTTGACCCTGCTTCTCATTTCCTTGTCATGGCCACAGCCTGACTCAACCCTGTCTTGTGGGCGGAGGGGAGGAAGAAGTCCGCTACAAGCCCGGAGAAGGGGAGAGCACTGTGGGAAAAGAGGAGGACCTGACCCTGTTGGGTTCAGACCTGGGGCTCCCATTTCCCTGAGGCTCAGGCCACTTGACTCTCCCAGTGGTAGCCCGGGAGCCTGAGCGGTGGTTGGGCTCAGGGCACCAAGGGGGCGAGGGTTTGCCAGTATCTTCGAGGGAGGACAGACAGCCTCAGGGGCTCCCGCAGCCTGGAGGCAGCCCTGGCTAGAGAGGGAGCCGAGTGTCTGGGACACAATGAGGGGACCCAGAGCAGCGTGACCTGCAGGCTGCCTTTCCGTGGCTGTGCATCCATCTTCCTCTCTGGGGAGCTCCGTCACCGTGGAAACCCTCCTGGCTCCTCTTTGTCAGGACTCCCGCGTCTGTCTCTTTGAGTGGCATCTTTCAGACATCAGGTGATTCCTGGCGGGCTGACGTCCCCCGCTGTCCTTCTCTGCACTCTCCTGCATCACACCAGCCAGCCGTCTCACTGCAGACTCCAGGCGGTGGGCCCACTGGGTTTCCTAGAAGACATGGAGAAAAGGGTCTCCGTGCCCCGGTGGGGATCATGGTTGGACTGTTCCGAGGCCTTTGTACCTGCAGGTGGCCAGGTGTTGGCTGCTGTAGCAGGGGTCCAGTGTGCGCTTGTCAGATCTGGGACCTGTCCTTTCCAGGAGTGCTCTGCTCTTTCTGGAAGCTGCACTCTTAGAGTGGCTGTCTGCTCCCTTCATCCACTGAGTGAGGTCTGAATGCGTCCCCTGTCATAGAGGACACGGCTGACCAGAGACCCTCTCCCCACAGAGCCAGTGACTACCATATGCTCCCAGCCTTGGCACATCCCCGACCCCTTCCTCTGCACCCTCAGCCTCAGCCCTGCCAAGCTGCTGCTGTTTGATGCCCATGCAGAGAGGAACTCAGGGCTGGGCTGATTGGGAGAAAGTGAACTTCTGAGGGGGTGGGTAGGAGGGGCAGACAATTGTTTCTGAACTCAGGACTTTCCAAGCAAACTTTAGGTTTGACGTGCCTTCACACATTCTTTCTTCCTAAAGATTTTGTTAAAAACAATTATCTGATGATATTTATTCAAGAATGGTAAGACAGACTTCATTCAAGAGGGGTGGGGGCATGAGATAGGTGTATGGACCTGCAGTGGTGTTTGGCAGTAGGAGAGAGATTGGAGAAGGAAATAGAAACCCACTCCAGTATTCTTGCCTGGGAAATCCCATGGACACAGGAGTCTGGAGGGCTATAATCCATGGGGTCACAAAGAGTCAGGCATTACTGAGTGACTAAACAACATCTGAATACAGCATGAACAAGTGGGGATTTATAACCAAGGAGAGGGGTGGACAAAAGTCACTACGAGGAGATATCCAAATGCCCCAGTGAAGCCTGCCCTCTGCGTGCATACCCAGGCTGGCCCCGGGGCCATCAGGCAGAGTTCCTAATTCTTTTCACTGTTATCGCTCAGGCTGGGTCTGTCTGCCCAGATTCTCTGCTGGGCCCACGTTGCCCTTGTTGCCCTCAGCCCTCGCTGCTCCCACCTAAGCTGGGAAGGATGGGCATGGTTGTTAGGCTCCCTCTTGGCCTTGAGACCCAGTCTGGAAGGCTCTCTCTTTCTCAGGTCTGTGATTCCCAAGGCAGAGCTGACTTGTAGCTGCTGAAGTGAAGTCGCTCAGTCGTGTCCGACTCTTTGAGACCCCATGGACTGTAGCCTACCAGGCTCCTCTGTCCATGGGATTTTCCAGGCAAGAGTACTGGAGTGGGTTGCCACTGAGCCCCTGTTACAAAGTGCGGGGCTCGGTGGAGCCAGAGGGCGGATTTCCCAGCTGGCAGCTGATGGTGGCGCTGTTGGTTCACGCCAGGCACTGCAGCAGTCAGCTCTGCTAGCCTCACGGGGCCAGGGAGGAAGGGATGGAGGGAGGGGAGCCCTGCGGGCAGCCAGCCCTCTCCCTTTTCCCCCAGAGGGTTTCCTGGCCTGAATCCACTGCCAAGTCTTGTCGAGGTCCCCAGACTTCCTCAGTGGCAGCAAGGATGGTGGCTGGACAGTGAGCAGCGGGATGGAGCAGGTTGGGCCGAGGGAACCCACAGCTTCTGCTCTGTCCACCCCTAGCCTCCAGGCTCACAGGGCCTGAGCATCTTCTCTCTAGACTTGGGGCCCTGCTTCTGCTGGCTTCCTGGCAGCCTGGGGATATCTCTTTGTAATTGGGGAGGTCTTCTACACGGGGTTTGCTTATGGTTGGGAGAGCAGCCAGGCTCAGCGGCCAGGGTCTGACTGTTGGCCTGGCCCCACAACTTGCCTCTCCCAGAGACAGTACCTTCAGTTGGCAGGAAGAACTCTGTCCTGGCCTGCCTCCTGCCAGGCCTTCCTGGAACCCCAGGGACCTATCAGCCTTTCTTAGAAGCAGGACTGCGTGCTCTGTTGGCCACATGCCTGACATTCTTCCAGACCTCTGACCTATATGGGAACTTTTTCTAAGTTGAAGGAATTCAGCTGATACAAATGGAAGTCCTCCAGGAGCCCAGTACCATCTTGGCACTCAGCTTATTGTGGAGAGGGTTTCCTTCCTGCCCAGGGCTCTGAGACTGAGTTGCTTGATTCCTCACTAGGAGCTGGGAGGTGGGGCTTGGGCCTGTGTATGGATGCAGGACAGTGATCTTGGACCAATGATTTTTCTTTCTAGGCCTCAGTCGGATCATCTGGAAAATGGAAGAATTGGACAAGATTCAGTTCCTTTCCATTCTGGTGTTGGGAGAGATTCCTTCCAGCCCTGGGTGCAGGCTTTTGTTCTCCCTGTTGAGCTACCCTTGTAGGCCTTCTGCTTTACGTGTCCCCTAACTCTTCCTTGTCATTTTGGCCTAAGAGCCCCTCCCTGTCCCTGGGACCTTGTCTCTTTCCCTGTTTCATCACCATGATTAACATCATCACCATCATCAACATCACTGTCATTGTCCTCACCATCACCATGATCATGATCATAAATATCAGCAACAGCATCATCACTGACTATTATCATTACCATCTTCACCGCTACCATCATCACTAGCATCATCACCCTCACCATAAACAGCATCATCACCCTCACCAATATTATTGCCATCACCATCATCAGTATCATCGCCATTATCATCGTCACCATCATAATCAACATATCGTCAGCATCAGCATCACCACCACCACCATCGTCGCCGTCACCACCACTATCTTCATTCCAGCCTAAGGGCTCATTTGATGGTTAAAGACTCAGGGTCTGGAATCAGCCTTCCCTGGTTTCATTTCTGGCTCTGCTATTTGGAAACTTGACCTAAAGCAGAATCCGACTCTCTTCACTTTACCCTCTTATAAATTGGGGCTGATACCACAGACCAGAGGAGGTGAGAAGTGTCAAGTACTTATTACAGGCCTGGACACTAGCGACAGTTCATTCTTCTTATTAAAATGATCCTCAACAGTCATGTGAGGACAGGCATGGTGGCTCATGGAGGCTGAGGCACTGACCCCAGGCACAGCCATCACATTCTGGAGCCAGTGTCAGAATTCAGGCATATCAGCCTCCAGACTATGCTTGTCACCATGGAGCCTGTCCCTCTCCTCTCCGGGACTGCTGCTCTGAGTGTTTCAGACAGACACCTGCATATCTGTGCTTTGAAACTTCATGTCTTGAAAAAGCAGAGATGTTCTTGTGGGACAGAGGACCATGAAGTTCCTCTGGGATGAGCTGGCTCAGTGGAAAGTGTGTGCATGGCTTGTTCCGGGGGCAGTGATGGGGCTGGTAGGAGAGGCGGAAAACAAGGGGCAACCTTCCCCTGTCCCTCTTCCACCCTGGTCTCATTCACCTACAGGAGACGGGACAGATCAGGAGGAGATGGATTCTTCTATTTCTGGCCATACCACTTTCCCTGCTGGTTTCCAGGGAAGCAGAGGGAGCAATCAGTAGTAGCAACAGATGCCTGCACTGAAGATTTGAAGAACTCAGAGATGCTTAAACTTTTTGGGGGTCAGGACCTCTTTGAGAATGATGAAGTCTCTGGTAGCCAGCCTCCATGTGGACCTCCTGATATTCTTGCCCCGTGTGGTCCCCTCTCACACTGACTAGAGCCATCCTGTGTAGACAATAGGATATTGTTGAAGTGAGAGTGCGGCTGCTGAGGTTAGGTCATAAAAGTCATTCTGACTTCTGCCCTGCGCTCTCTCTCTTTTTAAAATTTATTTATTTATTTGGCTGCACCAGGTCTTGGGTGCGGCAGGAAGGATCTTTGATCTTTCATTGTGGCATGTGAGATCTTTAGTTGCAGCAACTGTATGAGACCTAGTCCCCTGACCAGGGATTGAACCTGGGCCCCTTGCAGTGGGAGCCCAGAGTATTAGCCTTGGACCGCCAGAGAAGCCCCTGCCCTGTTCTCTCTTGGATCCCTTGCTCTGGGAGAGGCCAGCTGCCATGCTGGGAAGATGCTCAAGCAGTCCTATGGAGAAGTCCCTATGGTGCAAAACTATGTCTCACTGGCCCAAAGTCAGTTAGGACTAGAGGCCTCCTGCCAACGGCCAGGTGAGTGAACCACCTTGGAAGGGTCTTCAGCCCCGGGAAAGCCTTCAGAGTCTGCCTCTCCAGCTGACCACTTGATCTCATGACAGTCTCTGAGTCACAACCACCCAGGTAAGCCACCCTCTGATTCTTGACCCACAGAAACTGTGAGATAATAAACATTTTTTGCTGTTAAGCTTAGATGATGCATTAGGTAGCAATAGATAACTAATACAAGCTTCTCTGGTGGCTCAGCGGTAAAGAATCTGCTGGCCAATGTAGGAGACGTGGTTTGACCCCAGAGTTGGGAAGATCCCCTGGAGAAGGAAATGGCAACCCACTCCAGTATTCTTACCTGGGAAATCCCATGGACAGAGGAGCCTGATGGGTTACAGTCTATGAGGTTGCAAAAAAGTCAGACATGACTTAGTGACTAAACAACAAAAACAGCAGATAACCAATACACATGGACTCCTGCCTCAGACCTATTTTTTTCAAACACTTCCAGACTTTTAAGGAGCTTCTGATATACAGGATGATCAGGTTAAAACTCTGCTCTGTTTATGTCTCCTCCAGTCATGGAAACAGACACAGAGGCCTAGGGTTTCCTCACGGCATGGTGGCTGGGTTCCCAGGGTAAGTTCCCAGAAGGAAAAAACAACTGGTTCTGCATGTGTCAGTCACTCAGGAAGCCTGTGAAGTGCATGGCCAAAATAACGCTTGCTCCTAAGTAGTTTAAACACCCCTGGAGTAGTCCCACCTGGGTATTTGCCGAATGGGCTGGAGTAGGGATAATAAAATCTTTTCTTTTTTTAAAGTATTTATTTTATTTTTTGATGTGGACCATCCTTTCAAAGTCTTTATTGAACTGCCACAGCGTTGCCTCTGTTCCATGCCTTTTTTTTTTTGACTGTGAGGCACCCAGGATCCCTAGGTGTCTGACCAGGGATTGAACCCATACCCCCTGTACTGGAAGGTGAAGTCTTAACCACTGGATTGCTAGGGAAGTCTCTAAAAATCTTTTCCTCTCTCCTGAATAAAACATTTGAGCTTGAAGTGTCTCAAGTCACAGTCAGCAGAGTGGGCATAACACCGGGACCACCATGATCACGTGTCTTCCCAGCTGTTACCTCCACCATCAACATCACCACCATCACTGCCCACCATGGCCGCTGTATTACTACCACCCCATTACAGTCATCAGTCCCATCACCAGCACTCTGACACCCACCACACCCCTGGCACCTACCCCTAACCATGCCATGTCACCACCACTACCACTGCCACTCTCTACAGGATATCTCTGAGCTTCACATGGCACAAAAGTTCTCTGTGATTAACAAAAGGTGATGTAGCTTGGAGATGGCGGCTCAGTCACGTCTGACTATTTGTATCCCATGGACTGTAGCCCGCCAGGCTCCTCTGTCCCTGAAGTTCTCCAGGCAAGAATACTGGAGTGGATCCCTCTCTCTAGGGGATCTTCCTGATCCAGGGATCAGACTCCGTTCTCCTGCATTGCAGGCAGATTCTTTACTGTCTGAGCCACCAGGGAAGCCCAGCTTTTATGATAAAGGGAGTCTATTGAAGAGGATGGGTTGGATGAAAGCAAGGGTGTGGCTACATGCTCACCCACACCCACTCTTGGAAGAGAGGGAGAGATGGAGGCCCACCTCCGAGCAGGTCAGGACAGGCATCTTGGCCTGGAAGGATAAGGTGCTTTCTTCTTCCTGCTGGGGAACCAGGAGCCCATCTGCGGCTTTTATTTAATGCTATTTGAACAGCTGAGTGGGCTCTGCAGTGTTCATTTCAAGCAGCTGAACACTGTAGAGTTTTCAGGTTTTGTAAACAATGGAGTATTTTCCATACAGCTGGTTAAAGGGCTGGGACTTGACATGGAGTCGAGCTTGGCTGTATTTGCCACAGAGGGCCAGTCCCACTCTGGTTGGCCTCCAGCCTGGGTTGTTCTTTGGGATTCCTGTCCTGCCCTCGTTGCTCTGCCCCTGCTTCCCAGAACCTGATGATCTGGCTTCTAGCAACTGAAGGAGTGCTGGTCCAGCACAGCCAGTGAGGGGCATGGCTGTCTTTGTGCTGGTCTGGCATCCATTCTCCCTCTTCTGTTTTTCTTTAACTGGGGATTATGCCTTCATTTGGGGCTTCCCAGGTGGCAGTTGTGGTAAAGAACCTGCCTGCCAGTGCAGGAGACGTAAGAGATGCAGTTTCGATCCCTGGGTCGGGAAGATTCCTGGAGGAGGGCACTGCAACCCACTCTAGTATCCTTGCCTGGAGAATCCCAGGGACAGAGGAGCCTGGCAGGTTACAGTCCACAGGGTCACAAAGAGTTGGACACAACTGAAGCTACTTAGCACACATCCTTCACTCTGTCTGTTCTGGGTCACATGGTCTGGACACTTCCTCCCTGCCTCATAACCTTGTTCTGGGAGTAAGAACAGCACCCAGACCTAACCACTGAGGGTTTTCCTTCAGGTTCCCCAAAGGAAATGGATGCTCCACCCAGGCTGACTCAAGCAAACTGATTTGAAAAGCTTCAGCCCTGGGACTTTTGCTAGAATTGTTTGAAAAGAGGAAACGTTGTCCTGATCTTGAAGCTGGGGGAGTATAGGCTCACAGCATCAAGGACAGTCTCTAGGAGTCAGCCTGCTGGGAATGAAGCCAGCAGGAGAGCAGAGCCAAAGGATGCGGAGAGAAACTGAGTCCTGATGACACTGTTGGAGCCATCTTAGCATATCTTGTGACTGTCACTAACTCGAGCCAAGAATGTCCCCTGGGTTGGTTGAAAAAGTCTGAATTGTGTTTCCACCCAACTGAGAAAGTCCTTAATGCAGCCAAGATCCCTGGTCTGAAGAAAATCTCATCTGAAGAAGGGCCCCTAGGCTCTCTGTGTTCCCAAGGATGTCAGAATAGCTTCTGTCATGGACCATGAGCGCTAGTATATTCCTTCCATCCATTCCCTGGGTCCTGGGCTCCTGCCCAGCCTTGTTGACTCTCTAGGCAGGGCCAGGGGAGGTGACAGTGATTCAGTGTACAGTGTACAGGGGTGAGGGTGGGGGCAGATCACTCGATTTGCTTTGTACATCTTTTTTGGTGGACTTTCTGAGGACCTTCGGAGGACTTCAAGCCTGTTTCCTCAGATAATGCTGAGAAAACTGTTTTGAAGGGGCAAGAGAAGTGGGGAGCCAGTATATATAGGAGTTTTTACAACAAAGACCAAGTAGTGGAACATCAAAAGATTACCATTAATAAAAGAAAACCAGGGACTTCCCTGTTGGTCCAATGGCTAAGACTGTGCTCCCAGTACAGGGGGTTCAATCCATGATCAAGGAACTAGATCCCACAGGCCGCAACTCAGAGTTCACATGCTGTAACTGAGACCTAGTGCAGCCAAAATAAATTCATATTAAAAAAAAAGAAAACCAGGTATCTCAAGTTAAGGAATTTTGTACTTCTCTATGTACAAGGCTTTCCTGGTGGCTCAGATGGTAAAGAATCTGCCTGCAGTGAAGGAGACCTGGGTTTGATCCCTGGGTTGGGAAGATCCCCCTGGAGAAGGGCATGGCAACACATTCCAGTTTTCTTGCCTGGAGAATTCCAATGGACAGAGGAACCTGGTGGGCTACAGTCCATGAGGTAACAAAGAGTTGGACATGACTGAGCTACTAAGCACAACACATGTACAGGAAGATGCAAGAATCTGGGCTTATTGAAATCCTTCCCTTCGTGTGTGTCTCAGCTACATGGAGCCAACGTCTTGTGCTTTCTCAAGTCTCCTCTGGCTGCACCGCTGGTGGGGGCGGGGCTACAGTGGTCAACTGCTAGATGGCAGATGTTGTTTCCATCCTGAGTTCCCATAGGGCTCACCATCTGGGTGGCTGTAATGTGAGGGCTTGATGGCTGCAGCATCCTTTGTTTACTGATATGACAGCAGTATTTTAGTTCTCATCAGGAAGTTGGTCCCTCCTTACAGGATTGCCTCCCATTGATTGTAGATACCGCACCTGGAGCCTGGGCTTCAAGGAATCCTGAGACACGTAGTTTTACCTTTCAGCCTGTGCAGAACTGGTGGTTTCTAGAAGGAGGTGGGAGAAGACACCAGCAGGCCAGTGCACAGGCCCTCGCAGACCACCCTTTGAAACCAATATCCCCCATCCCTACGGCTTCACGAGCTTCAACTCCTAAACATCCCTCATAAAACTGCAACTGTCCTCAGTCTGGAAAGGAGAGACCAGACCCCAGCTATCACCCAAAGTTAAAATCAGCCACCTATGACATACTGGTTTACAGGAGTAGGGCAAAGGGAGGGGAAAAAGGAAATCCAGGACACATGCCTTGTTTATGCAACCAGCCCAGGGGCCACAATGGTGATGTTCATAGCTTTTTCCTAATGCTTATTCCATGTTCTTTGTCCTCAGCATCTCAGAGGAGTTGGATTCTTAACCTGAAGGATTCACACGGGGTCTGGGCTCTTTGTGGTCCTACCTGTATGGGGTTACTGTAGACTCCATCACCTCCATCCAGAGGTGCTGCAATAACAGGAAGCAGTCCCTGAAATCATGTGGGACCCAGAATAGTCACTCTGCCCCTGTTGAGGGAAGCTGCCCTATTTCCTCCTGATATTCAGGATTAATCAATGCAGCCAAATTGTTCTCTGTGGATCCAGTGGCACAATTAGCCCCACATGGCCAGGTGGCACTTTCACTTTGTTATCTCCACTGATGGGTCCTCTGGGTATGTCTTCTCTTGGGCACTAGATCCCGAAAACAGCAAAGTCGAAGGATTTGGAGAAGGGAAGTTAGAATGTAACCTATTTGCAATGAGTCACTGAGTGTACACCTCCCTGTCTGGCTGACCCAGATGTCCTGCCTATGCGAGGAAGAGCATCATGTGAGGTTTGCTCGTTCAGAGTATGCACTGCATTGGATAGGACAGCCAGCAGCCTCACTCTTTGTTGGCTTCCACCTATAACTAAGCCTTTCTAGGATCTTTCTACCACGCTCCTCTCTTCTTGAGTGCCAAGTGCTTCTGGGTGATGGATGCAGGGAAAGAGCAGTGGATTCCATGTGTCACACCACTGGCTTCCTTCTCTGTTCCTGGGACTGCCAGGAACAATCCTGTGTGAGATGCTGTGGAAGGCAGTCACCAATCCATAGAATAGCAGAAAAAACAAACTTGTATCTTAGGTAAATGCCTGTTCCAGCGGGGCCAACTGGTCTACCCACCTTTGATGCAAAGGACCTGACTCTCCTGGGGTGTGTGCTCCTGTGGGGCTCAGTTGCTATGTCTGCTGGTCCTGGGAGGGTGGAGCTACCTTGGGGAGGGGAGAGCAGGGCACTGAGCTCCTGCTGGAATCTCCAACCCTGCCTCCATGAGCCCACTGAGCAGGTACAGGATGACTGGGAAAAGAGGTTCACAGTGCGTCAGCTTGTCCATCTGCTACGAGGGCCTCCTCTGCTATGATGACCAGACAGCCTATCACTCTGGGTCATTTTGAGAGGCTGCCCCCCGACCCAACAACTCCTCCAACCTAGTTCTTCACGGGTCTTGACCACATGGCCAAACTTTCCGGCAGTCCTCATGTTCACTGGGCAGACCTCCTCTCATTGCTCCTTCCAGGACCCACTGGAAAATAGCTGTGTTGCTGGGGTTCCCACCTCTGGGAAGGTTTCCCTTTTCCACACAACCTCAGGGTGGAGCTGTGGTGTGGTGGCATCTACTCACGGATGATGCTGGGGAGATTCACACAGAGCCTGCAAGCCACTCTTGAGTTCTTTGTTCCTCAGTCAGCTAGTTACAGGGAGACCCCTGGAACAATGGAGGTGAGTGGAGGGAGAGGTGGCTGAGATACTGGAGGAGGTGAATGTAGTGTGAGTCACTCCCTGGTACCATTTCGTGTGTTTCCAGGGCCTGCTTGCCCTGCTCTCTTGTATATGCCTTAGGTAGGGGCTGCCACTTGGCTTGGCCCAGAGTGTGGTCTGGTGGACTGGATCCCCTCCATTCATGTAGGGTCCCTTAGTGCTCCTTAGGGACCCAGGACTAGAAGTACAGTGTTCATTAGGTCTGAGAGCAACTGATGAACTGTGTCTCTAAAGGGAATGGCTGCTCGATGCAGAGGCTGTGACTTTGATTCAAAACCCCAGGGACTGGGCACTCTGATTCTCCACACAGTCTCCCATCTGTCGCCCACACTTGGAGCCCTGCTGGACCTTAAGGATCATAAGTGCCAAGAGGCAAAGCTGCTTGTGCTGCAGCCAAGACCAGCCAGCCAGCCTCCTGCTGCTCTGGGCCCCACTCAGAGACGGGGCATGAAAGTCTCTTTGCTCAAGGTGTGGGCACTTGTGCCCTTTTTTCAGTGATGAATTGGAAGGTGTGGCAATCTTTCCCCTCTCCCCCCACCTTTGGAGGGGATAACCAAACACAACCTGAATTTTCCAGAGGTTGGTCTTCTCCCTTCTGGCTCACCTGGGTGTTCGCAAGATTTCAGAGTGTCTGCCCAAGAGTTTTTCCTCCAAGATCCTCTCCCCTCAGGGTTACCAATGTAGTGGACCAGCATGGTGTCCTGTGGGGTGTGGGGGAGATGAAGGCATCCAGCCGTGAAATTAGGATTCCAAGACAGAGAGCCGACATCGCTCTGTGTATGACAGTGGGATGGCATGGCTGCCTTTGTCAAGGTTCAGAGGAGAAAAGCATCCAACACATCAGTAGCCAAGTGTCAGGTGTTCCAGCCAGAAAGCCACGTCTGGAGCAGCGACTGTGATGGAATCACCAGCTGAGGAACTCTGAAGACGCCTAGTCACAAGCCAGGACCTGCGCATCTTCTGTGTGGGTCCAGCAGGTCCAGTAGGGGATGTAGGAAGACTCTTGAGTCTTGATGGGACCCAACAGCTGAATCTCTCCCAGGGAGGCATGGGTGCTTTCATTTCCCTCCCACCATAATAACTCTCCTTGCCACTCCCACCATAATAACTCTCACTCACAGGTTGAGAGTGTGGTATTGTGTCAGCTCAAAGCTTGTGTCTTCCAACCATATATTTGGGAAGTACAGAAATAACTTACTGGCTTCACTCTGTAAAGACCCAGACTCACGCTCCAGCCTGATCTGTCCTCTGACTGAGGCCACAGTGGATGGAAGATTCCAAGGATTAGCATCAGCTCAAAGACAAAGTCCAACAGCCCTCAGAGGTTTGGGTGTTCTGTCCCCCTGTGGGCAGTACACAGGGCAGTGTCTGCAGGTCCCTTTGTGGAAGGCTGGGAGGAAGGCTGACAGCATCTCATTTGGTGTTTTGGGAGGTTGTTTAGTTGCTCAGTTGTGTCCAACTCTTTGTGGCCCCATGGACTGTAGCCAGCCAGGCTCCTCTATCCACAGGATTTTCCAGGCAAGAATACTGGAGTGGGTTGCCATTTCCTCCTCCGGGGGATCTTCTGGACCCGGGTATTGAACCAGTGTCTTCTGTGTCTACTGCATTGCAGGCAGATTTTTTTTTACCCACTGAGCCATCAGGGAAGCCCAAGAGTTGAGGCAGGTTGTTGGCAAAACTGGATATTAATTCTTGTGTCCACACCCTTTTGTTATGTGGCTGCAGCTCCTCCCACCAAGAGATGGAGTATATTTTTCCCTGAATCTGGATGTCCTTGTGACGTGCTTTGATGAAAAGAATGAGGTGTTTAGACGACATTTGTTAGTTCCAAACCAAGGCTTCTGAAGGTTTTGCCTGCCTCCATTCTTTCTTTTGGGACCCTGCTCCTCCATACTGATAGCTTATGGTGAACAATTCGTGATCTCCAAAGAAAAAAATTTAGCTTCAGGACCAGGGACCAGGCTTGATCACTCAAGAGCTTTTGTGTAGCAGAGTTTTATTAAAGTAAGAAAAGGGACAGAGAAAGCTTCTGACAAGACATCAGAAGCAGGATGGAGAATGCCCCCCTATCTAGTCTTATCAAGGCCTTATATACTTTTTTCAGACCCACTTCCACAACATACATCTGAAGTTAACAAGATTAGAATGAACAATAGAGAGATCTTACCAGACCCACTCCCATAATATAAATTTTAAGATGACAGGATTAGTCAGAAGGTTCTTGTTAAGGAGAAACATGTCCTCGAGCAAGATACATTGTTATATCGGATAAGACAAAGCAATGTAGAAAAGAACATTTGTCCTTTTTTTCTTGAGAGCCCTAGATCCCTTTCTCTTCCTCCCCCTCCTCCCCTTCCTCCTCCTCCTCCGGAACCCTGGACTTCTTATCAACCTACCTAGGAATTGACTCTCTCAATATGGGCAAACCCATGCTAGTTCAATGGAGGATGCGAGACCATGTGGGGCAGAGATGAGTCAGCCCCTCTGAGGCTCCAGATCATGAGAGAGGCCAGCCAGGCTGAGCGGAGCCTGATTAGTCAAGCAGAACTTCCCAGTTGAGATGAAGACCCATGAGCGACAATGAATGTTCAAGTCACTAGGTTTTGGAGCAGTTTGTTACACACCAAGGGCTAGCTGATACAGGTGGTTTTAGTTTCAGTTCAGTCTCTCAGTCGTGTCTGACTCTTTGCAACCCCATGGACCCTGGCACACCAGGCCTGCCTGTCCATCACCAACTCCTGGAGTTTACTCAAACTCATGTCCATTGAGTTGGTGATGACATCCAACCATCTCATCCTCTGTTATCCCCTTCTCCTCCCACCTTTAATCGTTCCCAGCAGCAAGGTCTTTTCAAATGAGTCAGTTCTTTGCATCAGGTGGCCAAAGTATTGGAGTTTCAGCTTCAGCATCAGTCCTTCCAATGAATATTCAGGACTGATTTCCTGAATATTGGATCTCCTTGCAGTCCAAGGGACTCTCAAAGGTCTTCTCCAACAACACAGTTCAAAAGCACCAATTCTTTGGTGCTCAACTTTCTTTATAGTCCATCTCTCACATCCATACATGACTATTGGGAAAACCATAGCTTTGACTAGATGGACCTTTGTTGGCAAAGTAATGTCTTTGCTTTTTAATAAGCTGTCTAGGTTGGTCATAACTTTTCTTCCAAGGAGCAAGCATCTTTTAATTTCATGGCCACAGTCATCATCTGCAGTGATTTTGGAGCCCCAAAAATAAAGTCTGTCACAGTTTCCATTTTTCCCCCATCTATTTTCCATGAAGTGATGGGACCAGATGCCATGATCTTAGTTTTCTAAATGTTGAGTTTTAAGGCAACTTTTTCACTCTCCTCTTTCACTTTCATCAATAGGCTCTTCAGTTCTTTGCTGTCTGCCATAAGGGTGGTGTCATCTGCATATCTGAGGTTACTGATGTTTCTCCCAGGAATCTTGATTTCAGCTTGTGCTTTATCCAACCCAGCATTTCTCATGATGTACTGTGCATATAAGTTAAATAAGTAGGGTGACAGTATATAGTCTTGATGTACTCCTTTCCACATTTGGAACCAGTCTGTTCCACGTCCAGTTCTAACTGTTGCTTCTTGACCTGCATTCAGGTTTCTCAGGAAGCAGGTCAGGTGGTCTGGTATTCCCATCCCTTGAAGAATTTTCCACAGTTTGTTGTGATCCACACAAAGGCTTTGACATAGTCAACGAAGCAGAAGTAAATGTTTTTCTGGAACTCCCTTGCTTTTACAGTGATTCAGTGGATACAGGCAATTTGATCTCTGGTTCCATTGCCTTTTCTAAATTCAGCTTGAACATCTGGAAGTTCTCAGTTCATGTACTGTTGAAGCCTGGCTTGGAGAATTTTAAGCATTACTCAGAATTACAGGTGGTGGCCCAGCACTAATCCTTAGCAGAACCTGGCCTCCTCTTCATTCAAAGGGCTCAGAGATTGCGAGCCAACTCTGGGAACTGGATGAGGGTCTTGTCTATTGTGGTTCCTTATCAGCTCTCTGTTCACCAGGCCTAGAGAATTTTATTTTTTTGGTTACACAGGTCAAGCAGGACCATAACAGGCTGCTCACCTATTTCAGCCCCAGGGGCCCCATGATCAACTGACCTCTATCAAAGAATCTTATAAGCTGAGTCATTCTGATATGCATTCTGACTGTGCTGCCCATGGGGGTCACTGTGCCTCCTGGCCTGTGGGACATCGGTGCTGCTACTCTGAGACCCCAGGGTAATTGCTTCTCTCTGTCCACCCTGGAGCCCTCTCCCCACCACTTTATCCTTGAATGCTGGTATGTCCTTTAGCTGTATGTAGTCAGATCAGATAACCAATCCCAGATTTTACCCCCAGTACTGATCTCTGAGTCTTAGGTCTCAGTGGAAGAAAACAGATCTATTTCAGTTACTGTAGTGGAAACTGATTCATTACAGGGCTTATGGGATCAAGTCTGGGTTTCCAGGAAAAACTTTTAAAGCGACATCACAGAATTGGACCAGCCAGCAGGTGAAGGTAAGGAAGCTGCCCTTGGAGGCAGGCTAGCCCACCCAACACACAGCTCAGTTCTGAAGGTGAGATTCACAGAAGTGCATCTGACTGGGGGAATCTGCATCTGACACTGAACTCAAGCTGCAAGGGCTTCTGGGAAATGTAGTTTTAGCCCTTCCAGTTCCAGGAAGATGGCAGAAACAGATGGAAAGAGCTAGTACCCCAAACCCACACACCTGGGAAAGCCCTGCACATTGCCCTGGACATTGCACTTTCCTAAGGTGGCATGGATTACAGAGTGGGGGGAAGGCTGGCCTCTGGAATGGACCCGAGACATCAGTCAGGTTGAGACTGGCTCAAGCATCTCAGTGGCTGCTCATTCTTGGCCACTTGGAGTCCCTCTGGCACATGGCAAACTTCTGTGTTTAAGTTTGCAAAAAGCTCATGGGATAGGGATTGCATTACTTGTATTATGGTGTGTCTTTTATTTATTTATTTTTTTGCAGAGAAACACACACTGCCTGGTTTTGAATCCCAGTCTGTCTCTTTGGAGGTGTAACTTTGGGCAAATTACTTCCTTTCTGTGTATCATCTATTAAATTGGCAAAATCATATGACACAAAGGCTTCTCTGGTGGCTTAGTGGTAAAGAACCCGCCTGCCAATGCAGCAGACACAGGTTTGATCCCTGGGTCGGGAAGATCCTCTGGAGAAGGAAATGGCAACCCATTTAAGTATTCTTGCCTGGGAAATCTCATGGACAGAGGAGCCTGGCTGGCTATAGTTCATGGAATTGCAAGAGTCTGAGACGACTTAGCCCCTAAACAACAACAACAACAACAACAACAACAACAACAACAGCATGACACACAGCATAGGGCTTTTATGAGGACTAAAGTAGGTACTGCTTTTAAAGCCTCTAGCACATTGCCTGGTAAAGGGTATGCCTTTAATAAATGTTGAATTTTGATTATTATTATTCTACCTGTCCTACAAGTAATGGTCCATATCAATTGTTTGCTGTTTGAAACAGAATTCTTTTACAAATAGATGGTGAGACCATGTTAAAGCTTAATTTAATTCCGTAATGAATGAATTAATGAACCAGCAGGAAGTTAAAAGTAGCTGATTTGAAGAATACAGCCAGAGCAGGGGTTTATAAGTCAGCTGGGAGAGACAAGCTGAAACGAACTTGCTAAGTTAGATGCAAAATTGGTTAATAGCCTGGGAGGGAAATAAAAGTATAACCTTTTGGGCCATCTTCTCTACTGGGCCATAAAACCGTTACTCCTTGCCAGTTTCTACAGGTTAAAACCCTTAACCTTCCAGGGCTGCAGAACATCTGGGCTCTCAAGTCATTGTACATCATTTGGGAAACAAAGCTACATTCCCCAGAGAGTCTGATGCTCAGGCAGACTTAGAAAATTTTCTAGCTGGATACCGGCAAAGCCAGAGGTCATCCTCTTTCCTTTCCCCAAGATTGGGATACATTTTTATTGTTGTTGTTCAGTTACTCAGTCGTGTCTGATTTTTTCGACCCCATGGGCTGCAGCACGTCAGGTTTCCCTGTCCTTCACTGTCTCCCAGAGTTTGCTCAAAACTCATGTCCATTGAGTCGGTGATGCCATCCAACCAGCCCATCCCTTGCCCTCCCCTTCTCCTTTTGTCTCGTCTTTCCCAGCATCAGTGTCTTTTACAATAAGTCGGCTCTTTACATTAGGTGGCTAAAGTATTGAAGCTTCAGCTTCAGTATCAGTCCTTCCAGTGAACATTTAGGGTTGATTTCCTTTAGGATTGACATTTTTATTATTAATGTGCATATGTGAAGTTCCTAACCATCATAAAGACATAGAGGAAAAAAACCCAGAAAATGACTGGGTGATTTTGCTGCCTTTCAAAGGAGCTCCTGCCTTGGGGTTTCTGAGTCTGTTTTCACCTGGGAGAAAAGGGAGAATCTATTGGGAAGAATACTTCTGTGTGGGTGGGTGTCCTGTGAAGGTCACCCCTGGGCAGAGTGAGTACCCTCTGGTTCTGATGAATCCCTAGTTATAATGGAGAGGGGAAAAGGATGTCAGAACTGCTGGTTCTGGTCACTCTGCTGTTGAAAGAAACTCTTGGCAGATGATGAAGGTGTGTTCAAATCTCTTCTTTCTTGGTCAATTTCCTAACCAAGAACAACCTGTTTATGGCACCCCAGGCCACCTGAACATGTTTCGGAGAATTTGGACATCCTTTAACTGAGAGGTACAAGGAGGTACAAGGTATATCTGGAGGTACAAGGCATTTGGGCAAAGGAAATGCTACAGGTGTTTGGGTTTTGGACGAATCAGACCATAGCTCAGTTGGTAAAGAATCCACCTGCAATGCAGGAGACCCTGGTTCGATTCCTGAGCTGGGAAGATCTGCTGGATAAGGGATAAGCTACCCACTCCAGTATTCTTGGGCTTCCCTTGTGGCTCAGCTGGTAAAGAATCCGCCTGCAATGTGGGAGACCTGGGTTCAACCCCTGGGTTGGGAAGATCCCCTGGAGAAGGGAAAGGCTACACATTCCAGTATTCTGGCCTGGAGAATTCCATGGACTGTATAGTCCATGGGGTCACAAAGAGTCGGACATGACTGAGCAACTTTCACTTTCACTTTTCTAATCAGACCTGCTCTCTTCATCCCCAGGGTGATGGGGGTGGTGTTGGGGGTGATGATGGGGGTGGTGGTGGGGAGGGGCAGCCCAGCTAGGACCCAAGTAATTTCTTACCTTGTCCATAGTTTTGGCTTTGTCTCTTACTGCTTATACCAAATTACCATGACTATTCTTTAAATGGACTTGATTTTTGAGCTAAATACATGTATTGTATTTAGCGTGTATATCATTATCCAACATTAAAGACCAGAATTCACTTCCCCAAAATAGCAGGTGACTGTAAAAAGAGAAGATAAAACAATGCTTTTAACTGTAGCAAATACTGGCTTTTAGCCAAGAGAAACTTTTGTTTTGGCTTGGTTTTTCTTTCCTTTCCAGCCTCCTCCTCCTTGTCCCCATTCTATTCTCTCCCTGCTCTGTCCTTAAGAAGGAAGAGTAGATGGGTTAGAGAGAGATGTTAAAAGATAGATTCTACCAAGCTGAGGCATGGCTCCCCTCCCCACACCCCGGGCCTTTGGTGCCCACGCATAGGTGTACTTTCCCCAGAACAACAAACAGCAAGGAGGAGAGCATCTCCTAAACTTCTGTTTTCTCCCTCTTCTCCTCCCCACCCACCTTCCTTGGACCCCCTGCACCACTTGGGGTGGGTTAGTTTTAGCTTGTCTGGGAGCTGCTATTTTCTATCCATCGGGCTATCTAAGGAGAGGCATGTCTTTGAAGACACGCCTTTCTCAGCTCCACCACATTGGCTTTCTTGGGAATGGTTCGTGCAGATTCTCCCCAGGCATTTAGAGATGAAATTGCAGCCTTCCATGTCTCTCTCTCCCTTTCCTGTTCACCATGCACATTTGGGAACTTTTTCACCCTTACAGTCCTTGTTTTCCAGGCTAGAAAGTTGATCCTCAGTGGACATTTGCAATGTGGGGAGATCATTCTCAAGAAGTCACTAGTGATCACTCTCCTGCTGTGCCAGACTCTGATCTTAGGGCTTTGCTCTTGTTGTCTGGTTAATTCAATAACCCACAGGGAGGTGTCACCTCCATTTTAGGGATGGAGAAACTGAGGTTCGGGATGTTTAAGTACCTCCATCAAAGAGCACATTTTGTCAGATTTAGAGCCTAGGTCAAAACCCAGGATTTTCTCATTCCCAAAGGCTTATTTCTTCCTATTACACTGGTGGATTCTCAAGCTTTGTTGAGCCCTGTCAACACTGGTAGAATGTGTTAATATTCTTCTATCTTGCAGACTCACAGATATAAACTAATTGTTACCAGTGGGGAGAGGGAACAGCAAGATAAAAGTAGGGGATACAGAGGTTGACTATTATATATAAAAGAAAGAAGCTACAAGAATACATTGCACAGGGAATATAACCAATATTTTACAATTAGTTTAAATGGAATATAATCTATAAAAACTGTGAAGCCCTATGTTGTACACTCATAACTTACATAATATTATTAATCAATTATACTTCAATAAAAATAACAAAGGTACAAAAAAGCTCACAAAATACTGAAAAAATATTCAGCTGTCTTGGCTCCAAATCCAGTCACTAGGGATGGGATTCAGAAAGTTGTGTTCTAACCAGTTGCACATATGTTTTGGTACCTGTCCAGGCGTGCTAGCATGTGAATACATGTGTTCCAAGAACATGTGGCTACTTCTCTGTGGCCACCTGATCTCCTGGTTGGCTTTCTGAAAACTGAAACGAATTCCTGATAAGACTGATTTCTAAATGAAATCTCTAAGTCAAATTTAGATTGAAGCAGAATATCATTTGAATGAATCAATGTATGTCTAGAAAATAAGCTGTTTCTACCAAAGTTTTAATAAAAATTTTTTCCATAGACTATATTGTTGTCAATACTCATAGACCCAAAACTCACAAATTTTGCATATCTCCATTGATATTTAGAAAGTTTGTTTCCAAAATCCATTAGTCTCTCTCATATACATATATATGTATATTTAGATAGATAGATATGTCTATCTATTAATACCTATCTATCATATCTACTTTTTGCTGATAACAAGTTTATTTCCATTGATTTTTGAATGATGACCCTATCTTCACCAAAAAAAGTCTGGACTATATTGAAAAGACTTTCTTACTAAAGCCAAAGAAAGAGTTAACTACACTAAAAAGAAAAAGAAGAGAAAACAAGAAAAATAAAACTGTAAAATGACAGTGTTGAACAAAAAGGATTTTCCAGCTAATCCTCCCTGGCTGACCTGCCTGGAGGACCACGGATGCCATTTTCTGTCTCTGTGCATACCGGAAGTCTCCATCTCCCAACTTGCATTGCATTTGATCAGGGTCATGTGACTCGGTTCTGGCCAATGGGATGAGAGTAGCCACGGTGTGCATCCTTTCAGTTCTGGCCATGGTGGTCCCTGCTTGCCCTTTTCCTTCTTGGCACCCCCAGAAGCCAGGTATCAAGAGGACATTCTTACAAGATAGAAGGAGCCTGTGGTTCTGAGTCACCACTTGGAGGCCCCAAAGGGGCCGTCTGGCCTACTCGGGACAATGTGATGAGGGATGTAAACCAGTATTATGTGAATGCTGAGATTTTTGGTGTTAATTGTCTTGTATGTCCACTTAGCTAGAGAATCCTAGTAACCTGAAAACACTCATCTCTGATAATCATTGCTAATAAAGATTGAGATGCAGAGGGCTGTGCTGTCTTAGTCAAATATTAATATTTATTTAGCACTTACTGGGTCAGGCACTGGGGTCAATGGTTCCTTACATCATTTTATTTAATCTTCATGACAGTCTGAGGAAAAATCAGCATTAGTATCTCCATTTTACAGATGAGAAAACAAGGACTCAGCAAGGTTTACTCAGGCAGTGAGAACGGAGCCTGAATGTAGATCTGTCTGATTCCAGGCTCATCTTCCTACCATCACGCTAGGTGTATTTATCCATTCAATCTAAACAGGTCATAAAGGGATTTTGGAGGGAAGGATAGTGTGTTCCATTGGTCAACCCAGCAGGTGTCCACGCAGAGGCAAGAGAAAAGATGAGGCATTTGACTACATTGTTCTGAAAAATGCAGGTTGTAGTGGTGTTGGTTTTGGTGATCTAAAGCATTCCCGTATTAGCTCAATTGATGAAAAACATACAAGCCCCTTTGTGGCAAGCTCACTCTGAAATCTGAGCCCTTGCTCAGCCAGTTTTCACATTTAATTTTCCCCCAGTGATGACTGTAACTTGTTTTAAAAGCCTCTATTTCCTGGACCCCTTTTCATCTTATTTCACATTTGGAGTCAATGAAGCAGAGTTTCAGGTCTTCAGTATCTGATCGATACACAATACCATCTCAATCTAAAAATGGCTTCTGAGGGCATTTCCAGTTGAGTGACCTCATTTTTAGACATGGGGTTTGTCTGTTCAGATCCCTCGGGGGTATCTTATATTGGGTAAGGTATCTTCTCATAGTTGCGCACAATTGATTTCTCTTTTCAAGTTGCCTTGACTTAAAATATTTTACTTCCCAAACTTAAATCTCCAAACTGTGTCCTTATTCCCTTTGACCCAGTGGAGCCAAATAGAGTCAGAATTCCCTGGTGTCAAAGGGTTCTCGTGAGGCTCCTTCCTTATTAAAATGGGCTTGAACTTTGCAAAGCTGGGAGAGGACAAATGCATCTAGAAATTGCCTCAGTGTGTCAGAGCTCTGACAGACGCCTTCCTTCTGCCCCGCTTATGAGACATTTCCAACTTGGGAGGATTCCAGAGTGCACCTGCAGCCCAAGAAGGCAGACTTGCTTTGGGGAGAGTGGTAATGGTTCTGAAATGGCCAAAGGCAGTTACCGAGCCCTCAGGCTAGCTGTGCAGTTGTCCATTGACTGTGTTGGAGGCCATTAGCAGAGGCTGACCACCTGGTCCCAGACACTCTAATGAGGATTTATGGGGTCAGTGGCTGGGAGGGAGATGGATTCTTTCTTTCTTTCTTTCTTTCTTTTTTTTTTTTTTTACCAGGATGGACACACTGAGGCTACAATTCTCTAGATTCCTAACTGGCCCCCGACCCCGATGGGCAAGAGCCCACCTTATTTATCTTCTGGTCAGTCTACTAACCAGAAAGAGGGAGTTCTTTGCAAACGTGGTGCCATCAGAAAGGAGGCGTCAACTCTTCAGGTTCTTTTCGGGTAGAAGCATCTAGTGGACATGTTGGTGGGGGTGAAGCTTTCTATCTGGCTGGTGCTGGCAGATGCTTCAAGTCTTGGAGGGGAGGGGTAAGGTTCTGCACAAACCTCTGCACCAGAGTGTGTGGGTGGATGCGTGTGGCAGTGTGTAGAGGTGTGAGAGTGTCTGTGTGTGTGAATATGTATGAATGGGTAAGGTGAACATGTTGTGAGTGTGTGCCAGTACATGGTGTGTGTGTGAGTGTGTATGAATCTTTCTGTGTGAGTGTGAACATATGTGATTACGTGAGTGAGTATGGGAGTGAGTTCGTATGGTGTGTGAGAGTATGGCACATGATAATCGTGAGTGTGTATATAGAGTGTGTGTGAGCATATAAGAATGTATATGAGCCTTTATTTTCTTGGGCTCTAAAATCACTGCAGATGGTGACTGCAGCCATGAAATTAAAAGACGCTTGCTCCTTGGAAGAAAAGCTCTGACAAACCTAGACAGTGTGTTAAAAAGCAGAGATGCTACTTTGCCTACAAATGTCCGTATAGTCAAAGCTATGGTTTTCCCCCATATCATGTATGAATGTGAGAGCTGGACAATAAAAAAGGCTGAGTGCCGAAGAATTGATTCCTTCGAACTGTGGTGCTGGAGAAGACTCTTGAGAGTCCCTTGGACAGCAAGGAGATTAAACCAGTCAATCCTAAAGGAAATCAACCATGAATAGTCATTGGAAGGACTGATGCTGAAGCTCCAATGCTTTGGCCAGCTGATACGAAGAGCCAACTCACTGGAAAAGACCCTGATGCTGGTAAGATTAAAGGCAGGAGGAGAAGGGGACAACAGAGGATGAGATGGTTGGATGGCATCACTGACTCAATGGACATGAGTTGGAGCAAACTCCAGGAGATGGTGAAGGACAGGGAAGCCTGGTGTGCTGCCGTCCACGGGGTCACAAAGAGTTAGACAGTACTGAGCGACTGAACGACAACAATGAGCATGTGTATGAATGTGGGTGTGTGACAGAGTGAGGGTGGACTATGTACAGATGTGAGCGTGGGCGTGTGTGTGTCTGTGCGTGTGAAGCCTGGGGAAACTGCAGAGAAGAGCCATCACAGGAAAGCAGATGAAAGGCTGAAACTGGTTTCTAGAAGGAGATGGTGGAGGAAAGGGGGTTAGCCAGCCTGCGAGGAAAGTTGAAGATGACTGAGGTGGGGGGCTAGGATCCCTCTTCCTGTTCCCACTGGATTCTCCAGGCAGCCTTGACAGTGAGCCAGGGAGATAAATGGATGCCCAGAGAGGTTAAGTGACTGGCAGAAGGTCACAGGACCTTTAAATGGAGGGTGTCAATTGGAAGAGGGTTTATGATAGAGACTTGATAGACTCTCTGTGGGTCAAAGGTAATAAAAATGATGTCATTTTAAATCAAGGTGGGAGATACCCAGTGAGGAGGCGACCCTGCCATGAAGAGGCTTCCTCCTGAGCACTGTTGTCATGTAACATGAGAGAGGTGGTCCTTTCTAGAGGGTGAGTGAGCCCCAGCCCACCTCCCCTGCCCAGTACTGGTTCAGGGCAGAGATATCCCCCTGGTGTCTGATTACCCTTTGGAGTCCAGGACTCCCCTCCCACAGCACCCACCTCTGGGTCACACAGCTCATTTTCATTAAAAAAAAATCCATGCAGAAAAAATTCATACATAGAGTAAAACAGAGGGCTCTCATATTCCCTGAATTTAGGTTTTTCTTCTTTGACCTTAGAATGAATTTTTAAACGATGCATCTTGTGGCTCTGGCAGGTATGAAAAATGGAGGGAAACGAACGGGTGAATGATTTATTTAAATGTTCCTACCAATGCTTTTAACTGATTTTGGATCCTCGCCTTTGATTTTGCTCCCATTTGGAGCTGTGCTTGCTTATCAGGTCAACCTTGTTGAGATTCAAAATAAGGTGCACCTTTAACAACTGCACTCCTTCCCCCTCCCCGCACTGTGGCTCTGGGGAGCTCACAGAGTACGCCCATGAACAACTCCTCCAACTTCTTTCAGCAGCTTCAATGATGGAGCACACGGTCTGGATTTGACTTCTTGTTCTGCTATTTATTGAGTGCCTTAGGCAAGTCCCTGAAATGGGGAAAAAACTCCAACAACAAGAACTAAGCTTCTTGAGAATAGAGAAACAGGTTCTTGTGGGGGAGATGTTGGACCTCTGGCTTGTTCTTTCTTATTTTTATTTTTTAATTAAAAATTAAAAAAAAATTGGCCACCCTGCACAACATATGGGATCTTAGTTCTCCAACCAGGGGTCAAACTAGTGACCCTGTAGTGGAACCTTGGATTCATAACCACTGGACTTGTTCTTTCTGACCTTTTACCTCCCAAGCTGAGCACAACACAAGAGCCAGCATTCAATCCATAGTCCGTTCACTCGTCTATTGATCCAGTCCTTAGTGGGGCTGCCTATGTGGCAGGCATTGTTCTAAGTGCTTGGGATATATGGGTGGACAGAAAAGACAAAGATTTACATCATACACCAGTGAATTATGTAATAGATTAGAAAGTGACACTGCTATGGACAATAGTGAAGCCCAGGAGTATCAGTGCCAGGATTGGAGTGGGAGAGATAGCTGTAAAAAATCGGGTGGCCTTCCCTGGTGGTCTGGTGGTTAAGACTCTGCCTGCTAATGCAGGGGACGCAGCTTCAGTCCCTGGTCCAGGAGGATCCCTCATGCCATGGAGCAACTAAACCTGTGCGCCACAGCGACTCCAGCCATGCCTGGAGCCTGTGCACCTGTGCGCTACAAAAAGAGAAACCACCACAGTGAGAAGCCTGAGCACAACCAGAGTGGCCCCTGTCCTCCAAAACTAGAGAAAGCCTCTCCATGGACAGAGGAGCCTGGAGAGCTATAGTTCCTGTGGTCGCAGAGTCAGACACGACTGAGCGACTAAGCACAGCACACAGAGAAAGCCCGTGTGTGGCAAGGAAGACCCAGTGCAGCCAAAAATAAATAAATAGGGTGGCCAATTTGGCTTCAGAAGAAGATGCCATTAGGGCAAATACTTGAAAGGGATGGGGACTGGATGTAGGTGTCTGGGGAAGACTGTTCCAGGCAGAGAGAGCACCCTTTGCAAGGGGCCCAGGTGGGCACTTGTTGGCCTTGTTCAGGGACCAGAAGGAGACGCAGGGTGAGATCAGAGCTTTGGGGAGTAGATCATGCTGGCCTTGGGGAGTAGCTTAAAAATGTTCATTTTATTCTAGTGAAAGAGGGATGATCTGATGGGTGTTGTAAATTATCCCTCTGGTGGATGAGTTAGGAATTCACCGCAGGGGGGCCAGGACAGAAGCTGGGAGACCAGGTTGGAGGCTGCTGCAGGGGTCCAGGTGAGGGAGGGTAGGGTGGAGGTGGGGGAAGACCTGAATTCTGGAGCTGCCTTGCAGAGTAGGGCCAGCCGGATTGGCAGACAGATTGAATATTAAGTCCAGGAGAAAGAGCACTCCCATGGAAGGATGGAATTGACATTGACTGGGACAGAGAGGGCTGAGGTAGAACAGGTTTGGGGGGAAGATCTTTCCTTAAGAGGGAGAGTCTTCCCCTTAGACATTTCACCTAAAATTCAATTTCTCACACCACTAACAAGGGGATGGGGCCACAGAGAGCCTGAGCAACCTTCCTGAGGCTGCAGAGCTGGGATGCGTGGAGCTGAGAGTCAAAGGCAGGGGGACCAGGCTCTCAGCTGCTCCCTTTGCCCATTTCTTCAGAATGAAGATGCAAAATCAGATGCCTGCTCAGCGGGGCGATGCTGATTCTGCCTGCAGAGTCTCTGTGTTGGGAGGGGTGGCCAGCTTGGAAGGGTCCCCACACACTATCTTCATGGGAAGGGCAGGAAGAGAGTCAGGAGCCAGAAACCCCAAGTTAAACTCTAGATAATTTGTACTTTGTGCAACATACTCTGACTACCTCCAATGTGCCAGGCCATGTGCTGAGTGTTGGTGATTCCCAAGTAATTCTTCATCTTCAGAGCTAAATGCTTAGCAAGATGTGGATAAAATTGTCTGCTGCTTTTTTATGCTAAGTTCCTTAATCACCTTGGGAGATGATCTTGAGGCCAGACCTGGCCTGGAAGCAAATTCATACTCATCTTCAGAGGAGTGTAATAGGTACTTTGTGTTGGTGTGTAAGCGCACATAGGTGTGTGTATTTGAATGTGTGTTTTGACCTATTTTGTGTCTGTGTGTCTGTGGCTGGATGTGTCTGTGTGTACATGCATGTTGTGACTGTGTGAGGTGTGTGCTGATATTTGTGTGTGCATGTGTGTCTGTGCACCAGTGTGTGTTTACATGCACCCATCTCTGCTGTGCCTGTGTGATTGTGTCTCTGCACATGAGTGCGTGTGTATGTGGCTGTATGTATGTGTGATGTGTGTCTACATTTGTGTCTGTGTACTCTGTGCACGCATGTTCATTTTCACTGATATATGGGGATTCCTAAGGGATGGCTCCTCACCCCTCACCAGCTCGCTTGATGCCTCTGTCTCTCCTATTGACAGATTTTCAGTTCTACTCCTTGTTATCAAATCAAACTTGGGTCCACTTGCTGGAGCACAATAAAGCCAATCTACTGATAACAGGCTGTGGTGATGGGAAGTGCATTTGCTGCAGGCACCAAGCAAGAAGTATAGGTAGCTAGTGTTTAAAAGACCCAAATTCCCCAGTGGCTTCCAGGGAAGGGATTTTTAAAGACAGGGTGAGAAAGATGTGTTGTGGGGTATATGATCAGTTCATGGACATTCTTCTGACTGGTTGGTAGTGAAGTCAGTATCATCAGCCTTCTGGTTCCATCTGGGGTCTTCATGTTTGTGTTCCGTATGTGGTTAATGTCTTCCTCTTGGTGGAGGTTTTAGGATCTGCAAAACAGATCAAAGGACATGGTTCAGGATATTATCTAAAGCCCTTGGGGAGAAACTAAAGGTCCTTGACTTTGTTTAGTGTCTAAACTTATTATATTGTCTTGTTTGCCCGCTTTCCTTTCTTTCTACATTTCCTCACATCTCTGATGTAATTTATTCGTTGGGACTCAGGGAAGGCATAGGAGGCTCAAGTTTTTCTACAAACAAGAGGCATGTGGAAAACATGGTGGGGGTTTGTATCTTAGGAAGGTTCCCATAGGCTCCTGCTTGGTTACATCCTTATCCGTCTTCTAGAATCTTCCGCCTCAGCTTTGCTCTTCATTCCTCAGACACCAGTGGCCTACTTCTCTTCACTCCAACTGGAGACTGTTATTTGCAGCCTCATTCTCTTCAAGGATTGTGCTTCTTGCGAAGGCTGTGCATTTTCTGAATAGCAGGAAGTTCAATGCGGGTTCTGAACATTTCTCTAGCAGCTTTATCCTTCCTTATTTCATAAGTGACCTTGCTAAGTGGATTCATCCAGGAAGAACCCTAACGGGTAGAGGTAGACCTCTTTATTTGTCCCTGATGATAATAGGGAGCCACTAACTTAATTATGGCAATTTCCATTTTATTGAGTATGGTGTTCCTTTTGATTTAGAATATTTTTACCTCTCCAAGTGCTTTTAAGGAAGGTTATGGCAGGAAAAAGTCTATTCATCTCTGCAGTATATTTGGTTGCTTTTCATAAACTGTCTAAATTGCATTTTAAGGGAGTGGAAATTGAATCTAGCCTTATTTTTTTTTAATTGCTGAAGCCAATTAGCTGCTAACGTATTTAATTATCAGAGAAGCATTCAGATCTACAACCAAGTAAAGCCCTCCTGAAGGAGTTTTTACCCCAGTTCTGCCTGTTCTTTCCCTTTTTGCTCCCTACTCCTATTCTCTAAAGAACCAGTTTCCCTAAGTCAGACAAAGAAGAAATATCACATGACATCCCTCAAACTAAAAAGAAAGGATACAAATGAACTTATAAAGCAGAAAGAGACTCACTCACAGACATAGAGGATAAACCTATGGTTACCAGGGGTGGGGGAGGAAGAATGTGGGGAAGGTAAGGGAGTTTTGGATGGTTAGATACACACTACTCTGTTTAAAACAGATAACCAACAAAGACCTACTGTATAGCACATGGAACTCTACTCCATGTTATGTGGCAGCATGCATGGGAGGGGAGTTTGGGGGAGAATTGATACATGTATATGTATGGCTGAGTCCTTCATCTGAATCTGTCAGAACGTTGTTAATTGGTTATACTCCAATACAAAATAAAAAGCTTTTTTTTTTTTTTTAAACAAAACAAAAACCCAGCCTTTTCCTTACCAACCTTCCGTTTAGACCTGTGGCATTTCAGAGGCAAGTTGTGTGTGTGTGTGTGCGGGTGTCACTGCTGCTGTTACCAGGATGCTAGAGAGAGGTTGGTAGCCTGAATATTGACTCTCCTCTCTCCAGGGGTCTCACTCTGGCTCCAGGAAGACCACCTGGGTCAAGGGTAGAGGAATGAGTTTTAGAAAGATGCTCACTGGTATCTCAGATTTTTCTTCCCTGTCTGAGTTCTTTCTTCTCACTTTCAAGGTTGTGAGGAAAAACTTAAGGAGGTCAAAATGCATGATTAAACTGAAACAAAACAAAACGAAAAACCATTAGGTCCTTGTTGAGTATCAGGAGATTCAAAACGGAACTACTGGAAAATCCCTTGGGCAGTCATGACCTGGCTACACAGTCATGGTTCTTCTAAAATCAGAGACACCCTAGCATTCTCATCTGCTTGATGCCCCTATCCATTTCTTAGGACTTTTACTACTAACCTGAAGCAGGCTTTAGTGAACTATAGTCCACAGACCAGATCTATCTGCTTTTAAAGTTTTAATGAAACAACTGACAAAAGATTAATTTCCAAAATATAGAAGCAGGTCATACAACTCAATACCAGAAAAACAAACCCAATCAAACAGTGGGAAAAAGACCTAAACAGACATTTCTCCAAAGAAGACATCAGTTCAGTTCAGTCAATCAGTTGTGTCCGACTCTTTGCGACCCCATGGACTACAGCACGTCAGGCTTCCCTGTCCATCACCAACTCCTGGAGCTTATTCAAACTCATGTCCATCGAGTCAGGGGTGCCATCTAACCATCTCATCCTCTGTCATTTCCTTCTCCTCCCGCCTTCAACCTTTCCCAGCATCAGAGTCTTTTCCAATGAGTCAGTTCTTTGCATCAGGTGGCCAAAATATTGAAGTTTCAGCTTCAGTGTAAGTCCTTCCAACGAATATTCAGGACTGATTTCCTTTAGGATTGCCA